>NC_089694.1:1805100-2406800 GCF_031753505.1 Anomalospiza imberbis
TTCCAGTCCATCAACAGTTAATACCATTTTCTATTCACTATTCCCAGTCTTAGTTTACTCTGGGTATCTGGCTACTTTCATAAGTACAGACAGATATGACAGTAATGCACACAAAAATAATAGCATATACTAATGCACCTGCACCAGACAATTCCTTTATCTCAAAAGGTCTCAGCCAAGTTAATATCCAGAGTAATTGAAATCTTGCACATGAAAACAGTAGAAAGATATTTGTGGATCACTACATTTCCTGATGCAGAAATCACTGCTTCCTCATGCAAACAATGCAGGCTACAGCAGCAACAATGCCACATTCACAGAATTCAATTACTTGAGGTGATTGCATCAACTTTTAATACAAAACTCACAGCAAGTCTACTTTTTTATACCTTTTTCTAACTTGTGTTTTAATAAAACCTTCCAAACCACTTAAGCTGCCCATGAGTTGCACACTGAGGTGCGTTTACATGGATTGATTATATTTAAGTATTACTTTGCCATGTTCTTAATGGTTATGCTCAGGAATCTCACTCTCACCACAAAAATCAAGTCAGCAGTAACTCCCAGATCACCACATGCAGAATGAACAATGATCAGCTGGGTAACTTCTAAACTTAACAGCAATTTTCACTCCACTGCCCAGGCAAGCCGTGGTGTGCTGGAACACCCATTTCTGCAGCCAGGCTGCAAGCTCAGGGAGCAGCTCCCACTGCTCCCACAAAGCTCATTTTCTAGGGGCAATAACCAGAAACTTGGCCTTCTCTCAACTTTCATGTTTTAAGGGGTTTGTTTTGTTTTTTGTTTGGTTTTTTTGGTTTGAACTGAGCTGATATTGCTGTTTTCTAAAACTTACCTCGACTTCAACACCTGCAAAAGCCACAGTAAAACTCCACTCAAGGACAGGAGCTTTTTAATTTGCATACAAGCAGGAAAGGAATAACTTTCCATGTGAGCACCTGAACCCCAGGGAGTTTAAAGAGACAAACCCCAAACCGGTTAATATTTGAAGTACAAAAGGTTGTCTGCACCTTGAATTGAGGTCTTAGTCACAAAATAGAACTCACTCCTACAACCTCTGTTCTTCAGTTCACAGAATGAATAATGTTCCCATTAGACAATTTAACCATCTGTTAACATATTCAGTTTTGCAATTAATTCTCAAAAGGCACCTAGGAAATGGTGAAAAGATACCCAAGCTATACAAGCTGATGTGCAGAAACCAGGACTACACACCCATTTAGGCCTTTCAAGATCTTTACCCATGATGAAGTATACCTGACATTTTGTGAATTATATTTTTACTAATTTTATTACTAATGTTTGCTTTAGCATATTATTTTTCACACTTTGAGGAGCATTCACCATGCTTTCAGAAAAACCTTGAAATGACTGTTGTAATCCATCTGCTTTCTCAAAAACACTTGAATTGAGCAATACCAATGGTTTTGTTACTATTGTTGTACATTTACATTTGGGCTATATGACACCATATGGAAAAAATCTTGTTTGCCTTGCAGCTGCTTGCTTCACAAACTCCTTGAATGTGCATTATTCAACGTTTTAAATTAAGGCTTAACCTAGAGCCTGAGCACGGAGGGATGCATGGGCTGCCAAAATGCAGATGGAGAACTGTTGGCATCCCTGAGTCAGGGCAGGAGGGCACCACCTCCCAGCTCTGCCCAATTTCTCCACTTTTTCCCCCAGGAGAATGACCATCCACAAATGAGCAATGTTCCAGAAATAAGTTTGACAATACCTCATGCTAAATAAAGCCCGAGGGTCACCCAGGCTGGTAAATCATTAACAGCAGAGGGCACCAATCCTTAATCACCTGCTGGGAGATGCCTCAACACTGCTCCCAAACAGAAGGGGAGGGAACACGTGCCAGAGGCATGGGGATCATATCAGACACTCCCCCAACAAATGCCAGGGGCAGAGGTTTTATAAAAAAGCAAATTAATTCAGAAATTGAAAAAAAAAATCACTGTAAACAAACAGTCAATTTCATCAGCTTTGTAACTGAAGATACAAAAGGAGTTGAGGAAGACATCTGAACTAACTTTCATATATATATATATATATATATATATATATACACATATATAATTTGAAGCTCAAATTGCCATCACTGTTTCGAAAAGTTTGTTTCAGACAATGGTTTCTCGGTGCTCATTGATAAGTAAGCTTTAAAAAACAGAAGAAAATGATAAGCTTTTTTCCAAAAGCTGCAGGTCCATGTCAGTCTAAGCCAACAACATTGCAGGGTGTGAGAGACAGGGCAAGGGTGGCAGCAGGACACTCAGATCAGGTCAGACAACTGCAGAAACATCTGCCAGTGCAGGGGCAGATTAAGGAAGTTCTGGCATTTTCCAGAGCCCCGGCTGAAATCCAAACACTTCCCATCAAGCCTCCACAGCAGCCAGGGCAGCAGCCAGGAGCAGCAGGGTTCCCAACCCAGCTGCACAACTGCAGAGCTCCCCACACAGCCCTTGCTACAGCCAGGACCTGGGTCCTGCTCTGCTCCCCGGGGATCCTGTACCACAGGATCGCTTTCAGCATCTTGAAAAAGTGCCTTGTGCAGGTGCAGCATGCTTTTCATTAGAGACAGCATGATTTTCATTCCAGCAAAACAGTCTCTCCTCAGAATGCTCTACAGCTTTTACACTCCTCACTTCAAACAAACAGTTTGCTGTTAAAACTTATACAAATTAAACTTTGGAAAGAGCCAAGTTGCTCTCCTGCAAAGTGTGCCTAGCAGAACCACGCTCAGCACTGGATCTCTGCTGCTTTTCAAAAATGTGCTTGACTTGAGCTTTGAGCTTTTAGGGAACTATTGCTTTTTTGGTATATTATTGTGAAGTGCTTTTGAAATATTCTGGAATAGTTAAACTGGAAAAACTATGTCAAAACAATTCCTGAAGTAAGAGCAGACTTTATCTCAATTTTATGCTGAGATGCAAGCAGTGGGATTGAGCTCTTTGCTTCCATCCCGGGGCAGCACAAAGCAGTTTTTCTAATAGCAATACTCGATGTGCACTGAATTGCTGCCCACCTCTGGCCCCTGCTCCTGGCCCTCCTGGGTGCAGGTGCTGAGCTTTTCATCCAGACACGCTGGGGAGCTGCTGGGACTGAGTGGGAGCTGTTCCACAGCCCTGAGGTGGGCCAGTGAAGAGGAGTGAAACAGGCCTCCTTTTATGCTTCACCTCCTCAAGAGACACCTTTTCATCGTGACAAGATTCACCTTTGCTCTGACTGAACTGCAATCTTAGTTTTTACCCTTTTAACCACAATCACACATCTTGAACCTGAAATTAATCTTTTGTTGTAACCTAAGTATTTTCTCTCAAGAGGAGCAACTTGATTTGACAGAGCTGGTTTGAAATGATCTTAAAAATTGAAGCAGAAACTGCTTTGAGAAATTTCTTCACTCTAATACTTACACACGTTTTTTTTTATTTCAGCTTACTTGCTTCTTCTATGACAGTGCATGCAAGGACAGCCCAATAGCCCTGCACAGGGAGAGGCTCAGCTTCTGTAAACTTCTGTTCTCTTCTATGCAGAGATAGCTTTGGTAAGATTTTTCACTGCATGCTGGTGGTTGTGTAGAACATCTCTTGCTCTTGTGGGTACAGTAAACACAGAAATAAGTGTCAGACTCCATTTGGATTTTCCTACAAAACCATTTGAGAAGTTCAACTGGCAAAATGCAACTGTTGGGAGAGGACTGATACACTTAAAATAAAGCAGAACACCCACAGCAAGCTGCAAGAACTTCATTGGATACTGGGCAGTTCCTTGAGAATGGAATAGATTGCCTTAGATAGACTTTGAGAAAGTGATACATGTGTATCTGCTTTGTTTGGGTTGTTTTGTAAGTAGTAAGAAAATCCAACCAACCAAAACACAGCCCACAAACAAACTGGCAGCAGAAGGGCTGCAGTGAGCCAAAGGAGCTGGAATTCCTTGTGAAGAACATTCATTTTGTCTGTACCCAGCTGACTTGGAACATGGTCACAGGGATCATGTCAACAACTTCTTAGAGTAATGTTGTCTGTCTTCCAAGACAGACCTACTAGTAAAGAGCAAGTACTTAATCAGAGCAGTATTTGATCCCTGCATTACAATAAGTTGATGGTAAAGCCACTTTTTTCACCCTTAATAATAAATGATGTAATACTAAAACTTGGAAAAATGAGTAGTGCTGCTGTCATAGCAGGGAACTCTGGCTTTTCCTCACAGAACTGAAATTCAAGGTTAAATAATTTCCACAGGCATGGACCATAACATAACTCAACAGGCAAAGAGTACTGGGTTGAACAATGTACAGCTGCTGTGTCACACTCGAGGTCTTCCTGTTCTCTTCCCTATTCTTTCCTGTTTATAACAGCATCCTTAGAAGATTATTTGTCCTTTGGGGAAGTAGGAAATGAAGCACCATGTGAACAGGGAGGAATTACATTGTACTAATAATGAGGAATCCCATTGTATCATTTGACTTTAGTACAGGTGAGGGTCCCTATTAAGAAGAAACTGGAATTCAGGACAATTACAGAAACTTGTCATAGATTATGGAGAATCTAATTTTCTGCTAAAAGAGATAAGCAAAAACAAAAAAAATGTTACTCTTTAATATTAAAGTGCTCAATGTGCTTTGGCTACCCCAGAACACTCACATGAATTGTATAAAGGTTTCTCACAAAACAATTCTTTTGAAATATAAAATGTTAACTGATGGGACTACTGCTTATCTTAGAAGGCATTCAGCAATTAGTCTGACTCACAGAACACTATAAACTAACCTTAATGGATTTAGGAAGCCTGCCCTATCCACCCAAGCTTTGAATTTCAAAGATAAATGCATATTAAAAATGCAAATTGCCTTTCTGGTGTAGAGGCAGAAACTTTACCAAAGCCTTGTGCTGCACTCTTCACCTTTCTAGTTTGGGAACATCTCCACCAAGCTACAATGAACTGGAGGATGACAACAAAATTCACTGCTGTGAATTTGTTACTGTAGAATTTCCTTCAGCGTGTACAGAATGAGACAGCAAAGCTACTGTGTAGCTCCCCAAGAGGGGCAGGGATGAAGGATGGCAGTGAGCTGACTTCTGTGGCAGCTGTGGAGCTTGGCCATCAAAGGTGGGGTTACCCCTTGAGTTCCAGCCTTTTGCTCAAACCTTTTGTTTCTCATTCACCCACTAAATGTGGCTGGCACAAAAATTCAAACATACATGGCAGCAGTGCTTATTCTCAACCTGATGTGCTGTTGTCTTCTTTCTTCTTTATGGAAATTCTTCCCTATTCTAATACAACTGGGACAGACAACCACTGCAACTCTTAATAACTGTCAAGTTCTCATCTACTCATGTACTCGCACAATTACAAATGCAAACATCCAGCACAGCTCCATTATGAAACCAAAGTACTTCAGAAGTTACTCAAATTTAATAGACAAAAATAATTCACAGCAAGAGAAAGAACACGAAGAACCAAAATGCAGACAAGAAGGCAGAAAACTTTATACTGCATAAGAATTGACAGCTTATATTCTGTTATTAGGGGCTAGAATCTAATGAATCTCATGTTGGCTTGGTATTTGTTCCTGACAAAGCTACACTCATTAAAAACACTAAACCACAGGCATCCTTAAAGGTCATTATAACAACCATCATTAGCTCTTACCATCTTAAGAAGGAGTAATGAACTGCAGAACTAACACTTTTCCTGACCAAGTACTTATTTTGTCTTGTTCCACCATCCCTGAGAGGGGATTGAATTTATATAGAGCCACCTTGAACACATAACCAACTACCTGTGACAAAAAGGTGTCCACGGGACATTGAAGGCCTCAGGTTATTTTTTCTCATCTTCATGCCTGCACACGTAGTATGGTGCAGTTTGTTTATGTGACTCCAGCCATGACAAAGTTATTAATGTTTGACCAGCTAATTCCTGAACAAAGAACCGGCCTGTGTCCCTCAAACCAACCTGCACCCACCAGTCCTGTAATTCTCTCAGCCTTTGGAACCTAAAATTTCAGCTGCTGCTCTCCTGGCTGAAGAGCAACTGTGCTGCAGCACCAGGGGCTGGAATTCTACAGCACTATTCCCCAGATATTTTAAACTTTTCATTTAGAAACCTGTTCTAAACTGTGAGGTAGCAACACTCAAACTTTCACAATCCTCAAGCAAGTTCTTTTGTATTTATTCTGACACAAAGGGACAAACTAAATATGTTATAAAAAGAAAAGTTCATATTTCTACATTAAGTAGGGCAGCAGTAAGTGTGTTAATATATATATTTACACATACACAAAAACCACTAAGGAATACCAGGCAGTACTTCTTCCAATGACATTGTTTTTAATCAGTCACTGTTACATTAACATTTTCCACCCCTGAAACAAGTTTAAACTGTTACAAACTGAAAATATTTCTAGTAACACTATGCAAAGAACACTTGCAGGCAGCAGACACATCAGACATTCACCACATTCATCATTTTCTCCAATACCCTCTTGTCTCCAAGGATTTTCTCTGAGGATCACTCAAAGGAAGTGAACACAAGCCTTCCCTCACTCTCCCCAGTTTCCTGTTTACATGGGAGGAGCCTGTATCCATTAGAAACTCTTCAGAACATTCTGCCTCGCACAACACAGAAGGTGTGGTGATTACACTATGCACTACACCTTCAGGCCAAATATTACCACACCCAGGTGAACCAAAAACCTTCAGGAGCTGTAGCAAACCACAAAATTCCCATGTGTGGCTTGTTCCAGAATTGAACTTCCAAGGTTTTTTGTCATTTCTAAAAATCAGAAGAGTCCATGATTTCGATCATGATGTACATCACAATATCATTTCACTGCCACAGCAGATCCTTCTCAGATCTGTGCTGCTATCACACCATGCCCAGCTAAGCAGTGATCAGGAGAGGAGGGCTGAAAAGCAGACACAATTCCATGGAACTGGTGGATGAACTTTAGACAAATCATACGCTAGGAGGAGTTATAATGTGCCACAACTCCAGGCTCATTGGTTCTTGCAAATAATCAAAGAAGAGCAAAGAGCACAGGAGTGGTTCTGAGAGGTTCACTTCATGACCTTGTTTGTCCCACTGCCACACAAAAGGTTCGTCAGCAGAGCACCAAGGGGAGCAGGGACAGTGCTGGAGCCCATACCACTCCCTAAAAAGCCAATTCTTTACCTGGCACGCCTTTCTCCCACACAAGTTATTGTTCCCAGGTATAACATATTTGTCAACAGCAATTCCCATTAAAAGCTCCAGCATTTACCTGAACATCAGCACCAAGCCTGCCCTACCCTCCCATGTCAGCAGCACTGCAACAACAAGTTCCATGAGACATGAATTTTACTCTTCAGTAATGGTTGCACCCTTGATAACTTCTGTTCTGTTTTAGGGCAAATTTGGGAGGGAAAAAAAAAAACAAAACTGTGTGCTTCTTCTTCCCCCCTCTTTACTCTCAGGACCAGTCTTAAAGGTGCAAAACTTATTTTTGGGTTAACCAGATGAATGGGGATACAAGCATCATAAAGTCACCCCAGAACAACTTCACTTGCTGGAATATCCTGACTTTGATCTAGTAATACCAAGACTCTTTTAGAACACAAGCATTTTGGTGCACTTCTTCCTCAAGCATACACCTGAAACAAGAACATATTTGCCTTGCAGGCTGTTAATGCTACTTTTGTCACAAACATCCCACCTATCTACCCGGTAGGAAGCTACAGGTGCAAGTGGGAATCCTTGGGGTGCTCACTCCTCCAATGCTGCAGCAAAAACCACTTCATTCACAAGATTTGAAGGTCAGTTTGATACAAAACCAACATGCAAGTTTAAGGCAAGTTACCTTTGTCTACCTGGAACTTTATCAATTGCTACACTAAAGAAGGTTTTTTAATTGTTAATCTCTCAAAATGATCTGTTCCACCATCATAGCAGATTTTAAGAAAAAACCCTTATTTCCTCCTAAACAAAGTTACTGCATTATTTTTTTCAAACATAATGAATGTAAGGAATAATGACATAAAAGCTGTAAGCAACTGCTAAAACCATTCATTTGAGTAATTTCCTAACTTCTTGTGCTTCAAGGTTGAACAGGCAAACTGATGAAGAGCAAACTGAAATTGACAGTTGCTCCAGCAGCAAATGACATTGCTTGTTGTACTCTGAATTTGGACAAGGATGAAAAGAATCAGAGGGATGTTATTAGCCATTACTGCTTTATTGTTTGCCTCTGGAGAACTGCAAGTGACACAGAAAACACACAGTCAACTTGCAGCCCACTGCAAGGGGAGAGGCAGATCTTTTCCTCTGCTGGGTCACCAGCAATCCCAGGTCACTGGCAAGCTTTCCAGCTACCTGTGACACCAGAACCCAAGTTCGTCCTTGAACACTTGAACATTGAGCACCATGCTGCCCAAAGTCTCAGAAAGCACCACCTCCACGTGCTGTGCACACTGCCAGCTCTCACCGCTGCCTTTCACTCGGCCTGGGTGGAATCTGCTCTGCTTGCAAAGCTTCCTGTAGTGTACAGAAGTGCTCTACAGTTTTGTCTTACAAGGAGTAGTTCAGGAAGTTTAATTACCACAGATGGGCTTATCACCGTCTCTATCACCTCACACAGTGTCAACAGCAATTCCCATTAAAAGCTCCAGCATTTACATCAGCACCAAGCCTGCCCTACCCTCCCATGTCAGCAGCACTGCAACAACAAGTTCCATGAGACATGAATTTTACTCTTCAGTAATGGTTGCACCCTTGATAACTTCTGTTCTGTTTTAGGGCAAATTTGGGAGGGAAAAAAAAAAAAAAACAAAACTGTGTGCTTCTTCTTCCCCCCTCTTTACTCTCAGGACCAGTCTTAAAGGTGCAAAACTTATTTTTGGCTTAAAGAGATGAATGGGGATACAAGCATCATAAAGTCACCCCAGAACAACTTCACTTGCTGGAATATCCTGACTTTGATCTAGTAATACCAAGACTCTTTTAGAACACAAGCATTTTGGTGCACTTCTTCCTCAAGCACACACCTGAAACAAGAACTCTCTGCAGGCATGCACAGATTTCACTCAGACACTATGATTTCAAATGTAAGACATTTGATTTGATTGCCAAAAATCTCTGCTCAACCTGACTCATAGTTCACGTATGCCGTACACAGATATCTAAAGGAGTCATCCAAGAAGAACACTCCTTTTTTTTTTTTTTTGGCGGGTCCTGCAGCACACAGTCTGTCTGACAGGGATTGATAAGCACAATTTAAATCACTCCACTCCTGCACTGATATGGGTGGTGCAACACAGCTGGGAAACCTCTCCCAAGCACACACAGCTTATTTCTGTTTTAATGTGACTTCATAAAAACTTTTATCCCAGTGTTTGATGCCAGGTTATGTATGGCACATTAGTCAGAATGTTGAGTTCCTAGATTTTCTCAAAGCTCAGGGGGTTTAAAAGACTTCAGGGTAAAGCACAAACAATTTCTGCTTTTAAAACAAAATATGAGATGCTCTTTGGGTGAATCACCAAATCCACCTGCTCTCCAATTAAAGGAGCTCTCTCTTCCCCTAATAATTTGTTTTGCAAGTTACACAACATCTTTCTCCTAATCTGATTTCAAAGGCCACATCACACTCAGAAGGCAGCCCCTTTCAGAAATGTGGTTTGTAGGAAGTGGAGAATCCTGCCCTGAACAGCTCCCACAGAGACCTGGAGGGAACCTGGGGGTAAAGCAGAGTGTGTTAGCATGGCTCTCACCACCACGTGCTTCTGCTAATCCTAAAGTGACACGAGATATTAACTGGAATTAAGAACCACTGGCCATGTTAATTTCTAGTTAGGCAGTTCTCTAACACTCCCAGAGCACCCCAAATCCTGTTACAGCACCTCTCTTCAAGCGCTGACTCACAGAACCACAGATGTTTGAAAGGATCATGTTCTTTTCTCAGGGCAGCCCAAACTCCTGCCCAAAAAGCAGGGCCACCCACCAAATTCACATCAGCATGCTAAAGACTCTATCCAGGTTCAGAACTTGAAAACCTCCAAAAACAGTGATTTCAGTGTCTCTGACCAAAAAATTATTTAAACCATCTTCCCCTTTTAGTCTCCTCTCCAGCTCCTTTTTATGACCTCTGTCTCCCCTTCTTCTGCCATGAACTTCTGTCAAAAGTCTGACTTCAACTTCTCAACCAAAAAGATGCTCAACTTGGTAAGCTACACCAGAGCTGGCACTCTCAAGCACTTCCCATTTCCTAGGTCCCTGACAGAATCATCTATTCCCCATGTGACTGAAGCGTGGAGGAGAGCAAAGAACATCTGAGTTAAGCATTAACCAACAGAGGAATCCCAGCAATCTCCCTGACAACCTTAATTTAGTCTGTTTGCCCTAGCAGAAGAGGCATGCTTTAAAACAAGCAAATTAGCATGTTGCCAAACCCACAGAACTGCTCTCTGCCACCGCCTGCCAGCCTATTCTCAGGGCTGATGTGAGATCAGATGACTGTTTGCCAAAATAATCTAGATTTTTTTCTGCCCATTTCACTGTAAACAAAAATGACGAAAAAAATACCAAGCACTTATTCCAACCTCTAGTCCTTAAACCAGAAAAAAAAAAAAAAAAAAAAAAAAAGGAAAAGAAAACCCTAAAATACCAACCCAGAGCTCCCCAGCAGCAGTTGAGTCCAGGTGCTCTTAACACTGAAATCAAACTTTAGTAAAGTAATCCAGTTTATACACTACTATAAAAACTGGAACTAAATTCTCATTGTGCAGCTCAGTCACATTCAACAAATTGTATGAAACCTGAACACCTCTCCCAACTACCTAAAGCAGAAAAAAAAGGAATCAGTAGTTCTGACACAGCTCACCTTTATTACTTGTGTGTGTATATAGTCAATTGTCTTTCAGAGAAATACTTTAAAGCATTGTTTTCCTTGCCAGCACAGATTCTCTCTCAGCAGCCAGTCCTACTTCCTGTCCACCAGGAAAAAGTGCCACTGATCAGGCTGCAGCCCTTAAACCCCCCCAAACAAACCACTACACTTCTACAGGCCAAGCAGCACTGCACACCTTTTAGTTTCAGATGAAGAGAACAGGGAAACCAAAAACTTCCACCTTCCTATTCTAGTTTCCCTTCCCTCAGGATAATGACTTCAGTTCCTAGCCCTCTGTCACCTAGAGCCATTTTTATCACATAAAAATCATTCCTCTGGACTTCTTCCCAAGGATTTGTCTAATTTCAGCTGCTGTGCCAGGAACCAAAAATACTTTCTCCTCTGTGTGTAGCTGCACACCCTCTCCCAGCAAGCCCTTGCTCAGCACTCCCCTGATGTGTGAAATAAGTTCTGGGAGGAGGCACACTCCTGTCAGCACACTGAGCTCCCTGAATTACACCCAACACATGACAGGGAGTGCAGGTTGATTCATCTCTGTAGCTCCAGTGAAACCCGATGGATTGGAAGTTACAAAGATGAACCAAGAAAATCTCCACACCCAGCTGTGAGGAACTTTGTATATGAGCTCAGTGACAACTCAGCACAGCACAAACAGTGTGGCTTCTCTGCCACAAGTCCCAGACACACCTTTATCTTGCACAAAGAAGAGAACAGTGATGAGGCGCAAGTAAGAGTGCTCTCCCAGTGCCTGAAGACATTGCCAGCCCCAGAAGCAATTCCTCATTCAAAATAAAGTCAGCAAAAACTTCATAGGATTCCTCTCCTGTATAATGGATGAAGCTTTTCCCTGATTACAGTTTGTTCTTCCCTTACAAACCCATGGTAATAATTGGTAAATCTGTCTGTGCAGTCACCTCAATTCAATTGAAAGCACACCTGAATCCCACACTTTTTTCTCCCTCAAAGTAAATCTCTGTTCATGACAGGTTTATACACTATTTGTGCACATCATGTCCAGAATGAAAAAAATCTGCTTTCCTATTCAACCCACTCACTCAATTATATCATCAAAGGCCAGTCACTTACCCAGGGCAAAACTTATCTTTCAGAAGGCTCTGATTTGAGTAACATATCCCTGCTCTGATCCAGGGTGCTGCTGGACTGCAATCATCCACCCCCTCAAGAAACAAAAGCACACTGCCGTGAATGAAGTCAAATATTAACATAATGTTCTTTTTTCCACTCAATGGAACAATGAAAGTTTATTCTAGTGATTCTAGAATAACTGAATAGACCATGCAATGGAAATAGTCATTCTGTTCAATCCAATTTTGAGCTCATTTCACTTTGATTTTTCAAATTATGTGTTTCTATCAGAACAGAGTTCTCTTCTGCTAGAGCAAAATTCAAATTTATGTTCACAGCTTCCAACAGAAGCACTTCCCTAAGTGATTTTTGAATCAGTTCCCTGCAGGAATCTCCAGGCAGCCTTCGGTATTTTACCAGGAAATAGTAGAGGTACTATAAACACATCCAAAGGTATTGTTTATACAAAGTTTATCCTATGCAAGGAAACATGAGTTTGTTTCCAATAACACCATGAAACAAAACAAGACACCACATCTGCTTATCTTTTGCCAAGATACACTTTGTCACTTTGAATACAAGCACAGTTCAAGCCATTCATGCTTCTGTCATCCTCTGAAACAAGGATAACTTTCAGTAACCTTTTTATGCCTCAATGTTATATATGTAGCAACTTCCCTAAAGGCTAACTTCATGTGCAGCAACAAAAAAAAAAAAAAAAAAAAAAGAAAAGAAAAAAAAAGAAACAAGAAAAAACCCCAAACAAACAAGAACCCCAAACTGCAGTTGTCAGGCTGATTATCTAAAAGCTCTATACTCACTGAAAGGAACACACGGTGAGAAAACTTCAATACTGACTTAGTTTTACCAGCATCGGGGAAAGCCCTTGCAACAGGTTAAATAAAGTTTGCAACTTTAGTACTCTCTCCAAGGAGAAGAGTCAGGGAGTTTTAAGTGTCTGCTACACAGTTGCTCTTGGAAATACTACCAAGAACTGAGCTAAATAGGGTTGATCCCACACGTGCAACTAACACGTGTAAACAATCAAAGGTAAACACTGTCACGGCAGCTGGTTTTGCTACTGCAGCATTTATGAACTGGGATACAACCCAGTGATGCTGCCTTGAACTCCGCGTGTATTTGGACTTATCAGGTCTGCCAGTAAAAAAAATCAAAGAGCGTGGCCATAATGAACAGACTGCAGTCCTAAAGAGGATTTACTTTAAAAAAAACCGTAAGGCACCACCCAGTTTCTCACATTATTTTCCCATTAAGTGAGAGGTTCCGTTGGCAAGCACGTGGCTTGCATCACGATCACGGCGTTCTGGATTGTTCAGCCCGAGCCGGCCGCGCCCGGCTCTGCCGGCGGAGCGGGCAGAGGCAGCGGCAGCGGAGCAGCGCCGGCGCTGTCCCCGGCGCTGTCCCCGGCGCTGTCCCGGCGCTGTCCCCGGCGCTGTCCCCGGCGCTGTCCCCGGCGCTGTCCCCTCCCGAGCGTGGCAGCTCGGCCGCCCGCGCTCGGCACCGCCCGGGAACCCGCGGGGCCCCGAGCGCGGCACGGCGGCACGGCGGCCCGGCCCTTCGGGGCGCTGCCTGTGCAGGAGCCCCGGGAGCCCCGGCGGGAGCGAACGCGGAGCGCTTAATCCCCGGAAAGGCTCCCACGCCCCTCGTCCCGCATTCCCCGCTGGAAGCGGCGCATCCGCGCTCCCTCCTGCTGCTGCTGCTGCCGCGGCTCGAGCCCGGGCCGTTCCCCGCCCGCCTCCCAGCGCGCTCACCAGCTTGGGCTTGTTCCGGCTCTCCTCTTCCGCGGCGCGCCCGCCGCGCTTCGCGTTCATCCTGCCGGAGCTCAGCGGCTCCTCGCCGCCCGCGCCCGGAGCCGCGTGTCCGTCCATGGCTCCGCGGGGCTGCCGCCGGGCCGGGCCGGGCCGAACAGAGCCGAGCCGAGCCGAGCCGAGCGCTCACGGCCGCACCGGCCCCATGGGCCCCCCGCGCCCGCGCCCGCTCCGCCCGGGGCGGCTCCGCTGCCGCGCCGCGCACGCGCACGGCCCGCCCGGGCCACCGCGCCTGAGCGGGCGGCGCGCGCCTGCGCCCTGCGCCGGCGGCAGCAAATGGCGGAGCCCTGAGGGGCGCTCGGAGCGGCCCCGAGCGGGAGCGGGGACGGGGACGGGCCGGGGTACGGCCCGGGGCGCTGGCAGGGGCCGTGGAGAGCGCGTCCTGCCCCGGGCGGGGGCACCTGCCGCGAGCCCAGGTGTCTGCAGTCCGCGTCTCACCTGGCCTGGGCACGCCCAGGGGTGGGGCGGCCACAGCTGCTCTGGCCAGCCTGTGCTGATGCCGCCCCATCCTCACAGGGGAGGATTTCTGCCTAATGCGGAATCGGAACCTTCGCTCTTCCAGCTCGAACCCATTCCCCCGTGTCCTGTCACTACGTGCTCTTGTAAATTGTCTTGCCCGGTGTTTGGTGAAAGTTCCCGGCAGGTTCTGGAAGGCCGCTTCGAGCAGCCCAAGCTGCCTCTGTCTTCTCCAAGCTGAACGATATCTGACTCATCTACCCGTGCCCATGGCTTGCAACAGTGAAAAATTGCTTAAACCGTTTCTGTGGATTCCGGAATCCCTTCGGCCAAGCCTCTCTGTGTCAGCTGAAGGACTCTCAGGATGCTCTGTATGAGCATGGACAGGAAAATCATGGGTCACATGTCTGGTTATTAAAGGCATCACGTTGACAGATGTCTTCATTGCAATACCGTGGTTATTTTTTAAAGAAAAATACACATTTTGTCTTGGTATAGCTAAATCTACACCTGCTAAATTATGTTGAGAAAGCAGTCATGAACCTCATCATGATCTGTTGTTTTGGTGGGACAAGGGCAGTCCTTTGGAGTTCATGTTCAGATAGAAATGTATCCGTTTATTGCCCTCTAGGAGAGAGTCCCAAAAGGCAAACAAGACAGAATAGTGAATTTCTGATCTCTGTCTAACACATACACAGTGATGCAAAGCCCGAGATTCAGGGGGCTCTCTGCATTTCTTGCGACTCTCTGAGGCTTACCTGAGTACTGGGGGAAATATTTATCTTTTAAATCCAGCAATGAAAACCTGTTGATAAAATCTGACAATATCAGCTTTCAAATAAATGACAGCTCTAAAACTGGCAGGTGTCTTGAAATCAAACTGGAATCCTGGCAGCAGAAGTTAGGAGGTTATAAAATAGGCCAGCTCCGTCTAGATTCTCTGTTCTAAAATTTCCTTTGAGATTCATCTCTTCCTTCCTGTATAAATCTTCCTTTTTTTCATTCTGATGATTTTAACAATAATTATTTGGACATAGTTTATGATGCCATCTTATACCTAAGTTGAAATTATGAAATTAATCAAGATCATTAATTTAAACACTTGTTTGCAATGTCAGGCAATGTAATGTTATTTCCAACTACATCCATTTATAGTTTATAGGATATCATTCTACAGCAACGGTTTAGCAATGGTTAGTTTAAAAAAATGTTCAAATCTGGTTTTTTTCTTCTTTTCAATTAGCTCTAATGACCTTTTTGGGTTTTCTCTGCTGTCTCTATTTTTCTGTATTAAGCAGCACCCATATCTGGAGCATGAAGTTCAGTCAGTCCACATTCAGAGAAAACAGAGAAGAATTTCCAACAGCCTGGCATCTGTGTGCACAAATTTAAGAGCTTTTAAACCAAATTCTGTAGCACTGTTTGTTCAGCATAACTCTTAAGTGCTCAAGAACTTTTTGTCCTCAAATTTTCTAAATTTGCCACAATGCTGCTCATACTGCACTAGCCAAGTGTTCTTCAGTAAAACCTGTACACTAACTGACCTCTAAGATTCAGGAGCAGCTGGCACAACATGCCAAAAATAATTTGTGGTGTGAGTGAAAGCAAGTGCACATGTGAGAAATCGAGAAAACTGAGCAAATGTACAGTCAGGCCTTGAGTTAATTGAGTTTTGATGGAGTAAAACTCAGATCACATTCCTGATATTAGCAAAACATGGGAAAAAAACACTGAAGTCAGGTGTGGGGACACCACACATCGCTGAAAACATCACAGGGGGATTGCTGGTTTAGTGCTGGTACATTGTAATTAATGTACCCTTGTCTGAGTGATGGAGAAAAGATGTGCAACCATCAGGCTGCAGCTGCATCATGTGATGGAAAGTCATCCCACAGCTGCTCTTAGTTCCCCTTCCTGGGTTTGCCTGCTCTCCTGGGACAGATGGCTGCTTGCTTACCAGAGTTATTTCATTTTTTAACTCTGATTTGCAAATGCTTTGCAAGCCTCCATTTGGAGATTTCAGCTGTGGCTTAAAATTGTTTGTGTTGTACAAAACATTGCTCCAGGATTTGCTGGAGACCTGCTTTTGAAAAGCTTGCCGTAGATCAAGTGTCATTAGATCCACTTCACAGCCTCCTCAGCAGAAGTTAAAGCCTCTTGTTTTCTTTTTGAAACTGTTTTTAGTCATACTGCTGCATTTTAGTGTTCTTCCCCCACTGCACTCCAGTTTCCAGGACTGAGAAGCAAATATTCCATGTATGACCTAAGGACCTTTATGACCATATAAACTCTGCAGGTAGTTCCAAACAAAAGGAGCGAAGAGAAATAACGTAGCTATCCCAATTAGGAAAAATTGACGGGGAAAAGCCCCTCAACACCAAAACGAAACAAACAAAAAACCCTCCAGAAAACCACAACTCTGCCTAAGGCAGGCAGACAAACCTCATTTTGGCAGACACTGCAATGCAGAATTTTGGCTCAACTCTGAGAGCAACAGTGTGGCCTGAGGGTGGAAATGAGTCGTTTTACAAAGTGTTCTTAACTTGGCTTCATCTCTGAAGCAAATGGATTTCCGAACTATTTATTTATTTATTACAAATATCATTTCACAACACTGCAAACATCTAACTCCAAAAAGCCGCTGCTCTGTAGGTGCTGACATTTCTCCTTATGTGTAATCTCAGTCCCGTTCAGTCACACAACCACAGCAGCTCACGGAGATCACACAATTACCTGACAGCAAAATGATCAGACACTGATAAGCATGAGGCATTCCGAGCATCCCTAAACGTGCATTATTTTCTGTCTGAACTGATGAAGTAGGCCTTTGAGGATGGCTGGCTAACCCAGCAATATGAGACCTTACAGCTCTTAACACTCTCCCTCTAAACAGACCAAAAGTTCAGTCATGCAAGGTTGCAGAAGGCACTCACTCCAAGTACATCTGAAAAGGAAAATGGTTCTGGATGCATGAGAATTCATAATTCAGTGGTAGAATTTCCATTTGCCAGACAAGGCATAGGCTTCTGCTTGAAAAGCGCAATTGACAGATCACCAGAGCAGCGATTCACTTTTCAGTCCCTGGGAAATGTTCTGGTCTCCACATTTCTAGAACTGAAGAGGAAAGTTAACAGTGTTGTAGTCTTTGTCCTAACTGCACTGGAGGGAAAAAAAAAAAAAAAGTAATTGTATACTACCAGAAGAGAAAACACTCAGTATTTAACTTAACCACAAACAGGAAATATGTTGCTAAGTCACCCAGCAGTACATTCCCAGCCTTTCATCCAGAAATTCTATGTCATTAGCACAACCACTGTACCACAGAGAACACACCACAGTCCTTCCCCTGCTCCTGTTAAGCTGGAAGCTTTTCTCTCTCCTTGATCACTGTCATCACTGCAGTCAGTTTTTACTCCCCTGTCTCTTCCTCCTTTTTGCAGTTATAGTTGGAATCGATTTACATTTAGGAATTTTTAAAAATTCCTGAATTTATCTTCAGACAGAAATCAGTCTAAGCTTGTTTACAGTGCATGAGAATGTGGTAAATAACAAGAAAAGCATGGGGTTGAATAGCTTATCTTAACAGGTGGGAAAATAGGATTAGAAGTATTAACTGCTAAGCAATTAAAATAAATGAAGAGCGTTAATTGCATATGAATAGATAGTCTCTATTGACAAAATTACTTCACTTTTTAAACAATGCTCTCTTAGACTACTTAATAAATATTATTTATTTGCAAACTCAAATCCACAGAAAATCCACTCACTGATAATTCAAAGAATTATTTGTTTGCTAAAACTTTATTTAATCTAAACCATAATTTCCTGGCTTTCTAGAGGCAATAATTGAACAGTCTGTAGTGTTTCTGTAAATGAAGCCACAAGAAGTTACTATCACACATGTAAGAAATGTATTAGTGCTTTGAAGGTACATTAAGACTTCTTCCATTGACATTTTATCAGATGTGAATTAAAACCATGGTTGATTCTGAACATTCCTTTAAATGGCTCAGGACGACACTTGAGCAAGGTTAATTGTCCCTGGCTGCAGTTTGTTTTTAACCAGCTGTGAGGTGGCTGCACCACAGCTCATTTATATGGCCTTAAACTTCTCAGTTCCAAGATAACTTACACGTTTTGCCTTGTAGGAAGAGGAAGTTGGGTTTCCCACCTATTGTTTAGGAAAGATTTCATGTTGAATATTCTGGGGAGGTAATTGTGCTTACAGCAAACCTCCAGTTCAACCTGACTGACTAAATCCAGCTCAGGTTTAAAATCTAGTGCTGGACAAGCTCTACCATTATTAAATGATACAGTAAAAATATGAAGTTTACTTGTGTCAAGGCTCTTTTTTCATCAAACTGAATAACTGTTTTAATCTGAAAAAAATTCGTTAGAGATTTTCATTTACTCCAGGCCAGGCTCCCCTAATACCTAGGAAACAAAATACCAATACAGTTTTTAGGTTTATCTTTTCCAAAGTGCTACTTCTCTGTTACAAGCCTTTCCCCTCCTTGAAGCAATGAACTGATTTAGGTGAATTGTCTTGCCACTCTTTTCTCCATTTTGACCCCTCAGTCTATAATTCTAGATCCCAATGAGGTTTATCTTCTCCAAAAGATTTTCTGCTTTCAGGTTTTAAGAGAACAGTAAGAAAACATAGTTCTTGCTCCATTCATGCTTTTTAGAAACAAGGAGTGTATAAAAAATAGTGCAGGATTATTACAGAGGACAATGTAAAAACTACAAGAAATTATTTTGCTTGATTTTGGACTTTTCCCACAAGAAAAACTAAGCAAACTGCTGATATGTGAAGTAATGGTAATTAGTTAATAATTTATTCTCTTTTTTTCCTTTACCTTTCAAATATTCTATTCCATAGAATAATCAGAACTTTTTGCATTAGTACTTCTATTTTTTTCCCAACATTTTATATCCTAGGACACAACTGCTCAATGTGAATAAAACACATTTATGTCTCATCATACTTTATGAATTTTCTTCCAAGCTTGAAAGAACTGGAGATGATCTGTATAGAGAAAAAAAAAACAAGTTAGCATTGCCACTAAACACTGTATCTCAGTTTTTAAACATACAATTATTATTACTCATATGTGCTACCCTACCTTACAATTTTTAACAATATAATACGTCTTTTTGATTTAGAGTCAAATCCCAACAGTAACTGTGGATTTAAATAGAGTATTCAAGGTCTCAGTAAAAGCTACTCATTTTTCACTCTTTGTCTGTCATCTCTGGTGTTTCAGGCACCCAGCACCTCTGTTTTGTTTGTCTCTGACAGTGCAATTCTGTCATTGCCCTCAGTTCTGCAGAAGGAAACTGAAAACCTCCACACTGGGACTTTTATTTTCCCCTTGCAGGCTTTTCCTCTCTGTTCTGCACATCTCCCCACAGCCCCATGGCTGAGTTCTCAGCTTATCTTGCTGTGGCATCTTCCCCAAATTGTTTAGAAAATATCCTTTGATGTTCGTATCTCAGAGCACAATTTGCTTCTCAAACATGACTGAACAGTTCAAAATAAACTCCTTTCGTTTACTACAAGGCTTCCCTTGACCACATTCAGCTCTAGAGACATTTCTGTTTATCCTGCTTTTGTACATCTTCACAGCTTTTCACAAAAACTAAATACCACAGCAATTTTCTTAACAAACCACATGTCTATAGCTGCCCAGGGCCACTCAAAGCACGACAGAACCAAACTGGGCATTTAATGGTCAGGCTGGGAACTTTCCTACTTTGTTTATTTTGTTTGCAAAGAAAGCTCTATCACAATGTTTATAATTTCTGTACATGATACAAACACTAACAAATAAGAATTCTACAGTGCAGGGAATAAATAATTATCAGTGAAATGTTTCTGTCCATAGCCCATACTTCAAGGAGCAGATTTCTGGGTGGAAATAAAGTTCATTTTAATGGAAATAATGCACATGGTGAAGGTATTAGTAATGCTAATGAAGAGCTTCCAGGCAGATGGACAAAAAAAAGGCCTGATTAAAGCTAAAGATGATGTTATGAAATCTTTGTTCCAATTGTTCAATGGAAGAATAAGTTAAAAACTTGTGGGATGTTCACCCATGGTCATTGCCTGTTCAGCACATTAATAATAGTTTCACTTACTAGAAAGAGATGGATTTTTACTTCGTATGTAACTGTTCTGCCCTGTGGGTAGCACATGTCATTTATTGGGGGCGTATGGAGGGACTTGCATCCCCACATCTGGACCAAAGGTTTCTCCATGGCTCTGCTAACTCCACGAAAGCCCGTTTTTGGGGACAATAGAGGGACAAGTGCATCCTTTTACAGGAGCTAACAGTGGGATGATTTAAACAGCTTCTTTCAAGGGAGATAAACCAGTGGTATGATGCAGTTATTTAGTATGTAAACTGATTCTATTATATAATTTCATCACGCTGGTTAAAAGACTGACTGAGTTCAATACCTTGAAAAGCAGGTATTGCAGCTTTGAGGAATGAGAAGAATGACACTCAGCAGGGATGTTGTTGGTATACTCCCTATGTTGATTTCGGTTCATGGAATATTTGGGTTTAACTTGAGAGTCTTTAGTAACTTTCACTGAAATCAACTACATGTTTATCTTCTCCGCGGGAAAAACCTGGCTCTGAAGTCAAGTATGCATCCCTGTCATTCAGCACAGTTCCAGCAGATGGGACTGTGTAAAATACTGCAGAAAACAAGGATCTGCTCTTCTTCGACATTTTTGGTTTGTTCTGAATTATTCTTCTTTTTGTGTCTGTTAGTTCCTTAAATATTGCTCACACTGAATTTACTTGTGAAAAGCAAAGTTCTGCAACTTGTAATCAGAATTGTTTGCTTGTCCACTTAGTCCTTTTTATAAACGAATGAAGATGGCATGTGCTAAAATAGTGAGAAGCAAGACAAACTCTGATCTTCTCCTGCACACGCACAATTGTCTATTTTTAATCACGCAAGTGGCTGAAGATGAGTTTGAGGCTCAGCCCCAGGAACACACATTAGACTGGATTTAGTGTAAGAAGAGGTGACTCTCAGGGTGGCAGTGGTTTGTATTTCCCTCACTTTATCCATGCAAAGTGGATTTGTTCAGCAGCCTTAGCGTATTTTGTGATACAAAACTAATAAGGGGAAACAAATCAATAGTTCTCTGCCAGGTCAGTGTGCTGAGCCAGTCCTCACCTGTAGTGTCCCCAGCTCTGGCATAAGGAAAGGGCACAAATGTGGCAGTGGGAGATTACCAGGCTAACAGCAATACTCTCTCACCTTTAACTCTCCATCTCCACTACAAGTGCTCTGGTTGATGAGATGTGACAGTTTATATTGTGAAAATTGGCAAGGTTTTTATCCTTCCCTGCTGCCACATTGACTTAGGGACCAGCACTGTGCACCAGGCTGCCACGGTTCTCAGCGTGTGTGTGAAGATCAATAGAAATTGTGCAAAGAGGGCAAAGTCTATAGGCTGAGGGCACGTTAAGCTCATCAGCCATATCAGTGGATATTATTGCCTATTTCTGGGTCAGAACTCTTTGTCATGGTGTTCTTTATTGAGTCCTCAGTATGAATCCAAAGAGGCCAGTGCAAAACCCTGTCCTGCACAGGCCTCTCTGGAGGAACAAGGGCTCAAGCACCTGGCAGATGCTTGTTCCATTGCTTGATGCATTACAGGAAGGTGACACAACACTGCAGTGGTAAGGATGGGACAAAAATGCAAGTTTCCTGTGTAAGAGAATGTAGGTTCCATTTGCAGGAATGGTTATTATCCTTTTTTTTTGAAGAACCTGATGTTTCTGACAATTATAAAATTTCAGAATAGAAATGGTATGGAAATCTGTGGGTGGAATTCTCCAAGGAGAGCATAGCAAGAAGAGAGAGTTAAAGGCCAGAGGACAGAGCACTGTAATCTTCACAGACAGCTGGAGAGAGGTGAGACTGTCCACAAGAGGCTCTGAAAGACAGCCAGGAGCAACAAGAAGGAGCTCAGGGCCAGAGGAGGCTGTGTCACTGCTGAAGGTGTCAGATGGCACAGGAAAGGTCAGGGTTTCCCAGCTGGAGCAGAAGGTCATTCCAGACATCACTGAGTGCTTTCCCTGCCGTCTGAGGGGGTGGAACCAGCATGGAGCTCTCTGGCCCCTGTCTCTGCTGGGATCTGGGGTTCTGTGATGTACATGGTTAGTGCTGGTTGGGGGGATTGGTCTCTTTAAATTCTCCAAAGGCGATTTGAACCTCCCACCCCCGAATTAAGGGCATGATTTTAACAACCTGAGGGCTGGGGAGCATTCACACTTTGGGGATTGCCTCTGTGCAGGTAACAGCTCACGGGGTTCTGCAGATTTTGCTGTAAGGTTTCTTTTTTTTTTATTATTTTTCCATGTGTAATTATGCTAATGGAATGTTATTAGCTGGAAGTTGCTTCAAATTTTATTTGGACTTTGGTGTCACTTTAGAACATTAGGGCTGCTGCAAAAGGCATTTGATTCTTTTGTTCTTGCCTGTTACCCTTTCCCGTCTCCCGGTGCTTTCCGTTGTGTGCACCAAACGCTCATGTGAGTGGTGTTAAGGGGATTGCAGAAGTGATCTGGGTTAAAATTTACCTTATTTTAAAAGAAATGGCTGATTTTAGCTCAGTCCCTCACTCTTGCCTGTGTGGTGCTCTCAGGAACGCCTGCAGTGGTACAAGAGGGGGGACTGGTGAGGAAGAGAAGTGAAAAGCCCCTTCCCACCTCGGGAGCCTGGCTCCCTGCGCTGAGCTGCCCCAGTGCCCCAGCCTGGCCGCAGGAACTTGCCCCGTTTTGAAGAACAGCTGTGAGAAGGCTGCAAACCACAACCAGGGGAGGGGAAAAGGCAGAATTACAGCCTGGCCTTGGCTTTGGGGGTTTTAAGCGTTAAAAAGGGAAAATGTTAACAAGAAATTCTACGTGGAAATAGGAAGAACTTAGTGAAAGGTCTCTACACAGCAATGACAGTGCTTCAGCCAGGAAGAGCTCATTTTCTATCTCCTGGGAGTTTTGTGTGGCCAGCAAGGCTTTTCCACGAGTTTTATTAGCCTGGTGAGTGTGCTGCTCTTAATGAAATGACCTGTTAAAGCCATGGTCAGCTTTGAGGTTACTGCTTTATGTTTTGAAGCTGCTGGCATTTCATGTGGTCCCTGCTGGGAGCTGAAGGTGCCTGAGCAGTGCCCCGGGCAGTGATGGAGCCTGTGTTTTAGCAGCACTGTTGGCCTGTATTTGGAATTACACAACGGGATGCCTGTTGTCGCACTTAGATGGGAAATATCAGCATCCAGTTCTTTTGCGGCAGCAGAGGAGCTTTCCTGGATTTAATTACTTTTAGGCCAATCAGTTGAAATAAAGAGGAATGTTTTTGTTTGCTTCTGGTCCTTTTTGCATCTTAATGCAAAATTTTAAATAAACACATGGTTTTAGGTCATCCTGTGAATTCAAATGGGCATTTGTGGTTTTGTCCATTATTTCCTTTTATGTTTATGAACCTACTGTAGTTATAAAACTTTTTTTTTGAAATTTTTAGGTAGCTCACAATGGGATTCCATTGTGTTAGTATGACTCAAATTTCTCTTCATACTTTGTGCTCTATTAATTTAATCCTAAATTAATAGGATAGTAGTAATAGTAGGACTAGGATTAATAGTAATCTGACTAGCTGTAGTTAACCTGTTAAATTATCTCTTGAAATTATTTTTTCCCAAGTCAATCTGTGCTTTAACAAACCTATTTATTCTCTCCTTCATAACCAAATGCCTGGCCCAGGCCAGTATCTATAGCTAGGAATCTACTTAAAGCTTATTCTGTAGGTGGCTTCATCATGGCTTTTTCTCTGTCAACCACAGTGTTCCTTGGGTTTTTTTCCTAGCAATACAGAACTATATTTGTTTCTAATTGGCAGCTGGCTAAACAAGCCCTGGCTGCACTGTGCTGCAACAGGAGAAGGCAGAATAAGCCTTGATACAGAGCAGTGCCCAAAATTCCCTTTGGCTCAGCTGGAGGGACAGAATGACACCACAGGGCTCAGGCTTGGGACTGGTGAACTTTTTTTAAATTATTCCTTTCTACATTTGCATTCTGATAGAAAATTCAGTAATTCCAGGCTGCAGGGCTCAGGTTTGGGTGGCCTCATCTGAGTGAGGTCACAAAATCCCTTAATGCAATTACATGGGCACTTGTTCATGGGTGGCAGACTCGAAGTAAAAATGTTTTGACCCTATGAATGTTTAGCTAAGGGAGATGACATCATTGTGAACAACTCCCAGTTTCTAACAACTGAGAGGTTATTTTAAGATTCATAATGGGTCCGTTGGTTAATTGGGGGTCTTGGGCTTTGCATTCATTATATCACACACCCTGAAATCCTTAACAGTACATTCCACAGATTTCAGTAAAATCTTATTTATTATTAGAGGAGAGGTAATCAAGTAAACATTCCTCTGCTGCTAAATATAGCAGCAAGCTGCTTATGAGTCAGAACCCCAGCAGACAATTCTGCATATCAGTGGAAACTTCATTGGCTCTCTGTCACGTTCCTTATGTGAACGAACAACAGCTTGGATCTTACTTGTTCTTCCCATTCCAGAAAACATTTGCAGTGCTCATTGTAGTGAGGTTATGTTTGTAAGGGACCCCACAGCTGCATCATGTAATTGTTTTGGAGCATAACACACAGCAGACTTGGAGATTTACAGTCTTATAGCCATTGTTGATTAGTAATTAAGCTTTCAAGTATTCAAAAATACAAGTTCCATACACAACAGCAGTTAAGGCCAACTTACTGGATAAACACATCCAGTGTTTAAACACTGATAAAAACATCCAAAACTAGAAGTAAATAATTTTTATAGCAGTTTAAAAATTCTTTGGATGTTGTTGCAGGTTTTTTAGATGGGAAAAGTGTATTGTAAAGTCATATTAGTAAATAAAGTGGTAGATAATACTAATTTTCATCATTTCTTCCCAACAACAATAACTTGGGGAAAAACTTCCAGTTCTTTGTATATCACCTGCCCAGTACTTTTTCCTTTCTTAAATATGATCTGTAAAATACAAAAGGAGCTGTTCAGCAGCAGCTTGTTAGACTTGCTTAAATGTGATTGCTATATTATGTCCAATGCCTACACTTATTTATTTCTGTATAAATATTCTTATATTAAGCTGGCATAATAAGAAGCTTGTTATCATCTCAGCTTAGCAGGAGTACTGCGTGTGTAAGCAGCTGGGCTCTTGACTGAGATGGAGGAAACAATTTTTGCTTGTTCCTGACCAAGTGCTTGAACCTTGGGCTTTCCCTGTGTGGCTGCCCGTGGGTTCCACCCATCCCATAACCTTTCCACAGAACCAGCAGGACAATCAGAAGTGACTGGCATGTTCAGCAGGCAAGCGATGGAGTTCCCAGTGCCCAGCACTGTGTGGGAGAGTGAAGTGCCCAGTTCTGAGCCGAGCTGCGGGGACCAGGGCTTCCTTCTCAGAGTGGACAGCTCAGGGCCTTTTGCTGCTGGTTTCTGCACGCTTATTTACTAGTTTAGTGTAGGAAACACAATGAAATAACTATCAGAACTGTTAAATAACTCAGTTATTTAACGTTAGGTCCTGGGCTAATGTACTTAAACTGAAGCTAATGAGGTGTTCAAGTGATGCACAGCAGCCAAGATTATATTAATCTGGGTTTAGTGACACAAGCATGAGAGTTTTAGAGCTTCTTTTTCAAAATCAAGTATCCTGTTCTGAAAACTGAGCAAAGGAATAGAGGAATTTGATTCTCTAAAATGAAATCCATCAAAGGCATTATTATTTGCATATAACACATTCCTATGATGGCAGCTCCTCTTTTGCATAGAAAGATGGCTTTTAAAAAAACTATTGCAAAAGCTATATGCAAAAGCTATTTCTTGAAATTAAATACCTGCTTCTGAAACACAGATTTAATTATTAAAAATGTTGCACCCTTTGGGCTGTAGAATCATTTTGAAGAAAGAAGTGGTCCAGGTAGTTAGGGTGCTTAGCATCTTCAGTTTGTTTTTTGATTTTTCTTGGCTATAGAAATGTCTTCATAAACTGTTTCATGTTTGTGTATTGTCCTCTTTGGAAGTCAAAGTATAATTCCAAAGTAGTTCTTGTATTAATTAGTCTTGCACTGGTGACCACAAGTGCTATTCACATGTACAGGGTTATCATTTCTGCCTGTCTGTACCTTAAACTTGGCTGGACTTTCTATTCAGCAAGCAAATGCATGCTTTGTACAAATGAGAACAACCTGAAACACTAAGAAAAGGCTGGAATTATTCATTCTATGATAAAGGACTGGCTCATTTAGGAGGCTCTTCAGTGGTGCATTGCAGGAGTGTGCTCGGATGTGGAGCTGTGAGCAGCTCACAGCGCAGAGCACTGCTAAGCATAAACTCAGTGCTTCTGGGGTTTAACTTCTGCAGCAGCCCTGCCTGTTCTCAGGAGGGTTCTGCTGCTCATTTTCCCTGTGCCTTCCCAGCCAGCAGCCCTGAAGCGGCTGAAATGAACCGAATTGATAACAAGCAATCTTCTGCCCTCCTGCTGTTACCCTGTTCCAGAGGTGCCCTCATCGTGGCGTTTGCACCTGCCTGACGTGTGTGACCTGTTTCTTCCCATGTCTGTTTCTCCGCTGTAAAAGCAGTAACAGCTCGGTGCACTGCAGCACTAGAGGTGTGTTAGTCATGCTGGGGCAGCGCTGCTTTGCCCTTCAGGTCTGTTCCACCTCCTGCCTGGTGCCCAGCAGCTGCAGAGCTTTGGGAACAGTGCTGAAAGGTGAGGGAAGGCATAACAGAGGAATGGGAAATCCTCATCTTTGAAAAGTCAGGGATCCTGGGAATACGTGGGCTTCCCACCCAGCCCTTATTGTTACAAACTGGCTGCAGTTCACTCCTACCTCAGGGCTTTCCCAGCTTTTAGCTGATCCAACCTTTCCCCATTCAATCAGGAGATTCACCGTGTTCTGTCTTTGAGACCAATTCTCTCGTGAAATGGAAGTGGTGATTTGGAGGCTTCATCCAGCTGTCACACCAACTCATTTGACAGTGATAACATCACCATAAGGGCAGAGAAATGAGGTATATTGGGGAAAAATACCTTCGTTGACAGGTGCCATAAGCACAGGATAGACCTATGTGAACAGTGGCAAACAAGTGTTTATAGGAAGAGGTAGCATATGGGTTTTACATAAGTTTTCCTGGGCTTCTTTGTGTTTGGCTTGGATGGTTTTATTTTAGATACGAGTATGTGTAACCAAGTGTAGACAAACTGAAGCTGTTGTTAGTTACTGATGAATAACGTGGCCACAGTTAGCTGAGAGCAGGAAACAGCTTTTTGTCACACTTCCTTTGGGGGCTGCTGTGTCACCACACATCAGCAGAGCTCTGGGGCACGCCCAGGGCTGACCCTGAGCAGAGGGGTGGGAGCAGCTCGCTTTGGGCTGCTGGAATGACAAATTATGGGGGTTGACCCGGTGTTCAGCTTCTCCTTGTCCATACGCAGGGCTAAAAGGAAGCTTTCAGTAGTGCCAGTGATGTTCCTGCAGATGTAAGGGTTACTGCATAGCAGATCTTTGAGTAATGCTGTCACATGAGGAAGGATTAAGTGCTCTGGTTGCTGCACCATCAGTGGAGATGTTTTTGTTTTAATCAAAAAGTAAATACAGACAAATTACTGCTTTTAAAAATATGAGCTCTTAAGCAGCTAAATAAGCATAAACTTAATTTAAAGCATTGAAATGACTCAAAGTCTGCTTAAAACAATATTTTCTAATTGACAGACAAAAGTTCATGGAGCACTTCTCAAACTTAGGTTTCTGAGTAGCAAATAGTTGTGGCTGAGGGCCTCTGAGTCATGCTGCAGATGTGTGGTGAACAGTCTGTATAACCTCAGTGGGAATTGCTGAGTTCTGCTGGATGCCTTTGGGCATCTCTGAGCTGATGCTGTGGTTTGAAGCTGCTGGCAGCGGTGGCAGGGTTTGTAAGGGGTTTGTTTTTGCTCTGGAGCTCTGAATGAGTGGTGAGTGAAAGGGAAGTACTCAGCACTTACTGCCAGTATCCTTTAAACACTTAATGATGACCAGTATGTTAATTAAAACCTGAGTGCATGCAGCTGATGATGTCCCACTGTATTTCTGGAGCTGAAACACAGACCAGACTGAGTCATTATTAGGTACTCCAAAAAAAGCTGTTAAAGGGAGCTGTGCTGGACCTGTTGCTGCATGGAATTCTTAAAGGATTTATTTGGTGGGGATGAGGCAACAGGCCTAGCTCCTAGGAGAAATTTTGAAAGTCTGATGGTATTTATAGAGACAAAATTCTAACAATACAGTATTCAATGAATGGGGAAAAAAAACATTGCTTTCATTATTAGAAAATACTGCATATATGTATTTCATCTTTTATTTAATTTCTATTTTTCTGAACACTCTTTAACTCCCCTTCACACTAAGTCTGAACAAATGCTTTGCTTTAGAGAAAGGACTTTGTACATGCTTCTTCCTACACTGGCTTTTTGCAGATAAGGCTTTTACTTTGCAGACCTCATTAAGCAGTCAGTTGAGCAGCTAAATGAGTGTTCCAAGTGGTAATGGATACTTACTCCGTGTAAGTACAACAAGATTATGAGATACTGTAAAGCTGCGTGCTGAACTGCACAGGATTATTTATATTACAAATAAGTGCATCAAGTAAATAACTCAGATGCTCATGACAGCAAGGGGATCTCCCACCTGTTAATAGAGTAGATCTGGGTCGCTAGATAAAGGATTTTGTTTCCCATTTTGAGTCGTGTATCTTCCATTCCATACATCTAAGCAGATTTTAGCCTTTTCTCAAAATAAGGACCATCTTTTAAAGTATTTAGGCCTGAATGGAATATGAGTAGGCAGAAAGCTTCCAACCAAACATGGTTGTGAAAATCAAGTTGTGTTTCAGCAATCCAATCTGCACGCATTTTAAGTTCTTATTTGGATTTGCAGCTTTGCAGCTGTTGTTAGGATGCTTGGGAAATATTGCAAAACTTGCCTTGATTTCTCTGAGCTGGGATTACAGATATTGAAATATAAGTAAGTGGAGATTCAAATAGTTCATGCTTCGGTAGTTATGAAAGATTGTAAAAATAAAAACTTAAGGAAGGCTGTAAAAGGATAATTAATATGATGAACAGAGGAGTTCATGAAGCCTGAATTCTCGAAGTGTTTTGCTCAAGTTCTCATATCTGAGGTACAAACTGAATCGCTCCAGCAGACGAGGTGCTTGCCTCTTTCCCACACAGGTTCCCTGGTGTATGAGGGATAATTTCTGCTGTTTCAATACAGAATGCACCATGGATCTCTCCTCTACATTGCCACCTGCCTTCAAAGAGGTTTTAAAGGCTGTCTTTTGAGATCTCTGGGGGAAATTGGGTTAAAATGGGGATGGAAAAAAGAGATGAAGTATGTATAAGAGAGGAACTTGGTGAAGGAAGCCTCTGGGTTTCTGTCAGAACCTTCCTTGTCAGAATCAGCACAGCATTTGTAACATGAACTGGGGAAGGCTTTAACTGTCCTCTGTCATCTGCTGATATTGGTGTTCTCTAAATAATTAAAGGTGACTTTGTTTTCCCTGCCAAGTGACTTGTGGAACAGTAAATAAGCAGTGGGAACATGTCACACTGAGTGATGAAGGTGATCTGATCCTCATCATTCTCCCTGCTGCTCTCTGAAGCTGATTTTCTAAGCACAATTACATTTTTAAATAGGCTCCTGAAAAGCAAACCAAACCTGTCCACCACCTCAGCCTGCTCTGCTGTCTCTGAAGTTCTCTGTTGTTACCTGGAGATTTCACAAGAGTTAGAGGCTACAGCACTATTATTTTAATTTTATCTAGAAGAAAACCAATTCATAGCTGAGTCTTTGCTAATTATTTCCACTCAGCTTTGTTGCATGCTAGACTTTTTAGTTGTATTTAATGTTGTTGCTCTGGAAATAATCATTAAAGGGAAATGGGTCGCCACCACTGTACACTGCAATTCTGTGAAACACAATTTGAAATGAACTTGCCTTTTCATAATGATGCTGAAAAGCACCAAATGCTTTCATTAATAGTGGCATAATGTAATTAAGTGATAAACTTTTTTTTTTTTTCCCCTGAAACCATAATATAAACAAGGCACAAATTAACAGTACAGGACATTATTGCATCTTTAGGTATTTGAAAAGTCAACAAGGTAACTGAAGATGGAGCTGAGACTGCAGTAAAAGCTTTCTAGAAATGATCTCTGACACTTAGAGCACCAAGTCGTTGCAGTTAAAGTCTGTCATTAACCTGTAGACAGAATTTTGGAGAGGCTGTGGCTCTCTGAAGGGGGAGATCCTATGGGTAACCAGAGCATCTTTGTTTTGAAGGGCAGGAGATGTTCATGATTTACCCACATGGGTTTATCCTCTACACAGAGAACATTGATTGCTCTTGAAGAAATTCAGGTTTTGGCCTTTACCAGTACAAACAGCAGCCCAGTTTCTGCACCTTCCTAAGTTGCAAGTTTTGGAAATTGGCCCATGAGTGAGAAGAATGTTCCTGCAGTGCTGAAATCAGCTGGAAGCACAGACCATGTGGGGACAGAGGTTTTTCAAGTGACAGGGGCAGACAGTTTCCTAGTCATCAGCTGAATTTCCTCTTGCACTGCTCCTCTTTCTTTGCATTTTAAGTACTTGAAAAATTCTGCCACGATGTAGTGCTGTTGTGTTTGAATTTATAATTTAGGCAGGGAGTAGAAGCAAGGCTTAACTTAAAACCAGAAGTGGATCTGTTGAGTCTTTCTCATCTTTAGTTCCCCCCTGGTTGTGCTATTCCATAATTCCCCTTCATTCTTGGTTTTGTAGTGCCTAGGGATAAAATAAAAGTCCTGATCTGTGCTTAGACAGTCTCTTCTGAAACTTGAGTGCCTCAGAGTCCTAGAAAGCAGAGGTGGCAGTGTGAAATCACAAATGCTGGTTCCTGGGGTGAGGGTGAATCCTAGATATGGAAATACTCTGGTCCTGGCCCTGAGATGTGTCTTGGCCATGGTAAAAGTTAAAGTTGAATGGACTTTACCTTAAAATCAACTTGTGTAAGAGAAATCAGTGTTCCTGTAGGGCAGCTGAGCCAGATCTGCACAAAAGAGAGAGAACAGCATGAATTGGGAACTTTGCAAGAAATAATGTATTGTGTCATCATTTCATGTTGTACCCTGAGTTTTCCACAGTTTTGAAATCCAGAGGATGGAAGTGTCTAAGCTTTCCAGGAATATAAAGTTCTGTAACAAACGAGGTGATTTGGTTGTGTTTATCCCCACGTGTATAATTCCCATATTTCTGCACGTCTGGGTGTTCTGTTGTGGATATAAGGACCATCAAACCACCCCACTGCTTCCTGAGCCTGCCGAGAGGACGCTGGTGTTAGCCCTGATTCCTGGATTGCATTGTGAGTTCTGCCCTCTGGAGCTTTGTCAGGTAGGAAGTGATGGTGGGGCAGGAAACCAGGCATTGTATGGAAACATCCAGGAGTATGTAACTAGAGGAAAAAGCTGCAAAAATAATTCATGGAAGATACTATAAAGCTGTATATTCTGTATAAAAATACATTTATGATATTGCTCAGCTGGAAGTTGTAATTGTTGAAAATATTGCAAGCCAGTGACTGATGTTTGTGGAGGCAAGAGTCCAGTATTGTGTTTGAGCTGTGCCAGAGAAGGCACTGGAAGGACTCAATCCCCCTTAATCAGGGCTCTCTCTGCTTTACTGCCTTTTCCAAGTTCTGCTAATCAAAGTTTTCTGAAGACTACTTATGAAATTACCTCAGATATACAGTTTTAAACACTAGTAATAAATTCTTCATCTTGAAGGCTAGGGCTTTATTAATTTAAACCCAGCTTTTCTTTCTGCCTGATACACATTAACAAGAGACTGTGGACTGGCAGCAATAACTGTAGGAGGAGAGGTCACTGGGACAAAGCATTTCAAAATCTCAAATAATATGGGGGGCAATTAATAACCAATTAAGCTTCTACATGTACCCGAAGTAATTGAGCTTGGAGAGGCCATGCTCTGCAGAGAGCGCCCGTCGCAGTCCAAAACAGAATTACACTTGAACCTGTAATGTCACTGAAATGTGATTCAGGTCCTGTTATTGAAGGCTTGCAGCAAGCTGTGACCCCAGGGGGGCTGTTTGGAGACTGTCTGTTGGCAGAGTAATAAAGAACTTAGAAAGGAGTCACCTGGCTGGTAGGTGAAGCTGGGCCAAAATAAGGTTAGACAAAATTGCAGATCACTTGCTGTCCCCTTGCTGGTTTTGAGCCCTGCTAAAGGAGGGTATTGCAGTGTCTTTTCTATTCCAAGTGGTAGAACTGGCACTGCTTTATTTGAAAGGAAGAGAACTGAAACAGGCGAGTAGGTTGATGAAAAGACAGATTATTGCTGAAATTGTTTCAGCTTTTTCCAGTGCTCCCAAACAAGACGCTGCAGAGAGTACTCATGTTAATTAGAGGAATGAATACAAACCAAAAATTAGAAGGCATGATGGATTACAAGAGGCTTTTTACTGGTGGAATCTGTGGGGTTTTTTTTGTTTTTTTTTGTTTTTTTTTTTTTTTTTTTTTTTTAAATTTGTACGAGGGCCTCCCTTCTAGTTCTGGCCTTGTGAAGGAGCCAAAAATCAATATGCAGAAAGGATTTCCAAAATCTGAGAGAACCATTACAATGGTGTTAAATATCAGGTGTTTTTTTTTTTGGAAAACAAGGGTTCTGATAAATCTTATCTTCATGTGGTTTCTAAGCAGAATTCCCTGCTTAAATTAATTTCAAAGGAATTTATAAACCTTCAACTTGGAGCAAAATTAAGATGAAAATAAGAAAATGTGGAACAGTTAGAGATTTGCTTCCTCAAATGCTTCTAACTACCACGGTGATCTTTCAGAACACGTAAAGGAAAAACAGGACAAAGCACCGACCGAACCCTGGGTCTGAGTAGAACATTCTTGCCCAAATCCAGCTGCCCCTCACAGGGGTTGCCTAATGACTGCAGACCTCAGCTGGTGGGGAAGGTGCAGCTCGCTTTGCTATTTCCATCATCTCCCTGCGGTGCTTGTGGCATCTCCGCTGTGCTGTGCGAGGCTCCCGGCGCTTTAGGGAGCGTTCTGGGAGAGTTCTTCACTGGAGCTGAACCGCACAGCGCTCAGACTGTGCTGCTGCTGCGGTCCTGGGCTGCATTTGGGAAAGGGATGCTTCCCTCTGCCGGCCACACAGGGAGGGAATTGTATTTTGTATTTTATTGCGAAACGAGCAACGAATTCTTCTTTTCTTTCTTCCCTTTTCCTGTTCCCTTTTCCTGTTCCCTTTTCCTGTTCCCTTTTCCTGTTCCCTTTTCCTGTTCCCTTTTCCTGTTCCCTTTTCCTGTTCCCTTTTCCTGTTCCCTTTTCCTGTTCCCTTTTCCTGTTCCCTTTTCCTGTTCCCTTTTCCTGTTCCCTTTTCCTGTTCCCTTTTCCTGTTCTCTTTTCCTGTTCTCTTTTCCTGTTCTCTTTTCCTGTTCTCTTTTCCTGTTCTCTTTTCCTGTTCTCTTTTTTTCCTTTTTTTAGCAGCCTGTGCTTAGGAGGGCGGAAAGGGGTTTGTTATTGCAGTGCCTTACACAGGGCTAATTAAATTGCGTACCTGCATCACAAAACAGCTTTTTATTAAAGTGACTAGCCTCTGTTTTGGGAAAAAGGAAATAGAAATATTTGAAGCCACTTCATGTCTACTAGTGATGCTAATACTGAGCATTCTCAGTACAAAGAGCAAACAATTAAGTATTTGAAAACAGAAATCAAAATGAGAGTGCGTCAAGGGTATTTTGGTTTTTTAGTGGGTTTTTTTGGCCAAAATTAGTGGGCTAGTTGGTAGGTTTTTTTCTTAGGTGTGGGTGCTGCATCGATGACACCTTAAACTTTTCATGGCATGAAAGAGAAAGTGGCTCAGTTCCAGCAGTGAAATGCTTAAAAAATAAGATAAATGTTTGTAAAGGCTTGGTTGATGTTATGTGTGGCTATTATCTGAAAATACTGATTTTTTGAGGTTCACGTGGAAAACATGGCTGAGTTGATGGAGGAGCATTTCTGCAGGCAGTTCATGGGAGCTTAGAGCTGTTCCATAACCCATCTTACAGCCCTGCTGGGTGCACAGCAGTCAGAGCCATCAGGATGGGTGGAACTGCAGAGGGCAGGATGGACACGGATGGAAATGTGGCACAGCAATGTCCTGGTGCCCCTGAGCTGCTGGAACTGCAGAGAGCAGGATGGACACGGATGGAAATGTGGCACAGCAATGTCCTGGTGCCCCTGAGCTGCTGGACACGGATGGAAATGTGGCACAGCAATGTCCTGGTGCCCCTGAGCTGCTGGAACCGCAGAGGGCAGGATGGACAGGGATGGAAATGTGGCACAGCAATGTCCTGGTGCCCCTGAGCTGCTGGAACTGCAGAGGGCAGGATGGACATGGATGGAAATGTGGCACAGCAATGTCCTGGTGCCCCTGAGCTGCTGACCCTGTGAGCTGGAACCGCCTGCAAGGCCAGCTGCAGACAGTGTGCTCCTCAGCTGTGTCAGGAAATCCCTGCAGCAGTAAATTTAGGGCCTGAAATTTGAAATTCTCCAAGATGTTTGAGCCCTTTAGTACTTTTTTCTTCGCCTTGTATGATGGTTTTCATCTTTTTGATGGATGCATTTGGGTTGAATTGCACCTTTAGTGGATGTATGTTTTTTTCCTTCTTTTTAGATTATGTCTCCCTTCTCATTCTGTTATTTTCTTTCAGGGATTAGAGTGGGGAGAAGAATGAGTCCACAGGACTTCTACCTAACTTTAGAGCTGTAGGAGGGGGAATAGTCTATTACTCCATAAAAGTACTGGAAAATTAGTAAAAAAAAAAAAATACAACCCCTCCAACAAACAAGGGGAACACCCCACACCCCCCTCCCTCCATTTCTGAGTCTCCATACCGTTGTTGGCTCTGCTTCCCCTCAAGTTCGGCCCTCTTTGGAGGGTAACCTTAGGTAATTACCTGGTATTTCCTCCTGGGAGCTGGCAGCTTTGGCCAGGGAGGTCCCAGCAGCACGTGAGCGGTGACAACCCCTGTGCACTGGGTGATGGAGCCGTGGCTGGCCCTGGGGAACACGGGGAGATCTCGCTCAGCTGCGTTCCTGAACGCACCCAGAGCCAGAGCTGACAGCAGGAGCAGCCTTTGGCCAGGTGTGTATGGACTTTATCTGCCCCCATTAGGGTGGCACTTGATTTGATTTCCAGTAGAAATGCTGACCTTCAGGAAGTCATTTCTTTGTGTTGCAGGTTCCCAGTCCATGGAATAGACCCAGAATCTCAGGAGTGTTGGTGTATAATTTTCCTAGCACTCCACAATAGCAGGATGAAAGGGGGTGTGGAGCTGCAATTAACACTGGATGAGGCTGAATTGCACTTGCAACAAAGAGAAGTCTTTCAGTTAGTCTACAATAAAATCATAATTATATCCCCAGTATCCTTGGCAACAGATTAAGGTCCCAAAAGGTGATTTTACAGTTCAGTGTTCGTTGCCGATGCAGAGATGGAAAAGCAGGAAAAGCATAATCATTTAAACAGTTTCTGGGGTGTAAATAAGCATGATGTGAGAAACATTAAATGCATCACACTGAATAATAGACGTATGCTCTCCAAGGAAACAAATCATTTCTGTAGTTAGGACATGAAACTCAAAAATTTGTATGCTTGATGATTTAAATTCATACAAAAGGATGGTGCTCATTGGATATGGATTCATTTCTCTACAGGGAATTCTATCCAATTTTCATTTTAAGAAAGCCAGCCCTTGAGACACAAGGATTATCACTTGATGAAGTGAAGATAAGTTGCTTTATCAGAACTGCTTATATGGAGGAATTACCTGATTATAAATCCTTTTATGTGGATATATTTTAAACTCCCTGCAGTTTTTCACGATAAAGATTCCTTTCCCTCATCTTGATCTTTAAGGCCATATATAGGAAACATACTCTCTTCCCCAAATGACCCTCTCAAGAAAGGTTAATGTTCTAATAAATACTTGTTGTACAGGTACCTCTTTTTAAATATCCTCCTGTCTCCATTTGCTTTTTACTCAGTACATTTTACTGCTACAGTTCTCACCAGCACAATGGTGAATTTTTTTTTGCATTCCCCTTTTCTCCCTGTTTTCTTTGAAATAAGAACCAATAAAAGTAATAACCTTAGAAGGCAGAGTTCTTATGTTTATTTTTGAAGAAATGATTCTGTCATCATCTGGATGACAAGCTCTATGCATGAATTCCTAGTTGTGCCATCAGGAAGGAAGATGGAAATTGGGGAAAGTCAGCAAGGTGCATGAAGATATTTGTGGAAATAAGATCTTGGAAATAGGACAATAATGAATAGAAGGAAAGGGTAATGTAGGCATATGAATTCTAAATGCCTTCCAACCTGAAAGAAGCACTGGCTGCTGGGAATGCATTTTAACTGATGTTTGTGTCGCTGCTGAGGCAGAGAATAAGTCATATTATGATGTTATTGGAGGCATGGCATAGTTTGAGAGTGATGCTGGGGCCTGCTTTGAAGTGACTTAGGTGATGGAAATTCCTGCCCCTCCCTTCCATTTTGAGTCTACAGATGAGTGATGAGCTGTGTAATTTTGTAAATAATGATCCATCTACTCTCTGGCAGATTTGGTAACTAGAGTTTATCAAAGTGCACTCGGTACTAAATATCGAGAGCTGGTTTTAATTTCCTTTTAAATAAAGGCCTTCAGAGGACAGGCAAGATATAATAGGACAAAATAATTCTGTTTACATACAGTTGCATGGTTTGGAGCAAGATTTTGTAGCTCCAAATGAGCATGAGATGTGCCTGTAAGGAAGATGCCAATTTTACAGCTTTAGGGACTGTAACTCTTATTTTTGAGACCAACAAGCACCTCTCCAGTGTAAATGCAGTCTGCTGAAATTCTGCAGAATTGGGGATCTCCTGGGTTTTCACAGAAACGTTCAGAATTTAATACCAAAGAACAGTGAAACAATATAAAAGAACTACAGACTGTGGGGATTTGAGCTGGAATTGTGTTCACATTCTGTTCACAGGGAAAGGCCAGAAAATAGGAATTGTATTGGCCAGATCAGCTCTAGTAAGTGAATGAGTTGCTGTATGAACTTAGTAGTATTGGGTCATTTCAAGATTTTTTTTTCCTTCTATGTGGGCAAATTCTTAGTGCAGTAATTTCCTTTCACTGTGAATATAGCAAGGTTTTTCCAGTTTACTGTAACTCCTGCCTGGTTACCTGCATTAAATAGCACCTAGTGCAGAATCTGGTCAATCAGTGAATACATCCATTTCCATAACACGCTGTGTTTTCTAACACAGTTTTTGTTGAGGCTAGGGCAGCATCTGTTCAGACACAAAACACTGGCTGCAGCTGGCCTGTGTGAAGATCCAGCTGAAATCATTCTTGTGCTTTCCTCTGCTTTTGGAGGCCTCCAGGGACAGGGGGCAGGATGGTGCTGAGTGTTTGACCCTGCACTGACAAACCTCACTGAGATCCCAGGAAAGGGCAGGCGGGGAATCAGAATAACTGAAAAACTGGATTTTTGCTGAAAGTCAATTGCTTGCTTTGCACATTAGCATTAGATAGCATGGGAAGAACAGTGAGAGGAAAGGAAAAAATAGCTTAGCTCTGTAGAACTGCAGAATGTTACTATAGATAGGCTGGGAGATTAAAGAGCTGTCTTGGCACATTACAATTCAAAGACCAGCAGCCTCAACTGCTTTCCTGTCCTGAGGAATTTTTCTTAAGAATTTTATTCTTCAGATATCGCATTATAATGTGGGTTAAATCTCTGTATTTTGTCTTGATTTTCCTCAATACTTTGCTTTTATCCTTTTGTTCTATCATTATCCCCTTTCTATCTCATGGCTTGGCTCTTAATTCTCCCATATGTGAAAATTGGAGTAATTTGAGAAGCAAAGCCCAGAACTGGTTGGTTGGGGGATCTGTATGGAATAGCAAGCACAGCAGGAGATTCCAAATCTCAGACGGTGATACCTGATGCTGGGCTGACCAGCACTGCCCTGAAAGTCTCTAAGATAAATGTACAACATCTGCAAGTCATGCTGGCTCTCAGGGAGGCTTCAGCAAAGAAGGATGTCATGTCTGGTGTGATGGAAAAACAGTGGGCTGCAATATTTTGCATTTGGAAGAAAACCAAGCATGATCTATTAATTCCATTGTGGAGGGGAGCTTTTATTTTATTTCTTATTATGGAACTTCTGTGGAAATTCTGCTGGACTTGTTGTGCTGCTCCATTATGAGGAGAGTATCAGTGTTAGATAGCTGGATTGTATTAAAGAAGGGGAAAAAACTCCCTGGGAGGGGAAAAATGTTGTGTACTTAAGCATGTAAGTGAGAATAGTGTATTAGTGATGATGCAGAACAGGGAGAAAGTGGGGCAGTCTGCATGAGGAACAAATAGCATGATAGCATGGCTGTCTAACAGCTTCTATTTTTGAAGGCATTAATAACATTCCAGTTCCTGTTTACTGTATAATTTAAGCCAAGCAGCCTTCATGTGCACAAAATATTAGTGCTTTCTGTGGATGTTGATAGGGAGCCTGTGAGTTTTAGTTAAAATGTGTCTGCCCAATGTGTTTTCATGGGACTCTGCAGGTCTGGGCTACTCAGCAATGAGTAAAGGTGGTTGCAGAAAAGTGTGTGATGGAGATGAGTTCCTGAACACATTTCTGCCCTCCATGGCAGTACCCTTGCACGTGTGCTCCTCTTTGGGCCACTGCTCAGTGTCAGCAGCATGCCCACAGTGCTTGGCTGCTCTCATGTCCATGAGTGAGAACTGACCAAAAAACAGCTTCACTGGTGGTGCTGGAGTCGTGCTGCTCTTCAGCTGCTGTCCAGAACAAGGAGGGTTAGTGGAAAGATCTGGAGATCCTAGATTATTTTATAGAGAATCTGAGAGAGATTTAATAGACTCGCTCTTAAAAGGTTCCCAGCTGATTGTTGATTTTCTTGTTTGTTCCTTTTATCATAAAATCACAGAGATGTTAGAGATGATCTTGTCCCGCTCCCCTGCCATGGGCAGGGACACCTTGCACTGTCCCAGGCTGCTCCCAGCCCTGTCCAGCCTGGCCCTGGGCACTGCCAGGGATGCAGGGGCACCCACAATTTCTCTGGGCAATCTGAGCTAGGGCCTCACTGTCCTCAGAGTGAATTTCCTTCTAATCTCTGAGCTAAACCTGCCCTTTGCAGTTTGAAGGCATTGTCCCTTGTCCTGTCAGGTGCCTGTGTAGGGAGTCCCTCTCTTTAAGCCCTCAAGGCGCTGGGAGAGGCTCCCTGGGCATTCTCTTCTCCAGGCTGAGCAAGTCCCACTCTCATAATTCCTCAGCCTGAGGAATTGTGGTGTCTTGCCTATTCTGGAAGCTGTATGGGGTTTTCAGTAAGAATTTTTACTAAGCTCTTGTTTTTATGTCTGTGTCATTTACTTAGGGATTTTTTTTTAATCATTATTTTATCTACTATGATGAATTTACTGTTCTATTTTCAGACTATAGAATAGTCTCTTCCCTGATTTTAAAAGTGTATGGAAAATAAAACTCTAAAATGCTTTTTCAAAATATAAGAAGCTGAACTTCTCTGCTTTATGAATCAGATAATTACAAGCATGACTTTTATCAGACCTTAGTGCTTGTTTTTATTTCTGTAGCCTTGAAAGCTTCAGTTAATCATTTTCAATAGACTGAAAAATATTTTCCATGAAAGCTAATAAATTTGCAAGTGTATCTTGTAAATCCTCTAACTGATCCTGCAAACAGATGTTTAGGATAAATATTGCTCATCTAAAAGCAGATATTGCTAATGAATATTAAGAACAGCATAAAATTGCTGGAAACTCTTTTTTGCATCTTGAGAGAATCAGTGTTAATAAGTCAGATCAGTCACTTTTATTTAGGCAATACAAAGAAGCATATGTCTTCCTGCTTTGCCAGCTGTCATAAAATTTTGGAGGAAAAGTTTGCTTCCAAGCTTTCCAAAGGGAATATTTCACAGAAGTATTTTGACCTTTATGGCTTACAAAACCAATTGACTTCCTCTTCCCATAAACTGTTTTCTGGCTGAGATTCTCCTGCAGCAAAGCTTTAGTTGTGAGTAGCTCCAAAGAAAATAACTGGGCTGCCTTCCAGTGGGTTTAGATACCATAAATTCCTCTTATTAAAGACATTCTCTTGAAGGGAATAATATTGTTCCAAATTTAGTATGTCCCCCCCAACCAATATTTCTTAATATTCAGTAATTATATGTGCACATTTATGATACTTTAATTTTAAGAACCACAAAGCAGATTGTGCTAGTCACATACATTTTTTGTGGACAGCATGATAAAAAAAGCAAAATAAAAATAACCACCAACCACAAAAGCAAACCAAAACACCAACAAAACCCCCAAAACCAAAACAACATTATCTTGGGGCCAGCTCCATTTACAACTGTTTTTTATCATCTTACTTTTGTGTTTTCAATGACTGTCCTTATCTCTGTAATAAAACTGGATTTGCTGTTCCTGTTCTCCATGTAGGAGTTACCTGAGGGAAAAAACCACATAAATGGGAGTTGGTGTTTGTCATGTGATTTCAGTATTCACCTTAATTCAGTTTGGTTCTAGATTTCTGTGAAAGATGGAGCAGGTCCCTTGTGTGTTTTTATTTCTCACTGATATCTCTGATTTCTTCAGAGGTGCTGCTCTGAATGTCTGCAGAGAACCAAGGTTAAAAACTTTGCTTCCCAAAAATGTTCAGCCAGCTGGCAATAATAAATTAAATACACAAACTGGAGCTAGGATTAAGCTAACCAAAAAGTTAGTTTAAAATATGAGCTTGAAAGGACTGAAACCATTATTGACTAGAAATCCTCCAGGGACACTAGCAATGTGTTTGATAGTTGCCAGGGAAACACAACCTTCCAGTGACAGTGTGCGTTGCACAGAAAAAGTACCTGGAGTAATTCTGGCAATGACTGATCCTTCAGCAAACCTCTGCAGGAACTGTAGATGCCTTTGCATCCAGCTGCATGAGCATCCCCTGTCCATGCTGGACCATTAATACTTCACATTCGATGTGGCAAATAGACTGAAAACCAAAGCAGGGTATCAGGTTTGTCTGGCTGAAGAAGTGTGTGCCTGGCTGGCCAGTCTGGACAAACCACAGGGCATGGTGGAGATTGCAGACGCAACACAGACTCAAAAATGGGATTATGCTTATGGCCCCTACTGGTGTAACACAGAAACAGTGGATTCAGCCCAGAACAGCAGCATGTTCTGCAGTGTTCAGTGTCCATCAGCATGCAGAACTCTGAGGTCCTACAGCAAATGCTACACTTTATTTATTCTTCCTTAGGTGAAATGTAAGTGCTGAGAAAAAGGAATTTGCTGTTCAGACGTAGCACAAGTCTAGTGATGAACTTAGGGACTATTGCCAATCCATTTGAAATATAAAAATTCACACATGCTAAACAGCATGAGATAGAAGATGGCAGCGGAAGTTAGGGTCCAAGCACCACTACCAAAATAAGGCACGTGGGTCCTTGAAGTGGTTTATTTAGGTCTAAAAGATGAGAAAATATCTTAAGAGAACACTGGAATTTCCAACAACACATCTTCCTCAGTGCTGGAAATGTTTCAACAAAGCGTAATCTTCAAACCTGTTTGTGAGCAAAGTGAATGTTTTAGACTCAAATTGATACCAGAAGCTTTTATGCTGTAACCAGCACACGTGAGTCATCCTTGAGGAGCCTGGTGTTGGGACAATGAGCAGCTTGGAGTTCAGGTTCCAGTTGGGGAAATGTCTCTTTGAAAGGCTGAATTTCCCAGTGGAACTGCTGTAACTCTAGAAGCAGTCAAGGATGAAAAATCTCCCACTGATACTGTGTGAAAATCACTTTAGGAAGTGCCTGACTGAGCATCAGCGCAGGATCTCGGGATTTGTGGGGTGAATCCTACATGTTGCCTCAGTATTACTTCTAGGGAGAAAAGACAGAGCTGAGCCAGTACCATCAAGCTGCTTGTTGCCACTGCTGTAGTGGTCACTTGTCTGGAGGCTGAATTACACAAATTCAAACAAATATATAAGTTTAGACTCTCCTGGGAAATATCAAAAAGAATGAATAATACTTATTTCTTGCCAAATAGGCATTTCCACAAATGTCCACCTTGCCTACAGAATTGATTTTTCTGTATTAAGGAGATTGTTTTATAATTTAGCAGTACATAATTCTTGTTTCAGTTTGATGTTGGCATTTGGATCATTTTTCAGTTGGCCGTACCAAGAAATGAAAGCTAATGACTTCATTCAATAGTGGCTGAAATAATCCCCAGAAATGTCGTTTTACACTGTAAATTGATGCACGCTGTTGTCATTATCTTATATAAATGATTGTGGGGTTTTGCTGCACTTTCTGGGCTAGTCTGTGTTTTATACAATAAATCATAAGGAAAATGGAGTGAAGACCTCGCTGTTCTGTGATCTGCATGAAATATGTCTGTATCCATTATCCAGGTACAGGGTGGGAATTGATCACAGCTCTTGCTCACTGCCATGTTCCTGGGATTTTTGGCAGCCAGAGTGTCATTTCTGAGGTGGAGCAGGAAGTGACTGAGGAAGACTTGAATTAAATATGAGCCTCATCTCCAAGGAGGAGGAGTTTGACAGAGATTGGAACCGCACAAAGCCTTTCCTGGGGCACACAGGTGAGCTGGAACTAAATTACTTGGAAAGCCATAACTTTGTCTGAAGTTCTAAAACTGAACTGGGTTAACTTAAGCATCTTGTGTGGGTTTTGATGTTGTTTTTATAAAGACACCTAAGATAAAATATACCATGATTTGGGACTTCTAACTGGGTGTTGTAAGGAGATGTTGCCCAACAATTTACTTTTATCCAGTGCTTGTGGCCTCTAAGCAAGCCCTTGGCTCCTCTGGAGTCTCCTGCTCTTGCTTCCCAAGCAGTGAGATTATCCAGCCAGGCAAAGCTCTGCTCTGTGGAGGAGTGGGAAGTAGGAAAGCCTGCAGCATATGAGCAATCTCCTCCTTCAGCAGTGTTCTTGAGCTTGAAGATAGCAAGCTGTGAGGAAAGGACAGCAGCAATGGGCAGCTGTCAGTTCTGCTGTTTAGCCACAGTGATTCTTATCAGGAGGCAGAAAACAGTACATGAAGAGTAAACAGAAAACAAATAGCTCCACCATCTGCTGTGGTGGGAGTAGCCATATGGAGTGGGGTTCAAAGGGTGCTGTGTGCTGGTTTTAACTCTTTGCTGCATCCCTGGTGTACTCAATCAGTCCCTCCCATCTCAGCTCCTTCCTTATCAATGGCTGGCTCTGAGTGGGGTGGAGCTGATTTCCCATTTTATCAATAGCATCAAAACAAACATTTCAGTGTAGTGCACGATATCCCGGCTCCAGCTGTTCTCACCCAGTGGAAATCAGGTGTGGCAAGGAGGTACAAAAATGTGTTTCCTAAGGATGGATGGCAGGTGCTGCAGCTGTGCTTCCAAGTGCTGTGTGTGAGCAAAGCCAGCCCAGGATGGAGGGGTGAGCAGGGGAGTGACTTTGTGAACTGGCAGCTCTGAACGTGTGGAACACACAAAAGACAAGGTGGTCACTTAGGAGCGGGTTGTGGACTTACTGATCCTCCCTTCTGTGCTCTGCTCCCTTTTCCAGTGCACCTGCATTTTCTGTGAGGGAGGAGTGACCTTCCAGTGGCGGTGGAGCGTGGCTGATCTGTAGTCAGGGGGTGGCTTGGGAACCCCAGGTCCCTCATCTGCTTTGTCTTAAATCTGTCCCCAAGTCACGGCAAAGAATGGTATTCCAACTTCCATAATTACTGGTTTTTTTCCACCCATTCTTCTCGTGTTTTGAAATACTGGCTGTTCACTTGTGCATGTAAAAATTCCTGGTTTACTTTGTGAAATATATTTAAATCTAACATTTGGGGTAAGAAAAGCTTAAAAGAGAAAGTTGAAGGGATTAATCCCTTTAGTGTGTTGGGGTTTTATTTAGTTGCTAGAACTAGAAAGGGTTTGGCTTCAAATTAGATCAAAAATTAAGATAAATGTGGATGAAATTTGATCTGTAAAAGCAAATCTTGCCTGTAAGCCTAAGCTGTGAGTTTCACTGTTATGCATCTTGGGGTTGTTGGGAGTCAAGCTAATGGAGATAAGATTTATAAATCCAAAAGGTTTGGAAGCAGCATTAACCCAGTGACACCATGAGCGTGCCAAGGGCTGGCAAAGTGCAGCAAAAAGCACATCCCTGTGCTTAGGGGTCTCCTTTTCCCTGGATTGCAGATTTGTACTGATAGGAGTTGAAATAGTTGGGAAGGTGCATTTGTGACTGCAGCTCTGCTCAGCTCACTTTTGGCATCCCTGCTGTCATGGGAGCCTTTTGTCTACGTAGGAGTGAGAGGAATGCTTTGAATAAAAATAAAATAAATATAAATAAATGTTTTGAATACATGGGATGGAATTGGTTTTTGATCAGAAAGGTAATTTGTGAGCAGGACAACAGCTGAGTGCTGAGGACAGTTCTCGGGCTGTGAGAAACCCAATTTTAATTCACTGGAATGATTTAGCCCTGGTAGTTTAATTGGGAGGCTGTTGAATTTTAGGATTTTTAGGTCTTCTGTTAGGTTCTGTTTTTTGAGGATTTGCTTTAGTCGTTGTTTTAAACACTAATGAACAGCAAGGGTTTTCTTTATTCTGTTCAATAGAGAACAGAACTGGTTTGCTGACATCTCTTTTATTTCAAGACTGTGTTTTCTTCTGGCAGAAAAAGCCCAACTGGTTTGTCCATGGAATACAGATTTATCAATTTTAACTTTCTTTTATGAAAGTATCATGGTTTTGCATCTCCTGATTTTAGGTGCTTCTGTCTCTCTCTGCCTCCTTTCCTCATGGAAAACCCAACAAAATTAGTTTTGAAAGCTTGCCTTGAAGTGCTATACTGAAATAGTTAATACACAGAAAAACTCCAATATCTTTAATGAACTTGAAGTATCGAGGGAATTTTAGACGAAAATGTAATCAAACAGTGCATCAGGACTGTGGTGCTGACTAATGGTAATTAAAACTTCCCCCTTTTGCCTGCTTCCCTGTGTTCAAAACGTAATTGATTGTATTAAAGTTTCTCAGAACTAAATACTTCAACCCTGGGGTTAACCATGTTTGTGGATACTTTATCATCTCCAAAGAAACAAGGGAAGCAAAACAAGACAGGATGTGAGCCTCTGTGTGAAACAGCAAATAATGCTGTTGTGCAGCAATTAACTCTCTGTCTAGGGACGCCTCCAAAATGATCAGTTAAAGGCTTCCGATAAATTGAACTAAATAAACTAATAGAAAATAATTACACAGTAAAACAAAATGTTACCCAGGTACAAAAATAATTTAGGGTTCTTTTAAATTCCAAATTAATTTTTGCAGGCTAATGAGTGGTGCGTGCTATTAGAGCTAATACAGGAGGGGATGTTGTGGAGCTTCAAAGCTGAGGCCAAGAAACACATGGACCTGAAAGTGGGCAGGAAAATCTGCATTACTTAGGGATGATATAAGCATTTTGTCATAATGAGAACAGTTATAACTTCCAATGTGAGTTATTCCTTCCTTTCAGCAGCTTTGCCTAAAGAGGCTGATGCTTGTAATGTAAAAAAAATCCGGTTTTATAAAGCCAGAGCTGTAATCCAGCAATCCCTTTCCCTCAATCTCATACTGGGATTTATCAGCCCTGACTCTGATTTAATTCTGCACTCTCAATTCATGCATTTCCAGCAAGTTTCTTGGAAGCTGGGTCTTAGTAAAACTGTTCAATATGATGATTGTGAATGATGCAACAACAACTCACACCGAGTCCTCTGTTCTCGTATTTCCTCTGTTCTTCCTTGCTCAGGATAGTTCTCTTTTGTAAGCTTTTCTTTGGTCACTTGAATGTATCTGATGGGGTTTGCAGCCTCTTGGGGTCCTCTAAAAATTAGGAATGCCTGGCAGTAAGGTATTTTCCTTATTTCTACAGCATCAGACAAACTGGCTGCAAAAATATCCTAATATTAAGCATTTTAAAATGGGTTTCACCATGCTGGAAAATGGGCTAAGAACAATGTCCTCTGCAAAGTGTGGAATAACTTGGTTGTTAGGTTTCTAACAGGCAACAAATGTAGAAATGATTTGTTTTAAATAATATTATTGCACATTTGGCTATTATTTTTTCAGTCTTTTTCATTCTTCTCATGTGAGGGGGTATTTGTGCTTATTATAATACATTTTGTTGGTGTGTTGTGTTAAACCTCAGATGTGGAAAACTGAGTTCATCTTTTCAAAGTTGGAATGGCAGTGAGTGCTTCTGCTTCCACTTTGGTTACTTCTCAGGTTTAGGCAGTGATTGGGCCAGGCTGGGTTTATGATTGAGCTCTGTTTTGAGCCGGGTCTAGGCAGTGATGGAGCCGTGGCTGAGGTTATTTTTAAACTCTGGTTTAAACCGGGTTTAGGCAGTGATGGAGCCGTGGCTGAGGTTATTTTTAAGCTGTGTTTTAACCTGGGTTTAGGCGGTGATGGAGCTGCGGCTGAGGTTTAAACCCTGGTTTAAGCCGGCTTTAGGCGGTGATGGAGCTGTGGCTGAGGTTTAAGCCCTGGTTTAAACCGGCTTTAGGCGGTGCCGGAGCTGTGGCTGAGGTTTAAGCCCTGGTTTAAGCCGGGTTTAGGCGGTGCCGGAGCGGTGGCTGAGGTTTAAACCCCGGTTTAAGCCCTGGTTTAAGCCGGGTTTAGGCGGTGATGGAGCTGCGGCTGAGGTTTAAACCCTGGTTTAAGCCGGGTTTAGGCGGTGATGGAGCGGTGGCTGAGGTTTAAGCCCAGGTTTAAACCCTGGTTTAAGCCGGCTTTAGGCGGTGATGGAGCGGTGGCTGAGGTTTAAGCCCAGGTTTAAGCCCTGGTTTAAGCCGGCTTTAGGCGGTGATGGAGCGGTGGCTGAGGTTTAAGCCCAGGTTTAAGCCCTGGTTTAAGCCGGCTTTAGGCGGTGATGGAGCGGTGGCTGAGGTTTAAGCCCAGGTTTAAGCCCTGGTTTAAGCCGGCTTTAGGCGGTGATGGAGCGGTGGCTGAGGTTTAAGCCCAGGTTTAATCCGGCTTTAGGCGGTGATGGAGCGGTGGCTGAGGTTTAAGCCCTGGTTTAAGCCCTGGTTTAAACCGGCTTTAGGCGGTGCCGGAGCCGCGGCTCAGGCTCGCTGCCCGTGCCTCGGGCGCCATCTGTCGGCCGCTCTCGGTCACTGCGCCGCCTGTGCCGAGCCCTCCCTGCGCAAGCTCCTTCTCCTTCCTCCTCCTCCTGCTCCTTCTCCTTCCTCCTCCTCCTGCTCCTCTCCTCCTGCTCTCCTCCTGTCCTCCTGTCCTCCTGTCCTCCTCTCCTCCTGCTCTCCTCCTGTCCTCCTGTCCTCCTGTCCTCCTCTCCTCCTCTCCTCCTGCTCTCCTCCTGTCCTCCTGTCCTCCTCTCCTCCTCTCCTCCTCCTGTCCTCCTGTCCTCCTGTCCTCCTGTCCTCCTGTCCTCCTCTCCTCCTGCTCTCCTCCTGTCCTCCTGTCCTCCTCTCCTGCTCTCCTGCTCTCCTCCTGTCCTCCTCTCCTCCCGGCTGGTTGCAGCCGCTCCTGGCAGCCCCGCTGGCCGCAGGGCATTGCAGGCAGCGCGGTCCTATTGCCGTGCCGCCTGTCCAGCTCAGGGCGAAGCCGCTCTTTGGGCACGCCAGCCAAGGCTGGGTGGTGGCAGTGCCTCGGGCAGTGATCGCCTCCCGCACTTTGGAAGTTCACCCCTGAGCAAGTGACCAATCCTGCAGACCTAAGAAAGCGCTTGGGAAGGTGCGCTGCTGCTCTGGCAGCTCCAGGCAGCTCCAGGCAGCTCCAGACAGCTCCAGACAGCAGTCACTGCCCTGTGCTGTCCCTGGCTAACGAGCCCTGTTGCCGCTGTTCAGGGCTCCGCGGGAGCAGGAGGTCCCTGCACCTGCCAAAGCCACAGCAGGCGCGGTGGCCGCTCCGCCATCCCCGGCTGCAGGCACTGCAGCTGCACCACAGACCCCTCCCGGGCCAGCAGCATCGCCTGTACGTGAGCAGTGCTGGCAGCGGAAATCAGCTTGCTTAGTGAGCGATAAAAGAAGGGTGAGCGAGAGGTGGGGAAGGGCCGGAGCTGGGCCATGTGGCCAAAGGGACATTGCTTTCTGTGTGGCATCCTGCCCTGAGCCTGAACTGGGGGAAAGCTGCCTGGGAACTGACTCTGCGTGCTGAACAACTGCAGCGTGCGCCACTTGTTTTCTAGCTTCTAATTATTTCAGCATTATTAATTTCCTTCCTGTTTCTGTGCTGTTAAATTATCTTTATCTCAACACACAAATTTTGGTTTTCCCCCCCTTTTCTCTCCCCCATCTCACTGGGGAGGGGGGTGAGGGAGGAAGAGGCTGGGTGGTGTTCAGCTCCCTGAAACCACGGCAATGATCAAGCACCTTGCTTCTTTACCGTAGGTAGACGCACAGTGTGCTCCATGAAAATCGCACGTTCCTAAAAACTCGTTCTCTTTCATTTCCAAACTTCAGTGGGTGTTAGAGAGGGTGGGAGCTGTAATTCTGCACAGTGTGAGCCCTTTGGAAATGCAGGCGGAGTGGAACAGTTTAGGGCTGGCTGGGCTAGCTGCAAACCCCCATGCAGGTGGAAATGTAATCTCGCCTCTGGTACCTCCTGCTGACTCTTTTTTTATTCCCTTCTTGTTTGCCCCTCTCTGCTTCCAAAGTACGCATTGGCTAAGGTGAAACAAATATTTCCTCACAGCTGACCTGAATGGAGGGACCCACGTCGTTTTTTGGATTCAGTCTCTGCAAGTGGCTTCTGTTAAATGAAGAGGCTCTGTAGTGCTGTCACGGATCATGTCTTGTGGCAAGGTTGTTCACCAGAAAAAGGAATTTAAATTGAGGAAGAATGGTGCATATACTGCTAAATATATGACAGAAAGCCTAGTCTGTCTTTGGTGGGTGTTTTTTTTGTTTGTTTATTTTATTCTGTGGAAAATGGAATTTTTTGATAAGTAAGATTTTTTTTTATCTTGCTTGGCAAAAGCGAAGAGCAGGGGATTTCAACTTCTTGTTCCAGCTGTTAGAATAAAACAACTGAAATTTGTCAGCTTGGGAACATCGTGAGTCTTCGGTGGGCATTCTGGTGATCTAAAGGTGCTTGCTCTTCTCCTCCTGAAATGACCTTACAAAGATCTGCCAGAAGGGCATTGTTTCATTTGATTTTGGATTCCATTTGCTTTGAAGGTCGCATGTTGCAATGTTTGTTTCAGTGCTCTTGCATCTGGAAGAATTGCAGGTCTTGAAAGCTGGATGTTTAATAAAAAATACATTAAAAGCAAATGTGATTTTTTTTTTTAGTATTATTTTTAATTGATGTGTATTATTACTGCCACAGTTGTCCTTCTAAAGCTGATGAAGTTAAAACCAACATAAATTACTCGGATTGCTCATCAGGGCACCTTGCAAGGCCATTTGCAGTGGTTTGATCTGAACTTTGGGTGAAACTGCTGGAACTTTCTTTGTTGGTGGCAGAATGACACGATCCCAGTGCTGAAGTGACCCGAATGTCCTCTCTGATGGAGCTTCTGTCCTCGCCTATGGCTGAGGCCCTGAGTCAGCTTTTGGTTTTGAATTCCTCCTGTTTCCTCTCAAAGCACAAACCCCCTCCTGGCTCCATCTTTTCTCTCACATCCCTCTCCTGGCTCTCTTGCAGCACCCAGCCCCATCCTTGCTCTGCAGGCACAAGGACAGGTTGGAGAATTCCAAATAAGTTCTCTAATAAAAGTAAAGGAAAAATCCCCCACAAAGTAAAACTTGTTCCCTGTGACTCTCAGTTTAGGCAAGAACTAATAAGATGAAGCTGCATGGTTCATCAATGTTAGATTTTTCAGATTTGCTCCTCAAATTGGAGGCTGTAAAAGAATTTTCAGGACTGGTTGTAAAGGCTTAAACGTTCTCTCTCCGGAATGATTGAAATGCTGTTCAGTCTCCATTACTTTTGTTCAGTTGAATCTGCCAAGACAGGTGCCAATTAGTGCTGCAGATGGTGCAAGCAACGCAGCGGAGCCACCTGAGGGTTCCCTGTGCCTCATGAAATAGCCTGACTTTAAATGGCCTCCTGGCTCTTGGAGTGATGGTGTGGCTCCACAGCGAGTTTTGTACAAGTGGGAAGCCTGTGGTTCTGTTATCTTCCCGAAAATTCCCTTTTGTGTTCCTTGGCGTTAATAGGCTCGGAAGGATCTCTAGAAAAGGAAGTTTCTGTAAGTTTGCAGATGTCTCATTAGTACATTATTATAATGATAATAGTCACCCTGACAGGGTGTGAATAAAGGAGTTCCACTTTCTCAAGATGACTTATACCTGTTCACTTAAAACGGTGTTTACTGTTCAGTGATGTGCCATTAGCTATGCAGACCTGTAGTTTTCCACTTCTTTTCAACAAGTCTTCAAATGATTTTACATTTTGATTGTCCATTTTCCTCAGCCTTTACTGCAAAGATTTAAAATGGAAAATCTTTTCCTTATTGCACACTAAGTGTAATGGCTTTAACGAGAGGCCATCCCTGGGAGCTGCCACAGTCTCCTGCACCTCTGTTGGGATGGAGAGCTAGCCCAGCTTGCCAGGCCTAGCAAGTGATGTGTTTGCCACTTGGCCAGCTCAGCCCTGGTGCCTGAGAGCCATCTGAAGGTTCTGTGTGTCCACCCCGGTGCTGCTCGAAGCTGCCTCTGGCCCAGCCTGCCTGCAGCAGTGTTGAAGCAACAGAGCTCTGTGCTTTCTGACTGAGCAGCTGCTCAAAACCCTGTCCACGACCAGCTCTTCATCATTCCTGGGACTCGCCTTTGCTGAGGCACACAGCACTGTGAGAGCCTTGGCTCAGTGTCTCTGAGGTGGCCCTGGTCAGTGTCTCCCAGGTGATCCTGGCCAGTGTCTCTGCGGTGGCCATGGGTCGGTGTCTCCCAGGTGATCCTGGTCAGTGTCTCTGAGGTGGCCCTGGGTCAGTGTTGGTCTCTGAGGTGGCCCTGGTCGGTGTCTCCCAGGCGATCCTGGCCAGTGTCTCTGAGGGTGCCATGGGTCAGTGTCTCTGAGGTGGCCCTGGGTCAGTGTCTCTGAGGTGGCCCTGGTCAGTGTGGGTCTCTGAGGGTGCCATGGGTCAGTGTCTCTGAAGATGCCATGGGTCAGTGTCTCTGAGGTGGCCCTGGTCAGTGTGGGTCTCTGAGGTGGCCATGGGTCGGTGTCTCCCAGGTGATCCTGGCCAGTGTCTCTGCGGTGGCCCTGGTCAGTGTCTGTGAGGTGGCCCTGGTCAGTGTGGGTCTCTGAGGGTGCCATGGGTCAGTGTCTCTGAAGATGCCATGGGTCAGTGTCTCTGAGGTGGCCCTGGGTCAGTGTCTCTGAGGTGGCCCTGGTCAGTGTGGGTCTCTGAGGTGGCCATGGGTCGGTGTCTCCCAGGTGATCCTGGCCAGTGTCTCTGCGGTGGCCCTGGTCAGTGTCTGTGAGGTGGCCCTGGTCAGTGTCTGTGAGGTGGCCCTGGTCAGTGTCTCTGCGGTGGCCCTGGTCAGTGTCTCTGAGGTGGCCCTGGTCGGTGTCTCTGCGGTGGCCCTGGGTCAGTGTCTGTGAGGTGGCCCTGGTCGGTGTCTCTGCGGTGGCCCTGGTCAGTGTCTCTGCGGTGGCCCTGGTCAGTGTCTCTGAGGTGGCCCTGGTCAGTTTCTCCCAGGTGATCCTGGCCAGTGTCTCTGCGGTGGCCATGGGTCAGTGTCTCTGCGGTGGCCCTGGTCAGTGTCTCTGAGGTGGCCCTGGTCGGTGTCTCCAGGTGGCTCAGCCATCAGGTGGCTCAGCCCCGCAGTCCCCCAGGACTGTATAACCCCTGGAGCACTCTGGATGCTCTCTCTCCTCCGTGAGGCTGGAATGGTTCTCCTCTTCCTGTTTAATTATCACTGCTGTTCAGTGGAAGCCCTGGAGTGGAGTTGTGTTTCAGTGATAGAATGAGGGCAGCAGAAGAAAGCTACAGACTTGTTTTTTCCCTCTGTGGACTTAAAATAAACGACCACATGTTTGATAGGGAAGCTGGTTCTGTCTAGAATTTAAAATCACCTGACAAGAACCTGTAGAGCTTAATTTCCTTTAAACTGTTAAATGGAAATCAGAACATGGGGAGAGTCTGTCGAAGAGGCATTAAATGGAACACTTACCAGCAGAGTACCTACAAATTCAGGAGCTAATAGATTGTTATCTGCCACAATTTAAAATCCTGAGACCAAATAAAATTCGAAATGTGGATTCTTACTCCTGTGTGCAGCATGAGCAGTCTTTGCTAAAATGTTCTGTGCATAATTTAATGTTCATCCTTTTAACTTTGAAGGCGTATTGCCAAAGAATTACTCATACAGTTAAAGAAAAAAACTAAAAATCAGTGAATGTAACCCATAAATAAGCTACACAGAATTACTTCCCTTTCCAGATTTTTCAACAAAGGATAAAGGATATACTCTTGAAAAATGCATTTACCAAAAGGAATCTTTTAAAATAATTTCTCATACATACAGCTCTAGCCTTTAATGACTGTTGCACTAAGCCTGGGAAATTGCTCTCACTCTATTTTAAGAGCATTTTTACCTGAGTGTTCTCACTGTAAATTCCATTGGTGCCTTTGCTCCTGATCAGTGGCACCTAGTGGTTTAGGCGGAAATAATGCACCGGAGTTGGAAAGCAAGCTCAGCCAGGTGAGAGCTGTCACCAGTGGTGTTTGCTTTAATTAATGTGATTTGAGACTGTGTGTGTCAAGCAAGATATCATAATTAAAGCATTCCTTGCAAATGGTTGAAGCTGTTGACTCAGTAAACTGTGTTTTTCTGAATGCTAAAGGACTCCTCACTGGACAGCCAGTTGTGCTTGGACCAAAAGTTGATTTGTGAACTTGTTGTTTTTATCATTAAAGAGAGATAAGGCATTCACAGCATTACAATTTCTTTATTTCTATTTTTTTACTGTGTCTCACATTTTGTTAATCCTCTAAAAAGACACCTCCACTACTGATTATGGTAGGTTTGGGGCTGATTTTTGTGCTACTATGCCTAAAGCCACTTTAAATAAATCCAAAAGTGAATTTCAATAAACAGTCCCCAAAATGTCATTTTTCCTTTTAGGGGCTAAGCAGGCCGCTGATGAAAATTTCAGTGTTTGTAGGTGCTGTAGGCGTGGGTTGTCCTTGGAATTGGAAAGTGTTTCCCAATGTGAGGGGAGAAATCATGCTTGGAATCAGTCTGATATCTCAAAAAAACTCAACAAATGGAGATTGGAAAAGAACTGCTACTACAAGTACTATAAAAATAATGTCTGAATAATGAATATTATTGACTTCATTGAATTTAATTTAGGTGTAAGGGAGAACTTAAGCACATGAATAAAAACACTTACTTTATGGAGAGAAAAGCAGCAAAATAGAGGAAATGGTTTCTCTTTCTCCCCATTAAGAACACTGAAAGAATTTAAGATTGGTGCAAAGAGACAGTAATTCAGAAACACAAAGCTTAAATAATTTCCAAAGCCTACACATTTCTCAAGTTTTGTTGTAATTCTTCCACAAGCACAAAATAGAAGCCTACAGAGGGAAGATATTAAACTACCTTGAAAAACACTAAGCGACGCTCCGTATAGTGGAAAGTGAAATAAAACTGCAGTGTAGAAATTCTGTATTGGCTGAGATTGGCTGTTGCTTTCAAAAGCTGCATAAAACGGAAGCCATTAGCTTCTAGTTGCATTTAAGCAGTGGAGTTATAAACCAGAATGATATAAAATTGTAAATTATAATCAGGCAGGTAATGTTACATGTTAGAGGAAGATGGTTCAGTTTGAATACAATGTTTGAGGAGATGTTTTTAAAAAAGTATTCATGGCAAAGGTAATAAAGTATTGGACTGCTGAGATATGAAGGCATTTTTGTCAGAGCACAGAGATTGCCCCTGGAAGCAGACCTTTTTTTTTTTTTTTTTTTTTTTCCCTGAAATTGACCTTGAGGAGCTCAAAAACACATTCATTGCACTGAAGTATTGCCACTTCTTCCTTCTTCATGGAAAATCACCGTTTCTGTCATTTGCTTGTAGATATTTCTCAGTGTTTGCTATTATTTACTTGAGAAATCAAGGGAAATCAAAATTATACATAAATGGTCATTGATACTCGGATGACAAGCCTCTTTTTTTTTTTATTTATTTTTTTTTTTTCTCTTCTCCTTACCCTGTGAAAGTTTTCTTAGAAAATGGAACTTCAAGCATTTGCTTCTGCCAGCATCATGGGGCTGTTAAGTCAGCATGTGAATGACACGAGCTGCTGGAGGACTGCTCTGGGGGAAAAGCCGAGTCACTGCAGTGACAGCAGAGCTCCCAGGTGGGTGGCACTTGGAGCATGAAGTGTTTTTGCAGCAGGATCTGCTTCCTCTAATTCTGTCTAATCCTGCCAGGTGGGGTTTAGGGCAGGGACAGCTGGTGTTTAGTGAATCCTGTGTGAGAATGCCATTGGCGTACCTTTGTCACCATCGCATCAAAAATAAGTAAATACCCATGGATACGCTGAAAAGAAAAAGATGTACAATGGTTTATCAGCCAGATGAGAGGGCTGGGGCTGCTCAGCCTGGAGAGGAGAAGGCTCTGGGCAGACCTCAGAGCCCCTTCCAGTGCCTGAAGGAGCTCCAGGAGAGATGGAGAGGAACGTTGGACCTCTCCTGGGAGGTCCAGGAGAGTCTGGAGTGACAGTGGAAAGGGGGAATGGCCTTAAACTGAAGGAGGGTGGGTTTATCTTTAGAGATTCAGCACAATTCCTTTCCTGTAAGGGTGGTGAGGCTCTGGCACAGGTTCCCAGAGCAGCTGTGGCTGCCCCTGGATCCCTGGCAGTGCCCAAGGCCAGGCTGGGGCAGTGGAAGGTGTCCCTGCCATGGCAGGGGGGAGAAGGGGCTGATTTTTAAGACCCTTTCCAACCCAACCCATTCCATGATTCCATGTTCAGAGCTGCAGTGCAGGGACACTTGGCTCTTGTCCCTGCTTCCCTACAGGCAGCTCAGCAAGAACAGGCTGAGGGGACAAGAGCCACCAGCAGAGAGAAAATCAGATTTTCAGGTAGGAATAGTGGGAAGAGGGGGACACAGGAGTTCAAGGTGTACAATCATGTTCATACATTACTGCACTCACAACTCCAGTTACACTCCAGCTTCCCACTAGTTTTGATGCCAAGCAAAAGGGATTAAATCCTTTTTTAAAAGTATCTTCACCCGGACTGACAGTGAAATGTTCCCGTGTGACCAGAGTCAACTGGAAAATGTTTTTGCCAATGACTCAAGTAATATTACCCAAGATAATTAATGAGGCTGGGGTAACAGAGGTATCTGATTCCTAAAAAAAAAAAAAAAAAAAAGTGCTCTAGTCCCATTTATTTTACTTTATGTTCATGTTTTATAAGTGCATTCTGAATATGCAGTCCATGATTCAAGCACCACTCTGTTTTTAAGCTATAAAATTGTACGCAAAGCCAATAAGTACAAAAATATGAATCTTAAAATTATATTCTGATTTTTGTGTTGCAAACTTGAGAACTGATAGACCTGTTAAACTGAAATATCAGCCTTTCTACAGCAAGCAGTAGTAATAAACTGAACTGTTTCAGTAACTGTAAACATAATAAAAATCCTCATGATGAATCTCAGAAAAGTTCATTTGATGAAACTCATAACAAATACACTGAATCCAAAGGAATGAGTAATGCTGCATTACTGATAAAACCTAGCTAACTTTTTTTTCAAGGGGCAAGAAGTCATCTTTTGTTAAGGAAGTAACAGTAAAAAGTAAAGGTCCAGAAAAATATCAAGATCTCTGTAACTGCAGTTCACCTGAACTGATAAAAATGCTTCCAAATTGAAGGTATATTGAAGATTCTTTTAAGACTGTGTGTTTATCCTTGTGGCAATATTAGAGTTGCTTAATTATTGGTGTATTTTGGTGACAGGGTCAGTTGATAATTGTGAATTATCAGGATTTGTACTTCAGTTTGACCAAGCAAACCATTTGGGGCTTACTGCTATTTCCTTAGTATCAGATGGGGAAAGAGGACTAATTCTAAATAGGGTTAAAATTTCAATGTCAAATTATTTTAGTTACAACAGAGAAGAAACTCACTTGGTTTATTTAACCTAATTAAAGCCAAGAAAATATTGTAGTCCTTTCTGAAAACATGGGGAGAAGTTGGTGTTTGTAATTCCAAGAATGAAGATTTCATGTTTGAGACAGGTCAATGTGGAAAGGTGCAGCTGTGAAGGAAATGTGAGTTAGCACAGGGGTGCCAACCAGCTCCTGTCTTGGCATGCCCCTCCATCCAAGTGCCATCTTTATGCACTAAGAGTGGAACAGTGCAGCCAATACTTGCAGTAGCCACACAAGATTAGTGGAAGAAGCAGATTAATCACAAGCATTTTCATTAATTTGCCTCTATTAGCACCCATTGTGGATGCACTGATGGGGTCCAGCCATCCAGCCAGATGCTGAATCCTGGAATCCTGAGCTTTGTGACTACTCAAACAGCCTTGCTTTTCTTTTTGCCTTTTTTTTTTTTTTTTGTTTGTTTGTTTGGTTTTTTTTGTTGTTGTTTTTTTTTTTTTTTTTTTTTTTTGGTCAGAAATTGTGCCAAGGTTCTCAGCAAGTAAATTCAGTTCTGGAGATGTTCCAGGAGACAATCAAACTTTGACTGGGACCATCAGCAGCTATTGTGGTGAAGTAGGCACAGCTCTGTGCAGTAAGGCACTGCAGCTGATGCCTCTGCATTTGGGGTGGGAAGGCAGCAGTCACTTAAATCTAGTTCTAAGTCCTGTGGGTTCAAAAACCTTGTAGCAGTGAGGGTACTTCAGATGGGCTAGTTGAGCACATCCTCTGGCTTAATTCAACCCAAAAGGAATCCAGATGAAAATACTTAAATGCTTTTGATGATTTAAATGTGTCTGCTGGTGGGAACGCTCAGGAGTTCCCAGTGCTGTGAACTAAATGCAGTAAAATAGCAATTACTCGGGGATCTTTGGTGTGTTTGACACTTTCCCATGGCCAGAGTCGCAAATGATAGATGCAGTTGTTCCAGTTGCAGCAGTCTGAGGCTGACAGTGTGGATAATGTTCTCTGTGTCAGCCGTTTGGGGTTTCTCATGCAGCACCTGCTGTCCCCACAGTTCAGGTGAAAGCATGGCTTGCTCGAGGTGTTTGTTTGGATGGAAGTGTTCTGGGCACTGTGTCTTCCTGAGGTGACCTTGCCTAGCCCAGCCCTGTTCAGTGGAGCCCTGCAGCAGTCCTGGGCACATGGTCACCTCCCAGAAACCACCCAGAGCCAGCCCCAGAGCTCACCAGCTGTTCTGGCAGTCTGGAGCTTGGTGTGTGCTTGCTTTCCTGTCAGAAGCACGTTTCTTACTGGATCACGTGGAGATCTCTGAAAGTGAGCTGGTCATAGATGCAGCTTAATACTCTTTTAGTAGCAGAGATTTAGGTATTTCTGCTGAGAACATGTTCTCCTTTGGTTTATGTCCTTATTACATATCTAGATTCCTTGGATTTAAAGGAACAAAACATATGAGTAAGTAAATTCCTCTTTTTTTAATGCTTGTATTTGCTTTCCTAGATCTGCTCAGTGTGGGAAGTCTGAGGAATTTGGTCTTGACCTGCCTTGGAAACTGAGAATTAAGATGTCACTCTGTGTTCTCTAATGAGTAACATCTGCCCACTGGTGGCAGCTCCATCAAACATTTTTGTATCTGTTTGCTTCAGTTAGGCAAGTTTAAATGATCAGCAGGGGAATGTTCTTGTTTGTGTTCTTTTTAGTCCTTTGTAGCAAATACTAAATGTGCCTCTTCCTTCCTGGGAAGCTTGTTGTTGTTCTGGTAATGAGGCTTCACACAGTAAAGCATGCTGGTAAGAGCGTGGTGGAGCTCCGATGACACACTGAACATTGTTCCTGTTGCTAGGAAGTGATGACTCTGCTAAGGTGTTGGTTTCCCTTCTGCTTCTATCCAATGCATCCCGTTAAAATTTTCCTTCTTTTAAGCTGTAAAATCAAATTCTCACTTCCCAGAGCCAAAAGCTGGAGCCCGTTAATACTCTGAGTGAGCTTAAACCCCTAGTTTTATAATTTAATTAACTTAAAAAGGTAAATATTCTCATTTTTCTGTAGTTCACAAGAGGTGTTTTCCCCCTACTGTAGTATGATATTTGCAACATAATTTAGAAGATCTGATTGCTTTGCTGCTTTTCCTGAAATGACAGATGATTTTGTGCAAGCTCTCAATTTTCCTTCCCAATTCCCCAACTTGAGGATTGTCATACCAAGCTTTATTGCCTTTGCAATGGATTTTTTCCTTGGGAGGTACTATTTTGAGCACAGATTTTCTGTAACAGTGGGAATTATTATCTGTGACTAATAACAATCTCTGTGGAGCTTGTTATACAACGAAGACTGATCATGTGCTTGAATATATTCATGTGATTGCTTGCAGCTATGAGTAGCTTAAATTTCTGTAAGTTGCTGCTTTATCAAAAGTGATTTTTTTCCCTACTGAAATAAGGTAAATTATTAAACTACTGCTATTTTAGCTCAAGTTCAATAACACCTAAGTGAACTTGCAGGCAACAGTCTAGAAAAATGTATGAATTAACAGTGGTTACTCTGGTCCTTGAACTGTTCTAACAGAATTTTAATTATAATTTAAGTAGCTCTTTCTATAGCTAACCTATGTTTCTAAAATAACATTTCTTCAGAAGTGCCACATAGATGTGCCAATAATAAGGTACCAGTAGAGAAGATTTTACTTGGGACTCACTTTTATCCTTGTTTATTTATTTTTTAAACAGCTCTTGTTTGGTGCAAATGTTCTGAGAATTAATTATGCTTCCGGGCACAGTGTGGAGCTCTCTAGAACATCCAGGGCTTTGCAGAAGGATCAGAGTCAGGATGTTCTTTCTTCTGATGTGGCTGAATTTCATATTCTAATCCCCATTCAAGTATTTGTGTAGGAGAAAACTCGAAGGCAAGGCAATCTGTAGTAAAAAAGAGTACAGGACTGGTGGTTGTGTACACGTGAAATTTATTGCCTTGTTTTCTGTGGATTTTTGTAGGTAACAAGATGATCTTTAAGGTCCCTTCCAAACCTGGCCATTCTGTGATTCTATTATGCCAAATTTGTACAGTTGCTAGGCACATCTACTTTGGATTTGCTTCTGTTAAGTCGACCCTGAGGATGTAAAATAGAAGTGAAAGTGAACAACAGGAGCTTGTTACTCGATAAAAGATTGCAAATAGATTGTGAACCAAGTGTCAGCAGTGAGAGCCACAAGGGATTTCTGTGTTGGGCAAGTCCAAAAATGAGGATGCTGGAGGCATCCCCAGTGCTGGGGCCGTGTTGGTTTTCTGTAGAAATTGCACCTGGGATGGATTTGATTTATTTTGGAGGGCCTGGAATAACCAAGAAGTGCTTGCTGAATGTTCAGTGACATTTCCTTATGAGGCCAATTGCCTGGGCACTGTCACCTCACTGGGTACCTAATGCTGTCCTGGGAGATGGGACACGAGGTTTTGGGTGTGCTGGGGAGGGGGTGGAGGATGGGGACTGCAAGCAGAGCAGGGAAAGTCATTAGAAAATAGGAAGTGTTTTCAAAAACTCTGTGAGGATCTGATTGCCATCTGCGTTCTGTCACTTCAGAATATAAACACAGCATGGTGATTGGAATTGAAGTGTGTTTCTACTGTGGAGCGTGATGCAAGGTCAAAAAGCAGAGTGATCTGAATTGTGCAAGTTAGACAATGATTTTTGAAAAAATACTTTGACACAGAGCTATCAAAAATGGCAGTTGAAGAAAAGAGACCAGGGAAGAGGTTGTAACTGTATATTCTTAACTGTATGAAGTTGTCAAACAGTAGAGTAACAATTTTAATGAAACCCTGCCCTGTGGTTCTGTCACCCTACTGGGGAGTGTAAGGCAAAGAAAGCCCTTTGATCCTTGTTCTTTTATTCCAAACTAGGATGATGATGATGATAATTGTGGCTTTCCACACTTTCAAACTTTTAAGCCAGCCATGGGATACATATGGAGCCAGCAGAGTTGTGCCAAGACTTGGTTATGAGGCATCTGCTGAGTCACCCTTGCTCCAGCAAAGATGAAATCTGACATCAGCTCGTGCTCCCTAAAGTGACTTTAAAGATGTTGTTAGAGGCTTCTTTTCACAGGGTCAGCCACTGAAATAGCTATATCTGCAGTGCTGCACTGATTTGGATCATGTTTTTAAAATACTTCTTCAGTTGCCTTGATTGAAAAGTCACTGGGGCAATGACTGACACATAATCTTGGCAAGCTCTTTTTAAGCAACAGGAGATGATGGCAGCAAAAACTTATTTTGACTTTGTGGGACAGCAGATGAGGGGGAAGGCCCAGGGGAATTTGTCTCCTTTGCCCAAAGCCTTGTTTTTCATAGATGCCTTGCAGAACTGTGCTGGTTATGAATTTAGGAGGGAGACTGCTCTGGCACTCTTATGACTGGAGTTTCATTTATTATGTGCTGTTTTGATCAATTACTCATTGCTGCCCTGAGAGTATTTTCTCTGATCTGTGTCTGTTCTTTTGTATTGTTCCAATTATTTATTTTAACTTCCTTTTGTCTTTAAATCCTCAAAATGATAACACACGTTTCATCCATGTGCATTTTAAATTCTTTGTCCAACGGACTGACAAATAATCATATTGTCAAATCCTGCTTGTGTTAGTGTTTTTGAGCTGGAGGGAGTACTGGGGATAGCTCATTAAACTTAATATATAGGAAAATTTATTATAGATAAGGGGAGCAATTACCAGAAACTACATTATGAAATGTTTGTCAAAGTTGAGTAGCTTAAATATTGATGAAGTCAAAGAGAAGAATCAATGGCAGTTACTGAGCTGGATTCTGGAGCAGTAGTACACAATTTCATTTAGCATCACAGTCTCGCTCCCACATCCTACAGAAATCATGGAAGTCATTCAAATATCTTGGGGTTATGGTTAGGGAACCTTACAAAATTTTCAGAAACCTGCTGAGTTTATCAAGTCAGTACTTCCATGAGAGGCCAAAGACCAACAACAGCATTCCTGATTTGTTCCACACTTGTGGGATAAACTCTTCTTACCAAGCAGTGACTGCAGTTTGTGTGGGTTTGCTTTTTTCCCTTCCTAATGTAGCCCGAAAACAGAAGTTTTGTATTTGATAAATGAGTCCTACAGCTCTGAAGCATTTGGCTCAATGAATGTGCTTGTGTTTGATTCTCTCCACAGTTATGTTGTGTTATTTCCATCGTGCTTTGCAGAGGTAAACTGCAGTTCTGAAAGAGAGGAATTCCCTTCCCACCTCCCCTGCCCCCAGCCCTGCAAATGCCCTAACTGGGGGCTCAGATGAGGGCTTGTCCCCTCATCTGCTACCTACCACTTCTGGATTTTTAGTCTTTCATTCTTACTCGGCAATACTTGATAATAAGATCTTAATTTGAAATAAACCATGCATTTGGCATTGCAGGTATCCCAGCGTGTTCAGGAGTTACAGTTTTAAGGCTGCAGGCACTGAATGGTTGGGTAGTTCTGAGATATGTCAGGTCTTTAGGTATAATGACATAGTTTAACTTTTTTTGTGCTTGCATGCCTGAGAATGAAAAGACAAAAGATAATTTTATACAAATATACTTTAAAGAAGTTTCAAGTTCCCAGTATGCAGCTGGGCAGTCTGTCTAATCCCTGTGACTGCTGTGTGAAGGGATGAGGACTGGAAAAGCAGAGAACACTGGAAATGCATTTCTGCACCCTGTTCCCAGCACCACCCACCCCCCCAAAGGAAAAAAAAATACAACACTGTTTCTATGGAAAAATCAACATGACAGAGGACTGCTGGATAGCCAATACCATTTTTTAAAATCCAATTGGTTGCAGCTGTACTGAGAAGGAACAAATGTTTTGCTGCCTTTGCTGCCAAATAATAGATTATATTTGGAAGCATAAGACTAATGAAAAAATACAGTTCAGAAACAGAGTGATTGCCAAGCTTCAGGCATAAGAAAGGAAACTGTTAGCTTGCTTGTAAAGCAAACCTCAAAAATTTAGGGTGGTTTTTTTTTTTTGATGCAGTGTAAAGTTATATATAATGTTGTTTCCTGAGGATCCAGTTTTTCACCATGGCAGTGATGCCAAGCTTCCTGCTCTCTGCTGGCTATAATTTATCTACCCACCAGCAGCAGCCATCTGCTTGGGGAATCATCAGCCCAGCCTGGGGTGGAGGAGGGCAGCAAGGTGGGAGCAGTGACTGGGAGAGGGAATTGTGCTGTGCAGGGATGGCAGGCACGGTGTTCCTGCTTCTCTGGGTGTGTGCCACGCTCCCCTGGCTCAGGTCACCTGTGTCCCCTGCAGGGTGACTGAGTCTGGCATGTGGAACACACCTGGCCTAAGGTTCAGCAGAGGATCAGCAGCTCTTACACCTGTGGTGACTTCGTCACAGGTGACCAAATCATTCAGGTATGTAGGATCTGTGCCTTCATTATTTGAAATTATTAGATCTGAGAACCAGAAAAGAAAAACAGTTATTCTCTCAAGCTCCTCGTCATCAGACATGGAAGTGAAGTGTGTGCCATTAAATCTTGTTAGAGCAAACAAACAGGTTATTTACTTTTCAGTCACTTTCTCATTGTCATGACAGAAGCATTGATTTGTACCTTTTAGAGATCTGTAAGTGCAGGCTGGAGCTCGAGTGGCACAGGTGGATGGCAGTGCTTTGGCTAAACTGAATCAATAATGCCATCTGACCCAGAGCAGAGAAGAAATATCTTTACAACATCAAGCAATGCAATCTGATCCACGTTCGGGGTATTGAGCGACTCATCAAATATCTGTGCAACAAGCAGGGATTGATTTTACAGTCCCTGCCCACCTGAAGTGAATGTGTGTGTGCATCACTGAGCAGCATTCCTGCAAACTTCTGTCTGCTGAGCTGGGGGTAGGATTTTACTAAAACATGCTGTAGTTCATGTTGTTTTGTTGTTTTTTTTACAGCTTGCTGGTGATGAATGGTTTAGGAATTTAAACCCTCACCTTTAGAAATCACCATCTGTTACTAATGTCTCCTTTAGCAACTTAGTATAATTCAAATTGCAGTTCCTCTGACCTAGGAACTGTGTGCTACTACACCAGCAGTATCTTTAAAAAGCATTATGCTTTATTATCTATTGGGAATATGTGCACCAGGCATTGTTAGAGTGAGAAATTAACTTGAGGTCTGGAGTGCCAGGGAGTTGGAGGTCAAAGATGCAGCTTTCTGTTGGTTCCAGACAAAGATGGGATCAGCCCCTTTCCAGGTCAGCATCTGTGGTCAAGCTGAAGCAATGTTTGGCAGCATGTTTTAGGGGGTTGCATAAGGAAAACACACATTTTCCTCCATCAAAATGAAGCATGTTTTATACCAGATGTTGTTTGGTATCATGGAACACTTGTTTATATAAATAAAAGATATGTTCACGGGAAAATGTACTGCTTTCACACTTTTAAAAGCTAGTGTACACCTGGATTCTAAAGCTTATGTTGCTCCTATACATATAGAATTACTGCAAATTGTATAAAACAACTGTAAATTGTGTAAAATAAATGCGTTCAGAAGAGCAGAATGATCAAGAGAATTCCAAGATTTTTTGGTTTGTCACTTAGACACCCTTGAGTATGGACGTTGTGCTAGATTTTTCATTTTGGACACGATACTTCCTAAACTAAAGTTCAGATGCTGAAAGCTTGCCTGTTGCAAATACTTGACTTGATTTGTCAACTATTAATAGTATATTTTGGAACCAATTTAATTCCACTCAGTGAGTGTTCACATGAATTTGAATTAGTTTAGTGATATTTTAATTTTTTTCAAAGATAGCCTTGGCCCTGCTACTACAGGGCCTTCAGGCACAAATAGTCCTACATGTGCAGGTGTTTAGCAGATAGAATAAAACTCCTGGAGAGGCGCAGGTGTGCACAGCAGGTTCACCAAGGGAGCTTTCTGTCGAACTTGACAGTGTTTTTCGGGGAGTTCAGAGGGAATTGCTGCTGTGGCTCTCTGGCTGCCCTCTCTCCGTGGCTCTGTCCTGTGCTACACTGTCAGGGACACTGCCATGCTGTCAGGGATGCTGTGCCACGCTGTGCCACACTGCCAGGGATGCTGTGCCACACTGCCAGGGATGCTGTGCCACACTGTCAGGGTCACTGCCACGCTGTGCCATGCCGTCAGGGATGCTGTGCCACGCTGTGCCACACTGCCAGGGACACTGTGCCACACTGTCAGGGATGCTGTGCCACACTGCCAGGGACACTGTGCCACACTGTCAGGGATGCTGTGCCACACTGTCAGGGTCACTGCCACGCTGTGCCACGCCGTCAGGGATGCTGTGTCTCTGCCCTGCTGATTTCCTCTCATGGATGGCAGTGGTTCATGGCCCCTGCTGCGAGTGACAAGGGACACCGTGGTGCTGGCTGTGCCAGGCTGCACGATCTGGATGAATTCACAGAATTCACAGAATCACTGGGTTGGAAGAGATTTTTGAGACTGACTCCAACCCAGCCCCATCACCTCAACTGAACCCTGGTACCCAGTGCCACATCCAGGCTTGTTTTAAACACACCAGGGATGGTGACTCCACCACCTCCCGGGCAGCCATTCCAGAGCTTTATCACTCTTTTCATGAAAACCTTTTTCCTAATATCCAACCTGTACTTCCCTTTGCACAGCCTAAAGCTGTGTCCTCTGGTTCTGTCAGTGCTGCCTGGAGAAAGAGCCCAGTCCCAGCTGGCCACAGCCACCTTTCAAGGGTACAAATGTGTGCTGCAGCTCCCTGGGCTGTGCCTGGTGCTGCAGGGCTGAGGTGGGAAATGCAGGGCACCTGCTGAGGCTGCAGGTGCTGCTGTGAGTGCAGCAGCAGGGACGTGGCTGTGGTCCCCACGCTGTCACTCTGCTGATGGCTGTTTCTCCACGTGCCAGGGAGCACAGGCTGTGCAGCTGACTCACGGGCTGACGTTGGTGCTCTGGCACACAAACAGTCTGTAGAATGCTGCCAGCTCTGTCTTGCTCTGCTGCATCTATTTGCCCAGAGCTTTTGAGTTCTTTTCCAGCGCTGGCAGGTCTGGTGGAGCTGTAACCTGGGCATCCCACAGCACTCAGCTTCTTAAACCTGTGAGATGTGCAAGGTCGGAGGTGCTGCCTAAGCAAAAGATACTCTAAAACCTCACGTGAAGATTTGTTCTTTTCATTTTATGCTGCTGTTATGATAGGCAGAGAGGGGAAAAAATGTCTTGTGAAAGACTTTCCCACCAGATCACCCCCCAGGCTATATTTTCTCCTTGTTCAGGATTTGCTGTAGGCAGCTGACTCAGAACTGGGTTGTTGGGTGATGGAGCAGCTCTCCATTTGTGCTGGGTAAGTAGGGACATCTACTGCCCACGTCACTGGGTCTGACCCCGCCTGTGCTGCACAGTTAGAGGGGCTGATGGATGGAATGGGAGCCCAAAATAAAACACCTCCTGTGGTCACTTGGGCTGCAACTTGGCCTCTGTTTTTTGCTGATGTTCCTGCAGGTGTTACTGGCCAAAATCTGCTCTTCAGCTCTGTGTTGTGCTGCTTTTTCTACCACTATCCCTGGCATGCAAGTCCTGAGGCTAACATCCATTGGAGGTGCATGAGAAATGTTGAAAATATTCATATTCAATACATGATGACCATCACAAATTATTTTTTTATACTTACCCTTCTGTAAGGACCTTAAAAAGTCAATTTTCCTGCCCACGCAGAGTGTTGTTTTTCTGAGCTTGCTTTCAGTTGAAAGGGACATTCTGTGGCAATTTCACTTCCATTTGTATGTCTGCTCTCTGCAGTGACTTTATTGACCACATAAAGAGTGATGATTTTTTTTTTTTCAGTTGTTCCTTCAAGAGGCTCTTCTGAAGCTTGGTTTGATTTGGAGAGGGAAAAGGGCTCAAGATAAAAAACTTCCAGGTAAATAAGCACACGTTCTTGCTTGCAGTAACCTTTCTCTACAATTTCTATTGATTTGATAAGGCCTGGCGAATTTTTTTATATAACCTGAATTTAATAGATACTTTTAATTAATTTATTAAGCAGCTCTTATAGTTTAAACTGAGAATTTGTTCCCCTGGCAGAATGTAAAGAAACGAGGCACTCTTAATGTTTTGGGATGAGTTGGAAATTCACCTTAGAGTTCAATGACTTGAACCCACAGATGAGATGTGGGCATTTTTTTCACTATTATTTCATGTTCTTCTTTCTCTCAAGCTCTCCAATTAAGCTTGTAAAAAATATTCCCTGGTACAGAAAACCCCAAACTATTCAGGTGTTTTGAAAGGGTTATGGCAACTGGAAACATCACCTTTTTTTTAAACAGTACTTTTTCCCCTTCTCACATCTTCCAATACAGCTGCTCAGAGGTCTTTAACCAAATATATAATGGAAACAAGTTGTCAAAGCGTGGAACACACCACAAACCAGATTTTTTTGCCTGGGGGCTGTGAGAGGTGAGTGTGGAGCCTCCTGAGAGCAAATGCCTGTGCGGATCAGCCTGTGGTGCTTCCAAAGAGTTCTGCTCACACAAATGGAAATGGTCATCACACCCCTGATGAGGAGAAATGTGTGGTTTAATAACCGTTTTAAGAAGTCTTTCTTTTTGTCTTTAACATTTTTAGCCTTGCAGGTCTGGTACCAGCAGATCTGGAGATGGCTGCAGCTGCTGAGCAGCAGATAAATCTGTTCTGCTGCATTTCCCAGGCAGACAGGAATGTCTGCCAGGCCAGCCCCAGCCAGGCAGAAGCTGTGGCAATATGGGCAATATGGAACAGAATTTGATTTAATGTTAGCATGCCTTTCAGGAGCTTTATTGACTTCGTTTCACTACTGTGCTAAGTTAATCCAGGCTGCTTCCAGCTGATCTGGAGTGATGAGTGCTTTTGTCTGCAAAATGCTTTCCAGACAGATTCCTAAAGCTGCCAACAAACAGAACCACAGGTGAAAAGTGTGGCTGCTGAAGGAAAAGAGTGGGTGAAAAGGTGATTATTGGAGCTTGGAGCCCCAGAGAAAAGATTAAACAAAAAACCAAATCAGTTTAAAAGCAGATTTAGACAATACTGGGAGAAGATAACCAATTCCAATTTCCAGAAGATGCCAATTGTCTTACAGATGCTCAGAGAGGACTTGGCCAAACACAGTTCTGGGAGCAGAAAAAAATCCATTGTTACAAGATTAGTTTGTTATCCATGTTACTGTGTATTGAGCATTCTCCACCTTACACAAGGCTGAAAATTACCTTCATGCATTAATTGTGAAATAAACCTTGCTTCAGAGTGGTAAGCTGTGCTTCAATACTGTCACTATCCCTAGGCAGAGACCCCTACAATAGTGCAGATTAAAATGGTAATAGGATGAAAGTCTACAGTGCCCAAAGCAGGGTCCCACATAAAACTTTTAGCAGGAGGGATCTGTGGTGTTGATGTTGGTGATGTCACCTCTGTAACTTTTTACTAGTTCCACCATTTTAGAGAAATATTCATGTGATAAATGGGAGCTCCTCCCTCCCTCCCTCCCTGGGAGGTGAACCAGATAACTCCTCTACAGTAAGAGATTACTGGAGAATATTGAACTAATTCTGACCCACAGGTTCGTAGTAATATTTCAGAAAACAGCCAGAATTAACAGCATCATTTGCATAAAGATCTGACAGGAAAAATTTTGTTTATTGTGCAGAAAATGTCTTTTGTGGCCTTGCTTCTTAATATGCATATAAAAACTTTCGATTTCACTGTTTTGATTGCTTTGAGAAACATGACTAAATTAGAGTTTTGTGTGTCCCAACTGTAGCTTTTACAATATTTGGGGTGAAAAATGTGCAAGTCAAACCTATCTGCCTTGGACAATGGGGAACAAATAGCTGTTAAAGAAGTAATTGGTAAATTGGTCTGTTCATTTGGATTAGTGACAAATGACAGTTGAGTAGGAGTCACTGCAATAAATCCAGAGGGACACTGTGCAAAATAATGTCCTTTACTGTGAACACTTTATCAATTTCTCTGTATTTAGATATAAGGCTGAATAAAACCAATCTATATTTGTAACCTTGGATTGGAAGCATAAAGATAGTGCTGTTGTCACCATTTAATCCTGGTAATGCCCACACAGCCAGAACCAGAACTTTGAGATGTGTTTGTTCAGCTCTTTCCTGCTGGAAAGATCTTCAAAATGTATGAGATAGAGCACAGCAAATCTTCCTCTGTCTTCTGCTTCTTCTCCCGCATCCTTTCAGGACAGGTCCTTGCTCCAGGCCTGGTTTCAATCAACTTTTTCATTTTAGAAACAGCAGCAGACTGCACAGAGGGTGCTGTAGTCTGTAATTTTCCTGGTCCCTGCTGAGAAGTTTGTGTTTCACCAAAGGCACAGTCCCCTCCCAAGCTGCAGCTTCTCAGCTCCACGTTGTGCCTTTCTTTTCCCAGCAGAAGAAAGCAGAAAAGACAGAGTTCCTGGCATCTTGTTCATTTGTTGTAGATGCCTGAATGAGAGCTGTGGGACTCAAAATGCAGTTTATTGTATCGAGGATGTTACAGCAGTGCAGGGTTGTGGGTGACAGCCTGTGCCTCCAGCTGTCAGCTCCAGCTGCAGACAAGCCTGAAGACCCCTTAGTTTGGGTTACAATGCATTTATATACTTTTCTTTGCTGTGCATCTTAATACAATCTATACCTTAAATTTTACCTACAGCCCATCATAACTACTATCATTACCAACACTGATGTCACTGTTCTCCAATCACTAAAAGTTAGTACGTCACAGTTTAAGCTAGAAGTTGTTTTTCAGTTTTCTTGCAGTGGAAAATTCTGGTACCTTTTTTTTACTTGCAACATCGGCAGTCTTGTTTGCCAGTGGAACCTTTTTGCTTGGTGAAAGAACATCCTCTGTTTGAGGTGGGTTTGTCCTTTGCTCTAAGCCATAAAACCCCTTCTAACCAACATGCCCTTTGCCTTCTTAGTTATCCAGTAAAACTGGCTCAGCAATTCATTTCTCCTATACCAAAACTTGCTTTCATTTCTATTCCTTCTGCAGATTCTACATTCAAAAGTCTTTCTGCCAAGCATACATATCTGTGAGACTTTCTTGTCAAACTTTCATCTGTCCCAACAATTTGTTTCCCTGGAACAGCTGCAGCCCTGGAGGCCTGCCCCTGTGTTTTCTCTTGGAATGCAACACAGACACTCGGAACAAACTGTTCTGGTGTGGTCCATTCTAGCACGAGTCCATCTGCTGTGCAAGAACAAGAAGTGGATAAATATCTAATGAATGGCAGTGGTCAGATGTTGGAGGTGAATTTTAAATAGAAGGAATCTGAAACTAACCAGGCACTGCACAAACAACAATTTAGGATGAATAATTTTCTCTTCTAAGGGAAAAGACACTGTCTACAGGGAGAGCCTGGACTCACTGCATGATGGGTTTGAGCTAGAATGGAGAGAAGAGAAATTCCTCAGGGTGTGCTTTGGCAGAACTGTGAAATAAATATAAAAATGTACTGGGTGGGAATACTTTTCTGGTGGGAATACTTTTCTCTGTTACAAATGGTTTGAAACATTTGTAGGGTTTTCGGCCAACTTAATACATAATCCTTTAACATCCTTGGCAAAGAAGTGGTTCAGCTTATGTCTTGTTAGAAGATGCTGCTGTTCAAAACTGATTTATTTTAGTTTGGTGTGACACTTCAGCTTGGATGTGGCACTTGGGGTCAGAGCTTATGGTGGTTGAGGTGGTGCTGGAATATGGTTGGACCAGATGATCTTAAAGTCCCCTTTGAACCTTGTTGATTCCATTATTTATAATATGTAAGAGTGATGCATAGTGACTGTATGATGGTGTGTAGCAGTGCACTAAATGACAGAATTCTACATTAATACTAGCTGTGGGTTTATTAGCTATTGTAAATGCAGGTGAACCCGGTGGGAAGAAATGCTGATGTGTGACGCCAGCTCAGGAAGCTGAATGATTTCTTTATTATAACTATGCTATAATGCCTTAATATACTATTTAAAGGAGATACTAAAACTACAAACCTACTTGTTCTAACTGCCATATCTACCTCCTCACAACTCGTGCCCCTCTCTGAGAGTGCAGCCACAGGTGGGTTGGATTGGCCATCAGCTCAAACAATCCTCACCAGAACCCAACCAAGCAATCACCCCAGGTAAACAATTCTCCAAACACATTCCACATGGGAAAACAAGGAGCAGGAATATAAATTGTTTTCTCTTTCTTCTCTCTGTGCTCCTGTATGAAAAATCCTGACAGAGAGAAGAATGTGCCTGCCACAATTAGCTGCCTTATTATTGATGGATGTATCAGTTTTTTAGTGCTGTCTTGCTTAATCCATAAGTATTGTGGTCTTTTAAATGATTTACACCTTGGGGCTGCAGTCACAGAGGGACAGTCAGGCCCATGAGGAGGGCTCTGTGTTGCTGGGGCTGAAGCTGCACCTCAGCACTGGTGAATCCTCACAGGTCACTCCCACAGAGAAAACCTCTCTGAAAGCAAATGGACACCACACAAGTGGGCAGGATTAAACCAGGCTATTTATTTAACTCTCCAGAGAATTATGAAGAATGATGTTTTTACTCTACAAAGCGGGAGCTCAGTTGGAAAGGAGATGTTGCAGTTTTAGAGACTGGAGTGTTTGTGTGCTGATGTCAACATAGCAAAAGGTCTCCAGTCACAACAATGAAAAATCACACTGGCACTGTTGTCTCAGTTCTGCATTAGCATCTTGGCTCATCATTCAGAGATTTAGAGCAGAGAATAATAGTTTTCTCCTTCAAGTTAAGGTTAAAGAGCACATTCTTAACACAAATGTTTTGTATGAAATTTATTTCATTCTGGTAAATCTGAGAATAAACAAATCCTATCTCTAGAGCAATGCCTGTAAATAATTTATTTGAAAACATTTGCACAATCAGAAAAAAAACAGGGCTGAAGGAGGAGGTCATCTAATCCACTGAACTCTCTCTTAAATCTTTATCTGTGCTTAAAAATCTCAATGCAGTACCAGAAACTATTTCATTAGAGTGGCATGATGCAGTTCTTCACTAACTTAGAGTGAAGAATTGCCTACTTCTAATTCATTTCCCTGGCAGCAGGGAAAAGTCACCAACTTAGTCCTGTTCTGTGGGCATTGAAGTGAGGGCCTCCTTTTCTCTTTTCACCTTGCTGGGAGTTTTTGTTACATTTTGAAGTTTTTCAAGAGTAATTTCAGTCTAAAGGCCATAAAGGCTTTTGTATCTACTGGTATTTGAGCATTTTGAGTGATTTGTGTTGGTGATTTTTTGTGTCTGTGCTCAACTCAAGCTGGTTTTCATTTTGAATAAATTATTTTGATGATTCTTTTCCCATCTGGGCAGTCCAGTACCAAGCCACCCTTTTGGAAAGCGATGCAGCTTGGGTGCTTAGCTGTAAATTATAACCACTCCTCTGGATGTGTGTTAGGAGTGAAGATGGAAGCAATTTTAGCTGAACCAAGGGAAGATGGAAGAGGTTGTGGAAGGTGTGAGTATGCTCAGGGTGTTTGCTGTGAGGGAAGAAGGCATTGTAAATAGGTTAATGTGTGCTGCACCTACTACATCATCCAGCAAAAGCAGGGGGATTATGGTGGAAAGCTGCTCAATATGTATAAAGCTCCAACAAATGTTTTTTTGTCTTTAAGACTGGTGCAAGTTGAAAACTTGCTGAGCAAAAATATTTAGAAATAAAGGCAATGGAGCCGGCAGCTGCTGGAATCAATAATAAAAGGATAATCTGTCTTTCTTTGTGGTACACAAAGCAATAATCTGTTGTTCAGATTGATTAAACGCCTCAACTCTGCTTCGATTATTAATCAATCTCCAAACCAACTTATTGTGAGTATAATACAAAGTACTAGAGATTATGGATAGTGGTGATGGTGATAGGAGCAGGAGGGTGGGGGAGTCTTTTCTCCATCATGGGAACAAAATGGAGCTGAGGTGAGCTGGAGGGTTTGTGTAGATGGGTTTTGTTGATTTACATGTGAGAGGTTTGACTGCAGAATTCTAGAAGGGGGTCTAAATGTCGACTTGATACAAGCCAGGGTGATTTTGATCTCTGATTCACAAATGGAGGCAGTGCCGTTGGCCAGGCAGAGAAGGAATGTAAAATATGAGAGCAAAGCTTGGCTAGAAAAAGCCTGACCAGTTACCTTTTGGAAACATGATGTTGTCTGGTGTATTCTTTGCACTAATAATTTATTTAATTTCATTCTTACGCTAAAGCTTTTTTGAGTTGTGGACTAGCCAAACCCTTCTTCCTACGTATTTTGCACATTCTTGCAGTGGGGTCACATTATTGCCAAAGTGGTTTGTCAATTTTACTGGTAGGTTAGGTGTTGTTTTAAAAGGCAGTGCAGAGTCAAAATTTAATTTGTCTAAATGTCTTTTTACTGTCTGAAAGGAGGAATTTGGGTTTGCCTTTCTTTTTCTTTTTAACTTCTGTTAAGAGATTCAGATATACCTGTTTGACTGAAATTTATGAATCACACTTTATGAAATGCAAAATCACTTCCGGCCCTGAGCAGTAACCTTTAATTTGTCTCTTCTTTGAGATGACTAAATGACTAAATGACTTCCAGAGATCCCATTCAACTTCTCCTACTCACCTTGGTCATCCCAGCCCTGCAGGACTCAGAGAAATTGAATCAAAATATTCTCCCTGATGGGAACAGCTCCTCTGCCAGTCCCCTCTCTTTGAGGATTTGCACACATGCCATAAATGCATGTTTGTTGTGTTCCATTCTTTTAGGTTGTGGTTTGCAAACTCGTGTTGGATATTCAGAAGAATATTCACCTTTTGAACAGTACTGGCCTGCATGATTAATGATGGATTATGCTGACACTATAAATCTAATTGCTTTTTCTACCTTGACTTTTTTCCCAGTTGTGTTTAAGGTTTAGATTTCGTGGTTTTTGTTTGTTTGTTGGTTTGTTGGTTTTTTTGTTTTTTAATGGCAGGATGAAATAATGAAGCTGATGATAAAAATGCCTATAAAAATTCTGGCAAATTTATAACAGAACAACATGGCTTGATTTCTTATTTTTCTATCCATCTGGTCATTAGGCCTTTCCAACTGTCAGTGTCTAATATAATCTCCTTTAATAGCAGCATATAATTAGCTTTATGCTGATCAGAGGCATTTGGGATGGTGGTGGTAACATTTAAATCCGAATATCAAAATCCCAAAGAAGATAACTCAAACAGACATATGTCCAAGCCAGCATTCATGACTTTCAGTCCTGAAGTCTATAACCGGTGATTTAGGCATGTGAGCTTTGAACTGTGGTATGGAAATTTATCAATTAAGAATCCTCAGGAGTTCTGGCAGCAAAGTACAGATGTCTCTCCAAATGGTAATGTGGTAATATGTCACTTTTCCCCCCCTCTATACAGTCCTGTTCCTGCTTCAGATATTTCATTTCTTCTTACTTGTCTAACTTCTTCTTTTAAAAAGGTAGTGAAAGTCTTGCCATGGTTCTGTTAGGAACATGCTGTCCATTTTTAAGCTTCACCCAGAGCTCAGTGTATACAACCGAGTATATTTCCCTGTGGGTGTTTTGGGAGGTGATTTTGAGGTGAATTTGTGTTATTGCACCCATCTGATAAATGTTTTGCAAATATAACGGGGTTGCCATTGTTAGGCAGGAATGAAACTAGGACTTCATCCTAAAAGTTCCTGTTTCTCCCAGTTCTTTCAGAGAGCACTTGCTTTGAGCAGGTGCTTCCAGAGGTGTTCTTGCATGTGGAGTTGGACAAGTCAGGTATTTGGTCATAAAAGCCCTAAGTATGGGGCAGGATTTCAAGCACCACAGAAATATATTTATTGACTAGATCTGGCAAACTCTTTGGTTTCTTGGAAAATACTGGAACATCAAGCTCTGTATTCTGCTCTGCAGCCAGCCAGAATAAACCAAGCAGGTCTTCTGAAAATACATCTAAAAAAGGAAATACACCCTGACAAGTGAAAATTACATCTCCTGCATTACGGTTCTTTAGAACTGGAATTGTCTTTGAGTTCAGGCTTTCAGCTCTTCAATAAAAGATCACAGTTCCCTTTTTCTTCTCTGGCACTGTAACCCATTTGAGGATTCTGTCAACACCCCTTTCAAAAATGCAGAAATCTGTTAAGATTTGTAGGAAAAAAAAAAATCTATACAAGTTACCTTTTGCTCATAACTTGAAGTGCACAGCCAGAGCTTCCTGCAAGAAATGTTTCAGTGCTAGAAAAGGAAAAGCAGATCTGCTTCCATATGTTCCCTGTTGAAAGTAAGTAGTGGTAAACTCCAGGGTTTATTTTTGGCCTGGTTGTTTGCTCGGGGATTATTTGGGTTGTCCACTACTCTGTTCTGACCAGAATGTGAGGCCACATCTGAACTCTGACAGATACCAAGAGGGTCCATGCAGCTCTTGATGGCTGGATGTGAAGCACTTCTGCCCAAAGAGATCTGCCAGGATTCATTGCAGGATCTGTTCCTTACCTCCCTCCTTTAATTTCCTGCATCATTTAACCAGTGTTTTCTGTGGCAGAGCTGCTCTGCACATCAGTGCTTCCCTTTATGTTTGTTAATAAATAGCAGCTTCTGCTCCACGAGGATTTTTGGCAGGTGCTGGAGAACATAATCTCTGCAGGCTGCAGACACAAACTAAAGACAACTCCCAGATGTTTTAATAAGGAACCAGAACCTGGTAATGACGCGTGGGAAGCAGCCAGTCATTCACATGATGCCTCCCCTTTTCTCTTCCCCTTCCCAATAGATGTAGTTTAGGATTAAGCTCTTTCTCTGTTTTTCATATTAATGTTTTCTGGCTTTTCTCAGGTACTTCTCTCCAGTCAAACTTCCTTGTACCTCAAACCACCTTTGGACAAAGTGTAGTTTTGGTGTACAGGGTGGGGAGAAGGGAATGTTACAACCTAAAGTAAATTGAAAAATAATACACCAAAATAGAAGAGCAGGTAAGAATGTTCTATGTAAAGCTGTACTCTTTACAAATAGTATTAAATATTTTGAACTCTATTTTAATACATGCACCAAGCTCTATGGACAAAGCCATTGAAATATTGAGACCCTAAAAGGACTTGCTTTCAAGCTGAATTTAACTGACTTAATTCCTAATTGAATTTGGTTTTCTTTTTTAAATTCTCAGCTGTGAAACAAAAACTTTAAAATATGCCTGATGTTACATCTTAGAAGCCTTGAAAATATCCCCAGAGTTCAACAGAGATTTTCAATGTGAACATAATTATTGATAATTGGAGGCATGTGCCCTACAAGACCATAAGGGGAAGCTATAAATAGGATAACTCATCAAAAAAAGTCCATTCTTATTCAGCAGAACAGAAAAGTTTCAGTAGGATGGAGATAGTAGGAAAAAATCTTGTAGCAGAAGCATCTTCAGTGCTAGCTGGGAATGTGATGTATTTTAGGCTTGTTCCATTAACAATTCTTTAAGAAACAAAAAAAAAAAAAAAAACCTGAATAATGTTTCAAAACTCCATTCTGGCCTCTTTCCTGCTGTTCTTGGCATTATCTCTGATGCATTCAAAGTAGCTTTACCCAACTATTAATTGAATCTTTGGGGGAAGATCAGCAGAATTTTCACTTCTCAGCAAAACCAAGCGGCTATAACTTAAGGCTATCCTAGATCACTGTAAGAATATCAGCCATGGGAGTTTCACCCTGAAGAATTGGACCTCTGTGAACCTTTTTCTCGTGGCTGTCCCATGTTCATACATTTTGCAGTGAAAGGCACCTGGAGGAATGTGTGACAGTGTGATGCGGGGCAGAAATAGGGCTGAAAGAATTTAACCTCAGTATCAGTGGAAGTGAGAAGATGCATCACTTAGAGAATGTAGTGGTTGAAATTGCTGTAAATATGGATGATAAAAGTAGGAGCAAATGGATGTAAACATTAGTGAACTCCAGTGGATTATTGATTTCTCTTGAGTGGTTTGACAGATAAAATGGTGAAGCAAAATGTTCAACTGCATCACTTGAAGAAAATAGAACAATGTGGAAGGGAAGGGAGGAGATGATGAATGTTACTTTGTTAGAGAGGAGAAAATGCAATTGTTGTGCATGAGGTGTTCATCACTTTCCTTTTTCTGTTCTACAGCATTTGATAAACATCCATTTAGCTGTAGCAGGCAAAAATGTGTTTGAATTCTGGGTTCATGGGTCATCTTTGAAAGCATTACATCTTAATTGTATTAGCTTTTGTCTGGTTCTGTACAACAGTTTAATGTCCGAGGCTCCCAGCAGATGTCAGGAGAAAGCAGTGAGGAGTTTGACTCTGAACGAGGACGGTGAGGTGCACCTGCATTCCCATCAGGGCTAAACAGCTTCTGGAGCAATTCCACTGGAGGAACACACCACTCCAAACACATCTATCTCTTCAGAATGCCAGTGGAGCTGCCCTCGGAGGCTCTCTGTGATGGTACACGGGCTGGGAGCGCTGTTGTTAGGTAGCAAGGGAGGAGAGCAGACATGCTTTATGGCAGGCAGATACACACGGGTGTTTCAGGTGGAAAAGGAAAGGGAGCAAGCAAAAATGCAGCACATAGATGTTTTGACTTTAAAAAATGCAATCTTGCTTATTTACAGAGAATTCACTGGTTTTGTTCCTTAAAAATGTTGGTGAGAAATGAGGTGCAAATAGAAAGACTAGCTGGGAGATGGCAACCTTTTTAACAGCACCTTCACCCAGCCCTACAAAATGCTCAGTTAGTCTGAATCTCTTTTGTAGTCTCTAGCTTTTTGCTCTAGCACACATTTCTATGCACAGCATCATCCAGCAAAGTTTTTCCTTGTTCCTGAGCTAAATTACCATAGCAGATTTCCATGTGCTTTTGGAAGGTGACAGAGACAGCAGTTCTGTTTTCAAGGCAGGTTTCATGAGAGATCTTTGCTACTTATTACACCTATTCCCAGTGGAAGATTGCAATTACTATCCCACTTCCAGCAACTCTTTGCCTGAATCCTGGCAGCTCTTAATTATGTGTTAAAGAAGTCGTTCCATGCAGAGGAATTTCTCAGAGCAGATTGCCTGTGACATGCATTCCAGCCTAGAACGTCTGCAGCAGGGCCATTTGTCTTGTGCTTCTCATTGGTTATTTTTGCTTCAGGAGATGGGAGACTCTGCCTGACTTTTGATACCAGAATTTGCACTGGGCAGGAATTTCTGCTGCTGCTTTCACAAAGTGACTCTCCCTCTTTTTTTTCTTTTTTTTTTTTTTCCTTTTTCTTGCCCATTTTCTGTTAGTCAGATTTGGTTCTGTGTTTCTTTCTTTAAATGGGCCTCTTGCAGTCTACTGCTGAGTGTACTGCTCAGGGAAGCACAAAGAAATAAGTAACAGGCTTTCAAATTTCTGATCAAGTTTAATGTTAAATCTTATTATTCAGCTACATAACTTTATTACCCTTCAGTTATAAATGTTTTATTTTCTGTTTAAGTATTCATTAGCAGAAATGTATTAATGTCTATACTCAGAGAAATGCACCACAATGGCAGTCGTGTCGGAGTTGATTTCCAAATTAATTTCAAGCCTGCAGAAGCTGGCATTTAAAAAATGCCCTATTCCAAGTCATACTAAATCCAAGATTTTAAATGATGCCCAGCTTCCAGACCACGTTAAAGAGTAAAGATAACTGAGCCAGGGCAGATGCACAGATTCCTGGTCCAGATTAGGTGTAGGGTGCTGGCAGCTCTGACATTTAATGCAGGAGAAATCTGTTGCCACACAAAAGCAAGGAAATTCCAGTATTCTCAAAACATCTAGTTGGGCTATTGTGAAAAGATTTTTATGCATGATACATCTTGCAAGATTTCTGTTTCTGTGGGGAAGTTGGGCTTTATTGCATTGATATTTCCAGAGAAACTGTTTTCCCTAAAAACTTCCAGGAAGCTCTCGAGGTTTTACCACAATTAAATTGCATTTATGATAGGTTATTATTTCCTGCCTCATCATGGAGGTTATTCAATTATGGATGGTCACTCTGGGTTTCAATAATTCTTTCAGAATTTATATTTCAGCATGAAACTTAAGATGGCTTGAACTAAACCTCATTTATTAAAGGTAATTTTAACAGCACAAGGTCTGTTAAATTGTAAAATGCAGAGTTCCAGGAAAGAGATGATCACTGGGGACTGTAGTAGTAACTTGATTTTGTCGATTGACTGCCATTGATGGCTTCACCACTCCCTAATCAATGTTCTGCAGGAAACAGCTACGTGTGTGACTGCAGTTTATCTTTGTTTTCTTTTTCTGCTATTAAACCATCAATAGAATTATCAATGAAGGAGATGGCCACTTGTTGGAAAGCTCCCATCTATGGTGTAGATAGTAGAGAATGTTCCTGAAAAAAGCCACTGGTCTCCCAGCAGCATTAGAAGTGGAGATTCAGAAGATCAGATTAGAAGTGGAGATCAGCATTTGTGGAAGCCCTGCAGTTCTTCCACAGCAGGACCAGGCTTTACAGGGACAAGGTCACCCTGCTGCCCTCAGTGGAAGGGGAGTGCCCAGCTGCTTGGAGATGAGAATTACAGGGCTTTTTTCCTGCCTAATTAGCAATATTACTTTCTATTTTGCACATCCCTCTGCATGTGTTGGGAAGAAGTCTGCAGGGAGCTCATTATGTTCCCAGCCTTGTAGTTAGAGGCTTGCAAAGCTGTACCTTCAGGGGAGTGGGAGGTGCATTCCCTTGAAGGAATCCCTTATCCAGGCTGAAACACTGCTGAAAACTTGTAGGAACTGTGTGGGATGTCTCCTGTGGGGCGTGCTTTATCCTGCCCTGCGTGTTCCTGCAGAGAAGCTGTCCAGATGAATCTTCCTGACATATTTTCACTTTGACATAATGGCTGAGGGCAGAATTTTGGCTCAGATGTTGTCTATTGAGTCTCTAACCAATGAATGGGTTTGGGGAGAAAAAGGAGACAATGAAACCTTGCTTATCCCCTCCTTGGCATGATTTGTCAGAGCCCAGCGTGGTTCCATTTTCTATCAGTGCAGTTTAGTGTGAGGGTTTTTTATTTTTTCTCCCCTCTGTGGTGGAGCGTGGGTGAGGCACGGCAGAATCCCATTCCCAGCACTCTGCTGTGCTAACACACTCCAAGCAAAACAAGGAGTTTTCAAAGGAAGGATGTAGGGCAGGAGCTTATGAAACCCCTTTGAGGACAACAACGTGAACATTTGTTGTGAGAATGGCTGTGACTCCAAACCCACTTTGAGCTTTCTTCTTCTGAAGGCTGGATCCCTAAATCAGAGAGGACGGCCCAACGTACCTCATGGAATTATTTTGTGTAAGCAAGATAAACAGTTTAAACTGGAGGAAGCATTGTGCCATTATTTCCTGGCCACCATGGAGCTGTGCCAGAAGCTGCTCCTTGAAAATTCTGTTAATCTTTACTCAGTGGGGATGTCACTGTGGGAAGTCCCAATTGCTCAAGTTGATCAGCACTTTAAAGAGAATTATTAGCAGAGGCTTATAAAAAGATGTAATACTTTCCCCCGCAGATGAACTGCACCTTTCTTACTCTCACTGCCACCAGATAAATGATTTTGGATTTGTATAACATCTGTGGGCACGCACCATAATCCTCTGGAAAAAGCCTAATTTAAGTGATCACAGACATAAAGTGGTGTTATCACCATAACTTTCACTGGAATACAAATGCACAGACCCCAGAATAAGCCAGAATTAAAAGGGCAGTTTCATTTAACAGGACCTAATTTGCAAAATAATAGTTTTTAGCAGTTACAGTTGGAATATTGACATTAATATATATATATATTTTTGGAGTGTCAATGACATCAGCAGCCCTGATAGCTGTCTGGTAGGAAGCAGATGGTTGATAAGGAAAATGCAAGTAGAGGGAGACAATTAGTACATGCTGTCCCTTGGACTACCTGCATAGCCCAAAACTGAAAAATTCACTGATCTGGTAACACCCAGTATTGCTCCTGGAAGATGCTTATTGTGTTTTAGAGAAAAATGAAAATTTATTCACATAGGGAAAAATAATTGCCACAAATCTGTTTTGTTTTGTCACAAATAATTTGATTTGGGGCTGATCGGCCTTGGTGTGTTTCTGGTTTTATCAACATGAAATGCTTCTGTGGGGTGTAGAATATTTTGGGAAGCTGGTGAGAAATACGCTGTCACACAATGCCTGAATTATTATGCAGATAAAATTTACCAACTTCCCTCCTCCAGTTTATCCTATTTGGGAAGATGCATGAGAAATAAATGGCTGGTTTTAGTGGAAGTAAGTGCTACTTCATGTGGAATAAGCATCCTGTCATTTCCAGATTTACAGCAGTAGCCATTCTCCACTCCCTCAGCTCAGCCTTTTTCACTCTGCTTCTTCTCTGCTTTAATTGCATTTTTGAGCCTTTCTCACTTGCCTGCTAGCTTGGTTTTTTTTTCTTTTTTGTTTGTTTGTTTGGTTGGTTGGTTGTTTGGTTGGTTTTTTTCCCCCAGATAATCTGGGAGGTGAAGAATGACCAGGCAGAACTCAAATGCCATTTTGTTTTGCTTAATAGCTGATTAAAAAGGAGCTGGCCCCTCTCTGGTGCTCACGCTCAGTTGCTCTCTCTGGGGTGTTTGAAATTGAGTCATAATTGCTGATGCCAAAAGCTGTCAGTACAACGGGATAGGAAGCACTCAGCTCTTGCTAGTGTTATATAAGGTTGTCATTTTGGAAGAATGAGCAATGATAAAGAACTGTTGCAGTGCTTTTGCCCGTTTTCACAGTAAACCATGCTGTTCCTGTTGCTTGTTGGTCTCTTTAATAAATTAATTTTCTCCTCCAATGAAAGAATTCAAAACAAAGCCACAATTTAGGAGCAATAAGGCCACATTTTTAGAAATATTTTCATTAAACATGCTTGTTCCTGCATGCAGTATAACAATGTATAAAAAGATTTAAGGTTTTCATGTAAAACATGAAATTGAATGTATTTTTTTTATCGTGGCAGGTCTATTAGCAGCAATCTAGCTGTACATTTAAAAAGAAAATTCTATAAAACATTCTTAGCTCTGTATGTAAGACATATATTTACAACACAAAATGCTGACTTCCCTAATCATGTGTGATTTAGTGAGTAATATAAGGCATATTAATATTTATAGTGAAATCTTAGCAGAGAATGCTCTCACTGGCTCCTGCAGGATCGATGCTTTCGAGTGGACAGCAGCCTGCCTACTCTGAGAACTCATTCCTTTGCTTTCTCATTAACATTCAAATTACTTGCAGGATGATTATTGATGAAAATGGACACTGTACAATCCAACTCTGCGGCCACTATTGCTTTTCAGTAAGCAGCAATTTACTCTTGGCTCTCTGTAACCTACAAGGGAATGAAATTCTTCTGAAATTCTGCATTTCGTAGCTGTAGCTGCAGATCAGCCCTCAGAGCCCCAGCATCTGTGGCACCATGTGCTCCTGCATCCCTTTGCTGAGTCAATGTTCCAGTTTTCTGCTTCACCTCTTCCACTGCGGGGATAACAGCTTTTCTGGAGCTGTTCTGCACCACACCTGGCTGCTTCCTCACCCAGTGACTCGCTGTTTTGTGAATTATGCTTTAAAAATTTCACAGTGGACAGCCTGTGCCCATTAAACAGCCATAACTTCCCTGGGTTGCTCGTATGCCTCCCAGAGCTGGTACTTTTCTGTTGTTCTCTGACTGCAGCTATCAACTCCACAGACATTAGGGGAAGAAAATATGTTCAGCTGACACACCAGCAGAAATCCACCTGACTGCAGGCTCTGTAAATCTGCCTTATAAATGCCTCTTGCCTTTATAAAACACTGAGCAAACAAAAAAAGGGCAAATTCTTCTGCCAGGCAAGAAATCCTAAAGCAGAGAGGAGGAAGGCTGGCAGAGAAAACGTTGGGTGCTTTTGTTTACAGGAGCTGAGACTTTGTAAATTAAATAGGAACACAAAGGCAAGTGTGATCTTAGAGTATGGAAATTATTCATTATCTGCACATCATGGCAAAGCAGTTTTACCAGGCAAGCTGCATCCAAAGGGCCTGACTGTCAGCTGTGGGCTGTTCTTCTTGTGTCTGTCAAGTAGCAAAAATAATATTTAAGTGATTTTTTTGTGATTTTTGTTTGTTTGTTTTTTTTTTTTTTTTTTGTTTTGTTTTTTGGTTTTTTTTTTGTTTTTTTTTGTGGTTTTTTTTTTTTTTTTTTTTTTTTTTTTTGGTTTTTGGTTTTTTTTTTTCCCAGATAACAAAATGATGGAGACTGGCCACCACAAATTGGCTCTTTCTTTCAGCTTTGTAAGTATCCAGGTTATGTTTGATGATTTGAAATTCAGATTTGGTGTCTGGGCAAATCATGAGTTTGGAAGCAGAAGGGAATGGTTTCTGTGACTCATTAACCCCATTCCAAACATCTTTAGTTACAGGCAGATCAGACGTAAGAAATTAATTATCCTTGGCATGGGAGCTTTGACATCCTCAGTTTTGGAGGTAAAGCAATGAAAATCTGGAAAATGTAATGGCCTTGCTCTGTAGTACCCGAGAGGAGATGGATGTTGGAATAACAATAATATCTTACCTCACTTTTACCTGTAAATGTAGTTTGGCTGGTTGTTGTGTGATTTCTTAACGAGAGGACTTTGCTGTTCTCAGTACTTTGAATTCCAGAGAACCATTTCCCAAGGCTTTTCTAAGGCAAAGGTTTTCCTTTATTTGTCCTGAGCTTCTGCTGTTTCCTTTAGCAGCCTGTGGCTCATTTAATCCAAGAAAATTCACTACAGCCCTAAACCTACCACTGTAAACTCATGTTTCCATAATTCTAACTCTATTTCTTCTATTTCCTTTGCTGGTACCCCAGTCCCCCCTTTCCCCCAGCAGCCTGAGGGGGGAAGATAAATCCAGGGTTAAATTTGAGCTCCTCCCTGGGGTTTTCCATCTCCAGCCATCAGCTCGTGTCTCACCCTGCACAGTGCTGATCTGCTGCCTTTGCCACGGAAATCTTGGCATGGAAATGGAATACTCCATTGCCAGGATGCCCCCGAGCTTCTGAAAAAAGGAAAAGGAAAAAGCATCACATCCTGTTCAAATGGGACAGGGATAAAGGTCTTCTAAGCAAAGGCTCCACAGTTTTCTGGTCTATCAGCAGAAGAAATACACATGTGGATATTTTTCAGTAGTTTCATCTGTCATATTTCAGGTTTAACTTGATGTATTTGTATTTGACTTCGTTTTTCATGTTTAGCTTGATTTAAAGATTTTGGAGGAAAAATACCTTTGAAGGCCTATCTGGTTTTTTGGTTGTTTTCCCAAGTTGGCTTCTGTTCTTGATTAATCTTCTGAGCAACAATATTCTGTTTTTCACTGTGTACACACTCTACACATGATTTAAAATCCCAAATCTGAGATGTTAATATTCAAAGCCAGACTTGCATTACTGTGTTTATGACATAGAGATATTTTTCAATATGTTTGTACCAGTATCTGATTTTTAAATTACCCCTATTTTTGCAGGGGAAAAATATGTATAAAATAAAGAATTGGTTTTTTGTTCTTCTATATTTAGCAATAATGATTATGAGCTTATTTATATTCATGGATACTATATAAAGTTATTATTATTGCTTTATGAAAAAGCAAGTATGCTTTTTATTTTGTAAGAGGATACAGAGTCAACTTTATTTAATGCTCTCTTCTTAAGGGGCAAGGAGAACTCGGAGGGGAGGAAGTTTTCAGAACAGGGACTCTGGTGCTGTCACTTGTGTAATTTTAACCTCTGAAGGTCCAATAATGTTGTTTTTGCAGAATTCAGCCACGTGTTTGGTTCCCTTCTCTCCCTTGAACATTCTAGGGCTGAAATCTTCAGTTTTGGGGAAAAGGAATGTTTTGCCCTTTATCCTGTGAGAATATTTGATGATGCATCTCCTAAAACAGACTTGCTTGAGAGTAACCTGAAGTCACTCATCTGTCTTCTTGCTCTGGTCTGAATGGGTGTTTCTCAGCAGTTTATTTACCTACAAATAAATATTTGGTGGTGCTGGGCTTTGATAGAGCTCTCCCTGTATTCAAAGGAGAGCAGCAGGAAAGACACAAAAAAAAGGGAGAACTTTCTTTCCATTAGGAAAACAATCTCTGAAGCTGCATGTCATTTGTGGGCTTGTGAAAATCAAGGTGTGATTTGACTTCCACAAAACAACAATTCAGAAACAGAATTCAAGGAGGAGAGTCATGAGGTCAGTTGATGGCACAGACAGTTCTCTCTTTAAAACTGAGTTGTTGCCTCTGTTAGAGGGTTCTGCCTGGTTTCTCTGTGGCTGACAACAGAGCAGATAATGCAATAGCTGGAGCTCATCTGAGCTTGGATTCTTGGTTGGATCCAGCTCTCAGCTCTTCAGATGTTGAGTGACTCAATGGCATTTCTTGGGGTTTGATTTCTCTGCTCTCAGGAGGCTTCTCTGCAAACCTGGCAGCAGCAGAGCACCGTTCACAAGGAATGGAAATTCTAACACTATTTCTTTAAATTTTTCACTTGACTTATCAATGTTTTCCTCTTGCTGATTTAACTCTTTTCTTTGTAAGTAGTCGGACAAAATTCTAAGACTTTTTTTTCTCTTTGGTAACTGTTTCTTTTTGGCTTGCATGAGAATAATTTTCTTAATAATGCCACAAGGCAGAGCACTTGTACAAATTAGCCTGAGAGAGATGTGTTGAAACCACTGTGAGACTCTTGCATTATTTACATGGTGACATTCTGTCAGTGTACTAATGCTCAAAACTGTTTATATTCCCAGATTTAACAAATATGTAAATCAGGTGCGCATTTCCCTAAGAATGCAAATGTCTCTAATGAGGAAAGACAAACTTCAGAACAAACAAACAAAAGCAGAGAACATGTTAAACAACTTGTGTGGAAGTGGGGATAGAAAGGAAGTGGACTGGAGATGCTGGGATGTAATCCTTGCAGTCCTGGGATTGTTTCATCAGCCCATCTTGAAGCTCTGACAGATCAATTGTTAGCAGGGAGAGAGCTGGGGGAGGATGGCAGCCAGGCAGAGTTTTCCCACAAGAAGGAATGAAAATCTCTGGTTTTGCTCTTTGTGGCAGTCCAGGGAGCTGAGAGGATTGAGTTCCACTGGCTGCATTCGTTAACTCGGGCACAAAACCACTCCAAAGGGCCCCAGCTCTCTGAAACTCTTGTTTGTGTTGCAGTAATTAAAATAGCTGTTTGATTTCAGTGCAGAGGCACAGAATGGGAATAGCATCGTGGTGAATTGGGTTTAAGTGTTATGGAAGGATTTGAATGTCCTTCAGAGAAGCATTCAGTTCAGATTTCATGTCAGAACGTGGCCCTGATTTAGTAAGGATGACTGATATCTTTGAATCACAATGCTCTGGACTGAGTTTATGCATGGTGGGAATGGTTTTTATTGTGCTACGTTTGTGCTATGCTTGTTATTATGCACTGCTCACTGAAAACTTTATCTTCCATTACAAGCTGAATTCCTTTCTGAAGAGCAATTAAACAAAATTTGCTTACTAAAATAAGACATCATTTATTTCAAGCTAGCTTCTATTTTGAATTTTGATGGCTTCCTGCTAAATATGCAAGCTTTCTTTTCTGTGAAATTAGCTCAGTATCTAAAAATCTGAGTTCCTTGGTATTTTGTTTTTCATCGGGTAACTTCAGCCCCCAATGTTCTGGTAAGAATTATATTTCCCAATTATCAGCCATCTTTAAGAAGATCATTATGGTAAAATTAGTCAGACTTTTCCAAGATCTATGAATTATGGATAGTGCATGAGTAATAAATGGGGTAAAATGTGTTAATTAACATTCTTCAGTAATCCTTTGGCTGCATATTGTATGTAACTATTGCCTTCTCTGTCTAACTCCAGACTTTTAACTAAAGATGTGCTGTGTGTCTGTTACAGTCAGAATGTCAGTTGGGTTCTGTGCTGTGACAGCACCACGTTCCTGATGCTCCTGTCTCGTTTGTCTCTGTCATTCCAGAGCTGGAGTCGGACTAGCTTTAGCACACCCTCCTTTGTTAGTGCTGCCAGAGCTGCTGGGGAGGGATCGTCAGAAGCACAGCAAAACCATCTTGAGAAATGCTGTCTTGAACTTCCCATGTGCTGCTGAATCTGCCATGCAGATGTGGGTGTCAGAGGCTGGGGAGGTTCTCTGAGCAAAATTATGGCCTGATCAAACCTGTCCCAAGGCTGTGCCCCATGTCCCAATGTCTGTGGAATGACCAGCCATGACCTGCAGGGGTGACAGTTCCTTGGCATGGGGACACGAGGTGATCCCTCAGGTTTTAACTTTTTCTATTTTTCACATTCTGTGCTGCTTTAGTGTGTGGGTCTGGGCTCCATATCAGGGGATGGTGAGCTCTCTTCACAGAGCAGGGAGACAAAACAATTCCTTCTCCAGCTGGGCACCAAGGACAAATGATCCAAATCTCAGCCCAAGAGCACAAACACCGTGGGCTGGAGAGAGGAAAACAAGCAGGATGGGACTGCATGGGCTAAAGCTGGAATGGGACAATGAACTGCAATGTGCCAATGGAGCAGAGCTGATCCCAGTGAGAGCCCCCGGGAGCGCTCGTGCATTTTGGGACCATTTGGGTTCATCTTGGGTGCAGCCCTGGCTGGGCTCTGGTGCTGCCCAAGGTGGATCCATGGAGGAGATCCTTTAATAAATCCCTGCTTTGTTCTTTAGCTCTGCCCAGCCTCTGCTCTGGGGCAGCCTGCCCAAGGCATCAGAGGAGGCTATGTTGGTAACACCAGCCTCTCTTCACCCCACTTCACATGAAGGTGCAGCAAAGCTCTGCAGCAGCCAGCACAGAATTTCTTTCTCATTTCTTTCTCAGCACTCCCCACCCAGCAGCTTCCCGCTCTGCTGTGCAGTCACACGTGTGGGAGGTGCTGGTTTTGTGCTGGCTGAACCCTGAACCTCCTCTCTGCAGCAGTGAGGAGCCCGCAATGCCTGTGAGCTGCTGGGCAGAGAAAACCTGAAACTCACAGAACCCTCACTAGAAACTGGCATCTTACTAAATTGGTGCCTCTAATACCCCTAATGAATGCCTTGGCTGGGTCTCCAATAGAGCAGGAGTTCAGTGACTTTCTTAAGAATTATTCTGCACTGTGTAGAAATTAAACTGACTTTTAAGCAGTGTACAGTTGCTGTCAGCTAAAATGCTGCTCAGAAATCTGAACTGGCAGGCGCCCTTAAGTCTTGTTGGTTTGGATTAATGTTTTAAGTACTGCCAGAAATTATATTTACATTGCATAAAAAGAACCTTAAAATGTAGTTGCAGCACAGAATATTGTTTAAAGACTCAGAGCCTCCAGCTGAGTATTTATTTTTTACCCTAGTTTTGTAGAAAAATGTGAGAAAAAAAAGATATGTGACAAATTAGCAGATAAATGCACTAATAGTTTATGGTAGTAAACTTGTCTCGGGAGCAGAGTTTATCCAGGTTTTCCTTGTTATTTGCTACTTTACAAAAAAGAACTTACATGTCAGGAATTTTTTTTTTAAATTGATATATTAGGAACATCCTTCACCATTTGTGTTCTCTTCTTGTGTTCAAACTGCTCATTGTGAATATAAAATACATCAAAGCAACCAAAATGGAACATTTGGAATGAAGAATTCAGGAAAGAAAAAAATGATAACTTTATTAAATAGCCTGCCATTGCACCGTCTTTGAAAAAAGCTTTGATGTGATATGTTTGTTAATCTTAATTTGAAATATTAGGTTTTTTTCACCAAGATTTTTTTATCAGTTGGTTGAAATCCTTTGTGCCAGAAGTCAATGTGAATTGTCAGAGTTAAGACATGGATTTTAAAACTACAGGAGTCAAGAAGAGATGAGCATCTTCTTTGTTCCTGTTTGGAATGATTTCAGTCTATTTTTCTACAAATCAAATATCTATTTGATTTTAAATTATTTCAACCTTTTTTAAAATTTTTTTCCCTTTTTTAGGCTTTGTGGGCAAAAATAGTTCTGTAGTTCTCTGTTCTTTTCAAGGACAGTGGAAATGAGGGTTTTTTTTTCATTTCTGAGTTTATGGTGCTCTCTTTTTAGAACTAGTCCTTACAATATGAGTCTGACTGACTTCTCAGATTCAAAAATTCTCTGAGAGAGTGGAGACAAGAAAGGGTGTGTGAGAACATAGATTGCATGTTAGTTTGATTTCCTCATGAAAAAACAATTATTTCTTTTTCTAAAGACTTTCTTCCACAAAGATTTGAAGAGGTGTTTAGCAGCAGTAAATATGAACTCTTTGTGGATTTCAGTTTTGCAGGTTTGAAAAGCCTTCATGTGAAGGTGCAGCCCGGAGAGTGAATGGGCAATAATTAAACCAGAGAACTGGGAGGCTGAAGGGAACTCTTCTGCTTTGAATTTGAGGGTTAATAGCTTGTTTCTGCAGCTGTTGGAGTTTTTGGGATGCTCTGATGGTCTCTGTGTGTTTGTGCTTCTCCCTGTACTGAGGATGCTTTCTGTGCTCCCTGTCAGCCTGAGCTGCATCACCTTCCTCTCACTTTTGAAACTTAAAGGATTTCTGAAAAACCTTCATTCTCTGAGATCAAAAGCTGCTGTAAACCTGGGTAAGTTGGCTGCACTGCAGCTGTCTGAGGTGATATTGGTTGACAATCTACCTCCCAAATCTCTTTCTTGCCTAAAGTGTCTGAGCAGCGACTAAAGCAATGCTGCAGATTTGATCAGTATTCTTATTTCTCACCCAGATCTTAGCCCTGCTGCTTCACCCTTGATTTAGCTCTCCTCTGACCAATTATTTTTAAGAAGTAGCGGCTGTTTTTTGATCCCACTGATCCCAAAGGGTTTCAAATTCCTTTTTTTAAGAGTCATTTCTCTATGTTTAAATAGAAGTCAGCATGAAGAAGGAGGCAGTGCTTCAACAGGGGTTGAGCTGAATAGATTTCCTTTTGAGCTCAATTAGCTCGTGCTCTTCAATTTGACTGGGAGATATGATTACAATAACTGCAGAAAAACCAAATTCCAAAGTTTTGTGTCAACTTGAAACATAGTTATTTTTCAAAAAAACGTGGCTTTAGGTTGGTATTTTGCTTTGAAAAATGAATTGTGGACCTTCCCAATATTGAGATGTTCCAAATTTGGAAGTCCCTGTCTTATTTTAAAAGGTCTCTTGGGCTGCTGTCTGCTGTCCTACAGGCAGATGAGGAACTCCTCCAAGTGGTTTATTTTCAAGTATGGCCTTTTAAGACTGGATTATATCTACCCCAAATTCCTGTGCTGGTTTAGCCGAGGTGGAGCCCTGGGCTGTGCTGCTGTGCCTGGCTGCCAGCACTGCCCCTGGGCAGAAAGCTCTGCCCACAGCCAGAGCCTGATTGCTCACTCTGTCCTGGAGAAAGCTCGGGGAGAGACAAGCTTTCATTTGGGAAGCAGACAGAGAATCCTGTGTGTTCATCTCAGCTGCTCCAGTAAGAGCAAAATAATCTGAGAAGGAAAGAGGAATCAGAGCAGGCATCCTCCTGCTCGCCCACTTGGTGCCTATCAGCCAGTTTGTGTGAGCAGGGGAATCATGCATGAAGAGTGTCTCCTCTGGAAAAGATTTATGACATGCTCATTCCAGCTTGTTTCCTTGCTTTGTTTCATTTTGTTAATGAAAGAAAAGGCTGACACGTTCCTCTGTGGCTGCTGTCTTCAGGAATATTCAGGGTTGTCCCACTGATTTAAGATTTTCATGTTAATACCAAAAGTAATCAGCATGAAATTGCCAAAACAGAGGCACCCTTTCTGTTTTGGCTATAAAAATGCAGAATAAACAACTTCTGTCTTAAGCACATGATGGGTTAATTGCTCATGAAGTGATCATTATCTTGCAAATACAACTTAGAGCTCGGGGAAAATGAAAAAAAAAAAAAATACCATGCTGTTATTTTTCTTTATTATTGGAAGACATTCCATGGAGTCAATGAATGCAGAGAATGTTGGACAAGTGTTTAAAGAGATTATGGTACTGTTTGGGAAGGATTTTCAGAGAAAACTGGAGAAGCTATTACACAGTGTGCTACTTCATATTTAGAAGGTTATAAAAACTTACAGAATAGGTAAAAAGATCGAATAAACAAATACTTTTATGCCTGCTGAACCATGGGGAGTTTGCCTAAATAAGAGAGACATAAGCTTTTCATTTTTAATACAAGTAGGATTTCTTTCAAGTACCACTTTGTGTGACATAACAACTGCAGATCATAGAAAATATGGCTGAAAGAAACTTTTCAGCTTTTTTTTTCCAGTTTATTGCTCTTCCATAAGAAAATATGAACTAAACTATTTGTGATCAATAGTTACTCTGTTTTCTAAATATCCTTTTTTACCTCCATCGCCCCATGCTTCTTTTCTCCCTTTTTTTCACTTTTAAATTGAACTCTAAACTAGTTCACTGTACCAGGTTACAAACACATGATGATTTGGACATAAAAAAGGAAATTCATGAGAGCCGTAAGAAACTTTGCAAAGTAAGTCATGTATATAGTAAAAGTTGGATTTTTAAACTCTGTCTTCAAGGGTATTTAGGGAGAAGAAGAAATGACTGCCAGAAATGTCTAGTTTTTTATGCTTAACAACCTTTTACTATGAACAAATAAAGATTTCTAGCTGTGTGCAGCATCTGTGTTTGAAAAGGACCAGACACTGAGAAGGTTTTATAAAATGAGTCTTTGATTCTAGAAGGAAATAGGAATTGTGGACGAGCCCATTATGCTTTTAGTATCTCTCCCCATTTCTGCACCCCCTCCTCAGTCAAATCCATTTGGAAAAATGGTGAAATTTGTGGAGCTCAATAATGCTGAAGGATTGTCTTAAGAAAACAGCTCATGTCTGAGCCCACCATTTGGGGTCTGTATGAGGAGCCATGGGTGAACCAGAAATTCTGACAAAGCCACAGGAAATCAGTGGAGATGTGAGCAGAAGGTGAGGGCAGTTCTGTGGGAATGGGACTTAGAAATGTTGGCTTTAAAGCCAATGTCCTGTTGAACTGAAATGGACTCTAGGAGTGTCTGAAAAATATCCCTAATGTGAGGAATAAAACAACAGAGCAATGCTGCTTTAAATGCTTCTGTCTGAAAGCAAAGCTCTGCCAGCCTTGGCATTAAAATGGGGCATTTCCCATTTGCTGGGGTTTCTGTGATTGTTAGCAATTTCCCTGTGGTGACTTGTACCCATTAGCACTGGGGGAGTGAAATCCAGTGCAGTGAGCACTGGGAAGAGCCCTGGAGCCCCAGGTCCCTGCCACTTTGGTACAACATTAGAGCATGTCGTGGTGGGTGTGTTTTTATGTCACAGTCACAGAGTTAAGTAGGATAACATCACTGTGTCAGGGTAGAGGGACAATAAATGCATAAGAGCTGTTATTAGGCACTGGAAGCACAAAATAAATCTGTTTCCAAGAACACCATTGTGAATGAGAAAGGAGAGAGAGAATTATCCCTTGCTGGTGGCTTTTAGCATAGCAGGGTCAGCTGCTTTTCTCCCCCTTCTGTTCCTCAGGAGTTCTCCAGAAAAGAGACTCTTATACAGATTGTTAGCTCGGCAGGGAAAGTCAGGTGTCCAATTTTGTTACGTTTGTTCTTACTCAAGATTCTGTACACTGTATTTATGGTAAATAAACCAGTGCTTATGGCAGATTTGCATAGTATTTGCTCTGACAACAATGTTGGTTTTGCCCAGTGTTTTGGAACCTCCAGAAAACTGGGGAGGAAAGGGCCCCCAGGTTACTTATACACTTCTGTTGATCTATTTGTAATTTCTAATTGACAGCTCTACATTTCAATATTTAACTACTGCACTGTTGTTCTTGATCCATTGCCCTCTCTCGTTTCCAGAAACTGGATGTGTGAACTTGAAATAACCTTTGAAGTGATCACCCTGGAAAGAACAGAGAGTTCCATGTGAAAAGACATTGAAGTCAGTTCATGTGATGCACGCTTTTGGGTTCCCATTTCCCACAGGAACACATCAGAAGACAAGGTACTTTGTTAACTTAACCAAGCACGAACTTGTCTTACAATTTTCCCATTGGGTTCCAGTGGGACATGAATATTTTGTTTCCTAATCAGCACAATTACCCCGGAGCTCACGTTGCAGTGTGTCACTGCCATGGCAGCATTTGTAAACCAAGATTGTTTAAAGAAAAGACTCAGTTCTTGAGTGACTGTTTCACAGTTAATCATTGCTGGATTTTACAACACACCTTCAATATACCTATTTTGAGCTGATCTGGCTGGTCTGCTGAAAGGGACTTGAATGGTGTGTAGCAGAATATTCTATTGCAGCACCGACTAACAGAATATTGTTGATGGCAATTAGAGGATTCTCAGACACATTGTGAAATGTCATCTAGTAAAAAAGGCAGTAGTGATGGGTGTCAGAGTTTGCAATGCTCACCTTGGTGGCAAAACTCTTATCATGCTTTTTGTTGTCACTTGGGCAGTTACTGTCACCAGCCTCTTCCTAATGGAAGCCTTATTTTTTTATGTAGCAGAAGCCACCACTTGTGTCCCTGAATGTGTGCTTGCATGCACATATATATATATATATATATATATATATAATATATTGTTATTTATATAATAATTACGTATAATCATTATTCCATTTATCCTTGATGGCGTCTGGTTTAACAAAAAAGGACAAATGAGTATTTCACACTCCTGAGCATAGGAAAGGAGTCTTGGACTGAAGGCTGACTGGGAAACTCTCACATGATTTTCATGCTCATGAACATAGCCAGAAACCAGAATTTAAATCGCTGTAAGGTTTGGTAAGTATTTTAAACACGACTTTTGGAACCTCAGTTTATATCTGCAATACATGGACTGTATTTAGTTTCAGATCTTTGGACAAGGGGTCAACTCTTAATGTTTGGATGGCAGCAAGCACAGGCCTCTATTTGTACCTGCAGACCAGGGAAATTACTGCAAAATATATCTCTAATTCTAGGAATAATGTCATCCCTCCTCCAAAAATGAGAAAAAAAACCTGCCAACACCATAAGTGCTTCTGAACACTTTCAGAATGTTCAGGAAATCTGCAAATTGTCAGAAAGTTTTAAGGCGTATTATGGCAGAAATCTTGACATAAGTGTGCTGCAGACATCAAAAAGACTAATGCTGGTGTCGTGCTGATTTCATTTTCCTTTTGTTGTATAAATATACACACAGAACTTTAAAATATTGGAGGTGATCTGAAGTGGTTCGTAAAACCTTGCTGGTTTGCAAATCACTCGGATATTTTAACTGCATTGCCTGGTTCTGAGTTAGTGTCTGGAGGCATCTTGCATTCTGTTATACCTTGGGATTGCATCTGCAAGTTCTGGATGTGCAATATTGATCCAGAAACTTGGCATTTCAGCTTGGAGAAAAAGAGCAGCTTCTGTGTAGGATCTGTGGTGTGAAATTCTGCTCGTGGTGACTTCAACAGCTTCTCCTTTGTTTAAAAAAGTGCTGCTGGTTTTGTCTTTCCACTGCACTTCAGTGGAAGAAGCTTTTTTTTTTTTTTTAGGCTTTTCATTGTCAGTTTTCCTTTGGAGATTTTTCTCTAATGAATCATGCCACATCTTTTTGGTACCAAAAGCCAGAGACTTTGAAAGGAGAACTGCTTCCTAGTGCATACATCTATATGGTTTATTCTCTATATATAGATATTCATGGTTGGTAAATATTTGGTGTGTTGGCACTTGAAGAAAGTTTCTCTGGAAAGGATGACTGAAACCAGCAATGATTCTGGATTTCAAGTAATTAAATGATGTTCAAATAATTTCACAAACGTTAAATAATCTTAATGGGAAAAAAACCCTCTAATGTTCAGCATTTAATGACCAAGAAAATCTGTTTTCAGCAGTTTAAAGGCATTTAAAATATTTCAATATTTTACACAGTTAATGCCTAAATTACTTGGGATAATAAGAGGATATTTGACTTGTATTTCTGTTACTTACATGCCTGTAAGATTTCCCCCAGCCATTTGGCATGGCAGAGCTGAGTGTACCTAATTATCATTCTCAAGATCCAATCACTGATTTTTTTTCCCCCACCCCCATGCTATATTTACCTTTCATGTGATGGGTTATAAAAACTCTTATTCTGAGGGCTCAGTAATCCATGTTCTAGCAGGGTGGGTTCAAAATACTCTACAGTCACAGATAGCCTTGCCTGGGCGTTTTACAGAAAGCAAAGCCAAGTTTATGTAACAGAAACAGAACATGAAACGTGTGGCAGGCAGGATTTGTGATCATCCTGCTCCCAACCTCTGCTACCTGAAACTTGGTTTGTGTCGCTTTGTTCCTTTTTGTGCTCACTAATTAACATTTCTCTGGTGTCCCAGGATAGCTGTGAGTGCAGTGAGGCCAGCAATTATTGGAACCACTTGAAAGCTCTCCTTAGAATTGCTGCCATGACGAGACCAGGTGGCAAAACATGTAATGAAATGCTGTATCTTGAGAAAAATGTAAAGTTGGTGTCATGTAACACTTCTGTGATGATAGATTAGCCAATGTAATTGCAGGAAATAAATGTCATCACCTGTATGAAGATAAATAGCTTTTCCTGCACTAGCATGCTTTTGCACATAAAATGTGCCATTTTACCAGTTGTCCCCATTTTTTTGCCAAATAAATTTTATAATGGCCATAAAAGGAAAGTGTGATGTGTCTGCTTAAGTGTTAGAGTGTTAACAGAGGGCATTTCTGTGCTTCTATATAATTGAAATCAATGACATTTTTACCTGAAAAGTTGTTTTGTAGCACTGTTACTTGACAGAAATGTTTCTTTCCATTCCCTGACATATCTAAAAGTCAAAATGTGTGGAATCAGATGCACATGCATCATTAGCATGTGGGTGGCTGGAATTTTGTGCTCATAATGCTCCCTTTTGCCATAAATGTCTGAAATGGGGCTGTGATGTGTTCTCCTGGCAGACTGGGACGTGAGGCTGTCACCTGCAAGGGTGGCAGTGAGAGAGTGGAAATGTCAGTTCATTCTGTCCTGGTGACAGCACTGCCAGGGCACAAGGAGAAAAGTGTCCATAGCATATCCTTGGAATAAAGGAAAACTCAAATAGGATTATCAAAAACATTTAAAAATGTTAGAGCTGTTTCAGAGTTTTTTAGTAGGGATTGGAAAGTATTTCCTCTCACACACATGTACAGGGGATAAAGTGAAGATCTACACTGTAAATATGAAAATTGCTCAGAATTCTGGGATAAGATGAGTTAACTACCAGGCAACTACTTGGTATCATATTTGCTAGGTTGATTTGTGGTCCAAAACCAGTTGTCTGAAAATTTTACCACAGGTGTAGTGAATACCTGCTTTCGTCTGACACTCTGCTGTCCCAGACTTAATGAAAGCAACCTTTTTACCACTTCACTAAACAAACCAATATGTATTCAGATGAAGAACTAAATTACTTTCATGTTTGCTAAGTACCAACTATCCTAAACAGGTTTGGACACCTCCTTACTCTTGTTGCTCCTGTTTTGTGCAGAAGAGGTTCTCATTTTGCCTTTTGTAGCTAACAGTAATTTAGTAGATAATAGTTGGTGGCATTTGAAAATTGATTTTTTTCTCTAGGTCTCTAAGTGTAACTTTTCCCCTGTGAAACACCACGAAAAAGATAATTTCTCATGCAATAAGAAATAATTTAGTGTCTTAGGCAATCTGTCTGAATGTCTGGGTGTGGGACACGCTGTGTTTGGTAATGGTGGGAGTGGGTCCAGCACAAGGGCAGTTTATTGCTCCATGAGCTTATTCCCATGTTGTGCCATTAAATGCAGGGATTGTTGGTGCACTGATTAGAGCAGCGGCAGCTGCACACCCTGTCCTGTGCTGCTGTGTCGCTGCCACTCTCCGTGGGTGTGCTGTCAAGGCCTCGCTGCAGATGTTTGCTTCAGATTACTTCAATCCTCACAACTGGCAGGTCCCAAAGGAGCTACAGGAAACTTCCCAAATGAGTTAAATCAGCTTCTGTGGAAATCTCAGGGGGCTGGGTGGCACTTTGTGGGCAGGCAGGCTCGTGAAACCTCTCCCTGCCTGCAGAGCAGTGATTGTCCTGTGCAAACACGTCAGGAGCACCCTCAGCAGGGCCTGATTTTGTGTGATAAGGAGCACAGAACACGCTTGCTTTTTGAGCTGCATATGCTTTTTAATTTCCCCCTCAAGGAGATCCACGTGAATGTACTTTCACACAGCTCGCTGGGTAACAGCCCAAAGTGTATTTTAATATTTCTGTTCCTGTGGCTGAAGGGGTCATGGCTGATGTGCTGGGACCCAGTTAGCACTGCAGTTAATGATGCAGAGCTCTCTGCCTTGGCTGGACAGAGATGCTCCTGTTCCTGCAGGAATGCTGCTCCACCGCCTGTCTGCTGATAGCCAGGAGAAGATTGCCACCCTTTGGCCAGGAGGCAGAGGCACACGGGGAGAGAAACACGGTGTGCAAGTTGGGGATGCTGCAGCAAAACTATTTAAGAGTATATTCATTTGTAATGTAACTGCTCAGCAACGGGAGCCCAGTTGGGTGGAGGTTGTAGGCATCATTTGCTTTGATTTAGTGTATTTCTTAGCACGGTGATGTGTTTGGAGAGAATATATTATGCTACGTACTAATTATGTTTTCCTGAGAACTGAATTGCAAATGCATTGTGAAGATAGGATGAAGGCTACCATGGTTACCATTGTGCACCCAGGAACTTATTTTATACAGTGCCAATTAATCTGAGGTAATGCTTGAGAGGGAAGAACATTGAATAAGAAATGCTAATGTCTCAGCTGAAAGATGGAAATTAGATAGAAAAACACAGCTTTTATTGAAAATTATATGTCAGGGTCAGCATTTATAAATGAATCCACCTGTATGACTAAAACCAGCAGTTTTGTCTTACATTAAAAAACCTGTATGTCCCTCGGCCTAATTGATACCCAGGCCACTGCTGCTTTATCAAGGACGTTCTCTCAACAGGAGTTTTTTTTCCCCTTCTCGTGATTTTAACAGCATATTCCTGCAGTCAGGACCGTAACTGGGGATTATTGCTATGTCAGAAAGAGAGTGCATTTGCATGATGCAAAGACCTCTAAACCTTCTGCAGGTTGCATTTGCTGGGGACAAATCTTGTGCCTTTGGCCAGGGGCTTCCCGATGGTGGGGACTGAGCGTGGCACAGCTCTGACTGCCCCTGCTCCTGGCAGCTCTGCTCGGCTCTTGGAATGGTGCTGCTGCGGCTCTTGGGTCGCCTCTGTCCCGTGTGCGTGGGCAGGTGTTGGTGGGGAGGGGATGCAGCGGTCTGTGGAAGCTGCTGGAAGGTTCCCCCATGGCTGACAGAGCCCAGGCTCCAGCGTGGGGCTGCTCTGGGGACAGCTCAGCCCGGCAGTGACAGTGGCAGCACATCTGGGCTGATGTGGGACGCCGTTTGTGCACAGGAGCAGCTGCAGCTGGCACAGAGAGGGGTGAGAGCCCAGCAGAAACAGCCCTGCAGACCCCAGGGTGGGGCAGGAGCTGCTCCAGGCTCCGGGACAGAGGTTCCCCTGCACAGGCAGCTGGGACCCACCTGCAGCCCCTGGAGGAGCCCAGCTGAGCGGGGCATTCCTGAGAAAAGCTGTGTCCCCATGGGAATCCCACATGGAGCAGGTTTGCTGGCAGGATCTGTGGCCCTGTAGGGTACCCGCAGTGCAGCAGCCTGTTCCTGAAGGACTGAATCCCATGGAAAGGGGCCCACGCTGGAGCACTTTGGGAGCAGCTGCAGCCCATGGAAAGGGCTCAGTGCTGGAGCAGTACTTTTGATAATTGAATTTATTTTTACCATGTTATAAAATGTGTATGAGCCTGAACATTTGCTCTTTAGAAGAAATCCTTCCATTCCTGTTGATTCAGCACAGTGCAGGACCAGTTGGACTGGAGTTAACTTGGCTGGTGTTCCCCTGGGACAGATGAGGGAATCCTGGTGCTGAGCATTCTGCTGCCTGAGCAGCATCCCATTCTGGCAGTTTTTGGCAAAAGAATAATGGTAACAAACAGCTGGGAGGCAGCAACTTCAGCTCCCACAAATGTCCCAGCGGTGAATAGCTGCTCAAGGCAGCAGCTTTGATACTGATACTAATTTTTATCTTACTGGAAATTTAGCTACTCAAATGCATTGGTACCGTGTCCAAGGGTTATTCATTAAACATAGTCCGTTGGCTTATGTGACTTGTAAGTATATTATTACCATCTTTCATTAAAACCTGATTTTTTGTGCGGAGTAAAGCATGAGAATGAAAATAAAAGTAAAGCTTTTTGAACAAAATCCCTTGTTAAAAGAGAATATTTCTTCTAAGGAAATATTTACAAGCCAATATAAATATTTAAAGCCAATATTCCAAATATTTTGTAAAATGATTAGCTGCTGATTCACATCTCATGTCTTCAACTTTGTGCTGAAATAAAAAAGAGCTGCACAGATGTGTGACAAAGAATCGAGGGCATTTCTGCTTCTCTGCTGAAGCAAGTTCACATTTAATAATCAAATTCTTGGCAGGAATATTTCTGCAACCTGTGTCAGTGGAGCATGTACGAGCTTAGAAAGGAAGTTTATATAATTATCTCATTATCTAATTTCAATAATAGAATAATTGAGTTGCCTAAACGCCTATCAGTGGCGAACCAATGGAAATGGTAGATCTGTGGATGTAAAGAAAAACCTCAACTCGTCAGTCTGGAATCTGCCTGATCTCTGACCTGCTCTCCTTCCTGGCTGGAATGTTTGCTTTCTATTAATTTCTGTTGGAATGCTTCCAGTGAGTGATTTCATGTTCTCATGCTGGGCTCCCTTTGCAGGTCTCCCTCTACCCCAGAGCTGACTTGTGAGGCCAGCCCTGCACCTGCCCAGGCGAGCAAACACCTGCGGGCTCCAGGCTGACCTGCCTGCCTCTGCCTGCAGGGCAGCTTTGGCAGGAGCCTTTTTGGGGTGTGGATCCCTCGGGAGAGGTGGGTGAGGCACTCAGAGAGCAGCTGCCTCCATGGACGGACGGACGGACGGACGGACACACAGATGGAGCAGCTCTGAGTCACTGAGCAGCACTGGGGTTATCCAGCAAGCTGCCACAAATTTGTTATCTGTGAGGAAGCCTGCAGTGGGGCTGGGCCATTCCAGCTGAAAACCTGCAACTGAGAGTGTGGAAGGTGGTAGGGAAATACAAAAAAAAAAGGCCATATTAATTAATATTAATTTTAGATTAGCTTTTAAATTAAAATCATAAGTAGTTATAGACAACGTTTATACAGAAGAAGTAGGACATGGTATGAAAGCACCTTGCTTCATTTGCAATCCAAATGAAAACATGCAGAGTGGTTTTTTGCAGGTTAGGATGCTCTTAGAAATTGGGACTCATCCTACAACCAAAAATCATTGCAATAGGTCGAAAAAAACAATTGTATGCTTGACAATAGCTGTCACAGGCTAGTGCCTGCTAAACTATATTCAAAGGGATGAAATGTATTGATTATTGACCTGTTGAATAGCACACGGAATTGTCCTTTTGATGGAGGTTAGCCATTGCTTCTAATGGCGTTAGCTTATCCCTCCTACCTCTTCTGCTTTCCCAATTTATGAGTTCCCTGATTTTTGGCAACTTTTGGTTTGGTACTTAGGCTGTATAATTCAGTATCATAAATAGCTGAGTCTGGCAAGCAGAGTGTAACTGATAATGTACCCAGCAGCTTCTTTTATGTTTTGGAGTAATTGTAAACAAGAATAAAACTGATTATTTCAGCAAACAGTCACAAAAACTTGTTTTAATTTTAGATTTTTGTCCACAGCCAATAGAAAGAGGATGGTTTGTATTGATGAATCTCTGCTGAGGATGGAAGGAGCCAAGAACCATAACTGCAATTACAAAGGATTCCCACACATCTTTGTTTTGTGTGACTGTGGAAAAAGGTGGGTCTGTGTCTCCTGCAAGCTCATCCCCTCACTGCTGAGCACTTTGTTTATCCATTCTCCGGGGAAGAGGCACTTTGTTGTCATGTTTGATTGCTCCGAGGTTTTATGAGGTCTCTCCAGGCTTGGCTGCATTTGGAATGACTCTAAGGTTGTTCTGCCCTCAAGGCAGGAGCATCAAGGCTCTCCTGCCCTCGCTGGAGCGTGTGTAACACAGAGCAAGTCAGGCTGCCCGTGAGCTGAGCTCGTCCGTGTGCAGCAAGGAGTCCCAGTGAGCAGAGCTTTGCTCATTTACTCCCTGCAGAGAAATGACATTTGTTCTCCACAGCATTTTCTCCTGAGAGGACCAGTTATTGGCTCATGTCACAAGCAGTCTGCCACTCCTCAGTGACTGATTCCTCCAGGCATACTGGGATCCCTTTCACTACCCAGTGATCCAAATTCCACTCAATGATTGCAGGAGTGTGTGGTGGCTGTGAGGACAGAAATTGTTCCTGAGCATGAGTTAAAGTTCTTCTGGTTAAAGTTCTTCTGGTTTCGTTCCTGGTCCAGTGCTGCAAAGTGTGGTGCAAACACACACATGCTTGTAGGGACAGAAGGCTTCAGTAGCCTTTTGTATTCATCAGCTAATTCTAATTCCAATGTATTCTAATTCTGTCCAGGCCTCTGCCACTGGTACAGACTTGCAGAGCATGTCAGGATAACCAGAATAGCAACAGATAATCAGAATGGCAAAATTCCCCTTCTTCCTCTACCTGCTGCAGCTGGTTTGAGGGTAAGTAGCAGACAATATATATAAAAATTAAACAAGATTATATTAGCCTATACATTATTAAGTGTAGGGTACCTTTTTTGTTGTTTTAAGGGTGATTAAAGCAATGAAATTCAATACAGAAAGCAAAAAATAAGACTGAGAAAGTGATGTTAAAATTTGATGGCAAGCATATGGGTACCTCCCCACATCCCTGATAGCCTTGTTACAGGATTTCCCTGGTGACATTGCATTTGTTTCACTCCTGGAATTAAATCTATGTTTTCTCATCTGAGTTAGGTTTTAGTATTTCTGCTCTTGGTTGCTTTCTGAAGGAGCTATTTAGGAGATGAGCTGTGTAAGAATGCAGTACCATAATTAAATGATGTTGTGGTGAGCAAACCTTGCTGGCTTGGCTTGGGCCAGGTGTCACTTCAGTGTCACCAGGGACTCACCACTGCCTGGGACTGCCACTGGAACTTCTGAGGCCCTTCTCTATTGCAATACAGGTTCTCCAGGCTTGAGCACGAGCAGGAAAAGAAATAATTCAAAAATAATAAAAAAGAATGGGGAGGTAACCCACTGATGAACTTAGTCCAGCCTGGACTAAGTTTTTAGCCTTCCTGTTTAAATATTCTAAGGCAACAGTTGTGGTGCTTTACACAATACATTAAACAGCTCAATCACACTGTCCTCTCTGCATTCATAAATTCAGTGTTTGTATTCCTGAAGCAGCTGTTTTCTTCTCTTGCTCTACTTTAGCTCTTCTTCAGAATACAGATTCCAGCTCATTTCCATTTTTTCCAGACCTAACACTTTAAAGTTTTGTTCTGCTGTTTGGTTTTTAACCCTTTAGACCAAAAATTGAGTGGTTTGAGGACCACTCTTTTATTTTTCAAATAAAGTATTCCTTAGCTGTTAAATACTTCCCAGTATTCTTGATCATCCTTTTGGAAGGATCCTCTGGGACAGTATCTGAGACAGAAGAGCTTGTTCTTCTTCTTGAATTTGACTTGATTGCTTTCATGCAGAACTAATTGCCATGTTTTCACAGGTGAGTCCTCATCCTGCATGTGCTTCAGTTTTTACACATCAAAGAATAAGACAGACTTTGGAGATGGGACTTTTAAGATGGGAGTTAATAGGGGCTGTGCTTTGTCCTTCGAAAACTTCAGACCTAAAGTGTTATGGATTTGGCAGTTGAAAATTCTGGCAATAGTGGCAGATACTGCTAACAGCCCTTTCCTTTCCCCCCTTTGCTACAGGTTGAAGTCCTCTGCAGAAAAGTCTGCTTCTCTTTAAAATCTGAAAAAGATTGTGCTTGTATTACTCAAACAATTCTTCAAAAAGAACCTTATAGATGCAGTTCTAAATATCTCTCATTATTTATGCAAAAGGTATATACATGCTCACTAAAGTAAATAAAAGTCAGCTAAAATTGTTGTTCCTTGTTACACATTTACAGCACCATGGATAGAAAAGCTTCCAGAAGTACTTGGGGAAAGAGCTGGTCCAGATTTGTAGATTGGGAGTCTGATAGAAAATATGGGAGAGCCTGTCTAGCTGTTATTAATGCCACGTTCTCACTTAGTCCCTGATCCCTCCCAGAAGGCCAATCTGTAAGTGTGGAGAGACAACTGCAGAGCCACTTGCAGCTGGCTGGCAGGCTGGAGAGAAACATCCTGAATATCTAAAGTTGAGATTAAAAAAATATTCTAAAATCACTTCTGCTGCACTGCCAAGCTCATAGGACACTTCACAAACAGACCAGGATAAAAAATATTCAATGTTAGCCTAGACTGCTCAAAAAATTTCAGTTGGATTTGAGATAAATTTTTGTTACTTGGTCTTGCTGTCACATTTCAGAAGTGCAGTAATGTTTTCAAGTTGCAAGAGGAAGATGTCCTGCATGGATGAGACCTATAAATTTAAATTCAGACACTTCCTACATAATAAAACCACACACAAGTGTGGGGACATGAAAAGTGTTAAAATACATCAGCAGTAATATTATAGATGATTATATTTGGCACCTGGCGTAGAACATACCTATGAAGCAGGAATTACCATCTAAATGACTAAAACTCCCACGGAGATGATGGAATGTATTTATTAGGTGGTGACAAGCTGATAACAAAGACTGATATAACTGTGGCTGGGGGTTTGTAGGTTACAGTAACAGTTCTCTATAAACTGTGCACATGAGCAGAAGGCTGAGCTGTTGCACTGGCTGCACCTGGAGCAATCTCCTTGTCTTTGTCTGGACCCCTGAACTTCCTTGTTTGTGTTCTTCCCATTGAATCCACCCCTGCTCCAGGTGAAGGTGAGCCAGGAGCTGGGTGGAGCTTGCTCCTCAGCCAGGGCTGACCCACCAGAGTTCCGGAGAATTCCATGTCAAAACTGCAGCCCAAACCAGTCTCTGAAGGATAGATGCCTGAAAATGAGACCTTCCCTTCTAGAAAAGGTGGATTGCTGTGTTGTGTGTGGTTTTTTGTTTGTTTGTTTCATTGGTTAGTTGCTGTTTGATTTTTAGCAAAGAACAGGTAGAAATGCCATATCCTGGAATGAATTTATGCTGGAATCTGCTCCTTTAGCTGTTCGACAGTGAGGAATGAATTTATGCTGGAATCTGCTCCTTTAGCTGTTCGACAGTGAGGAAGCAGTGTTACCTCAGAGTGTCAGACAAAATTGATTAGTTCAGAATAAGCTGCATCTCTTAGTGGAGGTCTGTGGCACACTGGTGTCCAGCAGTGAAGAGCTGTACTGGGTGGTGCAGGGAATCCTCTCAGTGTCTGTTTTTGGGAGGATTATCCAGGAATTCCTCCTCAGCTGTGAATTACAGTTTGATGCATTGCCAGCTTCATGAGGAGACTGTTTATTTTGGTGATGCTCATAGGCATATGTAGTGCCATCCATCCTGAGCCTGTGCTTGGCCAGAGGTTAAATCTCTCAGGTATTTATTTGTGGTATAGTCATGGCTTGGTTCTCTTTCCCTCAGTCCCCAGGTTTGCCAGATAACTGCTCAAGCAAGTATAAAGCAAAAAAGGCTGGCTGCTATTGTAAACAGAATGTGAAAGGAGTGACAGAGCTCTGAAACTGCTCCTCTGTTATCAGACTGGCATGAAAAGAGACAGATTTTTACACACTTGCTCTCAAAATCTAAGTGGTCCACTGAGAAGTTTAAAATACTGCTATAAATACACGTGGCTTTAATTATTTTTGCCTGCATCTAAAATTCCCAAAGCTTTTTAGTTGCACAAAAAGGTCAGGAAAAAAGCCTATGGCTGAAAATAAAACTAAGGGTTCACAAAAATGCTGGTTGGTCAGTAGTGCTGGAAGGACTGTGTGTGTAATCATGGATGCACAATCATGCTGATGTCTAAAGTAAAAGTCCATGGGCAAACCCTTGGCCAGGGTCTTTTTCCAAGGTTAGTTTCATAAGAAAGTGACAATTTATTAAAAGGTTTTAGGAAAGGTCAGGTTCTGATAAAGCTTCAGAAGTGAAGTTATTTTAAGTCCAGCATGATTACCTGATAATGAGAGACCCAGCAGGCTGGGTCTTATGGCATTCATTAAGGGGCGAGAGAAGGAAGATCTTAGCTCTGATTTAATGTCTGTTCCTGTCTTCTCCTTCAGAAAACCTCAGGCTAGCAGAAACTGAGAAAGCCAGGAGAAAAATTAAATTATTTTTGCCTAGATACCTTTCATCAGGAAACTTTTTACAAGGGCATATAGTGCCAGGACAAGGGGGAATGGCTTCAAACTGCCAGGGAGTAAGTTTGAAGTAGATATTAGGGAAAATTCTCCCCTGTGAGGGTGGTGATGCCCTGGCACAGGCTGCCCAAAGGGCTGTGAAGTGCCCAAGGCCAGGCTGGACGTGGCTTGGAGCACCCTGGGACAGTGGAAGGTGTCCCTGCCCATGGCAGGGTGGAATGGGATGAGCTTTAGGGTCCCTCCCAGCCCAAACCATTCTGGGACATTCTGATTCCAGTCATGGTTTTTCCTGAGCCCCTCCCTCATTCTCACTACCTCAGTCACTTCACAGCAGGTTTTTTGCAATGTGTCCTCTTCCCCACTGGAGGCACAGGGAAGTGCCCAGCAGGGACAAGGATCCCTGACCCTGAAGCAGCCGCAGGTGCCAGGCTCAGGTGGCAGCTCACATCTGCACTAACTGGAAATCCCTTCCCTTCCCTGGTTCTTTCTGTCCAAGCAGATTTGCTCTGGGCGTGCTGAGGTTGGGAGTTGTGAACGCTCTCCAACTTTTCCTGTGGAATCAAAAGTAAAACACTCTGCCTTTGTGTGTCACTACAGAAATGCTGTGTGAGACTGCAGAGAGCAGAGCTGTGTCATTAGGAATGCAGTCAGAGCCCAGCGCCAGCAGAGCCGTTTGCTAGAGCACTGCAGCAACGAGCTGTTCTCTGAGGCAACAGGCAAATAAGACATTCAGATATAGATTTTTCTCTTATTTCATCCTCCTTGGATATCTTTATTTTCAGAGGGAATCACATAATGCCTTTACACTGATGAAAGTGAAAGCAAAAATATTGGTAAAAGCCCTCGGTGGTGTTTGAAAGCTCCCACTGCAGCTTGCCAGGACTGGGTTCTGTCGGGTGTCTCTGTGTGTTTGATTTCTGCCTTTAGCAGCTGTTTCAAGTCAAACTTGTATAATTTAGTGCTGATTTGTAGCTGGGATACATATGTGTTCAAAAAAACATAACACCCAATGCAGAGGTCAGAATTACCCTGTGCTCAGCCTTCCACTTAGAGAGCTGACTCTCATTTACATGCAGCGCAGGTGGCAGTGCTCCATCTCTTTCTGGAGACAAGAAGGTGTCCTTAGAGTTAAAAATCCATCCTCTGATTTGCTGCTGAAGAAACAAATTAAACCAGCTTTGCACTGTAAATGCCATTTAGTGTTTGCATCACAAGGACTAGGGGTTCACAGGGAATACCTCAGCAGGTGCCTTAGGATCTTATGAGGTGAACAACGATAAAAAAGTCCATGTGGAGGTTCTGAAAAATTATCCAGGAGAGAGAGAGAGAGATGTGACAGCTTGTGCTCACAAAGGTGCCAGGGAGGCCATAATGATGTGTTTCTTTTTAGGAGAAAGGGGGAATCAAGGCCATACAAGCCAGACCCAGGAGCACACACTACCAGTTTTTTAGCTGTTTCCAGGCTTCATCAGAATACAAAAGGAGGCAAACTACTGAAGGCTGTGCTGACAGAGCTGTAGGCATTTGGGAAATTGTCATTATCAAAACTCAGGTGGGTCTCCAGCCATGCTGTGGACAATTATGAAATCATAATATTTTGCATCAGTGCAAAATAGTGAATGAAGCAGTGAATTGCAGTACACATTTATAGGCAATCGCTGTCCAAAAGGTGTTGGACTTTCAGAATTGTTTGAATGCTCATGGGCAATGTGACTGATGGATAGATGCAATAGATTTCTTTTTAGGATGAGCTTATAAGCTTTTTTAATCCTTTACTACTGCTTCATTCTTTCCCTCCACCCCTTTTGTACATCTCAGATGAAAATGCCACATGAAAGAAATTCAAGTGTACATTTCTAATCCATGTAACTGAATAACTGCAACAGACTTTAGGGACTTCAACTTCTGTCTTTTGAATACCCAGATGATGGAGACACACACTACATCAAGTCAGACTTCATGACCTTTGTCTGTCTCAAAAAACCAAGAAATCCTTTTAGAATGTAAAGTGGGCTTTGGCTGCAGTGAAGTTTGGCAAGTGTTCCTGGCTGCCACAGCACATTTGTAACTAAACTGACAGTGCAGATTCTCTAAACATCCAAGCACAGCCAGGTTTATCACATTCTGCCTCTTGATGTTTGTAAATTAGTCTTGCTTCTCTCTAATAAAAATCCTTGTAGCAGAACCAAGTGTTCAGCAATTCTATGACAGGAGACACTATTATTTTGGAAGCACAGCTATTTTTCTTCAAATTAACTTGTTGACAAGAGGAAAACCATGCTGGAGTCACTCAGAATGTTTCCTGCTACATGCCAGAAAAGCCTCCTCTATCACTTGGAATTTCAACGTGCTGTGCATTTGTGGAGGAAAGAACTTTATACACTGACATCTCGATGCCACTCACATCTTTATATCTCAAAAATAAAAAACTAGGGGTCAGTTCATGAAGGCAATCCCAGATCTGCAGAGGGCTCAAAAATCAGCTTCTGTCCCAATAGTGACCAGTCTTTGGGTTGACATCATTCTCAGTTTAAAGGTTTAAATTGCTTCAAACTCTTGGGATAAGTTTCCCAGAAGATAAAAATAAAGATTGCCATATGTGTTATGTAAGATTTAAGCTCTGTCCTGAATTAGATTAAACTAAAATCAAATTGACATTGTTGTTTTATTTGTGAGTGCTCTGCTGGTGCCTTGATATTATGAAGCATTACAATTTAAGACCAGAAAAGCAAATAGTGTTCAATCAGTTTATCTATTTCCACAAAGAGAGGGGAGAGCCACAGAACTGCTGTAATTTCCTCTTAATTAAAATCCTCCAAATTATTAAAGTGTGTGGAAGCTTTATGCAGGTGCATGTCCAGTGGCACTGGCTGAAAAACAACTGCAATCCAGGCAGGGGCTTTGCCCTCCCTCCTCAAACCTTCAGCCCTTCCCCAAACGTGTGGTTGGCAGCTGTGTGCACACAGCAAAAAGAAACGCCTGTGCTTCCATAAATACAAAAAAAAAAAAAAAAAAAGGAAAAACAAGGAAAAAAAGGAAAGCAATCCCAGCTCCAAATTCAGAGATTTCTGCAGCTCAAACCCCACAGCCCAGCTGCAGCATTAGAAAGCTGTACCCACAGAGAGGGGGATGGACGGGTGGTTTTTGGTTTGAAGTGCAGGGCTTAAATGACAAGTTAGCCATCCTGGAGTTCTGTCCCTCTTCCATTATTTGAAGTGCAGTGTTGATTCCCAGGATGTGGAAACCCAGGGCACCAGGAATATTTCTCTGTCTGCTCTGGGGTGTCCTGGCCCCCAGGGGAGCACTGACTTTGACCCTCATTCATGGAGAAAACTTGCAAAGCCTCAAGGTAAACTAGAAAGCACAAAAGTGTGAAAGAGATTGTAGAGATTGTAGAGAGTTATGTAGTATGTCACACGGGTGAGACATTTAGGTTTTGGGATTTTTAGTATGTTATAGATGGGTTCAAGATGGAGGATATAGGGTGTTGTCTCGAGTTCCCTTCTTCTTTCTTCTTCCTCCTCTTTCTTCTTGGGTTTAGGTGGTATTTTGTAATTGGGCAAAAAAATCCACATTGTGGGTCTTTAGGGGTCAGTTATTGGGTTATAAAGGGAAATAATCTAGGTATCACTTCTTAATTGGGTAGCTCAGTTTTTGATTAGACTCAAAAGGCCTCGTAACAACAGATTGTTGGCCATTTTTGTGCTGTTTTTCCTGCACGCAGAGTCTGCTGCAGACAGTGTGCTGAAGTTTTGATAAGGTAACAATAAACAGAAGCTGAAGCCCAAAAAAGTCCAATGTGCCTCTTGTTCCTGACACAGAACTGCTCCAGGAGGGGCTCCCCTGCCAGGGGAGCCCCAGGGAGTTGCCCAGCTTGGGGCCTGCAGGCTCACAGCCGTCGCCAAAAGCAGAGCTCTCAGCATGGGAGTGCTGCTCGGGGCTCTGGGGTGCAGGCTGAGCCCTGCTGGCAGTGGCCCTGCTGCTGGCCTCCCTTCAGAGCCAAGCAGGGATTTCACATCTGTGCTTTTCTCCAAGAGCAGTTAGTGGCATGAAAAGATTTGATTTGTAAATGTCTGAGGCAATAGACTTCATCTTTATAGCGCTCAGAGAAAGGAAGTGTGAGGCACTGAATTGCACAGCTGCCTGCAGAAGAACCACTTTCCTTTCCAAGACCACCATTTATCAGGCAGATGAAACAGGAATATTTCTGTGAGCATTGTCTCAAGAGCAGTACAGAATCTATCTGCCGCCTCCTCAAGCATGTGCAGTTTTAATGAGTTTCCACCTGCCAAAAAGTCTGAAGTTCTGCAGACTCCTTTGCCCTCCTGCTACACCTTTATTTCCACTTGTTAAAAACTTATTATTCCCTCACTGTAAGCAGTGGGCTGAATTCACTAGATAAATCACTCAATAATCGCCTTCTCTTTTTTTTTTTTTTTAAAGTAAAAATCAATAATCAGGTTGGATGTAAGGAAAAATTCCTTGCAGGAGTGGTCTGGCATTGGGATGAGCTGCCCAGGGAAGTGGAGGAGTCACAAACCCTGGATGTGTTCAATAAATGAGTGGAGCTGGTGGCACTTTGCCCCAAAACCAGCATGCCCACTCAACCATCTCCCAGAGGCTGGGTTTGGTCACCTCGGAGATGTTTTCCAACCTTAATGATTCTGTGATCACCCTTTGTATTAAGCAAGAATCAATAGCAGCAATCACTCTTTGTTTTTAGGGTGTGGACAACTAAATTTGTGTTCATAAATCTGTCACATCAGGGAACGTGTGGGGTTTGACATAAAGACAGCTCCAGCCCCAAAATGCACAGACTCATGGCAAATTTCAGATATCTGCAGGTGTAAACAGTAAAAAGCTAGATAAAGAATCACTTGGAAAATGATTTATACTTCATAAAACAGCACATTTGGACAGCATAGAGTGTTTTTAGTAGGACACGTCTCTGAGCAGCTGGGAAGGTTTAAATGGGAGGTCATTTAAGGCATTAAAATCCTCTTTGTTTAACTCTCTGTAGATGCACCCAGGGCTCAGGGGTGCTCGTGAAGCTCTCCAAGGTTCAGGCATTGGGGTGGGTGGGAATTCTGGCTGGGAAATGGCAAAGGATGTCAATCTAAACTTCAGCAGCTCTCATCCCATATTGAAGCCAGTCCTAGAACACAACAAAGGGCATAAAATTACAGACAGAGCAATACTAATAATTTAAGAAAATTATTTCAGTGACTAAAATTGAAAAAAAAAAAAAAGTATAAAAATTTAAATGGAGCTAGACAAAGAAGAGAAGATTTTCCTTTAATGACCCCTTCTTAGATATTGATTGCTATTTTTCTTACAAGAGTTTTGCCAGCTATCTGAAGGAAACTGTCCTTTGAGCATAAAACCAGTAGAGACCAATTAAATCACAGAACATCCTCCAGTAACTTATATTGGACAGCCAGAACTAAAGTATTTTTAGTGCAGCTTAGAAAGTCAGAGCATTCTGAAATTTCATACTCTGTTTGATCTTTCTGCAGATAAATGTAGAAGGCTCAGAAGAACTGGCATTTATTTGAAAATTTGCTTTTTATATCCAGTAATAAAATATGCAAATATATAAAGTCTTTCCCTACCCCATGTTTAAGTTATCTGAACCAATTCTCCATGTATTTCTTTAGATTTTAAGTCAATTTTAATTAAATGTTTCACATCTCACGAAATCAAGAGAGACGTCTCAAAACTTCAGTCAAATATTTGAAGATAAATTTCATAGAAATACAAAACTAGAACTTGAATAAGTTACTTTTTCTGTCAAAGAAGCTTTAGGCACCAAGTTACTTGGAATCTTTAAAATATTCCTAGATTATGATGTTGCACAGAGTGTCCAAATTCTTTGACCGTGTTAGCAAGTAAGAATCAGAAACATTTATTGTTTAAGGCAGCCTCCATAATACGTTTGGACAGAAATGGCTTTATTTTTTATTTTTTTTTCAAGCATATTACAGAGGTTTTCAGTCAAGTTTTAGGTCTGCAGCTGTCTCTCAAGGCTCCAGTGTCCATTCCTGTGCTTTTGAGGGGTCAGTCAGAATAAACCCTGAGCAGTGAATATCATCTGTACTCCAGCTTAACCCACTTCTGGTTACTTTATAATTTGAAAAAATTCAAGGAATTTATAAGTTGACTCTCACTGAAGAAACAAAGCTGAATATTGGATAGTAACAACAACGACAACAACAATAGTAACAATAATAACAATAACAATAACAATAACAGCAATAATAATAATAATAATAATAATAATAATAATAATAATAATAATCTAACTCATTCTACAGGAGCAGCAGGAAATTATAAACCCCTCCCTGGCACGGGTGACTTTGGGTGTGACACTATTAGTGGCTGATTTTTCTGCTGTTGTCCAACTCTAAATCCAGACTCTGCAAGATTATGTGGATAAACTTCTTTCAGAAATTTGAAAAGTTCATTCTACTGTGTTCTTTCCTGAGCTTTATTCTGCTCTCCTCAATGTTTATTCTGTCAGCTGCAGTCTGAGAATCTCATGGGTCCCCCACCTCTCCCTCCTGAAATATCAGACTCCTCTCAGCCCTTTTTTACTCACCTTCCTATCTGCAGTCCTCTTGAATTCTCAACTTTTAACTTCCATTTCTAAAATTCCTGCAATTCCTCTCCTCCATTCCACCCCATTTCTCAAGAGCCCCGTCAACTGCCAGTGCAAAAAGAAAAAAAGAACCACTTATTTCTTTCTTTCCAGTGCTGAAAAGTCTGGAGCTCTGCCTGCACATCACAAAGGTCCTCTTATCTCCCCAGTCTGTGCTGTCAGCACCTAGCAGGAAATCTGAGCAATCTGAGCAAGCTTTAGATCTCCATCACAAGCTGCTCCGTGTCCTTTGCTGCTGCTTGGCTCTCAAACTAAAGTTCCCAGCCCAAGGGCACGGCAGCTGCTGCACTTTTAGGCTTCTGTCCCTTCAATAAGTTACTTTTTCTGTCAAAGAAGCTTTAGGCACCAAGTTACTTGGAATCTTTAAGCTATTCTTGGAGTATGATATTGCACAGTGTCCACATTCAGATCCTGCCCGGTTTTCCAGCAGGGGATTCAGAGGAGCACCAGCTCCCAGCCCTCTTTCTGCCCCACTCCTTCCATCCTGAAGCAGCTGCTGCACCCCAGGACAGCAAATTCCCAGAGCTTTCCCTTTCCTGCCTGCCCAGGCTCAGCAGGTTCATTAGGAGTCTGCACATGCAGCTGCTGTGTGAGAACAGACAATATCCAGGCAAAAAAAAACCTTGTGAAGGGCTCGGCTTCATTACTAATGTAGCTGTCCAAGAATTAGCTGCAGTTCTTAGTCTTGTGGTTTAAAAAATGTGGAGAGGTTTTCATGGGGGCAGCAAAGGCAGATAAGTGCTAAAGTCCATCAAGTGTAGTTCTGCAGCAAAGTCCAAGTTTTCCAAAAATCAAAGGCTCGCGAGAATGAAGGGAAACTAAAATCCAGCCTTAAAAAACCCCCAAAATAAAAAAAAAAAAAAAAAACCCACAATAATATACTGCCTCCTTAGGTTAACTCTCAACTCTTTGGCTGAAATAATAAAATAAACTGGAACAAAGCATCACAGGGAATCTGGCTCTGTGTGGGCGTGTGCCTGAGAATCTAGAAAAGCCATGCAGAGTGGAAAAATTCACATAGCTGCTTGGCAAAACTGGGAGCTAGTGAGAACTGCTTGTTACTAAAAAAGGTATCAGAAAACCTTAATGAGGGCCCTGCTGCACCCCCCCTCCAAATGTTTGTGCTATTGAGACAGCCAGCACAGAACCCATCCTGATGGGGCTCTGTGAAGTAGTGCAGGACTTCAGCTTCTGGAGAATAGAACCCTGCTCTCATCCCAAATGGGGTTTTTGGGGAAAAAAACCCCAAACCCTGAACCTCCTGCACAATCCCTGGTGTGTTTCTGTGCCTAGCAGCCTTTATTTGCATGATCTTTTGCCAAGAAGCTCTCTGCAGCAGGACTGGACCAGCCCCAGGGGAGGCATGGGTGATTCTGGCCTCAGTGATGCCACATCACTGCTGCCTTGCAGAGGCTGCTCATGGTCCTCAGGAGAGCAGTTCAGCTGCCTCTGCCTGCTTCCAGGTGCATTTTCATCCTCAGGAAAAGCTGCTGCTGATGCTTTTATTGATAAGAAAATCAGGAGACTTTCCCCAAACGGTTCAGTTCTGCCACAGTAGAAATGGCAGTGAGGGAAGTGCCTTGGGAAGTGAAGCATTGTGAGGTTTTCTCTGGGGTCACGGAGCTTTGTGTTATTGGAAGGACAAGGAACTGCAAGTTGATCGCAAAGGTACAACTTAAAAAAAAAACAAAAAAAAACCCAAAACAAAACAGCAACCCAGAGGGATAAAATTGAACATCCCAAAGCAGTACTTTATCTGTTCCACATGAGCTCGAGAAATCTTAAGGATATCCAGTGCTTCAATCTTAAAATAAAAACCCCAGTGCCAGTCACTCCTGAGAATAAGGTAACTCAGTAAATTAAGGCAGCTCAAGCTCAGTATTTTATACCCAAGGGGTGTTAGACTGAGGAAGGATAGAAATTGAGTCTGTCCTTTATCCAAGTGGAATTGCGAGCAAAACCCACATTTTCACTGCAGCTTTTAAGATTATATTTGTCTTTAATCAGCTTTAATAGGAAAACAGGGGAAAACAGCTTCAGAAACACCAACCCCCAAAACATTCTGGTTTCAAAAATTAATGGAGAATATTTAGTGGGATATGCATTTCCCCTACAAAGCATGGTACAGACAGTTGGAATAAAAATCCCTCATTCCACTTTCATTACTGAGGCAGAAAAGCAAAGCAAATGGGAATGGCTCTGTAACCATAGCAACATTTGCCATTATTATTTTTTCAAAGAATTTCTGAGGCTCTACAATTTGAATTCTGCATTCTGAGGATAAAGTTTGTATCAAGGAAAAGAATGGAAGAACTTTATTTGGTTGCAGGCCCTAATGGAAACTTTAAAAAATATTTTTTCCCCTAAAGAGTAGTTTAAAAAAGAAGTCTCATGCAAACAGTAAGGAATATAATTTCTTATAATTTTCTTAAATATAGTGTAAGATGTGCGTAGCTCTCAGGAGACAGGGTGTAGAAATTATGACTGCATGAAAACATGCTAATTGAGAATAGTCAATTAAAAGGAATTTCTAATAATGGCAGGAAGTGTGGAAAAATAATTATGGTTTCCATACAGAATATTATATTTTTCATAATCCTCAATACAAATTTCCTGGGTGCTGTTGCTTGGGTCAAATACAAGATTCTTTCTTTCTGTCCCCTTCACCTCAGTGGGCACATTTAATCTCATCTTACATTTATTATGAGTAATTGTACTCACAATAACTTAGAAGCACAGCCTGTTCTTTAAGAAGGAGCTGGACTAATATAAAAGTAATCACTCTTAAAATACTACAGAGATACCAGAAAGCAAAAAGAAAAAAAAAAAAAAAAAGTAAAACAAACCAAGAAACCCAAAGCCACCATGAATAAGAGTCAGGATTTACATTTAGCAGAACCAGATGAAAAACCACAATTGGAACATGACATATTTGTTATATTTTATTCCATGGCAGATGTCAGCAGGAACAGCACTTCTTGTGCTCCATTTAAATGGGAAGGTTGACACTTAAAAATCTATTTCAATCAAATCACGATTGATTTAATGAACATTAATCAGATGCAGAGGACTATGCCAAAATATTAACTTGTTAATTGGAATAATTCACTGCAGGCAGGAAAGCCACCTCATCTTCGAACGACCTGCTAGAAAATACAGCCGACCAGAGAATTAAATCTGCCCAGGACTGATGCAACAGCACCTGAAGACTGTAAGGGGAACAAGGCACCAGGTAATAATGTCTCCACCTCCAATCTCTTCTTAATCTTTCTCTTTTGTGCCTCCTCCAAACATAAATAACTCCTTGATGGGTAGACACAGCAAGCTATTAGGTCTATTGTGCTAATGATCTGCAAATTAAACTGTAGCAAACCCAGAGCCTCCATGCTGAAGCTGTTAAGACCTTCTCTGTCAATAACCTGCAGAAAATGAATTACACAATTATACCTCAGTGCAAACTGTAATGACTACAAATTACAGCAGTAATTGTATTATACAGCAAAGTGATTTGATTCATTGCTTACAAGGCATAATTAATAAGCTGAAATGAGATTATCTCTATATTCTATCTTTAGAGTCTATTTTTCTGAGGAATAATTTGTTGGGTTTTTTTTTTTTTTTTGCCCAGCATCTCGTCTCTCTGACTGTCAGAAATATTTAATGCATTTTTTTGGGGAGAAAGTCATCGAGCATCTTCTTAAATTACTGAGGTAACTCTGGTAGGGTCTGTGAAGAATCAGGAGGCATTACTGCTCTCGAGAGATGAAATAGAGAGATAAACAGAGATAAATAGAAGGCAATCTTGTATGCAGAGAGCTCTTTGAGGGTATCTGTTGATGAGCAAGGGCAGGGAAATGACTAAGGCAGATTGCATTTGCATTTCTGTTAGATGACAGTTCATTTTAATTTCATTGATTGCTTTTAAGTTAGGATAACAAAACAGCCTTCATTATTTCCCAGGGGAAAGAGAATTAGAAGGAAAGATTTGGGAGCACTTTGGCACAAGAAACTGTAAACCAGAAAGAGACAGAAATAGACCTTAGCTCAGGACTCTGGGAAACGTGTTAAAGGTTCCTGATGGCGACAGAAGGAGTGGAAATGATCATTAACAGCACTCCCCCAAACCCTTCCTATTCTTGCCAGGATCTTTTCTTAAAGTCTGCTTTATTAGGATGCTATTTAAATACCAAGAGGTGATGAACTGAGAATAACAAAGGGGTGACATATCAATGCTCTCACCCTGGCCAAGTGAGCACCTCTACTCATTTCAATCAGAGATTTAATTGGGATTTAGTTGCTGGTTTTGGTTTGTTGTTTAAATGAATGGTTTTCATTTTATAAACCTACACTGTTCTGCTCATTACAGGTGTTTTTCTAGAAGTTTCCAGCTTGAGCTTTCTGTTCTTAAGGACAATATTAAATAGCAGAGCTGCTATGGAATGCGGTTTATCCTCCTGCTGCAGTCAAATGAAGGAAATTTGGGAGTTCCAGAACCTGCCTGGGAAAATAAGGCTCACAGAAACAAAAGCTTTAAGAGTTCTCTGGCTGCTATTTTGCCCAAAAGTAAAAAGCCTATTAATTTATTATTAGAACAATCTCCTTAATCAAAATGCTGATTCAGCTTGTTATTTATTAGATGATTCTAATGAAGACTATGAAAATCAGGAAAGCAGCCAGAACAGCAATCAACTCCATTTTGCACTAAACTAAAGAGCACCTGGTGCTTTGCAACTTGTCCTTTGGCAATCTGGAAAACCAATTTTCAGCACCTAAACTAGTATGTTGGTCACCAGCAGAAGCTATGCTAGTTTACCTTTGTTTTTCTTTACTCTGTGCTTTGAGAACATTAAGACACCTATATTAAAATGTTAATATGAAATTCCAGTGGAAAGCCTGGATTTCTGAATGCTTGTATTTTTCCATAACAGTCTCTGCAGTTGCACTCAAACAGAGAGAATAATCTGAATGTCAAATATTTGACAAGTCAATTTGAGCAGAAGTAGGTAACTGTGGAGCCAGGAATTATTTTCAGTAATTGATAGAACTTTATATCATGCAAATGACATATAAGAAACATAATTTTCAGCCCAAGAACAAGGCTTGATAAACCCTTAATTTTATTAAAGATTCTTTCTTCTCCCCTTGTATCTTTATCTTAAAAATTCATTACTGCTGTCAGCTGTATTTGCTATCACTGTGTTCAGAGATTTGTCTTTATTTTCCCAAAGACAGATAGCCAGGTTAACTTCCAGCCACTAAACACAAAGGATTGAAAATATCCAGCTGCTTTCATTATGAACATAGAGAAATATCTTGGTGATTTAGAAGAGGAAGGCCCTTTACCTTACAGTAGATCAAGCTTGTGGACACATTAAAAGAAGAAAACTGTAAAGTGCAAAATTGTTTTTTGGTTTATTAAAATTATCGACTGTGTAAGAGTGGGGAATGTGTACTCAACATGAAAATTACATCATGAATGCCTGTAAGTTCTCTGTCAAAGCAAAATCCTTACAGGATACACAATTCCCCCATTCCTAAGCAGGGACAGGCAAGCTCCCTGATCTGATCCATCCCAAATCTGTTCATCTGGGGACAGCAGAAAATGCTCAGCCGTGGGAGTGAGCACACACTGGTCACTCCAGGAAACAAAAGCTTCCACCCACTCTGCAGTGTTTGCTGTCCAAGGTGCTGGTTTTCAGAAAGCATCATTGACAATTAAAATAGGAACCACAAAAAGCCCTTTAAGATCTATACCTAATTTTTTTCCTGTCTCTCTCAAAAGCAGCATCACCATTTAGTGTATTTTATACACTGTTTTTTTTTTGCAGGACTCTGTTCAGATGAAAAAGAAGAAGTCAGTTCACTTTTTAGCCCTAAATTAATCTGATGTTCTCACAGGTCTGATTTTTGACAGCAATGTGAGAAACCAAACAAACTACAACCAACCAAACCCCAAAACCCTGGCTTGAATGGCTCCTTCCTCTCAGGAGTCTGCACAGCAGTAATTGGCCTAGGAAAAGCTCTGCTCCATTCAAGTTTCTTTTCTTATAAAACAGAGATGAGAATACCTTTGAACATAATTCAAATAATTGACTGTCTGCATCTATTTTTGTTGATATATGTCAACCAACAGAGCTGTAAGCTATCTAAAGCAATTGTAAAAAAGACAAGAATTCTATCCAGAGCAGCTCAGTACATGAAATAATTCCCTTTATGCACGCTACCTCAGAAGTACTATTTTCTATTTCAAAACAATGCAGGTACCCTACAACACCAAAAAGAAAATCAAGGGAATACACCTGCAAGTAAAGTATATTGCAGGCACTGTGACATGCAATTATACATGCTAGTGCTTTTCAGCTTCCAATTTTAGACTAATGAAAAATCAAAGTTCACTGAATTACACTAAAAAGACTTCTAGGCTGCAATTCAATGGAATGATCCGTGAGGTAATTCTTTTTCAGAGCTGCTTAAACAGAAGCGTAATCAGCAGGGTGTAGGACTATTGAAACAGGGAAAGCCACCAGTTCTGAATCCCAGGACAGGATCCTGGTTAAACTGGGATTTCTGTGTGTCCTTCAGTAGGAAAAACTTCATATTATTCTACTTTTCACTGTGAAATCAGCAAGAATTCTGCTGTACTCATCAGCACAGAGATCCTGTGTGTCTGTTTGAGGCCCTGGCACAGGGTGCCCAGAGGAGCTGGAGCTGCCCCTGGATCCCTGGAATGTTCTAGGCCAGGGTGGACGAGGCTTGGAGCAGCCTGGGACAGTGGGAGGTGTCCCTGCCATGGCAGGGCTGGCACTGGATGGGCTTTAAGGTCCCTTCCAACCCAAACCCTTCTCTGATTCTTCATTTTTAACATCCATGGAAATACAGCACTTTTCCCACTCCCTTGTTCTTATTTTCCAGGTTTTTCATTGACTTCTACAAGCCTTAGGTAACTCCAGCTTATTCTGATGCATTCCATTTGTAACAGTTCAAGCCACTGTGGTTATTTATTTCTGAGCCTCTGATAAATCCCATGTGTTCTGGGATTTCAGGGCCATGTCACAAAAAGAACACAACGAAGCCATCGCCACCAAACAACCAAAAGGAGGTCCATATTTTCTGCTCTTTTCTATGTGAGCATATCATTCCTTGGGCACAAAATGCTCCCACCACAGCTAATGCAGTTCCAGGTTTTTTTCCCCCTCCTTCCTTTTGTTCATTATTTTTTCAACAGTTGAAAAGAGTGAACAAAATCAATTCAAAAATATATTACACTAGCACTAAACACTGGTCAGCTACTTGCACTGATTGGATAAAACTTGGTACAGTTGAGTTTGAGTTTCACTGGGAATCTAAAACTTAAATGAATGGAAAATTGTGGTGATGCATGCTTTATTTTTACTTGTTTGCAAAAAAAAAAGCCATAACTTTATCAAACATTATGAACACTTTCACTGCTGACAACCCTCTTCAAACATCAACTACTGTAATTTCCCCCACATTTACATAATACTGGCTGATTAAGCTGACAGAATTTTCTTTGCTGCTTGCTGCAGAAATTAAAAATAAAAACACAGTGTTAGCAATGGTTTGCCCTCCTAAGATTTTCACGTTAGAGTGGAAGAAAGAGTAAAATGGCTAACCTGAAGCAGACTAGAATAATATTAGAATATTCTCCTCAGTTTCTAATCCCCTCATCCTAGCAGAATTTAGCAGAATTTAGGGTCTGCAGCCCTGCCTGAAGAGAACCACTGGATTCCCTCTTCCTTCCCAACCCTCACTAAATTACAGCCTCTTGCCCTGATAATTTATTTCTCAGAGGAACTACAAACCTCAAGGCCTGAATTGTCTGCCTGTCACACGAACACAGCTCTCCCCTGGGTTATTTCAGTGTATTCCCATGTGTTATTTCATGTATTATTTTCCTCGTATTCCCCCGTGTTATTGCAATGTATTCCCACGTGTGTTATTTCATCTATTATTTTCAATATATTCCCATGTATGTTATTTCAATGGATTCACCATGTGTGTTATTTCAATATATTCCCATGTATGTTACTTCATGTATTATTTTCACTGTACTCTCCTGTGTTATTTCATTTATTATTTTCAATATATTCCCTTGTATGTTATTTCAATGTATTCCCATGTGTGTTTTTTCAATGTATCCCTATGTATATTACTTAATGTGTTATTTTCAATGCATTCCCCTCTGTTATTTTATTTATTTTTTTCAATGTATTCCCATGTGTTATCTCAATATATCCCCATTTATGTTACTTCATGTGTTATTTTCAATGTATTCCTATGTATATTATTTCATGTGTTATTTTCAATGTATTCATTCCCCTGTGTTATTTCATTTATTTTTTTCAATGCATTCCCATGTATGTTATTTCATGTGTTATTTTCTATGTGTTCCCCTGTGTTATTTCATTTATTATTTTCAATGCATTCCCATGTATGTTACTTCATGTGCTATTTTCTATGTGTCCCCCTGTGTTATTTCATTTATTATTTTCAATGTATTCTTATGTATGTTATTTCATGTATTATTTTCAGCGTATTCCCCTGTGTTATTTCAATGTATTCCCATTTTATCACACTCACCAGCCTGGGTTATATTGAGCAGCGGTGATGTTCGTCTCAAGATGCACATGGCAAGATCTGTTACCACGTGGACATAGCAGGTTTGTAACAAAAATTACCCTGTAATTATCATTGTTTCATTGTCATGCAGTTTCAGAATAATCCATGTTGTCTCACAGGTTATAATTCCATCACAATCTCTTTAACTTCCATAGCAAAACCAAAGCTTCAGAGTTGAAAAAGAGGTCAACAGAGAACTGCCAATAACACAGAACACCCATAAAGACAAAGAAATTCTCTGCTGTGGTTAAAGGAGTAATTTTAACTCCTTTTCTTTCTGTAGAAAAAGAGAAGTACAAAAAGCTTTGCTTGTGAATACTTTTAAAGCCAAAATTTTTAAAGTATTACAGAAAGATAAAGTAATCAATACATCCCTTAGGAAATCATCCCATCTGGTTCCAGTACACATGAAATTAATTCAGACCAATAACACCCCCCCATATAGCAGTTTAACACTATTCCAGAAAGGAGTTTAATGATCCACAATAATAAACCATTAAACACTTTGCACTGAAGCTTCCCAAGCCACAAGAATTTATTCTTTTGAATTGGTCTGCCTAACATCAGCAACCAGTTTCAGACATAAATCAACTTTAGAAACACAATTCTAAACCAAGAACAAATAAAAATTGTCTAGAATGCCTGTATAATCACACAGTGAGAAATCTGACATTCTTTTCTTGTTAAAAGAGCAGCTGGAATTGCCTCTGAGCTCCCATCTCAGAACATCCAATTTCTCTGTTGTCATTTTCATACTCATTCACAGTAATTTCCATGGCTCAGAAAGAAATCTGGTAAACAAGAATATGGATTGTAGTTTTCTTCTGAAAAAGGTGCAGCAGAGTCAGCTGCACTGTGGCAGAGCAGGGGGCTCCTGCCTAGGTTGGCAGCTAACAAATAATTTTGCTCCTATTACTCAACAAGTTTTGTGAGTCCTGAGTCCGTGGAAAATGCTTTCAGGAGCACAGGCAAGCCCACATGACTTGGATAGTTTTAATTGTAGCTTGATCTATTTATTTCTTCTAGAATGCAGGGGCAGCAGAGGTGGGGAATGAATGACAGAATGTTCCTGTCACAGTGAGAGAGCTCCCAGGTGTGTGATAAGGGCCGGGGAAGCTCTGCAATTATGCAAAATTCAAAGGGAGCTGGAGAACAGGAGCAGTTAGCACAGGAGTGAGGGAACAATGATGTTCCATGCAGGAGTATCAGACAGCCCTGGAATTTCAGGCAGTATTGTAGATCAAAGGCAGGACACAGAAGCACAAAGGAATTACAGCGAGCTTCTGTTAAATAAGGGTCAGTCAGGCTCAAGGGGCTGCCAGAAATTTCACAAGATTATGAGTGGTTTAGAGTTCGGGATTTCTCTCTTCCCCAGCCTATCCTATTAATCTGTTTTTTGAGATCCCTTTCCCCTCCCACATTTCAATGAGATAAATTCTTTTATCCCCCTCCTGGACTTTGCAGGATCTCTCCTGTGTTCTGGGAGCAGCTTTGTTATCTCCATCCCTCTCTAGGATCCAGATCCCCCTTTCCTGCTGCCATCAAGCCAAAAGCCATCCACCTGAGAAACCCCAGCTTGCCTTTCTCCAGCTTCTGGAAACAAGTGGGCAAGAAGGAATAGGGTGGGCAAGAAGGAATAGGGTGGGACAAGAAGGAATAGGGTGGGATGAGAAAGAATAGGGTGGGATGAGAAGGAATAGGGTGGGACAAATTCTACCCTAAGGATCAGAAGGGATGACAGGCAATAATCACTCTGCAGCTGCTCTGCTGCCTCCTGGAACTGCAGCAAACTGGGGAACTCTGCCAGCTGCCCCTGCAGAGACCTGGCCTGGGTCACCCAGGGACTTTCTGATTTTATTAGGAGATGTGAAATGGCTCCTGTGAGTTTGAGACTTGTCAGCACACGCTGTCCTTGCCTTGTTTGCCCCCACAGATTAATCCTTTCCAAGCTGTAAAAGGCTGAAGCAAGATTGACTGTGATGGGGAGGAGAGGGGAGGCTTCAGAGGTGTTAATGTTGTTTTAGGCACCAAGGTGTCTGTACAACCTTGATGAATTATCCCTAAAAATAGCAGTGATGCAGGTGATCAATCTTACAGGTTTGGTCAAAGGGATAAGCTTCCCCCAGCCCAGGTATTGATTTTTTACAGTAGGACCACGTTGGAGAATTACAAAAGGCCCTTCAGTCCCTGCACACCGTGGCCACAGAGGTTGGTGCACAAAAAAGGGTGTTTTTTGTTTTGATATATTTGCTTCTCCTCCCTTAAGTGCTGCCTCTTGCTCAGCTTCCACAGTAATTGCTGTTCTTATTTCTTTACAGTTTGTAGTTATCTTTTAAAATAGCAAACAAATGCGGGCTAATTTTTGCCACAGCAGCACCTCACAAGCAGGTACAAGGGCAAAAAAAGGGAAAAGAGAGGATGGTGGGCAAGCCATGAAAGGAAGGATTTTCCTGCTGGCTGTAATGCTGATATAACTGTGATATAAAGCCAGCAGATTTTTTTTTGTTTTGTTTTAATATTATCTATATGCTGTGATTTAAAAGTTATGTAGCATAATTTCAAATCACAAGGTGATTTCAAGAGTATTCCTGGAACTTGCCAGCAATGGTGTGCCTCAGGTGGGACAAGAATTGATGTGGGAAGTTTGGATCCTCTCTCAGGATATCGCTGGAACCTCATCACTTCAACAGCACAGCCAGCACCCAGGGACAGGGATGGCTGGTCCTGCTTCACTGGCAGAGGGACTCAGGAAATCAAATTCAGTTATGTGTCTGACATCCCACTGAACTCCAGCTTGCGCCAAAGGACAGATAAAAGGTTGGCAAGATGTAAGATGTTTGCTCTTTTTTGGCAAAATCTTTGTTGCTTTCTCACGTTTCCTTTAGGAGTGCTAGAAATGCCCTCATGCAACCCCCAAAAAAACCAACAAAAACTTCCCAAACCTAAATAAAACCCCAGAAAAATAACCCAAAAACTCCAGATACAACTCACATTTCAATACCCATCATCAGCTGCCCCAGGTGTCCCATTGAGGAAATCTCTCATTTGCATTCTCAAATTTTGGGTTTAGTCAGGGCCCTGGCTCTTTCTGCTGGGCTCTCTGACATAAATAGATCTGGTATCTGTTTCATTTGCCTGTGGATTCTATGTTCACAGTATATAATGTCCTAAGTAATATTTAAAAGTTTTTCTTAGGTTTAGACAACTAGCAAAGTTGGATTAATTAACAGAATACCAGTAAAATATTAGTAAATAGGAGGCAAAACCAGGACACTACCTATCATCATGTAAACATTTCAAATATTTTGAAAATGAATTATTACTGAAAAGGATGGTGCAATTCCGAGCCAAATAATCATTCCTCTTAGAACATCATTTATCTTATTGTAAATTTTAAAATGTGCAGAACACAGAAGTGTTCTGCTCTTACACTGTGGGAGCAGAGATTTAAAAAATGATTCATTGTCCTGTCAGACTATTTGCCTAATGCCACAAAAAAAATCCATTAACATCTTTCAGCCTCCAAAATATTGGGAACAGAATTGCTCTTCCCTCTCCTCCCTTCTATCACTGGGCTGGAAAGGAAAGCAGAGGAAGAGGAACTCTCTCTACCATGGTGATTTTACAGTGCAATATGGGATATTTAGTAAAACATGGCTCAACTTCTTGTTCTTCTATTATTTTAATTACGAAAGGACATTTCCCTATGCTGCAGTACGAGCAGTGTGGACAGTAACAGGTACATTTTGTTCTGGACTGCACAGATAACTCCCCCCTAATTTCACAGGTCTCAGTCTCCCATCTGAGACTGCACATTCCTTCCTATCACTTCCAAACATTTCAGACCGGGGAATAGAACTTTCTAGAATCTCATTAGAATAGATTATGCATGTTTCATATGTTGCCTCCCCAAACTGCATATTTTAAAATACACACATCTCACCAGGAAATACTCAGTCTGCCAGTTTTGCTTTATCTACCCTTCCTAGATAATTTGCCTTCTGAACAGAACTGAAAAGAGATTTTAAGTGATTTTAATACAGGAAGAAATCCAGCAGCTGGAGCCAACTGTTAAAAAATGTGAAGCCCTATTAATTTTTTATCACATGTCCAAAAGGACCCTGCTTTGTGTAGATTATACAGGCATATTCAAATAAGTTTGGGAATGAAGCTTCAGAAAAATTTTAAGTAATGGATAATGATGCCCATGAAAAGATGAGTGAGAAAAAAAGGCTGAGAAAAATCTATTTTGATCAACCAGCCAAGCACAGGAGCGTGTCAAACACATGCATTTTCATTTCTGTGAGAGCAGGCTCAATGAAGCATTAAAGAACATATTACCACAGAGACAGCTGGATTCTAGCATCCCAAATCAGGACACATCCAGGTTAGCTCCTGATTTATGTATCCCAGAGCATCCTCCTGCCAGGGCTGAGTCCCGTGGCACAGAGAGCAGACTAATTCTAAAGACATATATGCTACTCTTCATCTTCTCTCAGAGGCTGCAGCCACTGTGATCAGGGCAGGGTTTGACACAGAAACTGAAAGATTTATGGCTCTCAGCCTAGCCAAGATCTTCAGAGATGGCCAAAGCAGCACTTATTTCATGCAATTAATAATTGTATCAGAAAAGCCAGAGCACTCTGTTTACAGTGACACTTGACAAAAGGTAAATGGCAAAAATCTTAAATCTTGATTTCTGAACTTTCTCTTTAAATTCTTAATGTATAGAATAAAGGACATATTATTTATATTCAGACTTCTTCTTCTCCCTCTTTCAAAAAGTTCCGTGCCAAAAAAACTAATCCTGTCACTTACTACTTCCTTTTATTCAGTGCTCACCAAAACTTGAACTGCATCTCAGCAAACAGCATAGATAAATAGCAAAATTTCTATGCCTTACCACCTTGAAATGACAAACGAAAGTTCTAGATCCTTTGGTATATCAACAAAAAGCACTGCTGATACAGAAATGAAAGAAAATTATATCAGAATTGTGCTAAAAGATTTCAAACTGTTTAATGCAATGTAAAAAACTCAATTTCTTTCCTCCTTATTCAACACTTTTTGGACATCATTCTGAGTGGGCAGGCCAGGTTTAAATGCCTTCATGACAAGAGAGAGCAAGTTCAGCAGACGGCCACGAAGAAAACAAATGCTATCCATTTCCTTATCAGTTACCTCCCCTTCTTTAGGGAAAAGTTTCTTTTAAAGAGACTTTTTAAAGTCTTTAAAGGAAAGAAATGTGTATAGCATTGTTTTGATTCTCCCTTCCAATGAAAGAATTTTATTCTAAATCTGCTAATAACCCATTTTTGTAAGAAAAAGCTTGGTGAAACTTTATGTTTAGCATTATATTCTCAGAAAGTTGTGGCTAGTATTAAATACCATTGTATTTTATAAATACTGTCATTTTCTACTGAGGTTGAAACATTGCATAACTTTTCAGATGACAGCAGTAAAATTACATTCAGTCATGTGCAATGAGATGACAAATCTAGATTAAATTACTATTTCTGTAAGTCTTGCATCAATCATAGGTGAGACAAATGCAAACCCCTGTTCTTTTAACACCCAAAATTTCCAAATCCATGCTCAGAGTAATTGCTGAGCATTCAGGAAAACCAGCCTTGAATTGTGAATTTGCACCAACTCAGAGAAAAGGAATTCAGCAGCAGACTGAAGAGCAACTGAGAAATCACTTTCCTTCCCCCACAGTTTATTTCAGCCCAGGTAAAATGAGTTCTGTTTATGTGCATTTATATTAACTTTCATTGCTGGTATTAAAGAGCTACCTGAGCTCCCCTTCCCACAATTCCTGTGGCATTTTAAATTAACAGTAAAGCATCATTTCTGCCAAAGACTACAGCTGGCAAGAGAAAGGACCCTGCAAGTCCTGAGTGACAATGAATTGGATAGAAAAATAAAGAATCACCTCAATTTCTGAAACTGTGGCTGGGTTTGTCTGTCTTTATTCAAGGAAACTAAAATAGGATTTATTGGAAAAGCAGGGCGGCAGTAAGTCCATCTGCCTTAATGGTGTTAGTGGATATTATTAGTTATGATCCAGGGAGTTATGTAACAATTTTATACATGTGTAACACAAACACTTTAATGTCCTTGCAGTATCCCTCCTAAAGCATCCTCAGAGGGAGTGCTCAGCCTCCCTACCTCATTAAATGCCTAAAAAAGAGTGTGAACTATAACAAATTGCTTTTCCATAACTTTGTAAAGGCAGTCTACTCCATTCACCCTTGGTTTTTTTAAGCTTTAAATTGTATCTTATGCTGTAGCCTCCATCCCACGTAGCGTTTGACATGAATTTCCTTTTTTATATAGAATGGAATGGAGATTTTAATGACTGTTGGACTTTTCAGCTGCTGTGATGCAGAAAGAGTACAGGGAGCAGGGAGAAAGTGCATATTCTCAACAGGCTTCTTAACAAAATGCAATATCACTTTTACACACCTCCCTCCAACGATTCACTCACCTGTGCTTGTCATCTGCTTTCTGGCCCTTGGATCCTTGCCTGCTTTCAGTGAGCTCTGTCCTGACCCTGGTCAGGTTTTGTGGGACAAGAAAATCCCTTCAGAGTTGCATTCTAATCGCCTGTGCCTCTTCAATTCCCTTTGCTCTTGCTCTCCCCCTTGCCAGTAACTGTCTGGGTCATTTCCCTGAGGGAAAAGCATTATTACAGGCAAGAATTGCTTGAAAATTTCCATATTTTGACTTTGAAATCAAAACTTCATCAAGCTTGTGCTCTAAGCACTGGGTTTGTCATGGGATTTTAAATTGTTATCAGTAACTGAGATAAAATTTCTGGTGGCCTCTTGGTATTCCTGCTGTGCTACCCAAATGCAGACATGCCAAAATCTGCTCCAAAGCTCTTCGGGGTGTGCCTTCATCTCCTGTGCACTGGCTGACATTAACCCCAGCTCCGGCAGAACCAGGCTGCTGCTTTTCCACCTGTGACTTGCATCAGTGGGACTTTTGGAATAACTTTGTGTGAGGGGCTGTTTGTTGTGCAGTGTTTGGAAGTGCAGTGTTGTGAAAACACAGCTCTGCAGCTGGCAGATGACTCATTTTAATGCAATATACTTCATCTGAACCTTGTTAAACAGCACTGAAAGGTTGTTTTTACATGGCCTGACACCTCTGCATTTCATTCCCTTCTCCCAGCAGAGAAAATGGATGGTAGCACTCTGCCACAGAGATTCCTCTGTGCATTGTCACAGCCCGTGGTGAAATCCTGTGAAAATGGATATGGTGTCACCTTCGTCCCCAAATCCAGAATGGATGGGAGCTCTCTGCCTCCGGGGAGTTTTCAGCTTTTCCTTTGTAAGATAAAAATACTTTCCTTTTTTTTTTTTATGGACCTCTTGTTTTCCATTCCAGGTGCACAATTAGCATTCAGTTAAATTGCAGCTCTCCAGGTTTGCTTTGGAGGGGTTGATGCCTAATCAACACCATTGTTATTCTGGGCACCTCGGTGGAAAACCTGAGCACAAATAAAAGGAACCTGGAATTCTCTTGCTAGAACGGTTTTGTGATCAACTGCTTGAGAAAACTTGCTGTGTTTTTGGGATGCCACAGACTAAAGCAATTTGTTAGGTGTGGAACGTGAATTTTAGAAATTAATCAATACACCAGTCAATGCTATAAAAAACACTTCTGTGCATCTTATAATAAATGGGACAAGAGTTAGACTCTCCACTGAACAATGCTTTTAAATGAAAATTCTCTTTTTCCAGACTAATTGAACAGACACATTTCCTATGTTAAATTGTTTTGAATGCTTAAGTCTTCTATCTACTACTTTCCTCCTCAAAACTCATCATAAAATCATAAACAAGCTCTCCCCTGACTTAGTATTTATCTTCTGTTGATGCAGTGTTCAATAGGAGTCTTCTAACCAACATTTTATTGATGGGAAATTTGCAAGAAAATCTTCAGTAAATACTTCTGGTCTAAGAATCTCCCTGCAATTTGTAAAAGTTATTAGTGTGCTGCATCTTTGCTGAAATGTAAATCTGGATTAGATTTCCTCTCTTCCAAGACCCAAGATCACACATACTCTACCCCTAACATGAACTTTATACTTCACTCTGTGCTTGCTGTCATATTCAGAGTGTTTTAATAAACACCCGCAAACAGGTATTTACAAAACTGAGCTGGTTCAGCTTAAAGAGAATCAAAATTGAGTTTCCCATGGAGCTTTTCAGGTCACCAGTTCTCAAACTGTGTGTGTTGAAAGCATTCAGCAGGTAAATGCTATGATAAAGTCCCATTTTATGTGTAATTTTTTGTTCATACTGGGATTTTCAAATTAAAGGTTTCCATGTAAATTATTTGCTGGGTTTTAGAGAAAATCCCACCTTTCCAAGCGTGTTTCATTTCTAAAGGGTGGAATGACACAGCAGTGTCCTGTCTAAGGGTGATACTGCCAGGAGCACAGTCCTTGCCACCACATGTGCAGTAAAACATGTCCTGCACAACTTTATTTTATTGTAAATAGACTAAATAGTGCCTGGGAGCACAGATAAGGTTCATGGCACACAAAAACACTGCTTTATTTACTCTAATAGGAAAACAGCAAACTCCCCACACCTCCCTTGCACCTTTTTTTAAATATCAGTTATTCAAGACTACATTTAATTATCACAGGTAAAAGTATAGGGCTTTAATTGCACAATCCTTGAGGTTCATTGAGGTTGTGGGGCTTTACTGCCAAGAAAACGTGACTGTGGGATGAAGATTCCTTTTGTAGACTCCATTAATAATGAAGATAACATTCTTGCCTTTGGTTTTAAGGAATGCTTCTTCTTTCTTCAAAGTGACTTTGCAGCAATATATAAAGTTTTTGTCATTATCAATGCATATTCTTTGGTTTTAGAGTTATATTTTTAACAGCAGAGAAGCCTTGGTTATATCAAGGTGAATTATATCTGTGGCCCTCTCGAATATACTCATTAACTCTGAAAAACCTTTTTAGACTTAGTTCTGTTATATCCTTCTTACTGCAAGATCTGAAGGCAGATTTCCCAGTTATTGAAATCCGTGTCACAGTGTATAAAGATAAATAAATATATTACATAGTGTACAAAGAACGGGAAGACAAACATTTATTAATATTATTAAATCTGTCTGCTTTCCATCCTCTTTTCCCTGGACCAGAAAAGTCCTAGCTCAGAGCGAATTTTATGAGCTCAGTTAAATGCTGCTTATTCTTTTCCTGGTGGCCAAAGCATGCCCAGCACGCTCCTCTGACTCTCCAAGCCCCATTAAGCCACGTCCCTGTTGCTGCTGAGGAGTGCTGATGATTATTTCTGCTCTGTGCTCCCCAGCAGGATCCTCTCTCTCCATGAGGATGCTCACAAGTGATGATTCCTCTGGGCTGCCTGGTGAAGATGCAGCCCTGCCTCAAACTCCTCTCCATCTGTTGGAGGGTGCTCTTAACTACAGATCTGCTCTCACTCTGGAGAGGGGCTGGGTTTTCATTCTCACACCCCTTTGAAATGGAGCATTGCAAGCAGCAAGAAATAAACCATTGACTTTGAGTGAGCAGCAGGGTAATAAAGAGGACAAGGTAAAGTGCTGGGATGTAAATATTCACCAAGGAGGAAAAAAAAAATTAATTGCTGAGTTTGGCTGGCAGATTCTTTCTGATTGGAATCATAAATATAACTTCTTTCCTGTGAGAAGTTGAGTATGTTTGGTAACAAAAATAACACCTAAGACATGCAATCAGTGTGTTTGGATGCTGTCCTGTATTACAAACCTCACTGACCTTTGCTATTTCCTCTATTTCTGACCTGTAAGAACCTGGCTGACGTTTTTGTGCTGTTGATTTCACTCTGGTAACTTAGAGGTGCATTACACCTGTGCTGTGTCACCCTGCAGCCTACAGGGGCAGAATAAGGAAATCAGGGTAAGCCCTGATCATGATACAAAACATTCCTCTTTTTTTTTTCTTTTTTTTTTTTTTTTTTTTTTCTTTTTTTTTTTTTTTGGTAACAAAATTAATTCTTTCAGAGCAATTTGCTGCTTTTGTTTTTAACAAAGCCCAAATCCAAGTAGCTGCTGTGCTCAGCAAGACCAACAGGTATTTTTTTGGTGGGGCCAGCATATTTTGGCTGACAGGCTGAGAGCTGAAAGCTATCAGAGCTCTTCAGAGCACCAAAGCTGCTTTCCATGAAGTCTGCTGAGAAACAAGACAATATCTGGCCTCTTGTTGGGTTACAGCCAAATTATATTATAATGCTTTTTCTCTGGGTTCATTTACCTGATAAGGTGACAAGACTTGAACAGCAGCTGTAGCTCAAGGGTGTGTTTCCCTGTGCATTCAGCTTTGTGTGGAACAGTTTCCTCCTGAAACAGATTTAGTCATGGCCTGGATTTTGGGTACTGCCTTGTGGGCTGTAGGAATTTTACATAGGATAGGCAAATGTCAGTCAACCTTCAAAAAGAGTTGAAAAGTGCCTTTGCATTAGATGTTGTGAGTATATTTCATCTCTGCTGGCTAGCTGGGAAAGAAATGGCAATGTTTCAGAGCAGAATTCTCTGTCCCTTGCAGTTTTTACATTTGATAATCATTAGTCAAGATCATGAAAGGTGCATGAAAATAACTGTGTAGAACAGCATGCCTAATTCAGACTTTGAGAACTTGTTAGGACAAAAAAAAAAAAAAAACCAAAACTTCAACCCACATGCCAGCCCACCAGTCTAATCGTATATGGAAATTTCATTTCTGTTAATTCTTTTCCTGCACAGCACTACCCTACTGTGAAGTACAGGCCATGGGCTTGTTGAGGCTCCCAGAGACTTTCCCCAAAGAGCAACTGCTCTCTTTTCCCTCCTTGTTTTACACTAGCAGGCTGATCAAGTCAAACTGTCACTTTGTAAGTGTGTGAGGAGGGGACCTGGAGTCACTGGAAGCTGGGTTAGGGTCAGGATCAGGTGCAGAACCCAAGGGATGTAACTGCAGATCCCCACTTAAACACTGCACATCAGTCCCTTTTATCAGTTCATTCCCTTTTATTTTATCAGAGCTTCAATATCAGTTGATAAGCAGGGTGTGTAATTGCTCTCACCAATGAATAATGCCAGCTCCTGCCTTGCTGGAATCCTCTGGTGTGACACGGGGAATGCTCCTGGTGCACGTTCCTGCCACCACAGCTCCCATTCCTGGATTTCAGTGCCCTGACCTTGCTGCCTGCAGGGATTAACCAGCACAAATGGTTTGTGTCAATGGCACGGAGCCTGTAACAGTGATCTCCCCAGAGAGGTTTTTCCTTGGTGTTTGGTGTTTGGGGTGTGTTGATGTGCCAGGTTCTACTCAGGAATTGCCCAGTCAGGGAAGTGCTGACTATTACCAGCTCTTCCTCTGCATGGATTTACCCTTTTGAAGGAAGGCCCAGAAAAGCCAAAAGCTCCCTGCACTGCTGACTGAATTTCTGGGGGAGTTTTGGCAGGATAAAGGGGTGTGTGCAGTAGTGGTGGGGGTTTTGTTTGGACAGAGGAGCCTTGGATCAAATTCTGAGTGAAAAACTGAGATGGAACAGCATCCCTGTCTGTGCCTCCCCCACCAACAGTGCCAGTGGATGGGAAGAACCAGGTACTTTTAAATAAATTTAATTAAACACCAGTTAGACCAACACATGAACGTCTTCATTCAAACATTCAAACTTTCAAATTCAATGAACTTGAAATTTCAATTTCAATTTTCAAATGGGAAGAACCAGCTACAATTTAATTAAACACCTGTTGGTCAGTTAGACCAACACACGAACATTTTCATTCAAACATTCAAACTTTCAAATTCAATGCATTTGAAATTTCAATTTCAGTTTTCAATTTCAGTGAATTCAAGCAGTCATTCATTCATTCATTCATTCATATTTTTTAGATCTAGTCTAAAAAGGGAAAAGTTTCAGTCCAAAAGCTGCACGTGTGTGTGAATGTGCATGGCCTTTGGGTCCCCTGTGAGCAGTGTGCCCAGCACAGCCTCAGCAGCTCCTGCAGACAGAATTCTGAATATTGCAGGGTGCAGGGCACCTGCCACTTGAAATGTCCACTGGTCACAGAAAAGTGAAAATCAATTTCTAGCTTCTACATCCTTTATGCTGGAAACTGTGTGCTGCAGCGTGAGGCTGAAGTATATTTTCTTCGACAGAAAGAAGAGGGTAAATAAAGTTTACTGTGCTGAAAAACAACTTTTATTATACAATGTAAATAGGTAACTCATAAAAAGAGCTGGGGAAAATTCAGTGAGGATTTGAAGCTGGAATTTGATTCAGAGACTTCCAATACCTGATAGTTTATTTCTTAACCCTGTTCCCAGGAAACCTGAGATTTTTCTTATGCAGAAAAAATATACTTACTTTTTTAAAAAATAAATATCAAATATTCTCATTAATTTTAATGACTTTTGCATAAGCCAAATTTTCATCAATGACTTTATTTTTTGCCTTTAGAACTAGTAATTTCCAAGGGAGTGAGGTTTTAAATTAATCGAGAGTGAGTTGACTTTTTTCTTTTTTTTAATTTTTTTTCTTATTCCCTTTGGGAAAATATAATTGTAATTTTAAAAATTCTGCTTGTTTTCATCACCACTTTCTCTTTTCTGCTGATAGATTTGGGTGTTGCAGGCAGTGCATACTTGTTGCTTCTTGGATTTCCATTCATTCCCTCTCACACAGCTCATACATCACCAAAAGGATCCATTGTCTCAGGCCTTAGATTACAAATGTGAAAATAAATGCACAGAGATCTTGAGATTGGTCTGGCACCCTAAAATATTCCTACTGAGTGCTGACTCATTCCTAGTGTCTAAAATGCTGGTTTTAAGTTCAAGTCACAAATATTTCTCCAGCTTTTTTTCTCTCAGATCCAACACTCTAAATACTTGGAGGAACTGAGAAGTCCAAGTGGAAATTTTCCTCTTTGTCTTTTGCATTTGACCATTTTGAGGACTTGCACATGGAGTTACTGAAGGAGTTAAAGCTGGATGAGTTAAAGGACTATCTGAATTGCTCATTAGTTTACTCTCACTAGGTGTAAATCTCCCAACCTTATTAGAAAATAGGGACTTTGGCCACAAGTTCTGCCTTGCAGTAAATTGCACCTCTCCCTAATGTGGTTAATACTTTTAAAAGGGCACATTTACCAATGCAACCTCTAATTTTAATGGCTAAAACGTAGGATATGGAAGAAACTCCGTGCATGTGGAAAACTCACCACTATTAGTAGAGGAAGAGTAAAGAGCAAATAAGTGACACTTCAGATTTCTTTGCTCTCCCAATATTTTATTATTAGATTACTTTGGTCTAATTAATTGGACTCTGAACTTCTTATTGGGAGTTCTGTTTCAGGCCTAAAGAGCTGATCTTAGATGGGTTATTGGTAATTTCCTCAAGTTTCTCCATAACGTTCAAGTGTTGCTCCAGGCAGGGATTGTCTGATACAATAAAAATATATTAATTTTCAATTTCTTTGCTGGAGGGCTGGTTGTTCCTGCTTTTGCTTTCTCCTCCCATCCAAGAGCCTTGATGGTAATTAAACATCTCTCACAGAGAGCAGCTACTGCTCTTTTGTACTTTGAAGGGGCAGAGACTGAACCTTTGGTAGATAAAATCCCCCCATAAAATCATTAAAGCATTGAAAATGCTGGGAAGGATTGCAACTTAACAGCTGCTGCTTCTGCCTCTTGGTGCAGCGTTGTAGTGGCAGCTGCGTAAGGAGAACTTGAGAGGCTTTTCAGAGCGTGGGATCAGTCCTGTCTGTGGCCTCACGTGGAATGGGATTTTTGTGAGATAATTGTTTGGAAGGTGCCAGCAGAAGCTCGAAGCTTTATCGTGGCTGAGCAGGCTGAAGTGCTCGAGGGCTTGAGTGGTGTGCTCTGGAGATGTGCAAGATTTCTGAGGCTTTCTCTGCTGAGAGTGTGCTCTAGGTGGAGCACTGTGTTCTGCTTGTAGCTCCAACCATTTCTGACCCCTTCCCCTCCAAACTGGCAATTCGTGCTTCCAGATCTTGCTAGCAGTAGAAAATGTGAGATAATTGCTGTGTTTTTGAAAGAAATCACTGTGAGCTGAATTTCAAGACAAGTCCTTTCACCTGGATAAAACCTGGGCTGTGGCTGCTGCCAGTTTTCAATGTGCTGGGGTTTCATTGGTCCTGGGGAAAATTGGAGGGGAAATTTGATTTGCAGCTGCTCAGATTTGTGATCAAGAGAGGAGTTGGTGTGGGGGGTTGGATGTGGAGGGGAGTCATCTGTCTGGAAGCAGGAATGCCAGAGCTGGAACAGCTTGGGAGTGAGTGGAGCTGCCTGGGTGGTGAGTAAGGAACAGCCCCAGCATTGCCTTGTGGCTATCATGGAGTTCCCTTGGGCAGCAGAATGGATTCATGTGCTGCTCACAGGAGGGATTTTGCTGCCAGGGTGTGAAGGAACCTGCTCGTGATGCCTCCTTGTAGGACTTGTGGCCACAGGGCACCACCCAAGGTGTTGCTCTTTCATTTATTTGCTTTTCCTTTTTTCCATGTTCCAACACAAGCATGTTTAATTTGCCTCAGGAGGTGCACTAAAAATTTCCCAACAAAAGAAACATCAGGAAACTGCTGAGTTGCTTGTTCCTGCAGTCAGGGGATAACCTGAAGCTTGTTAGCATAATGCAGATCTGGGGGCTCTGGTTTGGACAAATCAAAATCTATCTGTCTCTGGCAGGGTGCTTTTCATTCTGTCTCCATGAATTGCCCGTTTCTGTTAGAGCTTTGAGAGAAGATAGAAATATTGTAGTCTTTTGTCATATAAAGTGTTCCAGCACAGGGTTTATTTTATGGCTAATGGGTTTTGTTATCCTGTCTCTACTTTAGAAGAAGGTCTGGGAAGTATAAAGAGCATATAGGTGATCCTTTTGGAAACCGTCTCTGCTCTGAGGTTGGGATGGGACCAGATGAACTCAGCAGGGTCTTTCCAACCCAAATTGCTTCAGGGCTCTTGTTGTATTTGTCTATCTGGGATGTGGGTTTGATGTAATTACAGCAACAGAAAGCTGGCAGTTTAGTTTCCTCTCTTGGGATGATCTTAACAGAAAATACGTGGGCTGTGTTTCCAGTTCTACAGAGTTAGCCTTTTGGCGCTGCAAACTTTCATCCCATGGGCAGATGGGTGACTTCTGCAGGGAGTCCTGTTTCTCAAGACCGCCACAAATAAAATGAACCCTTTTGAAACCCAGCTCTGCTTTTGTGGAGCTGTTGTGCTGCTTAATTACATATTTAAGACTAAAACCTAAACCAGATGTAATTGTTTTATGGCTGGCATAATCTCAATGGTTTTAGTTGCACCTGAGTTTATGGATAAATACCTTTTTGTATGTATGAGCCATCAGAACTGTGATCAAAAAGAAATTATAAATATCCATGTGTTGTTATCCAGTTAGACCGATCTGCAGGTTGTTAACAGTTCTGAGAGTTTGACCCGAAGTTGTCCTTTCTTTGAGAATTTCTATTGAAAGAATATTCCTTAAAAAAACACCCGGTGGAACTTACAACATCTCATCTGCAACAGGAAATTTCACTTGGTTTTGGACTGAAATAGACAAATACATACCAGAGACTTAGAAAATAATGCTCAAAGCAAAAAGCCCAAGCAAACCCTAAAACAATACTCAGATATAGCATACTTGTCCTAGTTTTATTTTCTTTAATTTTTATTTTTAATGCTCAACGTTTTATTTCCTCAGAATGCTCTCTATTACTTTTTCTTTCTCATCTCAATGTTAAGACCTTTTCCAGGGTAACGTGTACTTATTTAAGATTGGGTTTTCAGCTGTGAATTGAACCTTTATGAATCCTACAACTCCACTACCCTGTAAAAGCAGATTAAGTTTGGAGATAGTCACCCGTGGGGAGAATTGTGCTGCTCTGGAGACAGGCTTCCTGTCTTGTTTTTCCCTTTTATATTGCCTCTTTAAATGAGATGTTACATTTCAGAGGATAAACGTGGTAAAATGTTTCTTTGTGTGTTCCCCCAGTTGTTAATAAAATAAATAAGATCAGGCAAGTCAATGCATTTCTTAGCAAAGTTCCATCTGGTTTTTTATTCCGTTGTATTTGTTGGAGAGTGATTTTGGTATTAATCCTGCATGAGGCCACAGTTAGACTTGCTTTTTCTATGTTTTATCTTGCTTTTAATAAAGCAAGTCAAGGGTGTGGTTATTGTCAGATTTACTTCGGAACAGAGTAATAAATGAGGTTTTAATGGGAAGTTGGAAACACTGATGATTTATGGCTTCCTACGACTCTCATTAGACATCTACATCAGCGTGCAACGTGCCATAAATTATGGTACATGCTGCAAAAAGCCATAAATTGTCATTTCCAATGCGAGTTATCACCATTAAAGACTTTTATTCCCTGCTGTTACTGTGAGTTTCCACAGCTTCCTCACCAATTCCCTGACTAATGATTTCAGCAGCTGCTGGAAGATGACCCAGAGATGCAGTGGCTGATTAGGCAACACAATTGCCTTAAAGCTGGGGAGTCAGAGGTTAAACTGCTTTATAGAGAAAATATGCTCTCCTCTCCTGGTACCATCCCTAACACTGAGCATTGCTGAATTCCATTTGCACCAACTGCAGCATTTTCCTGGCTGTTGTTAATCTCTGCCTACTGAAAACCAGAAATGCTTTAAAAGCACCAATATCCCTTTGAGATAAGCTGGGTCCTGTGGAGCAGTTCAGTCTCTGCTGTTGATGTGCCCATCACAGGGCTTGCAGCAGAGATGTTGCTGATATTGGTGATGTTGCTGTAGCAGTTATAGCACTTTGAAGGGATGAGCCATCAAATCACTGGGTTGTGTGCTTGATTCTGGATTGCAAATCGACTGGAGTGGGGCTAAATAAGGTGAGGGAGTTGCAGGGATTACTGCAGGGTTTGCTCTTGTGCGGCGTTGGCTCCAGGGAAGGTGCTGTGTTCCTCCAGGTTCTGGTGGTTTCATTTCCAGGAGGAAGGCAAGAAAGGCTGTATTTAAATATCCTTCTGGTTTTAGACACCTTTGAGGCTCCTTTTGATTGAGAAGTGAGTGGTGCCTGTTAGGCTGCTGGCTGTGAAGTGTCATGATGGAAGCTACACACTGCAGCTTGCAAATGCAATGCAAACCCCCAAAAAATTATCCTGGCTTTCCCAAGGCATTCTTTCTGACCAGTCTGTTCTTTTCCCTGAACACTTGTGTGCACAGGGCTCTTGGGGAGGTTTTTCTGAGCCACACCTTCATTAAACCTTACTTTAGCAAACATCTTCCCTCATCCAGCCTCTTGAGTTCAGGGTGCTGAGGACAGAGAGGGACACCTCTCCAAAAAAAACCCCGGTTGTAATCTTGTTTTAGGCGTGATGAAAAGGAGAATTCTGATAAAACGGGTTTTAACACTTTACTAGCCATTTTCGTTGCATTCTGAGAGAAGAGCTTTTTGTGCTCCTCCATCCATCCCCCCAGCCGTCTCTCACCGGAGCGCATTTTTGGCTAAATCGTGCCCTCTAGCGCGGCAGCTCGGCGGCATCCGAAGCGCCCAGCTTTGCCGTGGCGCTCTGTTCCTGTTCTCTCTCGGGTAGCCCGGAGAGCCAATCCAGCCCAGTTCGCACGAACAGCTGCTTTGTGCTCCTCGCCAGGTGAGGGAAGGGGCACTGGGCCTGTGGCTGCTCTGGAGCTGCCCGGCTTTTCTCGGCAGGAGGGCAGCAGCGCTGCCTGCGCTCTGCAGCTCTCGCTCAGCAGCAATTTCGGAGCTCTCCGTGCCACGGGTGACCTCCAGGGCCGTCCCGAGGCAGGAAAGAGGAGGCCAATTAGAAATAAATTCTGCTTTATTTATTTATTTCATTTTTTAACTGGATCTCTAGTGTGTCTAGTTGATTACACTGAAAAGGGCCAGTGAATTTTTAATTTTAGGAAATTAAAAATAAAAAGTTGCCTGGAGTAAATGTATAACCTGAATAAAATAACTGTTGACTTAAGTCCAGGAATACCTCTTAGAGTCAGGAATGATGAAGAGCTTGTGCTGGCTGCTGCTTCCAGCCATTGTTTAAGCTCAGCCTGGGGGCTGCCGTATCCTGTGGTTTGGGAACAGCAGAATAGATCAGCTTTAAAATGCTCCCACACTTTACATATTCAATTACACTTCACATCTTATGGTAATGGGAACAGTGTCTGTAAAATGGGCTTGCCACTGTTCAATTGATTCAGATTTATTGTGAAACCAGACCCTGTGCCATCAGTCCTCTCCTGCCTTCAGAGGGCATCACCAAGACTTCTGTGATCAAATCCTGTGAGACACATTTGAATGGAAATTGTGAGTGAAGGGAAAGAAGTATTTTGTGTTGTGTGCATTTCATTAAATAAGCATCTTTCATGAAAAAAAAAAAAAAAAAGTGAGGTCTAGTCCTGCTGAATTATTTTACAACTTCTCAGATATGGGACTTATTCACAGGCTGAAGTTTTTTGTGCTTTCAAGGTATTCTTCAACTCTTACCTTAAAAGGCTTTGTAATAAAATAATTTCATTCTCAAATGACCTTTGATTCTGTACTTGATTTATATTGAGGGGTTTTTGTAATATGCTTTAAAAAAACTACAAATCTGAAATATTTAAAAATGGACTATCTGATAAATTCGATTTCACTGAGAAACTTTGTTTGCCATTTGTTTGAATGTTGTTTCAAAACATTGGGTCTTTGGTTGAGTTTTCTGTTTGGTTTTTGTTTATTTTCATTTTTTTTAATGAATGTTTTTGCATTTTGTAAATGGAACATGTTGACTTCTTCCTGGTGAACTTTTTTGGGGTGATGGTGAGGAATCACAACTTGTGAAACATTCAGAATTTGGGAACAGTTTATTTCTCATCTGTTCTAGAGTGATTTTTAAGCAGTCACATATACATATCTCAAGATGCCGTGGGTTTTTGCTCCTCTCCTATGATTATTGAAGAAAAAGTATTAGAAATATAGAACATGCAATCTAGTAGTTGAATTGAAGGATGACCTAATGATATCTGATTTCTGTTAGGCATTGAAGGTGAGAAGGTGGGGAGTTTCCCCATCTGTGACAAAGTCCCTTTTATATCCTGGATGAATTTCTGCATCCTCTCACACAAACTTTGCAGCCAGTGGGAGCCACAGGCTGTGAGGCCACCCAGAAATAGTCAAAATGTGATGGCTGACAGAGTCGCGTGGTTCATGGCACCATTAAATTATCATCTGGCCAGGTCTGAGAGCAAAAGGAACACAGGTGTGAGTCCCCACTGGAGATTTTGCAGTTCACATGAGGAAGTTTTAAATGCAGCAAAGGACAGAACTATGAAGTTGGTGTTTGGAGCAATCATTTCTCTTTTGGAGACTGCTCAAGAAACTTTCATTATTGTCCTAGGCAGGATTTAGGAGTTCTCTCCTGTGTCCCATTCACTGTGATTCCAACTGTGTCAGCATGCTCAAGGTCTGGTTTTCAGTAACAGATGTTTTTTTCCACTTCTGCACAAAGTAACTGCAGCTGATACTTAATCACAAATATCTCTAAGAAGATATTTTTAAATTAAAATGATAGAAATTACTTCAAAATTACCACACGCTTGAAATATACACACTGCATTTATTTGTTTTGAATTGATGAATTGTTTATGGAGCACATACACACATATCCTTTTGTTCCAAAATGAATGGGTAGAAAAATTTGGAAACATTGGCTGAAAAATGTCTTTCCATTTCTAGCTAGCTATTAGTCAGCTGTGTATATAAGAGCTCTGTCTGGATGAAAATAAATCAGTTGGGCTGATTAAAAGTAGCTTAATTGTTGTCTTCCCCTTGCAAGGATATTACAAAGCTTTCTCTTTCCAATGGCTAAAAACCTCTTTCTGATTTCTCACCTAAATTTATTTAGGACCACGCTTTGTCTGGCTGACTGAAGATCTTGAATGTCCTTTACTAATACCTAAAGCTGAAGTTCAGACTAAACCCAAAACATTTCTCTTTGGAACTTTTAAGATCCCAGTGAAAAGTCCTCTAGAGCAGAACCTGTGGTAGAATCTTGAGCTGGAAGAGGAGAACTCTGTTCTGGAAGCAAATTCTTATATTTCCTTCCCGGATGGGTGTTTCACAGTAATTTCCAATCACTGCATATTAAAAAATACACAATTTCTGTGACTGGTCTTGAACTCAAATATTGGCAAGCAAAATATTAATGAAGTATTATAATGTCCAATTTCTTTGCTGACTAAAAGCCATAGGTAAAAAATAAAATTTGGTCCAAATTCCTCTGTCTGGGCCAGAGTTGATTTTGAAAATATTCTGGTACAGGGATGGAATTAATCAGTTGTGCAGTATAAGAGCAGGAACATGGAGATGGAAATTCCATTCACAGAGATGGAAATTCCATTCCTGAATATGTCCTGAAGCAATTCTGGATTTGCTTTTCCCAATCTGCTTTTTATTTGCTTCTGTATGAAAAGCAGCTGATGCAGCTTTTCAAACTGACATTCATCCGTTTAAAAATATATGAAAAAAATAAATCTTTAAGTGTTGAACCTTGAAGATTGATTGTGGCAGAGATTTTGTTCTTTTGTCCTTCCTGCACTGGCTATGATTTCTGCCAAGGATTTGCACCAGTTTGAGGCATCCCAGTTGTCATTCTGCTTCTGCAGAGGAGACTGCAGGAAGGGCCGTGTGTCATTACTGCTTGCTGTGGAACAAGTATTTTCATCTGGTAGCTCAGTGGAAAGCAGAAACTGATGATCCTGTGCAGGTGTAGACTTTTTAGATTACAAGACAAAAAATGCAGCCTGGTGTGAAAACTCAGCTGCTCAACTTATGAAACACTTGCTGATATCCCCAAGGGGTTTCTGAAGCTGTTACTGCTCAACACCATCAAAGAGACCCAAAATGACACTTTGCTAGAAATTTTTGGAAGTTCTGTCTATGTGTTAGCAAGGAGAAGTTAAAAATGAGAATCACAGAGTGCAAATTCATTGCTAGTACAGTATGCAATGAATCTTTGTGCTGGGAAAATTAATTCTATTTAAAAAACATGAGTGGAATATTGTTGATTTCTAAGGAAGCCTTACAAAGGTAGGATGGTGATGGTTTATGATATGTATATTCTTGATTGAGTCTCATTGCTAATTTTCTTTTAATATATTCTTATTGTGCTTATTGGAAAAATTCAACTCATGCAGAAGCACCTGAATGTTTTGGTGACATTTTCTAAATCCCTGAGGTTGTAATAATTCCAAGGCAATATATTTGTGGAACTTCTAATAACAAATGTGGAGGCTAGTATGAATTCAGGCATTAACATTGTACAGAAAAAAGCTGTGGAGGTGTACAATTAATGGAGAACTCCATGGTTCTGCCTCTGGCAAATAATTAAAAAAAAAAAGTTGGTGGATGTGCTTCAAGGGAGTAGTAAAATGACAAGACTGCATAGTGTGCCTTCAGCGAGGTAATTTGCTAACAAAATGCTGCGTGTCAGATTTTGGGTCTTCTTTTGACCTCTGTATAAGGTTTGAAAGACTCAAGATAAATCTTAGCATGGCAGTTAGGAGATGAAAACAGGCTCATGTGAGCCAATAAACCAAATACTGACAGTAGCAGTGATTACTGGGAAGAGAAACAAAAAAAGGGTGGATGTGCTTTAGGCATTCTGGAAATATTATTGTACCTTGGTTCCCACTGGCCATAATCAGCTTTTTGAACGTGGTAGGAAAAAAAGTGGTGAAATTTACTGGATCATTCTGAATAAATACTTCACAGAGGGTAATGTATTCAGTGAAAGAAATTTTTTATTGTTGCAAATGTTTAATGGCACATTAGACTTACCTCTAATGTATTGTATATGATTAGTGGAATAATCTCGAAGAATGACTTTGAGATTATTACTGACTTGAACATATTTATTACTGAGAATTCCATTTTGACATACCAGTGGCGTGACATTGTTTTTGGAATTTGCATAACAAAACTTCTGGGTTGCCTACTTTAGCGAGCAGTGAAAAATAGGTTAGTGATCGTACAAAAAAAAGAAAACACACGTTTCCATCAATATTCCAGCCGAGCCAGCAGAGTTTTATACAGAATTTTAAGTGTTCCAAAGGAGGAGAGAAGATGAGGAGAATAGATCAGCCAGAATCCAATCTTATTAACGAGCACATAAAATTCATCCCATTGGTGAAGCAATGGTGAAACATTTTCTCTCTCCCTTGTACAGCTGTAGCCAGGACAAGTCTGTATCTGCAAAGCACAGGGAATCCTTTCCCCTCTCCTTTTTTGTTGTGTGCAAACTCTTTAGTTTCATTCCACCTTCAGAGATATTTTGAATTGTTATTAAGATGATTTTCAATGGGAGACAACTCTGTTTATCTTTAAACATCCTGATCTGAGCCTAATAGTTATAATCTTCAGCTTTGCCCACCCTGAGCTGATGTTTAACTCTCCAGTTTTATCTTGTGATTGCTGCAGTGCTTCAGGAGACAAAATGCTGCTTCAAATCAAGCAGAAATGTTGCCAGTGACACCACTCAGAATAAATATCTCTGGTTAAATGTCAGGGAATTGTCACTTCTTGCATGGATGGCTCTGCAGTGGGCTTGGCTTGCTTGGATGAGTAACCCGAGTAGGATACAACGAAGTGTTTTAGGATTTTTAGGTCTTTCTACTTGTCTTTGTCACTTGTTTGCTCTCTGTCAGCGTTTTCTGTGCTGTCTCATATCACAGGAGTTCTGTCAGTGCCACTTTGGGATCAACACCCACGTCAGGCACTGAGCTGCTGCGGCACCAAACCCATTCTGCTTCAGAACTGCCCAATTCCAGAGCTGTGTCCAGGGCTGTGGCACTGCCAAGGGAACAGCTGATGATCTGGGGTGTGGGATTGGCTCTGGGGCTTGGTGTTGGTTGGCTGGTCTGTGGGAGGTGGGTTGGGAGGTTTTTGGGTTGTTTGTGTGAGAAGACAGTCACAGCCATGTCCATGGGTGGTGCTGGGGGTCCTGGGCATGGCAGGGGTGGCTTTGGGGGACCTTGGTGGCACCTTGGCAGCTGCTCTCACACACCTGATAGAGGCAAAACCTTTGTTTCTGACATTAATGATTGCAATGCATCCAGGACAGCTGCTCCTGCAAGCAGCAAGAGGAACGAGCAGCACTGACTGCCCCCACAGCACTGTGCTGACACAGATGTTCACTCCTGGGACTTCTTGTTTGAGCTCTGCTCTGCTGATCAACAGATTACACCGAGTTTTCACCTCATAAAGAATATTTAAGTCAGCCCAAATCAGCTCATGGTGATCCAGCCTGACGAATGACTGGGGCTCTGTGCAATTCTCTGGAAATTCTCAGGATTTTTATCGAGGGTGGCAAAGTGTCCAGGGGTTGGTTTTTTGTGTCTTTGAGTACACCTAGCAGTGAATTTGCCTTCCAGCTTTACACCTTTCTCGACATGTTAAAGGACTGTTTAAGAACTCTTCCTGAGTTTGAGGTCAGAATTGAGTATTTGCTGTGGAAAATGTCAAATTCAGAACTAGGTTTTAATTTCAGGTGGGTCAATGACCTGGAAGTCTGTTTCTAGAAATTCATTATAGAACAGGGTTAGAAGTTCTGTAGGGAGGATGTTCTTGCCATGTGTGACATTATCCACCCTGAATCACAATTCAGGATGCATTTTTTCCCTTCTTCTTTTGCTTTTGTTACAGGATTTTTACAGGATTTTTGTTACAGAATTTTTAGTCCAAGCCCTGAATTTCACTGCATGACTGAGTTTGTGAAGTAGGTTTTCTTTGTTATTTGTTTTATGGAATGTAGGCAAATTGCAGCTGTGATGCAAATTTGTACATCCATACTTTTTTTTTTTTAATTTTTCTGTTACGAAGAAAAGTTATATTTTTCTCATGAAAATCTTGAACTAACTTAAATTCAGCACTTAGCTGTCCATTACAAAGGTGGGGAAAGTAAAATTCAAATTTGTCATGTGCCAGACTGAAAATAGAGCTGTCCTAAAGAGCTTGGGGGAGGGAGAAACAGGAGGTCATGGTGGACAGAGGTGCTGAGGGAAAAGCAGTCCCAAATATATTGATTGTTTCTGTACAGCTGCTTTAATGGATTTTACTGCCCAAAATCAATAACAACTTTTATCAGTCCTAATGAATCAAAGTGACAACTAAAAGTTTTAAGAATTGGTGGTTTTGGATTGAAAATTATACCCAGATTAATCTTCTGTATTTGTACATTATAGAAAGATTAAAAAAAAAAAACACAATAAAAACCACCCTTTCTTTAACAAAAATTCGGCTGAATAAGTCTGATCTCATTGGCTTTACCCAAATGAGCTTTGTGAATTTGGAAATGCTACTGCATTTACTGTTTGCTCATTTGTTCAGAGTAGGATTTTATCACTTGTTCATCTCTTGTGGATTTTTGTGCATCAATGTTTGGCTGGGCTTTAACCTGTTGACTTTATACATAGTAAATTGATACATTTTCTACTGGTTTGCAGTAATTAAACTCAATTAATTGAGCTGTTCTGTTGCTTGTAGTAAGTACAATGGTGTATTAGTACTTAATAGCTTTATCACTCTGTTTTCGAGGTTCTACAGCTGTAATTGGACTTTACACAGGCAGTTAAAGTATTTATTTTAATTATTTTTTATTTTAATAGCTAATATTTAAGCCATGCTTTTAGCTGAGTACAATTCCTGCTGCTGCCTGGCACCTGTTGATGATAAATACGAAGTAAATTATGGATATGCTTTGTCCATATGAAAACACTCCCAGCCATGCCACTGGTACTGATGGGCAGCTGGATTTAAGGTATTAATTAAAACCTTTCATTTGTCCAGCCTGGAGAATTTTCAGCCCATTTATGGGAGCTCATAATCCATTTATCTTGTCCCAGTCTACAAACTCAGCTACAGGGATGCCATAGGTAATTCTGTCAGAAGTCTTTCTATTTATTATCATTAAAATGATATAACACTATGCTTCATTGTTTAATAAAAATGAGATTTTGAGGATAAACTCCTAAAATTTTAGAACACATTTATTTTAATCCAGGCAAGCAGCAACAGTTTCTATGTAGAAAGCTTGACTTCCTTAGAAAAGAAAGTTTTTTTTGTGTAATTATGCCTTTGTAAAGGGGGAAGAAGTCTTTGAAGTATCTGTGGGAATCAATCTCCTTAAAAATTTAACATCACCTTGATGTTTTAATTGTGTGGGATCAAAATGCAAAAATGCAGAATGCCTGGTAGCTCAACAAGTTCTAACCTATCTCTTCCTGTAATATTGAACTTCTCAGAGCCATTTATCAAATTGGAGAAGCAAAGGAAACATTAAATGTTAAATATTTCTTGGGATCCAGCTGTGGTTTGTCAGCTATTTCTGAACCCTTTAATTGAACATGGAAAAATAGGCAGTGGGGCACTTTTTGCAGCTGCTAAACAGGGAGAGATGTGGCTGAGGTTTTATGCCAAGGTATTTTCCAGATCTGGAGTAAGAATTGAAGCAGCAGGAGACTTCACGACCAGTGGTTTTTCATCTTTCCCTTTTGAACTCGGGTAGTTGCAGCTAGGGAGGGATTTTTAGCCCAGAAAACCCAGAAGGAATTTTTTCCTGAAATGTGTAAGTGAAATAGAGTTGGTCTAATGTGTGTAAGAAGCATCTGATGGCAAACTGTGTGAAATTTCTCCTGGCAAAATATCAGTTCCTTGCTCAGGAAGTTATTGGGAATCAACAGGGATGCAGGAAGATGTCTAATCAGGGAACACAGTGAAAATCTGTCTAGGAAATAAGATTTCCTGTGTATTTAATTATTTTCCAGCCTACTGACTTGGGGGCTGGGAGTAAAGTGTGTTTTTCTTGTGTAAGGCCATTCACAAGAACAATAATTGTACAACTGTGACTATTGCATAGCTTTATTTTCCACTTACTGTATTAAATATGATAGAAACACTGTCCAAAATGTTTATCTGGGGATTTAATGATTTACTATAATTTATTATTTCAGAAACTGTGATTTAACATTGTCATGTTGTGAAGAAAAGTGCAGTTTTAAAGATAAAACACTAAATGGAGACTTTGAGTTTATGCTGTAAAATTTTCTCCCCCAGTTCTATTGCTGCCACACAATGTAAAAACTATTAGATTAGAAACCATGTTTCTTTTGATTTGCTGGTGGTTTTTTTCCCCCCAAACATACCCTAGTGAAAATAAATCTCACTGCCCTGGACAACTGACAAATACAAACTGTGTTCTAAGAGGAAGAACATCTTTGAGCATCAAATATTTTATGTGCCTATCAGCGTGGTCACATCTCTTGAAATGCGTGAAGCAAGTGCAGAGCTCTCGTTGGAGCTCAGGTTTTAAAGCACAATCCTTTCTGATTAGAGGGATGAAATGCCCATTGTCCAATGCTGATGGGGTGGAAAGAATACATTTCAAGCCACATAAGTCCCCTGAATGCAGTGACTCCCTCAGCAGGTACTAAATCTGAGTCCATGGGGATGAATTCCTGGTTTCAGGAGCTCCCAGCACTCCAGGTGCCCCCTGCCCTCCCTGCCCTGGCTGCTGCTGGAGAAGCTTTGGCAGAGCAGGTGACTCCAGCACAGATCCCCCAAGGAAAACTCCCCAGCCCTGGCTTTGCTGCTCTCCTGAGAGCCCAGAGCAAGGCTGGACCTGCAGCCGTGTCCCACAGGGACCAAATTAAGTGTCACAGCCACGTCCAGGGGTGTGCTCATCCTGCACACCCTGTATTTTATCTTCCCATTGATAAATAATTTTCATGTTCTCATCAGAATTTCCCTGACTGCTCTGAAAGGTGGCAGAAATGGGGACTGGGCCCTTATCCACACCCATGTCTTACACAAGGGAATTTACAGCAAATGTCTCAAGGAAAACACTCTGTAGGAATGGGGTCTTTGTCTGCACAATAATTGAGTATTTTGTGGCATCATGCAGTGCTGAGTTTCCCTGAAGGTATTTTATATTTGGTCTCTTTCCATTCTGAGTATGGGACACTTCTGTAGTTTTATGGAGAAAGTGTGATGAAAATCAGGCTGTACTCTGCTTTGTGGAAAGATAAATGCAAAACCAGGGCTGAGCTTTGGACATGAATACATTATAAATACAAATTACAAGTGAATAGATTTAATTATTTTCTTCTTTCTTCTAAGTGACCATCCAGCAAATCAAACATGGGGAGTTTGCTCTTTTGTGTGGCTTTTCAATTGCCTGCTGTGAAAGAAAATGGATATGAAGAAGAGTTAAACATGCCTTGGTGTGTTCTGCCTTTGAATGCATTGAAATATTAGGGCATTGAAGGAGATTACAACATGAACTCAATTACCACGTTGTACTTCCACTGCAATTTTTCTCAATTTAGAGGCTGCTTATTCTATTAAAAGAGAGGACTTGAACTAATGGTGATTGCTGATCTGCCCTAATGACTTTTTTTTTTTCCTGATTTAAATCAAGTTTTGTTGTGCCATTGAGGATATCATTGAATATCTATCAGTCCATTTATCCAATTTAGAAACAGAAAAGGTCCTGGAATGCACATTTTCAATAATACAGAGCAAGCTGAGGGTGTAATAGGTAAAAATGCAAATAAGAGATGAAAACATCCTCAATTCAAAAGTTCCTAGGAGCCATCCTGGGTGCTGGAACCCAGCTCTCTGTCCTGGCAGGCTGTCAGGGGAGTCCCTGGTGTGATTTTGGCATGTCCAGAGTAATGAGCTGTGACAAGAGGTCCCAGCCATGGCTTGGCAGCCAGAGGTTCCAGAGAGTGCCTGGAAATGAGGCCATGTGGGCTCTGCCAGGGTCCCACTTGGGTTTTGCAACACCAGCTCCATGCTAAGCTACTGGAAATTGTTTAATCTCCCTTACCATCCCTGGTGCTTTTAGGGTTTTAAGCATTAGGACATCTTCAATTACTGTTATTGAAGGTCTCTCAGCTTTGAAAATTGGGAATACATTCCATCAGAGACCCCACCATGGTAATTGGCATGTCGTGGCAATGTCTGCACAGTGTTGTTCCTATTTCAGTCTGCTGCAGAAAAGATTGTTTGCTGATTTTCCCAGAAGTATAAAATTAATTCAATCTAGGCTCTATCGAGTAATGTTTGTGAAAATGAAATTGCAATTTCTCAGACTTTGAATTATTAAAGTCTGCTTTGCTCAGATTGAGATCCAGAGCAGCTCCCTTTCCTTTTATTTGCTCCACACATAACAGTGTCGTTGTCACAGCTTTGTTTTCTATGTTATGATGGGAGAGCATCAGTCCCAAAGTTTTCTTGGCACAGCTGTGCCCCCAGCTTTGCTGTTCTGGACACGTGGCTTAACTGCAGACTCTTGTCCTGTGGATTCTCTGGTTCCATGGTAGTTTATGATGTTTATCCCACGTGAGATGCTTGGATGACCCTGTTCCCTTGAATGCTGTGCAGGATCTTTTCTTTCCAAAACCAGTGAATAATGCACAGGCTTAATCAATTATCTCCTCAAAGTTTGTAATTGATGCATTTTAATATCTGATAACATGCCTAATGCTTTCAGCAGCAAGACAAATATGTTGACAAGGACTATAAATGACTTGGGTATTGACCATCAGTCATTTTAATTAGCAAATCTCTGAATACACTGGAATCAATTTGTTCAATTAGAAATTAATAGAGGTTCCTAGTCAGGGTGTAATGTTGGTTTTGAAATGCTAAAATTGGCAGTATTACCAGATGCTAAAGACAAAAAATAATTGGAGCAGCTGGAGTAGAAATGGGATATTGTTAAATGTGCTCCTGGTTTATCACATTCCCTTTTATAAAAGTGTTCTTTGAAGTGAGGTGGCAATGAAATTGGTCTCTTACTGGATTTGGCTTGATCATTTCTTTCTGCTGAATAATTACACCCTTAATTTTCATGACTAAAAGCTGGTAATCCAGGACATAATTAGTGAAACTTAAATTCACTAATTGTAAACTGATCAGTCACTGATGTAATTAATAATTGAGTTGACTTCATGGAGGCTGCTGTGATGGCAGCACAGGTTCTTTGTTGCCAGAAGTGACAAAGAGCAGAAGTGGTGGCAGGGGCTGTCCCAGAGGGACAGGACCTCTCCTGGAGGATAATTCCATGTCCAGTGCTTTTAGTCTTTTGTCTTTTCGGAGACAACAAAGAGCATTAAATGGACCCAATATATTAAATGTAAATATAAGCCAATGAAGAGCTCCTTATTAAGGAAAAACCCAAACCAAACGATTAACAACGCCCTCTCCCCCTGAACCCCAAACACCCCAACCAAAGGGGGAAAGCAAAACGAAACAAACAATTCAGGAATAGTTTGGGTTCAGACTTGTGAGTTAAGGTGAGAAAACTCTCCCCTGCAGTTCGAGTGGTTCATTTACACCTCGTAGGATGCTTTATATAGAAGTGTAAAACAGGAGACGCTGCATTTTTTCCGAGATCACTCTTCCTAATGATTACTCCCTTCTAGTTCCATTTGCTTCAGCATCGATAAAATGCAGATTAAAGGGTGGCAGAATGTTTTGCTCCTAAGTGTGGTTTACCAGTTGATTTTCACTTCCTGCATGGGGAGATTTAAAGATAAATGCCTCAGAAATCACGACTGGAAAAGGAGACCTTCCTAGGTGCTGGATTGAAGTGCAATTTTTGCGAGCATCTCTGTTGAAAATATTATTGATTTACATCTGGTTGGGCTTTTTTTTTTTTTTGGTGGAGCGTTAGAACCTGGTGTTCATTGCTGTCATTTTTTTTTTCCTGCCTGCTGCCTCCTGAGCCAGGAGTGCTGCTGTCATTAGTGCACTTTCTGTGACATTTCTGTCAGCACTTTCTTTCACCAAGGTATTCTCCCCTTCTCTGGCAAAGAAGGATCTTCTTTTAACTCTGCTTATGACTCTTTCTTGCACACTTTTAATTTGTTGCTTAGAATAACAACAAGCTTGAAGTGCATCACCTCGTTCTAGAAAGGGGTGAGAGCAGTGAAATTTTCTGGGATCATCTCTAACTGACTAACATTTCTTAAATTTACACTGCTCAAGGCATTCATTAGTAATGGACGAATGAGAAAGAATGTGAGATAATGCCAGTTCAGTAATTTCAATTAGACTCAGCTCAGGCTTTTGAATTCTTCTGTAATATTTTGTGTTTTCATGAAACAGAGAGAGGGAGAGAAAGGAGCATCCTTCCATTTCCAGTCTCAGAAATACTCATGGAAATGGAGTTTGTGAGCGTTGGGCAGCCACTGCTTTGTGTGAGTCAAGGAGAAAGAGCTGGATAATGCAAGAACTTTCTTGAGTTGTTAAAAACAGCACAAAAATCAAATTTCAGAGTTACCCTTTCATATCTTTTCCCTCCCTGCTGCAGGTCACTCACTGATCGGGTTTCTTCTTTTCCCGTGTGAGTGAATTTATCTTGATTGGGGTTTTACCAAGTGACTTTTTCCCTCCTGAAGCTCTCACTTCCTGCACTTCTAATGGAAATAAATTCCTAAGAACTGTAGGCTGGCTCAGTAGAAAGCAGGCCTACAAGAAAGATGGGGCTTGTAATGAGGAGGGAGTTCACATTCTGACACAGTCATTTGTATTGAGATCACCACAGTGATGACTAGAAGGAAGAGTTTCCTTTGAAATGAAAATATGAGTCGTTTATTTTCCTAAAATACCCTGTTTCTGCATATTTTGATGCCCAAATATTGTGATTTTTCTGCCTTTATCTAGGCTGATATTGGCCACCAAATTTTCTGAGGAAATGTACTTTTTTCTTTGTTGAAAAATGGAGCACTTGGGATATTGTTATGGAAAATCCTGATCTGAGAATAATTGTGTCTGCAGGCTGTGCCAGCCTCTGCTGCAGTTGAATCCATCAATATCTGCATTCTACAGACGCCTCATTCCCTGGGACAGGAGCAGTTTGTGTGCTGGTGGGTCAGAGACCACTGGAGTGGGAAAGAGAACAGGGACAGAATGTAACAATTTTAGCATGGATACCTTAAATTTTGAATGTTAAAAACCTTTGCAGAATTTGGAGCCTCAGAGAAGCTGTGCAATGAACTTTGCAGGGTGGGATAGAATAGGGAGGTTCCCTGGCTGGTTTATGTCAGGGTTCAGGGGCACCGGGAGTAGGCAGAGGTATTGCTGTGTCCTTTCACTGCAAATCAGCCTCGTGCTTGGTTAAAATTCCTGCATTACTGAGCAAACTCACATCATATAAACACCTCAGGTTCTGGTAGGAGTCAAGGGAAGATTTTCATATGCTGCATTACAGTTTGATTTTAACAACCAAAGTAATGGCAACTTTAAACCCAGCAAGTTTTTCGTTCTCAGAAGAGCTCGGTGCTGAGAAGCTCAGAGGTGTGTGGTGCTGGGGTAAGGGAGAGGGACAGAAGACAGGGGGAAAAGGTGAAATGTTTAATTACACCCATCAAATTATAATATATAATGGCAAAACCTGCTGCAGGTAGAACCAGGTTCTGCTTTTTTAAAAAATAATTTAAGGGAGGCATCAAACTGTAAACCTACAGAGAATAACAAGCGATGTTACTCCCCTGAGAGGGACAGCACACAATCCACAACCTCCAGGTATTTACTTAATTCTCATCAAACCACATGGTCTCAAAGCAGCAGATTTAAAACAAACTACTTATGAGTTTTACAGGCAGCAGCAATGCACAGTAAAGGAGATTTCCTTACAATTTGTACATTCTGTGTACTCTGGCAGTGCCAGAATTGGAGCATTTTTTAACTTGACTTCATTGCACAGTGCTGTGGAATAATCATGAAATTTACCTGCCTAGACAGTCTATTTGCTCGTATTTCACCTAATGGTAATGAAAAATGAGTGCTATTTTCCTTGCTTGTCAAACCCGAGTTATTTAACCCTGATGAATGCAGAGGATGATAACGTCAGTGGTATTTTTACAGCAGGTGACACAGACTCGTAGAACTTCTAATTTACTGTGCAACTCCAGGACAAATGTGGTAAGGGGCAACTTTTATTTAATATAAAAATTGTCTTTTGCTCTGCAAGAGCTCCTTGCATGGCATATCTCCAAGGAAATCCTGAGGCTGTTAAACTAGCAGGAGTTTTGAAGCAGTTTGAGGCGTGGGTTGACCCTGATTGCAGACAGGACAAGGAGTCCTCCTCCCTCATTACGGGGCTGAGCCCTTCCTTGAGGGGGGATCTGGCTGGAAATGAGCAGTGCTGGGAATAGTCTGGTGGAGCTTGAGAGATGGGTGACTTTAAAACACATTCACGACTCCCTGCAAGAGCTTACTTTGAAGGAAAAATGTGTTTATGTGTTGGTTTCCCAAATGGTTCTCCTGTGGAGTGTGCAGAAATGGTGAAAGTGAGCCAGAGCAGATGTAATCCACTGCTTTTTAATCATTAAATAAAACTGCAACCCTTCACCTTTTTTTTTTTTTTTCCTGATCAGCAAGAAAAATGTGCTTATTGAACATATCCTGAGATACATCTCCACTAATTTTCACAGTTTAAAAATAAATGTGATGGAAATGTCACAATTGGCATTTCTGCTAAGGATGGACAAAAGTTTTGCTGTGTTTGGGCATTAAGTGTATTAATAGTCCTGGATGAAAAATTTAGCTCTGTTTCTGGCTGAGTTGTCTTTTTTTTGCTATCAGCCAGAGATAAACTGTCTACAAGTGCAAGCTACTAACTTGTTCATCTGCAATTATGACCTTCTCAGGCTATTTTTTCAGTGGGGAATATAATAATACTGCTTAGAAAGCAATAAAACTTGTCTATTTGCAAGTCTCCTATTTAAAGCATACCTGTCAAACTTGAAGGATAAAGACAATGCAAAATCCTGCCTTATGGAGCTTTTTGAAAGATAAACGGGTACAGAGATAAAAGGGATTGAATGCAGGAAAAATAAAAACTGCAAAGGATTAAAGTAATAATGTGGATTTAGGAACCAAAATGCTGCTAAATTACAGGATAAGAGGATGAGGGTTTTGAGAATAAGTTCAATATGACAATAAAAACAATAGAAGTTGACAGGAAAGGGAGGGGGGGAAGGATAAAAGCAGGAAATAAGTTGTACTAAGATGAGGAGGAAAAGGAAGTCCAAGATCCATTCACAAATAAAAGCGCCAACACTTAGAGAGCTGCTGTTGTTTACACAGTCAAATAGTTTTGTGTCTTGAATAAGATTTCAGTGTTTTTGTTCTCTGTTAAATAGAAGTAGCCTTAAATAAAATGTCTACGCCTCCCTCGTTGTGGAAATGAAAATGTTGACAGTCCAGAAGGCAGCAAAGAGAGAATTGAGCCTTGCTGAGTTTTCTTCAGTCATGCTGCAGATGGGATGAACCAAACTTCATTTCTCTGAATTTTCTGTTACTTCTGGTACAGGCTGCTGAGTTCCTGAGCACAGATTAATGTCACAGCTGTGGCATAGAGTGGTAAAATATGTTTAATATGTGATTAAATGTATGGTTTTTAAAAAAACTGTGTATCTCTAGAACTGACTCTATCCATTAAAATTGTTTCATTGCCAAAGTATAGCGACTTTGAGTTTCTAAAAATGGTGGGAATCTTTTTACTGGTTGTTTTACTGGAATTCTGTCCTTTTAATGTTTCTAGAGTCTATTTGCATGATAACATCTTATAAGTTCCTGGATGTAGTTGTTCAGGGAGCTCTCACAGGAGGCTGTGGTTTCAATGATGTGACTTTTAAAAAGAAAACAGCAGCCTTACAAGGGACAGAGGGGAAAAATGTGTTAATGAGTTGGTATTTTCCACATCCAAAATTAAAATGCATTTTAGACATAAATGTTGAGAGAAGAGCTAGAAAAAGAAAAGCTAGAAAAAGAAAAATTAGGTGTTTCTTTGTTCAAAGTATGGCACGAAAATGAGGTTTTTCCAGGAGAAGGCGAAGAAAATGCATTGGTAACTGCAGAGCAGCTTCACATGAAACTGGACACGAGAGAAACGTGGGGATTGGCTTGGTTTGTAGAGGTGTTACCTGAAACAAATTTTAAATAAATGAATCCAGATGGCAGTTTGGATGTGTGGAAGAGCAGTGCTGGAAGTGGCTCCTGATCTCAGCAGACCCAAGTGCAGGGGCCAAACCTGGTGGGCACAGCTGGGGCTGGTTCTGGGGGCTTTGGGAGACTCCTGGGCACTCAGAAGAGTTTGGTTGAAGTTTGCTGCTCATTTTGCAGTTAATACAAAACCTGTACGGTGTCCATAGAGCTCCCAAGCAAACCCCTTTCATAAGCAGGGAGAGTGAACCCAAAGGTAAGGGTGTTTGCCCTAAACAGGCATCCAGATATTTTAAAATGCTTTTTCATCTTGTTGCCATGGCTTTACCTGTGTGCTGTGTGTCTTGTCTATATTGTGTTTGTGAATGTGCCCAATTTCCCTCTTTGTGGAATTTACTTTTTGCCTTAACTCTTAATTGAAGTCATGAAAACAATGGCTTAAATCTTGGGAGAGGGGTGGCCATGAAAAGGCACTCATAACCCACCCATGCCACTTTGAAATAATGTAATGTTTACTTTGTCCTTCCTAATCATTATTTATACTTATTTTCTTCTCCATGTCCACCTAGAAAACATTTTAGTAAATGCCCTGACTCTTCTGAGGCTCTGTTCTCTGGGAGTGCACAGATAACTTGGTATCTCCATCTCTTTCTAGCAGATTATTTGGAGATTTTTCTGCAAAGGTGTTTCTGGCCTATACAAACTCCTCTGTGTGATGTGGATAAATAATTATCTTTTTGTCATTCTTCATTTTACACACTCGTGTGAGAGCAAGCAGCAGATCAGCCTTTCATTAGGTTGTGTCATGGTAGAAATATCAGGGAACTGAATTATTGAACATGACTCAAAGAAATAGATACAAAAGGATTTTTCTGGCCTGGTGAAGAAAAGCTGACTGCAGCAATTGCTGAGAAATATTAAACCCAGGTACTCTGGCCTAGGAAAAGGGTGTGTTTGAGGTTTTAGCTCAGGATTGCACAGGCTATGGTCAATATGACCAGATTAAAACGGTCAAAGGGATGCAGCAGCCCCAAAGAAATAGAAGAATGTAAATACCTGGTTTCTGTGACTAAGCCATAGAGGAAAGGTTAATATTTTTTATTAATATTAATTTAATCAGTATTATTTTTATTTATATTTCCATTATTATAATAATTTTGTGTCCTTTGTGAAAGAAAAGGAACATGCAATCTATTCTGACCCATCAAAATACCTTGGAGGAGGAAAGAAAGACTTATGAAAGCAAGAGAGAAATGGTTGGAACTGTGGGAAGTCACTTCTTGGGTGTCCTGTCAGAGCTGTCAGCAGTGCCTTGGCACTGCGATGTTTTTGTGCTGTTTCTTCACCCATGCAGGCAGAAAGGAAGTCAGTTCAGAGAAGATTATTTCTAATTACACGGAGATGTAACATTTTAGAGTGGGGCATGGGGATTTGACCATGTGACACCCATTAATGTTAATGGAACCCATGCAGCTAAATCACTCTTCACTTTTACTGGAAAAAGGGATCCTGGAGGGTTTGCACAGAGCCCGAGCTGTCTGTCACACAGCTGGACTGGAAATCCTGCTCCTGGGAGTACAACTGGCACAGCAGGAGGGAGGAATGCTTTACTACAGTGACAATTTCGGGTCTTTTTAGGTGGAAAGACACTTTTTAATGTACTTGAAGGCTGTGATTTTTCTGTTGCTTTTTTTTTTGGCGATTAGTGATTTGAGCATATTAATTACTTGGAGCAGTCCTGCTGTTGTTCTTCATGTCAGCCAGTGATAGAAGCAGCACCTCTGTGGTGGGTGTGATTCTGAGGAAAGCTGTGCGGTTAAACAGCATTTTCCTCTCATTCTGATTGTCTTGTGGTGTTATTATTGCTTGAAGAAAGAGCTGGTGTCTTGTCTTTGCTGTGAAGGCATGGTGGGAGTGAATTATGTGGGAGAAAAATGGGAGGGGAACTTTGGACTCTGCTCAATCAGCATCCATTACTGACTCCTACTGGAGATCACAAAATGGATAAGAAAGTTCATCTCATGAATTACTCTCAGAAAACTTAAGCTATTGAATACTTCAGTGTAAAAATAGAGATATTAACATTACAAATTTCAGTGTAATAAAACCTCTTTCCTTGGGAGATAGTTCATTACAAATAGCAGATGAAAGTAGTTCTTTAACATCTCATTAGAATTCTCCCTATTCATGCAAAGTCTGAATATCCAGAGTAATTACTTTAAATGCCTCTTTCTTTTTATTCCCTTTTATTTTATTGTTACTTTATTGCTGTCACTTTATTACTATTATTCATTTTTACTATACTTTATTATTCAAAATTACGCTTACAAAGGAGTTCTCTGATTTTTAGGAACCAAGATTTTTTCTTTTACTCCCTGAACAGAGCAAGCTGGAGATGGAGAATTAGACAGAATGAATAAATAGACAATTAAAGCAATAAATAAATTCCACAGGTTCTGTAAGTTGGATCAAAGCCAAGATTCCAGTGGTTCTATTCATCCTTGGCTGAGCAAGCTGCAAGAGGAGAGCCCATGCTGAGAACAGCAGCAGATCCAGCAGAAGCTGTAATGCAGCAGCACAGCTAATTAGAATTCCTGTAGGCTTTATCAACAGGTCTGCAAAACACAACAGTTAAGATTTGACTGTGAAAACGTGACTTTGATGTTTCTGAGGTGAGAAAAACCAGCTCAAAATTACCCCATTGAAAATTATCACTTAAAAATCTACCTTTCTGTATAGTTGGATGTGTAATGCATTTGCTACTACAGTGATTTTTGTAGTTACTGCAATCAAAGTTAGCAGTAATTTAATTTCCCAATAAACTGTAAAATATGGACATTCCTGCAGACTGATACTCACATGGAGCTAGGTTGGTAGATAAATACTTTATCTTTTCAGAGGAAAATGTGTGTATTTACCCAAAAGGTGAGCTTTGAGGAAGGAAAATGGCTGTTCACAACAGATTTGCATGGAGGCTTCTCGATATTTATGCCTAGTAAATGTCCTGGGAAGAAGTAGTTAATTGAGTCAGCTATTTTCAAATGAAATTGCTTCTGCTGGGCAAAGTCTAGTAACAACTGAAGATGTCATTTGGAGGGAGGAAATTGATGGTTAGGTTTGTCATTCCACCTGTGAATTATCCTGTTGAAAAGAAAGATGGAAAAAACACATCTGACAGGTTGATGTGTCAGTGCCTTTATTAGAATATTCCTTATAGGTGAGGGCATGGGTCTGGTTTAAGCCTGCAAAGGATGTTTAAAAAGCTCTGCCTGGCTATATCCTTTTGTGTGTTTGCAGTAGAATCATGTAGGTGCAGTCTTGTTTGGTCCTGCTGCTTGTAGCTGGCTGAACCAAGTCCACAGAATATGAAAGCTTTGTCACAGTGGGATTGTCACCATGGCTGTCTGGTGGCAAATAAAAAAAAAAAAAAAGATTCTGGGAGGTTTGTATGGTAGAATTGATTTTTTTTTTTTTTTTTGAATGTAGTGAGTTTTGAGCGAGAGATGTTAGGTGTCTGGGTTAAACTTTTGGTTTTTAGGTGAATGCAGGTCTGTAGGAAAGGATGTACATCCCAGTGTGAGCTGTGTATCCCAGGCTGTATCCTAATGTATATCCTGGTGTGTATCCCAGTGTGAGCTGTGTATCCCAGGCTGTATCCCAATATGTATCCTGGTGTGTATCCCAGTGTGAGCTGTGTATCCCAGGCTGTATCCTGCTGTGTATCCCAATGTATATCCTGGTGTGTATCCCAGGCTGTATCCCAATGTGTATCCTGGTGTGAGCCGTGTATCCTGAGCTGTGTATCCCAGGCTGTATCCCGATGTACACCCCAGTGTGAGGCTCTCTCCTGGGCTCTACATCCCAGTGTGTATCTCAGGCTATATCTCAGCTCTGTCCTGGTGTGTATCCCGGGCTGTGTCCCAGGAGGTATCCCGATGTGTATCCTGCTGTGAGGCTGTGCATCCCTGTGTGTATCCTGCTGTGAGGCTGTATCCCAGTGTATATCCTGGGCTCTGTCCTGGGCTGTACCCCAGTGTAAGGCTCTGTCCCAGGCTCTGTCCTGGGCTTGTACCCCAGTGTAAGGCTCTGTCCTGGGCTGTGTCCCAGTGTAAGGCTCTGTCCCGGTTTATCTCCCGGTGTCTCTCCTGGGCTCTATCCCGGTGTATTTATCTCCCAGGCTCTATCCCCGTGTATTTATCCCGGTGTGTGTCTCTCCCGGGCTCTCTCTATCCCGGTGTATCCATCTCCCGCTGTATGCATCTCCCGGCGCTGGGTGCGTGCCCGCAGCTCTGGAGCTCTAGCTCCATCTCCCGGAGAGCATCCCTCATCCCTCCCGCTCCATCTCCTGGAGAGCATCCCTCATCCCTCCCGCTCCATCTCCTGGAGAGCATCCCTCATCCCTCCCGCTCCGTGTCCCGAGAGCATCCCTCATCCCTCCCGCTCCATCCCGCTCCATCTCCCGGAGAGCATCCCTCATCCCTCCCGCTCCATCTCCTGGAGAGCATCCCTCATCCATCCCGCTCCGTGTCCCGAGAGCATCCCTCATCCCTCCCGCTCCATCCCGCTCCATCTCCCGGAGAGCATCCCTCATCCCTCCCGCTCCATCTCCTGGAGAGCATCCCTCATCCATCCCGCTCCGTGTCCCGCAGAGCATCCCTCATCCCTCCCGCTCCATCTCCCGGAGAGCATCCCTCATCCCTCCCGCTCCATCTCCTGGAGAGCATCCCTCATCCCTCCCGCTCCATCCCGCTCCATCTCCCGGAGAGCATCCCTCATCCCTCCCGCTCCATCTCCCGGAGAGCATCCCTCATCCCTCCCGCTCCATCTCCCGGAGAGCATCCCGCATCCCTCCCGCTCCATCCCGCAGCCCGTTGTGTACATTGTCGCTGAAATGCCGAATTGTCCTTGCAGAGGGTTCCCCACGGTGTGGGGCCTGTCCCTCCGGCACAGTTCAACTACAGAAAGGTGTGCTAAATACACAGATACATGCTGCTGTCAGCAGAGATCTTAATGAACACACCCTCTCCAGGCCTTCTAAAGCACTGGAATTTTTCTCCCTAGGGTAAAAGTTACCTGTGTCTAAGAGTGGGTTTATATTTAGTTATATATTTAGCTATAAACTACACTAGAATTATTTTAGCATTGAATTTCTCCCTGTTTTTATTTCCCCATATAATATAAAATGCATCCAGAGTTTTAGAGAAGCTGTCTCTAGAAATGAAAGTAATCAGATCCCAACAAGATTTGCTGTTACGTCGAGTTTGAGGTTATCTCTAAATGGCTTTTCTTCCACACGCACTGGGAGCAGCTCAGAACAGCTTCTGCATGGGCTCCTGTGAAACTAGGCTTAAAAATGTTAAGGAAAATTACCTCCACTGTTATGGACTTCTCACTGAAAAAAACAAATCACAATGCCAGTGTTTCAGTGCCTTTTTTCTTTGCTGCTCCACTCATAAATTAGTGCTTCAAGTGAAGGAGGTGCTGCTTAGAAGTCTGATAGTGCTGCACTGCAAATAGAATGTTTTCCTCTGAGGTCTAAATAATTAATTATCACAATTAATTTTTATGTGTTTTGTGTTTCAGAAGTTGTGTTTTTTCAGGGAATGGTTTATTTTCAGTGCAGATAATAAATTTATAAGGAGACTGCCAGGTTGCTGTTGCTGTCATATGGAGAAGCTTTTTATGGAATGTTAGTAATCACTGAAGGAATGGTTTATGTACAGAATAAAACCATGAAAGGAAGATATTTTCTATCCATAATTTGTATCAGAAGTGGAGTGAGTTTCCCTTGGCTTTCCAAGTCAAGGCTGGCAGTAACCCTCAGCTGCAGTGTGCTCTGAGCCTGTACAGTGTATTTTCTGTCTGGATGCCACAGGAAAGCAAAGCTTTTGAAACAATGTTTATAGACTGTTAAAATTAAACCCACTGTGATGTCAAGGCAGCAGCTGGAAAATTGTCTGTGGCTGTGTGTGCACAGTGAAGTCAAGGCTGTGTGACTTGGTGTGGCGTGGACTGAGGGCCGACAAGGTAATTCTGAGGAATTATGTCCTTGTGACACTTGACTGAGATTAAATGAGTTTTGGCCATTTTTGTCCAGCTTGGTTAACATAACTAATATGTTGTGTATTCAGAAACTGATGGCAGAATTCACTCCTTGCTGCTCAGGCCACAGATGGATAAACACAAAGCAGCTGCAGTGACTGTGTGTGACAAGTGTGGCTTGGCAAAGCTCCTCCTGCTCTTGGTAGGGCTTCCTCTGCATCAGAACTAATGCTGCTGAATTATTTTTGTGAATAATCCCTCTGCAAGGATGTGTCTGGCATCAGTGCTGCTGGAAATTGAGATTTTTATGGTTACTCTAGGACTTCTATTGTCTTTCCACTTGTGTTATGTTCAAAGGTAATGTGCTTTAAAAACGATTCCTGGCGTTCCCTTCTGGGATTCTGATTATGGCTCACAATATAAACTAAACCTTGTGATAAATTCTGCAAGCAAGCAAACCAAAACAAGAAGAGAAGAAAGAGCAGCAACACTCATATAGACATATGTATGTTATAGCTTCTGTATGTGGAACTGGGATTTTTTGATCCTGTTATTCTTTGAACTGTGTCTTTTTGAGGAGTGTAAGTAGAAAGCATCAGAAAGCAGATGCTTGAGATCTATTTGGCAGATAAAAATTGCATTAAGAGAAGGTGTATTTTACTTGGAGTTGTAAGAAATTCTATTTTGCAATGAGGAAAGAAACTGTTATAAGGTATTTCACACCTTTGATGTCAGTCTTCCATTCTCAGTGCCCCACTGCTTCTCAGGGCTTCCTCTTCCCTATGAAAAGCTTCAGCTTTTGGTGGGAGAAAAAAGTTAAGAATATTTATTTAGTGTTGAAATCCTTTCTGTTTGTTTAAGACCCTGTTTGTGCTCTTAAGTATTCATGGATGATGTAGATTTTTTTTTCAAGTTTACAGTGAAATTTCAAGCCCAAAAACCCAAAAACTCAAAAAAACTCGGATAACTTTCCCTCACTGGAAATGTGTCAAGTTTTAAAGAAATTGAGATGAAGTCCTACTGGCTATTTTGGAAGCTCAGATTGTGCAAAGGTGATCTCAAGAGCCCTCAGGTGGCCTCACAAACCCCACAGCCTTTCCAAGCTTAGTTACTCACAGCAATAAACAATTAGTAATGTCTGAGTAATGCAGTAAATTTGCAACTGTAGCTCTTGGGCAGTAGGGCAGGGTTTGGGAGTTAAATTAGCTTGCACAGTGCTCAGTGAGAAAGATTTCCCTCAAATTAAGGATTCCTTAAAGCAAGAAAAAATCAGGGGGGATTGGTGTATTTTGGGGCTCCAAATTCCCATAGTGTGATGTATCCTGGATGATGCAGTTAGGGAAGACTAACAAAGCAAACAAAAGGCAAAATAACTCATTGAAATAGTCCACTTAATGATTTTTGCTTTATTTATTTTATTTATTTATTTTGTCTATTGTGTGAAAAGCCAAGTTTGATTTATATGCAGTTTGATTTATTTTGAAGTAAATAGAATATTTCTCACTAATGTGCAGCATGTAGGAGCATCAGGGACAAAAAGGACAATGTAGGATGACAGTTCTTACACAGGATACATTTTACATGTGTCCCTCAAAGCTTTTTAGCTGCAGTAACACCAGTTTTACAACAGGAAAAAAAAATTAAAAATAAAAACAACTAACAAAAACTCCTTTCCAAGATAAGTCCATTCATCATCTGGTGGTTTCGTGGAAAGAAGTTTTCAACATTGACTTAAGTACAGAAATCTCTTGGGTAAGATATTTATTTCCTTCAGAACTTTGAACAAGGCTAGGAAATGTCCAGTACCCTGTGGTTTCGGATGGAAGCAGGGATTTCAAACACTTACAGCCTTGAATAATTCAACACATTCTGGTTTTATCCCATTTTTTATGAGGTGGGATCTCTGCCAGTGGTTCAGAAGAAAAGTCCAACCTCTCTGCAGTGCTCGTGAAAAGTTTCCCAGGGGTTCCTGTTATGACATTAATATGGATTGCTAAGATAAAGTTACCAAACATTTACAGGTTTCACAAAAGGAAAGGCGATGCCCCTCATTCCTACAATAACATTTCGGACATAGAAAATGGCAATTAAGTTTTAGGATTAAATCCCATCCTAATGTCTGATATTGCTTCTAAATGAACTGCCAAAAGTCCTGGGCAGGTGTGAGATCTGATTTTCACATCTGGGTTTTATTCTTTCAGCCTTATTCACAAGGCTTTAGTAAGCATTCCAAGAACTGCAGAATGATACAATTGTATGTAATTTGCCTAAATAAAGCTGTAGCTACTGCAAACTTAATTTCTTGCAGCACTGACAGCATAAAAATGGTATAAAACTCTGTTCCTGTTTTGAATTCAGTTCTAAAAGGCTCTTTTTTTTTCTACCCTGAGTATCAAATTTAAATTTTAACTAGTGTACAGGTATTTTCTCCCAAAGACTGAAAATATGGAGCTAATGCTGTATGTCTGAGAAGCCAAGGACACTACAAACTGCACTTTTGAGCCCTTTCTTTCCACGTTAAGCACCACTTTACAAGAAAATTTACACAGGCCTCAGTTGGTTGCAATGCTGCTTAACTTGATGATGCCTTTAATTTTTTTTTTCCAATTAATTCTTCAGAGACTGATTTGATTTGCCTCAGTGCTGAAAATCTGTTCCTCTCCTTCTTTCCAGCACAGATCCAAGTAAAGCTGTCCAGTAGCAGAGTTACGATGCTGGTTATTAGTCTCCTTCCTCTTGAAGAACAAGAAAGGTTAAAGTAGTTTCAGAAGGTCCCCAGTTGTCAATTTTTGTCTGATTCTATAAGTGTTAGGTTTTGGGAGGAAATCGAGTTAACTTCAATGTTGCAAGCACGTTCTTGCTGTTTGCATTATAAAAACCCATGAAATCAGTGATCAGAGTTGATGGAGCTACAGTTCATGGCTTTGTCCATGACCGATTCCCTGGTCAGGGATACAGCAAAATACACCTTGTTACAGAATTCTCCAGAACTGGAGTATATGCTAGGGGATGGGATACTGGAAAACTACAGATTTTTGGGGTTTTTTGTCATTTTGAAACTTACCTGCCGTGTAATCTTGAGGTCTCAGCACGGGAGTGAAGCAGAGGCTCCTCAGAGCACAGTCTCTGCATCAGCAGCCCAGTGAAACAGGATTTTGTGCTTTGCTGTGGGACAGAATAGCAATTAAAGACCCAAAAATGGGACTTTCAGCCTTTCCTGAATAAATGCAGCCTGTCACAAAATAAAAGTCAATATCAAATAATTAAGAATGAAAACAAAGAGCAAAGCAATGCCAGAGGAAATATTCAGTTTTGAGAGTGCCCAAACATTGTTACTATGAAACACTTTCCTTTGTCAAATTCTTGCCTGTTTGAGCTAGAAAAGCCACTCTTGTAGGATTTTATTCTTTAGGAGAAGGGGAGAAGAATGTTGCCTCTCACTGCTGATGAGTTACACAGAGTCCTTGCATAGGACAGCTGGGAGTAGCAACTGCCTTCAGAATGATTTTAAATTAACAATATTGTGAAAAGTACTCATGTTACCAGTTTCCAGCCCTTAGAGCTGATTAAATGAAATAGGACTCATATTTTACAGTCTGTCAGTAAGTCCATCATATTTTTTGGAAGAAGATTTATTTTCTAGGAGGCTTTCACTGACTCTGGATTCTACAGGTTTTTTTTCAGCTGGCAATTTCAGATACTGTTTAAAGAGGAAGGGAGCAAGATGCCATCATTCCCAAGTCATAATATTGGAGAGGAGCTGAAAAGGTGTTATATCAGCTTTAAATAGATTGAATTTTTGTGTGCAGGAACTTGGAGCTTCCCTTGCTGAATAGTTTTGCAGTAAACTCATTCAGTTGCTCCTTTTCTATTCGGGAGGCAGTAAAGTGACAGGACGCAGAACAGGAAAAATGACTTTTCTTGTGGATTTTAAGAGACAGATTCCACTTTTGCAGACCTGCCAGGGGACATTATCATGTAAATAATAATCATGTAAGTAATGTGGGGATGATGTTGTGAAGGAACCAGAGATCAGTCTGCAAATTGAACATACTTATTCCCTCAATATTCAGTCACCCCACGGGACTGTTTGAGGTGGGGCTGGGGGTAACATGGCATAGCTGGGTGCACTTTGAAAATATTTGAGTGGGCTCCAGAGAGCTGGAAGTGCTTTGGGGACGCACAGTGAGGTAGAGAGTGTAGAAGGAGAAGGAAATGGAATCTGCTGAGCACATCCTGGGCACCTCTGGAATATTTTGGTGCTGTAATGATGGTTGGCTCCTCCTGTGGTGAAGGTAACAGTAAGGATTACTGATTAACACCTCTCTTTATGGATTCAGGTGTAAGTGGAGGTGCAATTTATCTCTGACATTAGCCAGGGACTGATCAAGTGCCTCGACAGCACCCGAGGAGTGAGATGTAACACCTTGAGGTGTTTAATTCCTCTGGCTGATGAATTTCTCCTTGAGTGATGGTACCTTTTGTTAAGATTCCACTTTCCTAAAGTACCACTTTTGTTCTGCCGCTCTAATGGAGGCATTCAAGGCAGGGAAGAGTTGCTCTAATTTTTTTTGTGAATGCACAAGTTACTGACTTTTACTTGAACCTGCAAAGAGGAGAGGGGAGGAAAAGCTCAGCCTCTCCAGACTTACCCTGCACAGAGTAAATTCTGATGGCTTCAGTGCCCTTTAAGAGTCCAAGGGAATATGGGCTCATGAATTATCCTGATGATGAAATCCAGGTGGAGATTGAACCCATTTCATGTAGACTTTTTTTGAGGTAATCCAAAGAAAATATTTAATGTAAAAATTTCACGTTTGCGGAATCTGCGGGGGGGAGAGACATCCTGAACTCAAATAAAGGATTTAGCAGAAGACTTTAATTCTGCTGTATCAATGTTTTATGCAGGCTGTGTGCACAGCATGCTAGGTGCTCACTGGACTTGAGTAGTCTATAAAAATCAAGGTTCCTTAACTCAGTGTGGGACCAGCAGGAGACCCAAAGAAGGAATAAGAAAGTGAACCATGAAACCACTGGCAAAGCCTGAATTAATCAATTTTTCTTAGAAGCAAATCTCTTCCTGTCTCTAAAAAAGAAGAAAGCTGTTTAAATGTGGTCTCTGGAATGAATAGTGAATTCACAGGAGAAGAGCCTATTTAATAAAAGTCTTACACAAATCTAACATCAGGCCAAAATGACTGTTTTCAGTTGAGTGCCTACCTTTGAACTAAAGAAGACCACACCAGGATTTATGTACTTCTCTGGCAGTTCCTATTGCTGATTACAATTGCAGCACTCATTATGTCCACATCATAAATCTTTCCTGCTTGATGCTCAGCACCTTAATTTACCAGTTTCTTATTTTTCTAGCTGATCTACATTGTCTTAATCACACATTCCTGTTTTGGGTTAGTTTGCAGGAGGGAAGGAATTCCAGACCATCGATCTTTCTTTAGCAACTAACTTAAACTCTCCATCAACCCGAGGCTTACACAAGTGGAAAATTACTTCTCTGAAGTAGTTGAATTGCATTTTTGTTAGCATATTCAGACTCTGCAGATTGTTACTGATCTAATACTGATCAATTTTAATAATTTTTGGTGGTTTTATTGAGAACAGGCAATGTAGTCAATTTTATGTTTTACAAAAAAATTTTAGGTGGCTGTTAAAACTGAAAAAGCTTCCTTACAATTTGAGTTTAAGAAAAAAACACATAATATTTTTATTTTAGACTAGGACTGTAGCTGCTAATACTTTCACAGACTTGAGGAACAATAAGATTTAAGCACAGCAGTCTCTGCAAAAACCCTCTAAACTACATTATCTCAAATATTTTATATTTTTATAAATTATTGCTTTGAACACAGAAATCCAACAGACACAGAAGATGCCTCTAAGTAGTTTGTTAGAGTTGTGGATGTTGGAAAACCTTCATGAAACATCTGGGTCGATTCTGATCCCTCTCCTCCCATGCCTGCTCTTGGTCCTCAGGCAAAATTCCAGAGAAATTTTCCTCAGAAAAATTGTAAAATTTTCTTTGAAACCATCACAGTGGTTTCAAAGCAGGGAGTGGTTATACTCAGTATGTACCTCTTTCCCTCTCTGAAATAGCCCCAAATGATCTACCGGCAGTGTTTTCTGAATGTGCCAGGAATACACTTGCAGAAGGGACATGTAAGCCTGTTATGAGGAGAGTGATCTTAAAAAGATTTTTGGGTCTGGGTTGGTGTTAGTCCTGCTGGACTCTGGGAGATGCCTCTGGGTGCTGCTATTATCCTAATTATGGTTATTCAGAGGGAAATGCAAACTGAGCAGATTTCAAATTTCAGTCTTTGTGTTCCAAAGAAAGCCAGTTCTCTTTCCAAGATGGGAGATGAAGAGGGATTGCTGTGGAAAGTTTGGTGCAGAGGAGCAGACTGGGAGAGTTTCATGCTGGGAAAGAAGCTGAATTGTGGGAAAGCTGCAGAATCAAAACCAGGGAAAGGGGAACCGTGGGGACCAGAAACCCAAGGAAAAAAAAAAAAAAAGGGTGTCACCAGAGGACACAAGGAAAAATGATGCACCACAGCTTTGGTCACCATGAAGAGACTAATTTATTTTTTCTGACTCCAATCATTTATAGTTCTCAAAAGGTGCCAGTGGATTGGAAGGTGAACTTGCCACCTCTCCAACGACACTGGACAAACTACCAGTCTATCAAATTTCTCCGCCTCTATGAAAGAATGCAAAACAATAGGTTGTTTACAGAAAGTTGTGTGAGAAAGTTCTCTACAAGAATGTAAATTCAGAAGGCTTCAGAAAATCCTAAGAAATCAGGGCGACAAAGGGGGAGAAAAAAAAGCCAAAGAATCCCCAAATCTAGCCTGTTAACTTGATAGTTTAGGTATTCCCTAAATTATTTGGATGGTGGCTTTTTTTATCCCATGGGATCAAGAAATGTCCACTTTCACTCTTGGCTGTGTCATTTCTCAATTCACTATTTTCTAAATTGTGCTGAATACGTTACAGACACTTGATCTGTTTTATCAGTTAGAGACATTATGAAATGAAATGTTTCTGGAGTAAGGCAGAGGTAGATCTAAACCAGTCCTGTCGGGAATATTGCTGAAGTGGGGCTAAATAAAAGCCAGGAGTCCGAACTTGCGCTGCTGAATTTGCTTTGAGTGTAACTGTTCCCACTGAGAATATTCTGCTACCTGGAATATAATCAGGTTTTTCCTCTCTGGTTCCTAATATTGTATCTAGATTAAGTATTTCACTTCAATAAAGACTGCACAGTTATAATGAACACTACTTGATTTCTGAAAAGCTTGGGTTTTGTCATCATTATTAACTTAATGCCCATTAAGATTGTAATTATGGGCACAGTCCCCAGGTACTTCATCCTCACTGAAGGCCTTTATTAAAACATTGCTTTTGCTTTGACAGTGTGCACAAATTATGCTCAGGATTGCAGAGGCATGAGAGCCTAAAAATAATTTAGAAATGTTTAATCAGAGTATTCTTAAAGTTGTATGAGATAATGTCCTATTTTTGTTCCTTGCTGTGGCCAAACTCACTGCACTGTGAAATGAGGACTAAAAAGGGAATTTCCAGGTTTAATACTGGAGAATGCATATTGAGAATAACCTTCATGGTACCATTCTCATGATGGGTTCAATATTGTTGGTTGATGAAGGAAGCATACTCCTAAACTGTGGTTTTTCAAAAATCAGTATTACTACAGCTAGGAATGTGTTTCTGACAGCTGCTTGTTCACAATTCTTGATAATGTTTTCCAGTACCAGCTATCAGATATTTACAAGTGAAAACTTGCTTTTGGGGGTGTACTTCTCTTTAAGTCAATAGAATTTAAGAGGGATTAGAGGCTTCTGGATGGCTTTAAAAGACTTAAAAAATATTTTGGGTTCTTTTTTGCACGATAAAATTGGTTCAAAATTCATGACTGTTGTTTGTTTGGTGTTGGATAGTGGGCTGCAAACCAAAAACCACCAGGGGCCATGTGGATGAGAACTGATAAATAGGTGATTGAAAGGGAGAGCAAAGTGTTCATGAATCATTTTCCTGTTCAGGCAGAGGAATCAGCTTCTCCCCAGCTTTAGGACGTGGCTTTGCAGCCCCACGTCCTTCCCTGCCCAAACATCCCAGGGCTCCTGGTGTTTACACAGCTGATGTGGCAAACACGAGGCAGGGGCCTGTGCAGCCAATTTCCCTTTAGATGGAGCTGTTTCTCCTCGGATGATGTGAAGGTTGCAAATAATGTCTCTAAGTAAAGTTGAGTAAGAACGAGCTGATTTATCCTGCAGCTCAGTAGAAGGTTTTATTCTTTTATAAATGTATGTTTATCACTGCCAAAGAAAGCAAAGTGTGTTCTGTTTACACCTATTCAAAAAATCTCTTATAAGAAATATAAATTGATAAGGAAAAGAAGATGTATAATGATGTTTTGGAAACTATACAAGTAAATGTGTGCAGCTCAAATTGGGGATAGTTTTGTGATATGAAAAACATGTGAGCGCTGTGTGTAAGGTAATGCTACACAGTCAGTGAGCTGAGCTTTTGAGCATTCAAATATTTCCCTTGGAGGTGAGGAAATTTGTCTTTTCCCTGTGAGCAGCAGTGTATTGGTGGGAGTGATCCTCAGAAGGGTAAAAGCTATTTGTTTGCTTCCTGTCATGATTAACACAGACATATTTCATTACCAGGCAATCCTGCTTTATCAGCATTAACTCCAGCAAACCCAAAGCAATTCTGCTAGCTGGTCCTTGGGAAGTTGTCTAATTAACTTCTAATTAAATTCACTCTTTGAATTAAGTGCCACTTCCGAAGGATGTGTTCCCTGACACGCGTGGTTCCAGGTCTCTGCCCTTCTGCAGGATAACCATGTTCAAGTGCTCTACACGTTCAGCGCTGCCCAACAGCTCATCAGCTACCCCAGAGCATGCAGTTTGTTTAGCCTGCAGGTTTTTTTTTTTGCTGTCAAGAGATGTGGACTGGACTGTGGGCTCTGTTAATTGTTGTGGCAGCACTGGCAGCCTGATGCTGCCTCTCTCTGTACCCTCAGAGTGAGGGGTGAACTCGTGGTTTGATGAGAGAGCAAAATCCTCCTGCAGGGAAGAGGTGTGTGGAGCCAACCTGCTGGCAAGGGAGCAGCAAGCTTAGCCCAGGGACATCTCCCTTTTTTCTCCCACAGCCTGGGCTGTTCAGAGCAGAGCTGACCTGCTGGGTACATTGGAGGCCAAGATTTGGTGTCCAGCAGTGCCATTTGAGACTAACTCTGTTTGGGGTGATTGTGTGAGCCGAGGCACTTGTGCTCAGCCTTTCTCCTCCTGCTTCTCCTCCATCCCTGGTGGATTTAGGGTTGTTAAATACATTTCTACCTCTCCACTCTCGTGTGTGTTTTGGCAGTGCAGGACTATGCCACTGAGAGTTCTCTATTCAGGTGCTGCTTCCATGATTTTGAAAATGTTGTGTATCCCCTTCAGCCTTCTCTCTGGATGGAGACCTGGCCTTTCCACCATCCCTTGTGGAAGTGGCTGTGACCCTCTCCGATCCCTTTGCTTGCCACTGTATCCCCTTGATGCAGAAGCCACATCCAAGCCCTGTACTCACAGGTGTAGCCCAGTAAATTCAGTTTTCCATGATCTGCAGGCAGGAATACACAGTGACCTTCCAGTGCAGGCTCTTGGGACTTTGCTGGCCTTGGTCTTTGCCCCGGCTCCTCCTGTCATGCTCTCAGCAGCTGTCTGGAGGGGAAATGACCTGCTGTACTTTTGGGATGAGCAGTTCTGGCACAGGCTTGGGGTTGGCTACCCCTGCCCAGCAGCCCTTAGCCCTCAGGGGCAGGTGGGACCTGCTCCTCTCTTGACTTCCTGAAGACCTCCCCCAGCCTGATTCCCACACTCTGCCTGGCTTCTGGCACCATCCCTGCAGGCTGTGATAAAGCTTTATTAGTTTCATTAGACTTTCATTATGGAATAATGAGAACCATGCTAACAAATCCCCTCATTATTGCTGTATAAATCTTGCATCATAGCTCCTTGTTTCTTATTAGTGAGCAGCTGAACGTTCTGCCAGTGCAGGAGGCAAATAAATCACTGCTGGGCAAGGGCCTGCCAGGCTCCTGCTGCTTCCCAGGCAATCCTGAAACTCTTGCCCAAGCCTTTACTCGTGCTTGTCTTCCAGGAATGAAATAACTGAGGAGGAAATAGCTGAGCAGCTGCCTCACCTGTGTGTGCAGCATCCTTGAAGGCACCCAGGAGCTGGACCAGGATGTGCTGGGAGCAGTGGTGTCCTCAAAACCCCAACCTGTGAGCAACAGGCAGAACTTCAGTTCTCTCTTAAATTTGTCTTTATTTGTCTCTTATCTCTCTTTATTTCTTTATATGCGTCTCTTATTTGTCTTTATTTCTTCTTTTATCTCTCTTATTTGTCTTTATTCTCTTATGAAGAGAATATCCAACTTCTTCTCTAACAGAGGCACCTTACACAGATTTTTCACATTCTCCACCTACACAGTGTTGTAATTAAAGAAATTACAGGGTGACAGGATGACTTCTAACCTCCTAAAATAATTTGCCTTTTCATACAATAGCAATTTAAAACCACTTTAGAGCTGTGATCACTTGGAGAAAAAGCAGGGAATTGGGATGGGACTTGTGACACAAAGGCAAGCTGGGCTTCAGTTAAAAGCACTCAATAGCTCCTTTTGTGATTGTTTTTTTAATTTTTATTTTTTAAATATGAGTGTCTTTTCAACAATATTTTTATATACTGATCTGTGTGATGCATAAGCTGCATATGGTGTTAATTACTGTGAAATTAATCACATTTTGTACTGTGCTTGTGCAACCTTGTCCTCTAATCAGCATTCCTGCAGATTTCTTCTGATGTTGAATCATTTATAGGAGGCTTTTAAAAATATTTATGATTCTAGAGATGCTTCTCTGCTAATTTATTACTTTGAATTGATTGCTAGATGTGAACATGGGTTTAACCCCACGCTTGTGCTCAAATCCTGATTGCCTGGAGGTGAACCATTGACCTGAAGAGCAGCAAGACATCACCGAATTTAGAATGTCAGGTGGAAAGGGCACCTCAAGGGTCATCCAGCTCAGCCTGTCTCGGCAAAGGCAAGGGGTGTGGAGTTAGTGGGTGCTTTTTAGTGTTTGTTAACTTAAATTTCTGCACTGTCACCACAGTTGCTTTTAGCTGTTTTCTGCATTCCATCTTACTCATTGTGGAGCAGAAATAATTTCATGTGCACTCGTTGCTCTGTGTGCCTGACATGGCCTTCCTTCCATGGTTACATAAATAGAAAAAAATGCTGTAAGGTTGTTGCTGTAAATTATGTCAATTAATAGTTGTCTTTCTTTCTAGTTTTAATGTTTGTTTTTATTTAATGATGTCAATTAATAGTCTTTCTTTCTAGTTTTACTGTTTGTTTTTATTTATATTAATTTTTTTGTTTGTACGTTCCCACTCTAATTAATTTTTTTCTGTAGCATGAGTATTTAGGAAACTGGGGGGCTAGGCAAACAAATCCCCTGAGCTCTATTGCTCTGGGATTTGATTCTGTTGCTTTCTGCCTTCTTGAGCAGAAGAGGTGAGGGGATAAAGGGGAACTCCTTCATTTGCAGGGCTCAGGACTTGCAAATTGGCACATTGCAGTGTGCTCAGTGCTGGAGGGTTCCAGTTGGGTAAATCTGCTGTGGTGGGGGCGTCAGAGAGCTCCCAGAGCTGGAGCCCCAGCAAACAGATTCACCCTCCTGCCTTTTCTCCCGCCCCAAAATCACCCCCCTCTCTCCAGCCTGCTCTTGCCTTTTTGCTGTGATGGCTCCAGTCTGAAAACAGTGTTGCTCATAGAAGTTCATTTGCAATTCCACAGACCCTTCTACTTAAACCCAGTAAATTCAGGATTTATGGCTTAATTTTCTGCAGGGTGCAGGAAGAGAAGCTAAAACACTTTTGAGAAAAGAAATGAAGATAAAATAGGGAGATTTCAGCCTGAAGAGAGGTCTCTTTTCAGGCCTGCAGTTGGGTTTCTTGGAGAGTAAAAGCACTTCCTAAAATGTGTAATTTACCAGTGATCCCATCACTCTTTATTGCTCCTTCTGAAAACCTGTATAAAAAGAATTTTAAAAAGAAATTAAATGACTGAGTGTTAAAAGTGGTCACTGCCTAGTTATTCCAACCAGCCACTTGATCTAGTGAATATATATGGCATCTGGGAAACTGATATGATTTTAATTTCCAGGAAGCAAAAAGTTGGTCTATGAAGGGAAAACAGTTTTTGATGGGCATTGATCATCCACAAAAATAAGGAATTGTGGCAACTTTTCTTTTTTTTTTTAAATCCAACCATGTGGTAACTGTTCTTAAAGCCTACTGGAATACAGGTTTTCAGCAGGTACCTCAGCTTCCACTGCCATGCTCAGATTTAGATTTGCATCCACATATTGATAGATAATCTCCACAATCCCCTCCCTCCATGTAGATATTCAGTTTGAAGTTTATTCTTGACTGCACTCCCCTTAGCTGGGATCAGCACAGAGCAGTTGTGCTGCTTTCTCTTTTGCGAGGGTACAGAACTTGCCCCAGCCAGCTCTCTGTATCCCACAAGAAAAGGCAATGTTTTTATAATATTGATGTCACCTCAATTTCTGCAGAGTTTTCTGTGCAATCTTTCATGGCTCCTTCACAGGAGATCCATGTAAAGGGCTTAGGGTGTTGCTTGGGAAGTTTGCTATTATATTTCAGTAGTGATTTTCTTTTTAATACAATCAGTGAGGCTGTTAGGAGAGGAAAATCTGGGTTTAGAAGTGGGGAGGCATCTCTGCCTTGCCCCTCATTTGGTGGGTTATTTGTCACTGTGTGACAGTGTTCGTGTCCCTTAGTAGCCACCAGAAACAGCAAAGAAAGCTCTAAACCCAAAAAAGTTTGAAGTTTGAGCTGAATTATTACATTTGCTATGTTTTAAGTACCTTTAAAGCAGTGCTAAAGATCACTTGAGAGGCAACAGCATCAGCTCAGCTGATGACATGAATACACCTTTTATATGAAGTGCTAACATCAGTTAACCTTTCTGAGAGTTTATTCTTTCCTGGAAAAATGATGTTCTGGTGTGACTTTGCTGCACACAGAGCAGCTCTTCTTCTCCATTTCACCACTTGTAGCTGCAGTGAGCCATCTGACTGCAAAAGTGCACGCTGGCTCAAAGCTACACAGCCTGTGCAGGCTGGCAGTGGCGATCGTTTGCTCCCCTTTGTCGTAAGAATAAATCCTCAATGAGTTTGGTGAACGCCGAAGTGTAGCACAGGACATGGAGATTTTTGGGGGCAGGTGATGACACATTGCTTTTCTCTGAAAAAGATGATTTCTGTAGAGGATGATGTGCCTATTTCAGTGAATTTGTATCATCTTTTTTCCTAATGGTTTGACATTCTTAAAGTTTCTGAAATTTCCTTGTTTTTATGAAGGGATACATGCGTAGTGTGTGAAATCCAATTTTCCAGAGAAAATAAGATCGTAACGGAAGTGCAGAGAGTTCCTTCTTGCACTTTTGTTTATTTTAGGATCTGTGTTTCTGTGCTCAGCAGTAATTATTTTGAATTCCATGGAAATGTTTTGAGAGAAAGAGAGATTAATTCTCTTTAGTGTTAATTTGGCACAGACTCAGTCTTTGAGGAAACTAATGCCTTAATAAAGTTTGGATGGTTTTGAAATTGTTCTTTAAATTGAGATTCAAGTGAGGAAAACCTTTTCCCCAGCAAAAAGCAATATTTTTTTATCTTTAGATATGTCACCTCAATTTCTGCTGAGTTTTCTGTGCAGAAAACTCAAAGGACACCCAGGGTTTAGTGTGTTTTGCCAAGTGCTTGGGAAGTTTGCTCATTAGATCTTAGTAATTATTTTCTTTTTAGTACAATCAGAGACTTAGGAGAGGAAAATCTGGGTTTAGAAGTGGAGAGGGATGTGCCTTCCTCTTCGTTTGGTAGGTTATTTCCCTTTTAGTCTTTAGGGAGACTGTCTTTATCTCACCCCTATTTTTTCTGCTTTTTTTTTCCTTCTTCTGGGGTCCAGCATCAGACACACGAACCCTTCTCTGGGCATCTGCCAAAGGCACTAAATTCCTCTGCTGCTCCCACCAGGAGATATTTTGGCAGCTTTGGAGAATCAGCTGGAGCTGGGGCTGCTGCTGCAGTTTTTTCCTGTGGGATGCCAGGATGATGGAGAGTTCCAGGGGACCACATGGGGCTGGGAGCAGTTTGGAGTCTGATAATTACAGAGCAGGATCCTGAATGGACAGAGAAGTGGCATTTTCCAAAGTGGAATTAAAGCATCTGCAGCTGAGAAGGATTCCTTGTACCCTCTGTGTTTGGAAGCTAAAAGGGCAATATTTGCCTAAAAATTTTCATATACTGCTGAAGTTATGAAAAATCAGTAATAATTTGTTTGGATTTCATTTTTTTAACTGGCAAAGCAGACTAAAAGTGCTCAAAGACATAAATGATTCTGGATTACATCAAACCTTGCCACATAGTGCATCAGAAATTGCTTATTTTATTGCTTCTTTCTGAACTTTTTCTGGTTCATCTTTGTTTAGTTGTGGTTCCTGTGACAGACCACCAGCAGTAGCAGACTCTCAAGGGGAGAGAAGCAGAAAGTATTTGAAAGGCCAAACTTTATATAAATAAAGCAGGCCAAAGGAAAGGAAACAGCTGAGAGATAAAAATTAAATGAAATATATATAATATATAAAAATATATTATATAATATATAAAATAGATATTATATAATATATAAATATATATATTAATATAAATGAATAATAATTGAAATATATGCTTAGTTTCACCTTGAGAGAGATATTTTACTCAACCACGTGGCAGAATTTCTATCATGAAATAACCTTTAATTGCTATTTGTTACTTCAGTTACATAGGAGAGAGTGTTAAAAGGTTTCAGATAGCAGAGTTCCTTAGCTTAAAGCTTCTCTCACCTCCCAGATATCCTTCCTCTCATGCTGGGATGTCTGGGACAGGCTCCTGGGTGCAATATTTCCTTTAGCAAAAATATTTCAGGTGCAAAATAGAAAATTGATAATGGCTGAAATATTTGTTCAGTATTTTTTATCACTCATAGCCCAAATTCTGCATAACCTGTCTTGCCCTTTTGATCAAAAGTGAAATATCTTCTATTTGCCTGGTTCAGGACAGAAAATAGATGATTCTTTTGAGTGTCAGTTTCTAGTTGTGCTCTTTGGTTTTGGCTCTTTCTAGATTTTACCCATAATAAGCTTGTGAAATAGACAAATACCTTTAATAAATTCTGCACATTTATTATGTAAACAGATGTGAAGATTTAAGTTTGCTCGAGACTTTGGATGATTCCCATTAAGAAAAAATGAAATGTCTGCTTGGAATTAATCCTGGCTTTATGACATGGAAAAGGATGAGCCATATTCCCATTTAATCAGACATTTCAGATCAAAGTATTTGTATGTTTTTTTTCTTTTTTGAGACAGTAGATACCATTAGATTTTATTATTGTTTTAATTTCCATTTACTTTGTTTTCGGCTTAATATCAATTGAGTCTTGAGCCTCTTTTACCCTGCTTCTGTCATCTGTGTTTTATGGCAGAAATGGAATGCAGCTCTTTTAATCAAAGTGGATCAGGTTATTGTGCTAGGGACCTCTTAATAAAGTTGCAATTTTAGGGATGATCAAGTAGCATAATAGAAATATTCATGTATCCATGAAGCCTTAAAGTAATTCTTTCAGCCTTTAATGCAAAGTTACTAAATCTCCAGGAGTAGTCAGGTTATGCAGAGAGCCAGTTCTGATGGATTTTGTGGTGGCTTGCTTTATGGCACTGGGTGGTACTCAGCTCATGGTTTCTAGGAAGTTATTTCAAATGTTTCCAAAAGACAGGGAGCTTAATCAGACACTGAGAGTGAAGGTGAAATGAGTCAACTCCTCTGGAAACAATGTCAGTTCAATTTATTTTCATTAAAAAAACCACTACAGAGATTTATAATCCCAAAGTATCTGTAATTTATAATGCTTGCATTTGAAACTTTAATTATGTCCTTGTTGAACCACTGTGTTATTAATTATCAGACAGCAAAGGCTAATGTTTCATTACTAAAATTAGCTTTAAGTTTGCACTGTGTCTATCAGTTCTGTGGCAGAGACATGAGGGAGTAGATGTACAGGATAAACAAATGTGGGTTGAACTCAGATTTTTGAAGCTGGTAAATAATATCCCTTCATCTACTTATGCATCAGGAGCAGCAGCTGAAGTCCCCTCCCTGCAGTCCTGTGGAAGTCTGAACAAGTTTGGTGAGCCAAGTTTGGCTTCACAAATATGTTAGGAGCGCGAGAGGTTCCACACCGATTTTCCTCTTGGCCTGGGCCAGGGGAACCCGTTGGATTTCCTCCAAGGTTCTGTGAAGGGTGGCAGTGACACTGTGTCTTGTTTTCACTCCTTTCATCACTAATTTCTTTAAGAGAACAGCTTGTTGTAATATTTGAAGGTAGTGGTGAGATGCTAATTTCTGCACAGTAACTTTGTGGCTGTTTCTCCATAGTCCTGTGTGTGCTGTGTGAGCTAAGAAATCTTCCCCAGCCTTTTCTCTTTGCTTTGAAAACTTGAATGAAATGTCTCTCTGACATGAATTTTATTTCATAATTACACATGGAGAATTGGCACTCAAAACAAATATTGCTGCATGGCCACACATAAGTTTATACATAAATATTACTGAATGCCATAAGGAAGTCTTAGGATCTTCTCAGTAACAAAAATGAAAATATACTACATTTATAAGCCACCTTGCTAATAATCAGTTTGGCTCGTTATTACTTCAGATATGCATAATTTTTATATAGATCTGTAGATGTAATATCATTTGAGAGTTAAATACTGCGTACAGAACATGTGCTCTGGTTTGGAAAGTGAATTTTTATTAAATTTATAAATTAACTAGCAGTAGATATTTTGATTATTATTGTTTTTAACCCTTCTGGCAGAATTGATGAGCTAGGTTCTCACAAGAAGGAAACCTCTGGCTTGTGTCTGGAAGGTAGAACTGTGTCTTCCTAAAACTGAAATTCCTCTTCAGAGGTTTACCAAGACTGATAACCAAGATTTTCCATATACACACAAATGTATCTATAAAATAAACAAAACTTATTTATATGATAATCCCACTGACCTATGGAAAAATACTTCAATGTGTGCCCATCTGTTGGATCGTGTCACCCTTGTTAATTTGCTTTCCCTAAAAGAACCACCACCTTTAGCAGAACTTTTTGCAGCACTGAGCTTGGACCAAACTCTTTAGTGTTGAAACTGCACTTGTGGATCCCAAGAAGCCCAGACTGGATCCAGGCCGCCCATGAATGCAGGGGTGATTGCTGCTCAGTTAGCTAGCACAGATGATTAGGGCTCCTGAGGGATTGTCCCTCCTGTGTTGGGAGTAGCAGGACAGATAAATGGGCACAGAGCTGGAGAGAAGCAGACAGGCAGGGACACAAAAGCTGCTGTGGCATAGCACCGTCGCAATTTTGGAACAAATCTGAAATGCTCTTAGGCTGCTGCTTACAGTCATTTAGTTGCCATGCCTTAATCTGGCCCTAAATCTCAATTACTGGGTCACGATGCCATGGCACGGATTATTTTCAGGCACGTTCGGTGTGGTGATGCCCGAGCTGTGCTCTGCAGGAGCACAGGCACTTTGCCATGAGTTTGTCCCGTATCTGCAGCGAAGGCCGATGTGTTATAAAGCGTGTGGCTCTTTCCAACTCTCTTGATTCTTTATCTCTGTGATATCCATTTCTGTTTGTTCCACTTTCTCTGAGCTTCACCTCATTGCCCTTGAGCTTCTCTCGTCCCTCATTGCAGTTTTTTCCCTGTTAGAGTTCTAAGGGATTGTCTTGCTGTTCTGCCTGTGTTTTGCTCTTCTTTCATGACCTCTGTTTCTTCTGCTGCTGGAGTTAATGTTTCCCTTTGCTACTCACAGAGGGGTCGGTGCCCCCATCTCCCTGCCTGTCCTCTGACTTCATTCTTTCCCTGCTGCTGAGCACAAAAAAATTTGGAGTGGAAAGGTAGATTGGCAAGTAAACTGATCAATGACAATTTGATAACCTTCCTCCCAACCTGGAACTCCCAAACCATGATTTTTATTCCAATGTGTCAGCCAAAAAACTAAATCTATGGGAAGATTTAGAAACGGATGTAGAAAAAAAGAGCAAAGAAAGTCACCACCACAGGGAGCTTCCACCATTGCATCTATTTCAACAGAACATTAGGTCTTGGAAAGTGTACTTCTAAAGCTTTGCTGGGAAAAATGACTTCCTTTGATTCTCTCAAGAGCTGTGTGCCCTCAGGGTAGGTGCCAGCACTGCTTGAGACACGGCATGCAGCAGCCCCATCCCAGGGAAGGGCGTCACACCTGGCTGAATTCCCCATTCCTGTTGGCTGCACTGCTCTTACAGCCTGGCTGGTGAATGAAATGGAAATTTATGCACCTGGTGTAGGAGCTTAGGGTTACTGAAACAGCATTTCGCTCTGGTCGAGAAGTGGGTTTTGCAGTGGCAGTGAATTGGCGTTTGTAGGGTTTAAAAATAATGCACAGAGCAAGCACAAGGTGAAAGAAGGTGTTTTGTTAGGGGGCGGCACGGCATCTGGGGTGAGGGGTTTGCAGAGTAAGGCTTTGGAACCTCACTGCCAGTTCCAAATGGACCCATGATGCCGCTGTATAAAATGCTATATATATATATATATATATATATATATATATATATATATATATATATACAAAAAAAAAATCATTTTATAACATATATTTTATATTCTGATAGATAATTATATATAATAATAGATATAATTATATAATATATAACATATAGACTTTTATAATATCCACATTATATATATTATAGATTATAATCTATCATATATATTATATATTTTTATATTTACTATATAGATAAGAATTTAATATATAAATATATTTTATAAAATAAAATCTAAAAAAAATTAAAAATAAAATAAAAACAATTTTTAAAAATAAAAAAAGAAACAACAAAGCTCAGATGGGTCATTATGCTATGAAATTTAAAATCCAGACCATCTCCAACTATTTCTTTCTCCCTCAGGACTTGTTTTAGGAACTGAACAGGTTGGGTTGGACGTATGGCTTCAGGTTTTTTTAAATTGTTTTTATGGGAAGAAGGCACATTTCCGTCAGTCCAGGAAGGCCACAGAGTTCATTAACAGCTCTCACATCCTTTTATAATGTGGACAAAGACAGCCATTGGATAAAAGACTATTGGACAACTGTAACTGTCATCTGGCTGCCCGAAAGGAATGGTGAGAAGGGAAAAGGCTTATGCCCATCCTCAGGGTGAATTTGTGTTTTTGCTCGTCTCCTGCCGTGCATACAGATAGCAAATATTGCTGAGGTTGCCTTCCCTTCTAGATACATAAGAGATGACTGGTACCTATTTGAGAAATGTGCAAATGGCCTTGTGTTTATAGAATATGTTTGAATACAGAAAGAGTAGTTTATACCAGTGCAGATGATATTTTCATTTTTGACAAGTTTTAGTTAAGCAGTGTTGCACAGGTAAGTAATTTCTTGCCTTCTAAGCAGAGCAATGAGAAGTTGCAGAAGGTAAGAAAAAAGGATTTGCACCGAAAAATAAAAAAAAAGGGAAAAAAACCCAAATCATATTGAAACTGTTATACAAACATAGAATATTTATTAATTTGTAGCTGCTAGGATAGTGCAGGACATCCATACTTGATACTGACCACCAGAAATTAATTTAGAATGAATATTTCAATCTACAACTCTTCTATAAAGCCTTAAAAAGTGTGCTAAGCATGGTCTTTCCCAGCATGTTTCCTTTTTATGAGGTGAAAAAAAACCTGCTTCTTTCAGGGATTTCTTTCTCCTCATGTGGTGGGAGGTGATTACTTGAGAAGAAAATCAAAGAAAACTGCAAATTTATTTCTATGTATCATCAGGCTGGAATAACCCTTGGCTTTTTAAAGAAGGTTTTAGGTTAATTCCTTTGCTAATTTTTGTTGGTTTTGGGTTTTATTTTCTCCTGACACAGTTTTTTTTTTCCTCCATGACACATGCATGGTATTTGGAAACAGTAAGAGAAAAGAAAAAGCAGGCATAGTTGAACTGGAGAAGGACACATTTTTATACATTGTCACTGCTGCTTTATTTGGGTAGCAAAGCCGAAGGTGGTGCTTTTGAAGTGCCTGCTACTTTGGGATGTCCATTTAAATATGAAAGTACCTAATTCTCAGGACAAGTTCTGCACGTAGCAAAACGTGGCTCCTCAAATGTGTTTCAAATTGGGTATCTGCAACCAGGAATAATTTCTGAGAATTGATTAATCTGTGCTCTGGGAATTCATGCTGTCCTCCTTTAATGTAAGCCTGCTCCTGCTGCTGCTAGAGAACCCACACTGTAAAGAAACAAATCCAAATGTTGATAACTGAAGTCGTTTTCCCATTCTTTCTCCCACTTTCTGACAAATTCTTTTCCTTTATCATGGTAAAAAATGGAGGGAGATGGGAGCCCCCAAAGGGATGAAATAATGATCTCCATGGGAAGTTTGTGAGTCTGGGGCCACTGCTGTTCTACAGATGCCTCTGGTGGGCCCACATAAATCTCTGTGCCAGCAGAAACCGAAGCACTGCAGCAGGTTTTCCTTGGTACTGCCTCAATTTACAGATGAGGAGCAAAGAGAATGTGATGAAATAATGTGGTTTTTAAGCAAATGTTTATTCATGAAGCTCCCATCCTTCTGCTGGCCCTGCCTGGGCTCTCAGCAGGCTGTGGGATGCACACCCCAGGCTGGAGCAGCATCTGCCACACAAAAATGAAAACACAGCTCAGCTGGAGAATAAAAAACAAAAAAAAGGACTTAATGATTCTTTCACCAGTTCTAATATGACAGGGAATAAACTTGCTTACTGATGGCAGTAAGCTATGTCTGATTGATGCTACAGGAGGGTTTTTTGCTTATGAAGTGATTCAGGAAAAATCTTTTCTGAAAAAGAAGTGAACTGGTTTCAGTTCTGTCCTGAAAGAATTCTTGGGGATGGAAGAAATTCAGTTCTCATTGTACTGCAAGTAAGTGCTCTTGGAAAATATGTAGTTTTCACCTCTCTTTCACTACTGACATGCTGCCTGGCATCATTATTTTGAAAATTAATTTGGATATTCTGAAGTAATGATTTTTGTGACTCAGGAAAACTGTTCTTCTTGGGAAAAACTGTGGTGATTAAGGGAATGTAAAGGGTATATCCAGTGTTTTGTCAGTGGGTGTTTTGTTGTTTCTTCTACCTGAACATAAGGTGTTTATATTTTTTTGAACTGGACTATGCTATTTAGGTTGTTTTCCTACAGTTTTGCCCATTAAAAGCAGTTATTTAGCTTTTCCATGGTATTTATGCATTCTGAAAGGCTTAAAATATTCTACTGATGTCCCTTTAAAAAAACAACAAAGACAGGAACATGGAAACCCAATTGAAAATGCCACCCCTACTTTTATCCCTGCCCAACAACAACAAAATTAAGTTTTCTATAATTCTGGATTTGAGCAGAGATATTAATGACTGCATTATGCGCAGGTTCATTATGGGAATATTCAGTCTTCTGTAACAATATAAAATTTAGGATATAATATCAGTGGAACGGAAAATCATCTCAGGTTAATAAGTGCCCCTGCTTCTTAAATATCAGGGCAAAGATGAAGATTTTATGCATAAAAGTTGAGGATATTTCAAATCCATTGAGTGAGAAAGAGTGGCCATTTCTGCAAATTGCTCTCACCATTTGCCTAACCGCTGTGCTACCTGAACTCATTTAAATCCTTGTCATATTACAATGGGAGACTGAAATACTTTGTCCCTCTCATTTCATAATTAAAGGTTAAATGTGAGATAGAATATCAGAGACCTGTTCCAAAAAGTGTTCTTGAGTTCTTCAACAGTAAATGCTTATTAGGATTAGTGTCATGGTTTTGCTTGCAGAAAACACAGAACCAAACTGAAATCCAGTGTGACTGTCCTGCTGTGGAGAGGCTTTGTGCTTCAAACTAAGCTTCACTAAGCTTTGTGCTTCAAACTAAGTTTTCAAACTGACTTCTGCATCCTGTTACCTGCTGTAACAATAAGATTCTACATTTGTTCTTGCTAATTCTTTGTATTTATTTTACAGCTCAGGGGAGCTAGTGGGAATTTTGGCATCCCTAGCTCGTGGCTGTGAGTTTTCTGCTCAGACTTCTCCCTGGGGCAGTGCTGCAGGTTTTAAATCTGCTCAGTGATGCTCACTGTGTTTAAGAGGTGGATCCTGGAGAGGCTGGACAGTCACACCAAATTCTAACACAATTAAGCAGATCATGTATCATATTTTGAACTGACTTGGAAGGGCAAACTGAGTGTTTTGTTTATGAACTTTTAATCTTGTCCACAGCAAATTAAACTGTGCCTAGTGAAAATGAATTTGTGAAGATGATGAAGTGTCTTACGGCAGGAAAATCCATTAGGAAGTCTTGAGTGGGGCTTGATGAACTTCTCTTTGGAACTTCACGGGCATGTGGCATTACTTCTGGTGAAGTTATTTGTGTTTGTGTGTGGTGAGGGGAGGAGGATGAACACCAGGCACAACACTGGATCTCCTTGTGGAGAAATACTGAATTCTGTGATTTTAGTCAACTCAGAGGTAAAACCTGTGTAGCAAACTTTGTTGGAAAACCCAAAAGGCATCTTCAATTCATGCCACAATCTCAAAAAACAATGTTTTGCAAAGCAAGTTATGGAGTCACAGATATTTGGTTTTATTTAAAATAAGGTTCTCATCTCAATATGGGAGCCCCCACCCCTGGCAGTGTCCCAGGTCAGGTTGGGTGGGACTTGGAGCAACCAGGAAGGTCCCCCCATGGCAGGGGTGGGATGAGATGATTCTAAAGGTCTCTTCCAACCTAAGTCATTTTAAGATACTCTGATTTTCAGGCGTTGTGTGGGAATATTGGTGCTAATGGAAATCTCTCCTCTTTCAGTTCATTGCTATTATCATAGACAATGATAATTTTAGATAAAATCTGTCATGCAGTCCTTTCAGTAAAATTTCAAATTCTATCACTAAGTCATCACTGTCATAAGGAAACTCTTCTAAAACTTCATTACTTCGTTGAAAATACCTTTTAAATTTTCACCTTAGATCAGTTCAAATTCTGTCAAAACCACTGCAACTTATTGCAAGCATTGTTCTAATGCTCCTTTCAAAAGTACAGAGTGAACAATAAACAGGAAAGCGCCTTGGCAAGGACAGAAACATCAGTTTAGACACAGGAGGGGGGGAAAAGAGTAAATAATATGGATTAGTAGGATTAAAAGATTAAAGTAAGAAAGAAATGGGCAATGTTCCTTATAAAGCTTCCCCCTTGAGTTTCATTTCCAGTCCCAGCTGCTCTGGAAATGGTTCAGAAAAGGATGAGAGATTCTCTGCAGCCTCCAAATTGTAGGCAAGGTGCGTAACTTTACCCTAGAATATTGCTGTTGTTATCAAAGAGCACTACTGGCTTTGAAGGCAGTTTGGGCTGCTCACTGGATAAACACACACGAAACAGTTGTGGTACACTCACATGAGAAGCACCTGTGGGCTGATTGCAGCTTTGCATTTCCTGCAGCTTTATGTACCCAAAAGGGGATTTAGAGTGAAAGATGGCTTTCAAAAGGATGGGATCAGGGAGCTCCTTGCATTACCAAGCTGCAGGTTGAATAGTAAAGTTATCTTAAAAAATGACAATTTTAACTGAGACAGTGTCATCTAAATTACAGTTACTACCACTAATACTGGCTTTCACACAGTCACACCATGCAAATCTAACTTGGACCAAGAGAGACTAAAGAAATAGAAACTTAAATAAAAGGAGTGCTAAGCCATTTCAAGCAAGAATTTGAATGTTGAGTCACACACAAGCTGGTTTAGCTAGAGAAATTAAACATTTCATTGGCCTCACTGCAATTCAGATTTTTGCCATTTGTAAACCTCGATATAAAAATTTAAAAAATGAACTGAAATTTCATTAGTATTATTTTTTATCTCTTTTAATAACATTAGAAATGAAGCAGAAAATGAAAATTGTGTTGATCTGAGTTGAGCAGAGTTGACACCTCTCTGTAAAGAACTACATTTCCTGTGAGATACAGCACAGTGTGAATCAAATGAACTTTATAAACAATCCTTGAAGTTTAAATAATTAGGATAAACCCAACTTTTTCTGCATAATACAAGTGGGCTTTGTCTTGAAGGATATAGAAGTTCAGTTTTTGAAGAGAACACAGGAACCATAAGTACTTTAGTCATTTTTTATCAAATTTTTCAAGTGATGAGTAGATAAATGTTGTTGCAGCTGGGGGTGATGGATGTGATCACAGCTGAGCACCTGCCCTGGCAGTGTCAAAAGGGGATTTCAGAGCAAGGTGTTTCAGTGTGGGTGAAGAGAGGAGCTGCAGCATTTCTGCTCACTGATTATGTCTTTCCCCTGCATTTCACAAAATATTAACTTGAATAACTTTTACTGAGGTGGCTCTGAATGTGTGTTAGAGCTGAATACACTTTTCTTGCCTCAGAAGCATTAGTATTCAGTGTGTGCATTTCAGCTTTGAAGTGGCCTGTCAGCTTTGAAATACACGACTCAATACGGTGTTCAAAGAGAAAAAAAACCCAAAAACACCCACAACCTCATTGTGCAGGCTTGTTACTGCTTGGGAATTAAAACAATACCAATAATTAGCTTTTCACTATTGAGCATGGCACGTGCTGCACCAGTGTAAGAAATCACTGTGAAATACCCCTGAGTTTATTCTGAACTGAGTATTAAGCTTGTCCTTTCTCAGCAGGGGGAGGCTCAGGACCTATTTTTCTTAGGAAAGTCTTCCTGCACCCCATAACTTGAACCCTCTTTGAATGGGACACTTGTTATTAAGGACCTAAAGCACTCTGGACACCAGAACAGGGAGAAATGATGAAATAATCACAGAACTTAAAAAAAAAAAAAAAAAATTCTTTAATAATAACAATACTGTGCCACAAAAATAATAGATGCATAGCAAAAGTCTCATATGGCCTTGAGACAAAAACTGGTTTCTTTAATCTTCACAAAAATATCCCAATGTTGCATTTTTGGTGCTGGATTTTTGCAAATCAGTACTGGCTTTGCTGCTGATTTTTATTTCTTGAGAGAGAAGAGGAAGGCAATGGCCTGCTGCTCTGTGTGCTGGGTGGTTCTTTATCAAACTGTGTGCTGGGAATGCTGCAAAGGGAACTTCAGCTCCCTGAGTGATGCATGCAAGGAGCAGCACAACTTCTGCTCCTTCCTTGCTTTGAAGACCAGCAGAGCTGATTGTTCTGTGCAGTTGGTCTCTTAGAGCAGCAGAGAACCGCAGAATCACAGACTGTGTTGAAGGATTCCTTGCACTGCTCTTTAATGCCAAAGGCAACTGTATAATTGGTTATTTAAGCATGTTTCATTGCTGTGAAATTGGTAATTTCTTCCTTCCACGTGATATTGTGTTCATGTTTTCATGAATTGCATCATTTTAATGCACGCAGGAGTTTGCATGGTGCAAAGTGGGCTTCTCTGTGACTCAAGCAGTTGTAAGAATATTTAAATTACATGGAAGGTACCATATTCCAGCTGCTGATATGATCATTTATGACTAACCGGTTACAATTTGTTAGCACAGAACTGACCTTTTTCTTGTAAGGAAAGGGCACATTTTACAGCTTTCTGAACATGTCTTATCCACTTAGAAGGTTCTGCAGAAAAGTAACATGTAGTGACATTTAGTTTTATTCTAGTTCACTGCCATTAGCCTCCTTGTGCTGACTTTTACATGGTTGTGTGTGGGGCTTTTTCAGGAGAGCACAAACTCAGCCTGTTCCCTGCTGCACCTCAGCGCTGCAGAATTCCTGCCCTGAATGCCACACTGTGTGCTCCTGCCTGTGACACACGAGCTCCTGAAGAAACACAGCATCATCAACCCCGTGCTCACGTTTCTCCGTGGCTCTGGAGCACCATTCTCTGCAATACCTGTGGTTTGCCATGAGCAGTCTTTGCTGGGTGCCCTAAATCCCTGTAGGCAGAGCAATGGACCTGCTCAGGTTCCTTGGAGGAAGCCAATTTAGGTGGCTGTGTTCTTTGAAATACCCACATTTCACTGTTCCATTTCTGCACTATTCAGTGTGCTCTGCTTTGCACCCCTTGCATCAGTTCAGGAGTTAGAGCAAGGGAGTTTTTGCTGAGCAATTCAACCATGAATTTCTATTTTCAATTCAACATTCAATAGTATTTTAAATATTATTGAATATTATTATTACTATTTCAATAATTCAACCATGAATTTCTGTTTTTTTTTTCCTTTCCCCCACCCAGTGTTTAGTGGATTCAGGCATAAAAATCTTCACAGGCTGTTTGGTATGTGTGGGACAGCACGGTTCAAAATGAGGTTTTCCTTTCAGTTAATGTCACGTTTGGAGTCTGTCAGATTGACTGAGGTAGTTAGAGTGTGTGAGTAACAAAGGGCTCAGATCACCCCTCCTCCACCCCTCTGGTCAGCCTTCCTCCAGCGTGCTCATTAAACTGATCAGTGATTTTCATCAGGGAACAGGAGAAGTGCTCCAGACCAAGAGAAAATCGAGTCAGAGCCACCTAAGCAGCTGTCTAAAGCAGACTGGGGTCAGCTCAAGCTTGAGTTCTTGTTTTGGATTGGAATGCTTTCCACTGGTTTGTGTTACTCCAGTTTCCAGTATTTGACAATGTTGATGGAGTTTGGAATAAAAGCAGTGGATAGGAATTCAGTCCAAACATATAAATTTGGCAGTGAGTCATTAATCAGTCCCTAATTATTATCACTCACCAATGTATTGCTGGGTAAGAACAGCACAGATCTCAGTTTCAGCCAGAAAAATAGCTTTCTGCTGAACAATTAATATGCAATGTGCATCTGTTTTGAAGTATTTTAAACTTGTCTCCTCTTCAAAGCTAAAAAAATTCAGAATCTATATTTAGGCTCAGGCAGTTAATTAAGCCCCTCTCTTGCTTTCTGATGTGGTACCAATCTTTTGGCCAAATTTTGTGTTTGATTTACCCATGAAGAATTTTATCCTTATCCTGTTTTGTTGTTCTGGGTTTATTTTTCAGCTATGTGGATAACTATCCATGTCCATAGCAGGTTTCTTTTGTACACATACGAGACTTCTCTAAATGAACACACTTTGTAGCTGGTTTAGAGCATAAATTCATACCACAATTTCAAAAGAGTAGCACAGCAAATAAGGGGCATGAAACTAAGAATACCAAAGATATAAAAGCTGAGAACCTGCATGGCAGCACCTCCAGTCTGTGTTTCCAAAGAAATGGAGTGTAGCAGTGTGGAAGTGGTGCAAAAGTCACATTAAATAAAGAGGGCAGGCAAAGGTTTATTATGTTTATTTGTCATTGAAGTGGCTTGTGTCAGTAAGAGAACGATGAGCTTGATTTCTGAAGATTCGTCTGGAAGCAGTTCTTTATTTATACACGTAGGAGGAAAGATTTCTGAGGCAGAGCTCATTTGCTCCTTTTGATTAGGGGCAATGACAAGGTCCTTCCGTGAATTTTGCATGAGAGATTTTGCTTTTTACAGTGCTTTGTTAAAAATGAGATTACAGCAGATATCACCTTGATAAGTAGCTAAAATAATTTTGCACAGCTTAGTGAGATCTGGCAGCTAATGTCTAGTTTAATATCTAATACATTAGGCACATTACTTATTAAAAATTTCTGTGGCTAAATCTGAGAGGGAGTAGACAATTTTATGGTCTTATATTAATAACATCTATATATAGAACAGTCCAGGGGAAGCAGGAAGGACATTTTCCTGCCTTGTCTTGCAGGAATTGTACAGCCTGTTTGCTATGGCTTGCTCTTTTCAGGTCAAAAGGAGTTAAATGGAATTTCTGTCCAGCTGTATGCACAGTCTGTAAGGTTCATTTCTCCTGAAACAACTCTGTGTGCCTGAATTAGGTTTTACTCCAACGAGTTATTTTTATGATATGGGAGATATAGGTCAAGAAGGATTAAGGAGCTGAACACAAACTGGTGGTTATGACCTAATGGGAACATGGAAGCAGAGTTTCCTGGTTTGCCAGACCAAAAGCAAAGGGACAAAAGTGTCTCAGATGAATGAAGGGGCAGATAAATGGGCTTTCTTTCTCATTTGACCAGAACATCTGCAGTAGAATAGGGAAGCCTTTTACACTGGGAAACATTTTACTGAGATTAGGCCATTTTAGAGGTGTCATTTTCAGGCTTGTTACCAGAATGAGGCACTTTGGAGCAGATTACTTTTGCAGGTGAATAAATTGGAGTGTTATTATCCTGCAGAGCTCTTGGCCTTATCACATCAGAGCAGATACCCTGAGATGGGCAGGCATTTAGACCCCAGTTAAATGGCTACAATTATGTCACAAATGAAAGGGTGAAGATTGTTTTTAGTGTTTGGAAATTCTGATGTTGAATTGGGAAAACACAGAAAGACTCCTGACCTTAAATTTACAACTTATATATAAATGTATATTGATCTTTCTGCTTAAAGGTCTACCTATAGCTTATTGCCAAAAGATATCCCTAGCCAAAGAGAGAAGATAAGGTTGTTTCTCTCCCTCTCTTTTAAAATATTTACATGAAAATATGTTAGATGGGGTTTGCACCATATTTACAAATCTGGAAAACAAGAAACTGTGGCGTTTCTACCAGACTGTTGTTTTTATAGATATATTTTAAGGCAAAATTTCAAATAACTATTTTTCTTCACTACCCAGAGGTCGCTGAAATAAAGGATTAGTTTGGATGAAAGATTGACACCGAGGATTACAGCAAACTGCAAGTGTGACAGTAGCAAAAGTGAAAAATGGCTCAGAAGTGCAGCAGAGGGGGGCATTTACTTTATGCAGAAAAACAAAGGACACAATTGAGAAAAATAATTCACCTGTGCCAGTGATTCTGGCTGTTGGCAGCAGCGAAGTGTTGGCTAACAGTCTTCCAAAAGACAAAGCAAAGTTTGAATGGTTTTGGGGTTTTTTTACCTCGTTTTATCTTTAAATTTTCAATGACTTTTTAGTGTGTTTAGTTCATTCCCGTGCCCTCACCTCTGGCTCAGGCACGAGCACTTGTGTTGTCATCATGCACTCACCATGCAAATATCTTAATTATAATCTGGCTTTTAAGAGCTCTGTACCTGAGTTGCTAATGGGAAGGAATGTTGCTTAAAACATTTTTATTTAAGACCATGTTGCCCTGAAATGCTGTTTTTTGTTTGTTTTTTTTTCTTTCCTGATGTATTATTAAGACAGTAATCAGCCCATTATGTGGATGGCTGCTTCCACACCTGGAATTTCGTGGGCTTTGTGCTGGTGTCTACACAAGGGAAACATCCCCTCTGACATAAAGGAAAACCAAGATGACTTTTTTAATCAAGGGTCTCACATTTACTGTGAAAGCCACTGATAGAGCAGTCTGTAGATATATTAAGTTTAGTTGTAATCACTGAAGGAGTACAGGAAATAATTTTGTAATCTGCAGTTCCAGCAAGCATGCAATAAGAAGAATTCCTTGAAATGTATGGGTGTGGTTAGAAAGTTGTTGAAAAAAAAGTTCAAGTACAGCAAAATTTTGCCTCTGTGTCTTATAAAGTTTGCAAATTTCCCTAAAACTTTATGGTAAAATTACCTGAGGTTGTCTTTTGATGTTTCAACCCCCTACTGAGACAGATTTAGGGACTAAAAATCTCTGTGAGTCTGCTTGGCTATTACAAAAGTGTGGCAGAGCTCAGATGCCAGCAGTTAGCCAACCCAGGTTTCACATATCCTCTGTCATTAAAAAAAAAATCTCAAAACAGGCAGGGAAGCTCAAGAGTTAATATATAGATGTAAAATTCCTGATTTTTTTCTTAAATTTGTTATTGCAGAAAGCTTTAGGAGTTATCTGAACTGATGCTGTTTTCAAAAGCAGAATGTGCCCTTTAAAACAAATCAAGGGCATGTCTGAACTCTTAAATTTTTTTTTTTGAGTTATTACTGTTAAAAAAGAGGTCAGATTAACTGGAAGATGTCTCCAGTGGAGTTCTGAAGCCTTGGCTAGTTTCTCACTTCAGACCTGCTTTAGAATAGTGAGACACAAAGAAATAAAAGGAATCTCAGGGTTTTTGTTCTTTTTAGTTTTCTGAAGAATGATATGACCTTTTCAAGGAAAGAAGCCTGCAGTGCCTGAAGTCACAAGATATCCACAAACAACTCTAAAAATAATGGCTTACTGTGTTTTCTTTAATTTCCAGTCTGAATAGATTGAAGTTTGTGTTTGATGTGAGTATTACACTTGGCTATTTAGGTAAAAATACATACTGGAATTAAACACTCATCCCCCTCTCTATGAGCCATGAGTTACAGTAACATATTAAATTGCATAGCCAAGGAAAGAATTATTCTGGGTAAACTGAGCAGGTAATTTTATTGCAGTAATAGATCATCATGATGATTCAAATGTGGCCATGAAGGTTGTGTGTCCTCAGCAAGAGCCCAGCTGGGACAGAGGTGCAAATTTGGAAGATGCCACCATGGTCCAGGATGACAAAATCTGGCTGTGGTGCAGAACTGGAACTTCTGCTCTGTTTTGGGGGAGAAAACTTGTCCAGAGCCTCCCTTCTGCCACCTCCCACAGCAAAGGGTGTTTGGTGCTACAGGGCAAGTCCAGAGCAGAAAATCTTCACAGACAGCACAGGATACAGGCAGGTGTCTCTGCTCTGTGGAGCTGTTGGTTTTCTGCTAGAAATGGTCACAGGGAGAAAGGAATTCCTGAGAGTTCAGGAATTGCAGTGGATTTCCTGGCTGAAATCAGGAAAGATGAGCAAAGATGAAACTTGAGGGGAAGAAAAACAAGGTTGGCTGGAGTTTTGAGCCTTCAGGCCAAGAGTCATTGAGGTCTGAAATAAAACTTGTGCTGAGGAAGGGCAATTTGAACAAAAGCAGATAATTAGTTCTTTCTAGTTAACTGTACAACTGGCAGTTTTAGAGGAGGGACTATCACCTTGTGACTGTGTGATGTAAAAGTAACTAAGATTTCCAAGAAAAAAAAAAAAAAAGAGTTTATTGAATGTAAGTGCTTGACTCCCTAATACCTCTGAATTAGCTTGAAAAGAAGAATAGGATGAATCATCCCAAAAAACTGAGCAAATCTTTTCTGGGGATGGGGTTGCAATATTTTCTATCACATCCAGTCCTAGTCTTAAGTGGATTTATTTGTTCTTGACTACATCACTGTGCATGGAGGTAAATGTACACAAATAATTTTGAGCCTTTTAATAGTTTTTTTGTGTTATTTTTATGTACTGGGCAGAAAAAGCAAGGTGAAATCCTATTGCTAAATAGATCTCTGCAGTCTATGCTTGTTGGTAAAGTTTCTTTTGTAGCAGGAAATAATGTGAACAAAGAAATTCTTCAAGACTTGAAAAGTATCAAAATATGGATTTAGATTGTATGAACAGGTCGTGTTATTCTCTGAAAGAAAATCCCTGTTATGGGTAGCTTCACAGGAGAAAGCTTCCTTCTTTTCCTTCCTTCTTTTCCTTCCTTCTTTTCCTTCCTAGGCCAGGTTGTGTTCTCTGTGATCCAAACCAAAGTTACAAGTTTGGGAGGTGTTGTCAGGACAGAAGGTTGTTGAGGATCACGTAGAGAAGCCTTTGTGACCTTGCAGGCAGCAGAAATGAAAGGAAATTCAGTGCTAGAACATGTACATAGGTAATGAGGGTGATGCATGTGAGGAGTGAAGCCTGTCAGAAATAATGGATGAGAAGACTGCTGACTTCACCTGATCACTGTGGGCTGACCATGACAATGAAAATAATCACAAAAAATAATCTGAGGGGGGGAAATTTATGTCACCCCATCTGGAATACTGTTTACAATTCTGATCAGCTTTAGTAAAGAAAGGATTGCTTTGGCTTGGCAGGTATTTATGACTAAATTATCAGAAGGCATCTTTTATGGAGCTGCAGTCACAAGGAGCTTGATGTTGTGTGGTTATTGACAAAATTATTATAAGGATATTACTGAGCTGTAAAATACATGAAAAGAAGAGAAAAGGGAATAAATATCTCAGTGAAAAGCTTTTTCAGCTGAACAAAATGGAGTGAAATGGTTACATCAATATACTGGGAATGAGAAGTGACCTAACTGTCTTGATTTCTGCAAGTGGGTCAGAAGACTTAAATGCTTTCAGGAAGATGTTCAGTTAAATATGAACAGAGCCTAAATTCTACAATTCAGGGTTTTGTCTTCGAAGAAGTGGGAGAATGTCAGAAATTGCTCTTCACTCCCAGTGAGCTGAAATAATCCCCTCCCAGGAGCCTTTATCTCCTGTTCAACAGCATGAATCCATGAGAACGTGTGAAAATAACAACCACTTCTGAGACTGCTACCTGGGTTTTTTGGAATGATGGAACATCTCATAATTTTGTCCATTTGCCTCTCTTGAAAGTAAAATAGGTGCTCACACTCTTGCTGAGTGCTGAGCATTGTGTTTGGAGCAGATTTCTCTCAGTTCTTATGCAGATTGAGGTTTAATTGCTTCAAATCTGCAGCAGAAGGGCCCAGGAGCCAAATGCACTCCTCAGAGTGTTGGAATGATTTCTGTGGAGCCTCTGGGGAGCATCAATAAGTCCAAATACTATTAAAGGGGATCTCTGAGCCAGTGGAGCCGTAGATTTGGATCTTGAACAAGCTGTGAGTAGTGATAAGCGGACTTAGTGAGCCCTGAGCTGGCTAAGCCGGGCCACTGCACTTGTCCTTTTTACAGATGAGAGATCGAGGATTTCTTTTTGCCCCCCTCTTCTTGTTCAAGAGAAAACCTCATCTGCCACTGATTGTGATTCATCACTACCAGAGATAATCTACTGGGAAACAGGAAAACTTGAGGATTCCTGAACTACAAGGTGCTGACAGATATCTGAATCAAAAATTGTCTCTAAATCCCCCTCTCTTCTCAAACTTTCTATTACCTGGAACTAATTTTGGGTCTCCTTATTCTATGAGATGTATGTTAGAAAGCAATTTAATCAAACAAGATTTTTACAGCAAGGTAAATATGAAGTGATTGGATGCATATTCCCATCTGTAACCCACTAGTAATTTTTTCTTGTAATCCAAGAACATTTATCTTGAATTTGGAATAGTGTAATTTAGTCTAGGCATTAAATGGCAGCAGGAAAGAACACCCTGATTTTGATTCCTTTAGTTCCTAATATTGTCTAACAAGGTTCTTAAGATTCCCATCTAGATTTATAGCTTGTGACTTGTGTTCCATGAAGAAAATGTATGAATTCCGAGTATGCAGCAGTTGAAGTATGATATAATTGCATTTAGATATCTAATAACCATGTTTTGGTTAAATTACTCTAAACTCTTTATTCTCTTCAGACCCATTAAGCTTGGGCAGTTACTCAGGGCCTTTAGATTTTTGGATGACATTCCTTAGTTCAAACTTTGCCTTCTGTAAGAGAAATTTCCCTCTATAAAATGAGAACAGAACAAACATGTGCTACCCTTCACCTATGATTTCTGAGCTCTTGTGTTTAGTCCTTTCACAGATTTGTGACATTATTGTTGCTTTTACATTCCTGTCTGTATGTGCAAATATTTATAGGATATTTTCCTCCTTAGATATTGCCTTATAGCTCATGAGAGTAAAGAACTAAAAACTGGAATGTACTTACTGACTTCAGGTTCACCCCTTCAGCTGTTCCTGACAGCCAGCAGGAACTTTATCTAAAATGTCTTTTTGAGTTGTAATAGGAATAGGATACTCTTTCAATTTCTGTATTGTCTTTGAATATACAGGAAAATCTTCATGGGAATTTCTAGAGAACCTGGGTAGTAAATTTAATTAAAGCAGATGTAAAATTTGCAGGATTAGAAGGATTTGCTCTAGAGCCTAAAAAAAGAATAAGTCTCTGTAGGTGATTGTAAGCAATGTATAATATGTATATAATGTAAGAGGAAATTCTGAGAGATGTACACTTTTTTTTTTGAAGAATACGTTTAACTGCTGAAGATCATTTCTAGTAGAGGTGGATGTATATTACAGCTGGCCTTACAGAAACATTTGCTACATCTTGATCCATTTTCCTGGAGCATAGTAAGGAGAGACATCCCAGGGTTAAGAAACGTGTCAGATCTGGTGTTCATTAAACTTACACACATCCATAATCAGCTCCTCTGTGCAGCTGAGAGATCTCTGATTTGTGCATGACCTGCTGGTTAAACATCATCTCTCTTTTCTAAATAGTGTTGTCATCTGTGCACCAGTTGTAGCAATGAAAGTAAAATCTATTCTCCTGAGAGCTGAGGCAGGACATCACTGAGCACCTACTTGGAAACGGCTGGCTGGGTTAAAAATGATTTCTAATCTATAGCCAGAAGTTACCAGGTGCTCAGAAAGGGCACAGAGAGAACAGGTCTAGGTGCAAAACTACTTTGTAGTAATATGTAGCTTAGATTTAGGGGGTCTTAAACAGCTGAGAGCAGAAATCCAATTCATCTGTTCAAACTTGCATGGTAAAGCCCCACTGAGGCACAGTGTGTGCACAGCAGTGAAGAAATTGGGAGCTTCCATCAGGCAGGGCTCAATCCCTGGCAGAGGTGGTGTTTAAATCCAGCACCATTCTGATTTCAAAATGGTTGCATTTGTTGGTTTCTTTTTTCACAGAAGTGAAGGTGGAAAAGCAGCTCTAGAGCCCGGAGCGGTTTCTGTTGTCACATTTCCTAGGCTGACAGGCTGCTTTGCCAAGTGCTTCTCCCCACAATGGCAGGGAATCATGTCTTTTATAAACCTGCTCAACTTGCCTTTGTTTTCACTTTTTTCCTCCTGTTCAAATTTCCAGACAAGCCACAGAGCTGCTGTTGGAGCTCCGAGTGAAATTCCTTCTCTGCTTGACTGTTCTGTGCCAGACAGTGCTAACAAGCCGCCTTCCCAGCAAACTCTCAGATGGAATAAGCTCTGATAACCTGAAAGAGGACTTTTGTTGCGACTCCTCTAAACCCCAGAGGTGTGGGTTGTCTTTTCTGCAAGGCACATGCTCCTCTAAACCCCAAGATATTGGATCTTCTCTTCCTCAAAGCACGCAGTCACAAAGACCTTTGCAGAGCGAGATTCCTTTTTTAGTCCTTTGAGTGTCTGGGACATGGAAGGAATGGAAACTCAGGTGCCAATGCTCAAGTGCAGTCTGCAGGGGAATTCTTTCTCCAAAGAAAGGCTGGAGTCAATGCATCACTTTACTTTTACTGTAACCCAGCCTCTGGCAGCTCTGAAACCCTCAGTTGCCTGCAGTTCCCTTCCTACTGTGGAGCCCCGAGAGGTCCAGTGCTCTTTTAAACAACCAGGGGGGAGGGACAGAGGGGACAGCATTGTTCTTAGACCAGGTCTGTGCTTTCAACCCAGCACTTCCAGATCCCAACCATGTGAAAGAGATATTTGGTTCCTCTGGCATCAGTGCGAGTTAGAAGTAGCTGGAGAAGATGATGATGATGGTTGCTGGGCATTTCCTTAATTCAGATAATTTTTTCAAACGGCTGAACAGATATCTGGCAATATTTGGGGGTGCTAGCCTGGCTTTAGGTGCCACTGTTTGTTTTTGTGGTTTTTTTTTTGTTTTTTTTTTTTTTTGTCTGTGCTGCTTTCTTTGTCTTTTTTGGACCTTTTCTTTGTTTCAAGGAGCTAAGAGGGTAACTGAGGGTAAAATGGGAAACTGTTCCCAGACCAGGAGCAATCACAGAGTGGTTTGGGTTGGAAGGGACATTCAAAATCATCCCACTCCAGCCCCCCTGCCATGGCAGGGATGGTTTCCACTATCCCAGGTTGCTCCAAGCCCTGTCCAACCTGGCCTTGTACACTTCCAGGGATCCAGGGACAGCAGTGGGGGACAGTAGTCCAGAGAAGAACATCCTGGGCTAGCAGTGAGTGAGTCCAGCCAAGCTTGTGAGGAGCACTGGGAGTTTAAAGTGACCCTGTATGGATGAGCCAAGCCTTAAAAAAACCCCAACCTCATAAACCCGGGGCTGTTTTCTCATAGATGAGCTAATCAGGTAACAGAGAACTGACTATCTCAGCTTTCTGCACATCTAAACTGGGCAATAATAGGAGAATGTTCTAGCTGTACTGGCTCAAGTAATGAATGTAATTTTCTATGAATGGTGGCTGGAGAGGCAGGACCTGCCTGGCACCCCTGGGAGGGCAGTTCCCAGCTCCAGCTCAGCTCTCTGGTTGCTGTTCAGCTCCGAGTGATGCTGCATGTCTGGCACAGCCGGCCAGAGCCTGTGTTTGCTCAGGGCAGGCTCTGGAAGGAGAGGAGGTGTCAGACTGTGTAAACCTTGACCTGAGTGTATGGAGTTTTCCTGCCTGGGGAATCTGATGAAGTGGACCTCTCTGAAGCATCTTGGGGTGGCTGAAAATCCCCAGGCACACACAGCCCAGGAGGTGCAGCCATTTGGTAAATGTCACTCTGGAGTGGTGCAGAGGTGGCTGTGTAACAGTGTGAGAGCTGCCTGGAGATGAGAAATCAGTTGTGTAACAGCTCTCCAATCATCCCAGGGAGCAAGACTGAGTCATTAGCTTGCTGCTGTTGTACTAGCCAGACAATTTATTGTTAAATGCTTGTCTGTAAAGAAAAATCTGCTTTTTCTGGGAGCTCTCGATAGCACTGACATTTACTCAGAGTAAATCTAACACGGATTGGCTCAGAACACTAGAGCTTGACAGACATGACATTTGCTGCTGCCATACTTTAACCAATATTGTGATGATAAGGTCTTGGCTATCCAATGGAATTGATGAAATACAATTTTAAACCTAATGGATAGTCTATTTACCTTTACACTAAGCTGTAAGAAGAAATAAATTAAGGATCTTTTCATGCTTCTTGGTATACACTGAAAAAACCCCATGAATTAAATTTACCCTTATTTCCATTGTCTCCAGACATTGAAAGTACAAGTTAGGAGATTTTTTTCTGTCCTTTTTAGGAGTTTGCAAGTCTGTTTCCAGCAGCTTTGCCAGAGTGCAGATTATACATGATCTTTAAGTACTGGATGATTGCATCGTGCTGGAAAGCATGCACTGGAAAATCAGGAGGTGATTGGTGACAGGCAGCATGACTTCACTAAGGGAAAACCGTGCCTGTGACAGAGTTGCAGCATTGCTGGGTAAGGGCTGAGCACCAGACATCATCTCCCTGCACTTGTGAGAGGTTTTGTCACTGTCCCACGCGGCATGACTCCGAACAGGTCAGGTGGGTGTGACACGTGGGCACAAGAGGATCACTGGGTGGTCGCTCGGGGGTGTGTCAGTGTGCCCTGTCCAGGGGCAGAGCAGGGCTGGTGCTCAGGAGCTGTGCTGGCTGCCACCGCTGAGCCACTCTGGTGACGTGGGCAGTGGCTCTGAGCAGCCCCTGCAGGGACACTGGAGGAAGGGATGCCACCCACAGGGACCTGGACAGGCCTGATCACAGGGCCAGGCTTGATTCAATGTTTGGGAGACTCCAAAGCATCGTAGAAATTAATTGCCACACAGGATCAGTGTGGTTTCAGCTCCCACAGGGAGCTTGGCACCGTGTCTGGGGTCCAGGAGAGCTCACTGGGATCAGGGATTTGGGGTGCTGGCAGATGGAAACATGGACCCAAGGGCCTCAGACAAGTGTTTAGGGGCTTCAGGAGTTAAACCATGTTCTGTCCTCCAGCTGTAGGTGGGAGGACAGATGTGGCACTGCCTGCAAGGGTCCTTGCCAAGATGGGAGCTGCCATCCCCACCAGTGTTGAGCAGGGCCCCTCACAAGGCTGATGCTGAGTGTGAGCCATGGCAACTCCCCAAAAACAACCGAAAAACCTAAACCCACCCAAATCCCTTACACTGAAGCAAATCATAGAATTGTGGTAATAGCCAAGAGGGAATAAAAATCATGGTGAAAGAGGATAAAATTATCAAGCTGTAATCACCACTTGAAAAAGAGTGTGCTGGAAAAATATTATAAACATTACTAGCATTTAGCAGCATTTGGGAATATCTTGCAGGAAGTGAAATGATGTATTATTAAAAATATGAAATAGTTTTATTTCCACTAGGAAATGAAAGAGTTGCACAAGGATAGTTCTTTCATAAATCATTCACATAATATTTCTATTCTAGCATTAGTCATAAGTTCAATTAGCAGTAGTGTAGTGTGTCAGGAGTTGTGTTGATGAGATCTAATTATTTATGGATTTCTTTGGCCACAGTTTTTTTTTTAATGTGTTGAAGTAAAGGTTATTGTCCTTCATGGTTTAAGATAATCAAATTACACACACAGTGTTGTTGGGAAAGAAGCAATTAGCAGTCATGCACACACAATTAAGATAAGTTTGGAAGCCTTTAGAGAGCTTTAAGATTTTATTATTATTCTTAAGTAAGAATATTTTCATAATAGTCTATAAAACTTCTGGAAAGTCAGAACCTATTATTTTTAATGCAAACTGCTAATACATTTCTTTTAGTGGCTCTTCCATTTGAATAACAGATTTGGTGAGCTCTGTTTTCCACAAAATGTTGTCTTTGAAATAGTTGAAATTTGGAAAACAACGATAACAGGAACTGTGTTTATTTGCTTATGGCTTTAAACCTGGTTGTACAAATGTTCTGGGGAAACCTTTGATCAGGAAGTGGAGAATGACCTGCTAAAGTTCTAGAAGCTTTGAAATAGCTTTCTTTTTTTTTTTTTTTTTTTTTTTTAATGGAAATATTACGGACCCAAATAACCCAATGGCAATCACCATTTCCGTGGGTCACTTTTACCCATCATTTTTGTGACATTTGTGTTAAGCCAACACATGGAGGCCCCCATGGAGTGTGTGTGACTGAGAAGCTCAAGTTAGGAGATGAAAGAGCCCCAGAAAGTCCCAACCAGCAGTGGAAAGCATGAGCTTTGAGCTGCATGCCGGCAGATGTTGATGCAGGTGAGCTGGAAGTGATGGTGATGGTGGTGTCCCTGTGGGAAGGCCCTGGCAGGTTGAGACAGAGTGAGAGTTTAACAGAGTAGAAATCCATTTGGATTTAGGTGAAATGTGCAGCTTTGAGCTTGCTAACATAAGTAAAATATGCTGTTTAGTCTGGTAACTGCAGCACTAGCAAAACTGCCCCAGCCGAGGAGAAAGAATGTGAATTTCCAAGCTAAAAAGATAAGAGATAAGAAAGACTCCTCAGACCTTGAAACAGACAGCGCAGAGTGACCCAGGAGCTCTCTCTGTACTTTCTGACAAAAACTGAGTACAAGTGTAACCGGCTGCAAGTGTAACCGAAATCAGCAAAATGAATATGCACAAACCTATTGAGAAATTCTATGCATATGTAAATTAGTTAGGGGTAATAAAAAAGGATCGGGAGTCCTCAGGGGCACACATGTCCTTTAAAGAGGGATGATCCATCACAAGCACCCAGCGCTGTAATAAACATACCATCCCTATAAATCTTTATAGGAATTGTGGGGCTTTGATTTTTCGTCCGCGTTTCAAGGTGAAGGTGTGTGCCCAATCATTTTAAATCTGCAGCAGATCAAAGCAAGGCCGATGTAAAATGTCACTGAGGCACTGCAAAGCTGGGGGGAAGCTGATGTTTTTGACAACAGCTGCCACTGCTGGATGAGTGCTCCTCCAGAATGCCAGCCATGCTGTTTGAAGAGTGAACGACCTGCGTGGAGAATCAAAGCAATCTGCTCCTGTACTTTGGGAAACAACGCTGCTCCTTTTCCATTTGGGATGCCATCAATTAGTAGATGGTGAGGGAAACTACCACACACACGGAGCCTTTGCCTTAGGCTGCAGATCAGGAGCAAAATTCAGAGAGTAACTCAGTTTAAGGGTACCTTGGCATGTCTGTCCACTTCTTTGGGGTTTAAAGCAAGATGATCAGCTGCTAATCAACTGAAAGAAAAACTGTATTTTTCTATGTTGGGTTTCCCAGCTTTTACAGAGATTTACAAATCCATTTCTCATATTTCTAGAGGAAAAATAACTCTCTCCTTTTTTTTTTTTCCCCACAATATAGAATCCAGAATGTTAATGATGAAAAGATCAGGAACAGGGAAGGCTGTAACCAAACCTGGTGTTCTTAGGGTGAGGATTATTCCTCTGGATGACAATGTCCTCCTCTAAGAGAGGCATTCTAGTGAATGCAGCCAAGTGTCAGGCTGGCATAAGCCAGGCTTTCAATTGCTGGCAGAGCTCAGTTGGTGTCTAAATGAGAGCACACATTTGAGTTATTTTTTTATTCCAAAGAGAACTTGATACTAAGCTCTGAGTGCCACAGGGAGCAGTCAGCTCAAGAGGAGAAAAACTGGAAATAAATGCTCTGACAGGAATCAGAACCAATGGAAAAATCTAAACCTACTGATTTCAATCTTCTCTTTAGAAAAGGAAGGAGTGGCAGGGGGGCCTCTTTACAGTATGAAAAATAATGTAGTGCTAGTGGTTCTGCTTTATTTATTTCTCCTTACAAGAATTCAGAGTGTAAGAGCTGATCTCATTTTTCAGCAATGATTTTGTGCTGAAGGACGTATTATTGGAAAATTAAAAAAAAAAAAAAAAAAACAACAAACCCAAATTTGTTACTGCCCCTTTTAAATGTAGGAGAAAAACCAAAAGGCTAACCAGAACTAGAATCTGTGTTTCTTATTCCCACTGTCATGCAATTTTTCTAGTCAAAGGTTTAATTCAGGTTTGCTCAAATTGTCAGAAGTTTGTCTAGTGGCATTTGAAAGTCAGAGAGGAGAGGACGGCAGTGTTCATGGGGTTAGCTGGATCCTTGGTGGGATTACAGATTCTGTTGGCTTTTTTGGACTCTGACAGAGTCTCCTGGCACAGGAGGAGGGCAGGAGGAGCCTTGATGTTGATATTTTTGGTGCTTTCTCTGCTGTATCATTGACTGAGCTCATCAAGGGAATGGTGTGTCTGTTCCCCATAACCCTTTATGTTATTTAACATTTGTATTTAAAAATCTCGTGGCTGATGGTGAATGGAAATGATGCCAGACAATCAAGGCCAGCTTTAATACACAGGCACTGGGGCCACAGAAGGAAGTGCTGGTGAAATGGAACAATTTTGGAGTTTTGTTTCAGTGTGGAGGAATAAAAAACCCCAGGTTTTGTATTTAGTTTTGCTCTCCACCACTGGGGACTGAGTGCTTTCTCATCCTGTAGTGTCCACAGAGAAATTAGTTGGAGAAATCAGTGCAGCAACATAAGAGAAAACAATATCAAATAATAGAAAGTAGTTGTTTAATCCACTGTTGGGCTCCCTAGGACTGGAGTTACTCTATCTGACCACAAACCCTACTTTCCAGAGGTGATTATCCTCTTCAGGTTACCAGCAGTGGTTTTTAGAGGTAATGACAGAGAAGAAGAATGCCATCAATCATTTCACATTATCCCCATTAAACCTTCTGGCTGATGTAAAGAGAATATTGGGCTCCTTTTGTTTTTTTACTGAGATTCAATTCTAGCACACTTGAAATTGTAAGTATACAATGAGTGGAGAGGAGAGCTGTCCCTAAATCAGATTCTTTCTAGTTTAAATGCTATTTATTCCAAAGAAAGCATCTGAAAAACAGTTGAAGTTTCAAAAGTGTCTGCAAGCAGGAGGTAACAATGTTTAGGTTTTTTCTTTTTCCCAAATATTGAAAGATTTCCAGTAGGGAATAAAAGAGAAGAGGCATCTATTACAATATTTTCTAGCATTCCTGGGGGTTAACATTCCTCAGAAAAGCTGAGGAAGAGCCAGTCCTGTGACAGAGCAGATTTTTGGAAGCTTGCATCTTGCCTGAGTGCCCCAGCTTTGTGAGAATTGCAGATGTTTCTGTCACTGCAGTAACTCCTCAGCAGCTGGAGCTGGGAGTGGGTGCCCAGGAACACCTGGGAAAAGCTTCTGGGCAAGACCTGGAGTCTGTGAGAATCAGGTGTCACAAACCTGTGCTCCCACAGATCTGTTCTCACTGGCTGAAGTGGGGAGACTGAAAATATTCTGTGCTTAGAGTGAAAATCTGCCCTGAGGGGGAGAGAGGAGGTTCCCTTTTTTAAACCAACAGCTGAAGCGTAGTGACTTTCCAGTTCTTTCAACAAAAAAATTATATATTGCATTTAATGCCATTGGTGTGACTTTGAAATGGATCGTAAGGAATTCCCAAGCAAACCCCAGAGTACCCATCATGTGGCTTCTGCATTTGGTTTTACTTGTTGGCTAAATATTTTTGTACTCGTTAACATTGTAATTTTTTAGCTAAATATTGTAGCTAATAGTTGCATGTTAAACTAATGTCCATCATCCAAGGTACTAAGTGTTTCTGTGTTCTTTAAATTCTTGGCATTTGCACACTGGAATAGTCAAAAGGTTAAACAATATTTTCACTAATTCACCACATTCTTTTATCAGTGGGCACACACACACATCAGCTCAAAGCTGCCCTTTCACAGTGAAGTGGCAGTCACTGAAGGCTTGGTGCTTTATGATAATTTCTGTTTTCGTGGCCAAACTCTTATGAAATTGTTATTTGATCAAACCAGTGATGTTCTGATATGACAATTTATTTACTAACATCTAATTATTTCACTCCAAAAAAGTTAATAATTACATTCAAGAAATATGTTGCATTTAATTTAAAATACAGCTAGAGCACAAGACTTGAATGATTAATATCCTCTAAATTGCTTTATTGAGCAACTTTGCATGGAGTGATGATTATTATTTTTTATATTTACTGAAATGATTGTCATGAAATAAAACAGAAAGATTTTTATTACTTAGACTCCAGAGGTTTAGCTTGCAGTGCCAAATCCAAATGAAAAACAGTTGTTAAGTGGTAAACAGCATTTAAAAATCGCTGGCCCTTTGTCCCCATGTTTGCAGTTAATGCTCAGCCTGAATTTCCTGATGCATTATGGTAATAAAAGATGCACTGCATTTCCTCTAACAGCAGGAGCCTCTGACCCTCCTGGCATCAGGAGAGAATCCCCAGGGAAGGTCAACAACACGTGCCCACTGCAGGGCTGGGCTTGAAACTGGCATCTGCTGCTGGTGGAAAATGGGTTCCAGAGCAGCACTGGCCTTGCTCGAGGATTTGATGCTGTGAGTGGCTCACAGGAGCTGAAAGGTGTTGTTTGAAAAGTTCCTCCTTCCTCTTCCTCTTCCAGGAGGACAAAGGGAGTCAGGGAATGCTGGAGTGGAAATCCCTCTGTGGGGAGCAGAGCTGAAAATGCCCAGTGCATCTTCTCTGCAGATGTGAGGGGCTGTGCCACGCACAAAACACAAACACAAAGTGGTGTGGACTTTGTGCACTCTTCCCTTTCTCTCCTTTAATGTTTCTGAGCTCGAAGGAAACTGGAAATTAGTGGAGCAGCTGGAATGCCAAGGGCAGGGTGGTGGGCACCCTGAGGCAGGGCTGGAGCAGAGAGCTCTGGCTCCAGAGGGAGTGTCCGTGTCCTGCTGCTTTTCACAGCTGATTAAATGGCATTTAGGACCTTTTCCCAAGCTGGTACCACTAATGAGGTTCGTGTTACTTGTCTCACTCCCTCCTTCAACCTGGAGTGCTGCACCACATCCCCACAACCGCTCCTTTCATGTCTGTGTTGGCATCCAGACAGACCCAGAAATCATTTTAAGAAACTGACTTTCAGAGTGGTCATTTTGATGTTGTACTTTTGTCATAAAGGAGGAGTAACTGGTAGTGCCAGAGGCCAGTCCTAGGCTCTGCTAACGGGAGCTGAAATTTCGAGTGGTAACAATGTGATGATTAAGGGAATTCTGTTTTCTTGTACTCCTGTGCTCAGCTTTTGCATTCAGATATTTTGCCAAGCAGTTTCAGAGCTTGGTTTCCTTTCACAGCAGTCATTTTGCAGTGTTCACAGGTGATAAAATAAGTTACTTGTGAAAAATGAAAAATAACTTTGGTGATGTTACAAAGTCTGTTTTGTTTGGAACACGTTCTCTCAAGTGTTTTAAGTTATCGAAGCACAGATTGGCTCTGTCAAGCAAAGGCTGAAAAGGCTGCCTGATGATATCTGAAATGTGGATTTGAAAAGCATGTCCTAAATAAAGGCTGAAACTGAATATTGAACAAAGATTTGGGTGTGCATGGGAGGAAAATCCATCACTGATGTCTAAGAGAGCAGTCTCTGGCACATAAAGCTTTTGAGATCTCAGGTATCACTGGATGCTGGCACTGTGCCCTTAGTTTCTCTCAGGGTACTTTTGCTTTTACTACAAAAATCTGTTCTTGGGCTGCTTTGAACAAAAAGAGGCTCAGAATTGGGCAAAGATTGTGTCCCAGCTGCAGAGGTGCCTGTTGCACACGGGGGGAGTCCTGCACAAAGCAGCAGCAGCTCAGGATGTCCCACACCTCTGTGGGAACAGGAGTTTGAGGGCACAGGTACCAAATAAATACCTGCTGATGCTCTCTGCACAGGGGAGGCTCTGACAGCTTGAGCTGACCAACACAGAAGTGTTGGGGTTTTTTTGCAGCCTTCTAGAAAGGACACAGTAATGACATAAAGTGAATGCCCAGTGTTTCAGATGTTTTATTTTCTGCTCCTCCCTGAAAAATGGGTTATAAATATGTATCAAGAGCCCCCATTCTTCCAAGTTTACACTGCAATAATTAATTTTACACTTTTTCTTTTTTTTCCCTCACATGTTCTCTTATCCACCAAGTTCAGAGGTTTTGGCCTAGCAAATCTTCCAGGACCTATTATTTTTAGAGTTGCCAAGTCTGGCAAATACTCATAATCCAAGGAAATGTTGTCTGTGTGTTTATAATTCAGAAGCTGTGGGGAATTTGTTGTCCTTCAGCAAGCTTTGCAGTAAGCCTCCTATGTCATTTTGGAATATGATACTGATTACTTTGGGAACCTCTTCGTTTTGGCAGGAGCAGTGAAGCTTGTGCTTTGAACATTAAAACAGCTTTCATGGGTTTGGAGGGTCTGTCTCCACTGTTTTCCACTGAAATTTGTTGTGAAAAGGTATCCAAAGCAGAGATTTTTGGTTTTTTCCTTCCTTCATGTCAGATACGTTGTGTTCAAATGACAAACTAAAACTACAGTTTTAGGATAAAATGATGAACATTTTACTGCATGCTAAGCTGCATTTGTGGGATGGCTTTTGGGCTGGCTTTATTCATTTTAAGCAGAAGAACAATCACAGAGGATTCAAACTAAAGATTGTCAGGATCCTTTCCAAGCAAAGGTCACCACTACAGGTTTGGGGGTCTTGGCTGATCCAAGGAATTGTGGAAAATGGAGATACTGCACTGTGCCATCCAACCCTTGGATAAATTTAACTCTGGTGGTGAATGAAGTGAGTGTGAGATTAAAGGGGAGATTTGGTTCTGCCTCTGTAGGCAGAAATAATATAGTCTATAAACCCTTTTATATTTATTTATTTAATGCATATATATTATATATATTCATTAGCTAAATAAATAATTATCTATAAAATATACAAATATATATTTATTCAATATAATTATTTATAGATATTTTAAGTATTATATATTTAATAATATTTATTTATATTCTATATAATATATGTGTATTTATATATATTATATAATATATATTTACATATGAATATATATTTATATATTTTATATAATATATTTGTATTATTTGTAATATATTTGGGTATCTCTATATTTATTTATTTATTTATTTATTTATCTACACCAGCTTCAAGAACATTTATTTACTTGATTCTGAGAGATGAGTAGATGGATTGAATTCACTGGAGGCACTGCTGCTGAACCTTTATCAAGTACCAAACCATTTTTAGGGCAGAAGCATTTCTTTTTAAAATATGTAGTCAATTCACCATAACTGTTTCCAAACTGCAGAACTTCTAGCATCTGACTGTTTCTGTTCAACTGATAATTTAATTAAGAGTTGAATACTTGTATAAAATATCTTGTGAGATTATATTTAGCAATAATGCTTTAATTAGTAAAAATTATGTTCTTGAGAATAATTATTTAGCAATATTTTGAGTTTAATTAACAGCTACATTATTCCAACTTTTATGCTATAATAATTAATACATTACTAATTCCGTTGGCACAATTATAAGAAACTAATTGATTGAAATTTTTGTGCCTATAAAAAGGTTAAATTAATTAAGATTGCCATTAGAGTAATTTGTACAAGATTTTGGGTAACTAATATTCTGGCTTATTTTCCTTGGTGTAAAAAAAAAAAAAAAGAAGAATTTATAAAGAGATAATCAATTCCTAAGAAGCTGCATACAGAAAGTATCCATAACTGAATGCAAGCATATTATTGTGCTGGCTTTGACTGGGGTGGAGTTATCCTTCACAGCAGCTGGTGTGGGGCTGGGGGTTGGATTTCTGCTGGAAACACTTCTGAAAGGAATTTATTCTCCAGGACTTCGTGCAGCATCTCCAGTTGGGCAAGGTGGACATTCCACCTCGTGAGAGTGGAGACGGGGCAATGTTTGTTAGACTAGTGAGGGAACAGGCCACCAAACATCAGGATCTATTTGCTGTGAGCCCAGAGATGAGCAGAATGCCCTGTGCATCTTCTGGGCAGGGGCTGTGCCACGCACTAAACACAAACAGAAAGTGCTGTAGACTCTGCAGTCCTCCCTTTCTCTCCTTTAATGGTTCTGAGCTCAAAGGAAGCACTGAAAATTAGTTTTGTGGTGAGCTAATGGTAAAGCAGTGTAAGAGAGAGGGATCTGCTGGAGTACTTGATGTTGGAAGTGATTTAATCTGGATGGCAGTCCAGTGCCCACTAGTTGAAAGTGATGAGCATTTTTATCATCTCTAGGCTGCTAGGTTTGATTTTTAGATCCACTCTGTCAAGTGGAGATATACAAGCAAGGGGATTCAGTTCTTTCTCCATATAATGCCAAGATTTTATTTTTTAATTACCCTGGAGCAGAAGGGGTCCATGGATTCTCACGAGGACTGTAGCCACTACAGCAGGGAGACTACCAGCCTGCTAGGTTTCCTGGTTTTAACCTGTAAATAAGAAGATGTACATGAAATTCTCTCATTTCTCTCTCACTTTTAAATCCTAAATTTATTAAGCAGCATGCTTTTCAACTGATAGGGAGCTGCAGCACTGATGGTGTGGTTTGATGCATTAAACTCCTCCTCAGAAACCTGGGTTTATGTTCAGTTGAGCCAGGAACAGCAGTTTGCAAATCCTCACCCTTTGTCCAAAAAGATTTTCAGTGTGTGCATTCACATACAGCCAGAGCTGAAAAATAAATGCCTCCAGAAGTTTCAGCACAATATATGATTAGATCTACTAAGTGCAGAACCTGGAACACGCGAGGAGGTGCAGGTGCATTTCCAGGGCTGTGTGTGATCCCTTTCTACCTTGGTTTCCTGTTGCTGTTCTGCTTTTCACTTCAGGATTCTTTTTTTAGGGTCCTCCTCTCTCCTTTCTTGCCTTATAACCATCCATTCACGGTATGGATTGTTTGCCAGAGTTCCTTTTCCTCTGAATTTTAACTCAGCCAGAAAGCGAGAGTGGGGGTTGTGGTTATTTCTCTCCCGCTCTCACTGTGTGTGATATAATAAAAAAAAAAAATCTCGTTAGTGCAGGTTTTTCTAACAAGGTTTTGTTCCTTGGAGCAGGTGCTGTGGGTGTTTAGCCACTGATTTAAAGCTCTGCTCTCCACATTAGCCATGCCTGGGTCTCCAGGGTGGAGCTGAGCAGGGATCTCATCCTGCTCTCAGCCATCTCCTGGTGTCAGCCCGAGGTGGGGATCTCTGCTGATCAATAAAACCTTCTGAAGGCTTCCCTTGTTGACAGGGGGATTAGGGAGCTTCATCTGGCCAATAGATGAGTTTGTCAGCCTCCAGAGGACTCAGATTGTTTGATTTGTGACAAGGAGCCACCATTGCCAGGAAGGGTTTTGGGAGGGCTAATGAGGAAATTTTGCTGATGTTAGTCAGGCTTGTTTCTGTCTGAAATTCTTGCAGGAAGGTTGTTTTGCTGGGCTTCCTGGTTGGTGGTATTTTGAGTTGTTTCTTTGTTTTCTTTATTTTCTTGTTATATGCTCTAGCCTTTATTCGATAGCCTTGAATGGACATAAAAAACCCCACCACAAAACTTGTGCATGTTAAAAAGATGGGGGGTATTATTGCAAATTTAGCTGATAGTAATGTAAATTTACTCATATTCTTCCTATCTCTACAAACACACCTAATTATTGTTATTTTTAACTATCTCTAAGTATCCCTAGATAATTTTAAAATGTATTATTGTGGAATTTAAAACTCCACTGTTCTCAAAGCCTCAGTGAAGAACTTTTTGAACAGGTTGAGCTGATTTCCACTATAATCTCCATAATAGAGGAGTACAAATAAGGCAATAGCAAAGGTGATGGAGCCATTTTCTGTTCCTGAAATATGTCAGCTCAGAAGAATATAATACTTTGCTCTTTGAAAAACTGTGAATATCCAGGCCACTGCTTATCACTTGATTTTATTTTTTTATAATAATTTTAATAAAAGGAATACCTTGTACTGTTACCATTTTAAAAGACTTGAGTGCTGTACTTTGTACTTTTCTTTTTTTACTCTATTCTCCACAGCAAACGCATTAATTCCCCCTTTTCTGGCCTAATTCAATTGGGTATCTGAATACTAGACTATGGACCCATTTCTAAATTCTCTTTCTGGTTTTGATGTGTCCTGTTTTCATACAAAAACTTTTCTGCACATGCAGTATCTTTTACTCAGAATACTTTACACATACAGAACTATGTCTGGTGGTTTTTGCTGTTACATGACATTTATCATCTTACAGTTTTTTTAGTGAAATGCCAAGAAAAAGAACAAAAAAGAGCAGAAATATTTGCATTGACTGACTTCCAGAAAGCACATTTTGTTCCCTGGTAGGTGTTTCTAATGGGGTGGCCATATAGATTTATATTGCTACATCAGATCATGAAATTTCTAAGACTTCATTATCTGAAGAGAGCTGTGATTCATGCTGGCAATTCATGGGAAAATATAAAGCAGGGGAAAGGAATGAGCTCTCAGGTTGTTGATGGCTCTTTAGTGCTCTACCAATTGCACAGAAATTTACTTCTTTACTTTCTCTTGGCACCAAATCCTGCAGGTCTCTAAATGCTCAACAGCAACAGGTGAGTGGAAAGCAGATTTTTTTTGTCTCCCTCTAAATGCTTCTTGTTTAATTTATGTGTGTGCTCGATATTTGTGTTCCATCAACAGCAAATAATGCAAAGGTGCTTTGGAAGTTAAACAATTGCTTCATGATTCTGACATTTTTTTTTTCCTGGGAATTCAGTTACACCTGAATTGGTAGAATTAAAATCAATAGTCAGGTCACTCCTTGTCAATGTTTTTCTATCTCTCTGAACACTCAGAACTTCTGGGAGAAAAATTTAACATCTCTTGTCATGTATTTGGATGCTGTCAAGGATTTAAGAGGATTTAGGATTAGTACTGCTGCCTCACCATGCCCCTTAAATGTGTCCTTTCACATAGAGAATTCCTGCTTTTTTATTGCCTCTGTATCTTACATAAAACATGCCAAAATACCATCAGGAAGTTAGGATTATTATAAAATTCTGCTTATTTGGAAGATAAACTGTGGAAAGACTCTCTGCAGTTGCATCAATGGTAAGAATTTAAAGTTAACGTGGGGATTTTTAGAGTTTCATTGTGCTGAGAGTCACTTCCCACTGGATGGCACTATTTAATAAATTATACTGGGGAAGGTGATTGCTCATTGCAGCAAACTTAGAGGACATTATAGACGTGATATTTGGAATTGGTGAATATATTCTGTCTCGCTGTTTTCCAAAGCGGGGAGCACAAACCACCAAAAAGCTGGTGCCAGGAGCACATGGAATGAGCCCTGGGGTTATTGCAGCAGCACGTGCTTTACACCCAGCACAGAGCTGCTTCCACAGGCCTACAGCTTTCGGTGGTTTATCAGACTTCTCATCCTGACCTCTGCAAAAGGATACCGTTTTTAAAAGCAAAAGGATTCCTTCTTTTCTCACATCAGGAGAAACTGATTTTAATGCAAGGCTTGATGGTCATGTGTATTGTTGGGGTCTGGTTCTAGTTTTGTTCCTCAATATAAAATATCAGCAGTAACCATCCTCTAAGTTATCAGGGTTTTCATATCAGGACTGTAACAGAAAACCTGGTGTACACACTTGGGCAATTCACAGCAGGAAGACTGCAGATAAAAAATGAAACTAAATCAGTGTATATTGCTAGAAAGTAAGAATGCTGGAATGTTCTTTTCCAGTTTTTGAAAGCTGATTGAAGGAATTGCTTAGCTCATAGATAGGTAACACTGAACTTTGTGTATACAAAAAAAATGCATTTCTAAAGAAATAATTCAAGGACACATCAAGCTTCATTGACAGGCAGTCAAGAAATAAACATTCAGTAAACAAATTAAAGGAAGGTATCTGTCCCAGAATATTGCTATTCTGCTATTCTGCACAGCTGGGATGTGCAGAGATACAGGGAGCAGGATAACAGCACAGGCTCTGCTTTCTTTTATTGCCTGATTCTTTCAGTGGTGGCAAAATTTCTGCTGAGAGGTGTTATTTCTACAGGAAAAAAATGGCTTCTATTTTCAGAGTGGTGCTGAAGTTAGAATTTCTCAGGGTCCAGCCCTGTGTTTTTTTGCTGTGAGCATTTCCCCTGTTTGTTGTGCTGTGCATCAGGTGCCCACAGCTCGAGCTCTGTGTCTGCAACAGCAACACCTCCCTCTGGAGCTGGGGATTGTGTGCAGAGCCTGCCACAGCCCCTAAGAGGAGTTACCAGCCATGGAGCCAGCACGAGGCAAAATAACTGAACAAATCCTGCTCTGCCACGTTTTACTGTGCCAGCACACAGAGATTTGATCTTGAGTTTCCCTTCAGCAACAGCTTCTGCATTGCTGCGTTCTGGATGTGACACAGTGAGAGGAGAACCCCCACAGGGAATTATCAGCTCTGGGAAATAACTCACAGGCATCTGAACCTCCATCCTCTGCAGCTGATGGGAGGGCAGGCATTCCAGCTGGAAGTGCAGAATAGTGCCCAACATGGGACAGCAAGAAATGAGACTCAGGGCTGGCTTGGTTTTTGTCATTGTATTGCCTCCTTAATCTCAGAACAGGCGGTGGAGTTACCTTTATGCAACTTCTCACCTCCTGGTTTTACAGCCTGGCAGGATAAATCAGATGACCTTTAAAAAGCAAAAAGCTGTTCTCCCAGCATCTGAGACTGAAGGCTCTTGGACTCAAGCTCTGCAGTGAAGTCAATTTTCTTGTTATTAAACCACTGATACATTTAGTGTGGGCTACTTACATCATCTGACATTTTGACATCAGTCTGAGAGGAACACTGGCCTGCTAAATCGGGATGTTATTTCTGATAAAGTCAGTTCAGCTCCAATTTCTTCTTTTAAACTCTGTGAAGTCTGTTCTGATAGGGAAAAAGTTAAAAAAAAGGATAAAGTCCTTGCTAAAAGACTAAACAAGCTCACAGTATATTTATTCAGCTCTTTGTTTGGGGAATTTCAACCTCAGCTGAAGCCCCTCTATGCTGCTATGGTGTGGCTCATTCTGTTTGCATTAAAAATAGGAGAAAACATATTCATGTTTGTTTACAGTGAAGAAATAAAATTGATCATCTAATGTTCTATACATGTAAAATTTGAGTTTAAGTTAATGCAGTTTACTCCTTTAGCAACCCTATTTTGTAACTTTGTTCTGTGCTCCCAGTTGGGCAGTTCCACGCCTGCTGTTTTTCCAGGTCTGGTGCTTTCTGTAATGGCACAAACCCTGGCAGCGTTGGGCTGAGTTTGTTCGCTGCCAGTGGGAGAGTGAAATCCCTCACTTGGAGGGCTTGGAGCAGGCTGTGTTGCTGGAATTGCGCAGCAGGACAGAGTGGGGACTTCTTTCTGATCCTGGTGGACTCTTCCTTGAGCTCCTCCTTTGGAAGCAGGTCCCCTGACACACCCAATGGAGAGGGGATCCAGCGGGACGGTGTGTGGGACACTGCCAGAGTAGAAGCAGAGCCCAGTCTGTGTTGGGCACAGGTTAAAATTGCAGATCTTCATCCTAATCACTGGTTGGAGTCATCTCCTGCTGCTCCAGTGTTTATTCTTTACCAGTTTGCTTTGTCAGTATTTTTGAAAACACATTTTCTACCTTAGCAGGTAGTGGCTCAGGGAGTTTTTCTTTTCCTAATTGTTACACTCCGAGTGATCCTTTCAAAGAATTGGTTTCTATTATGTTTTCTTTGACCTTTTGATATTAGTTTTGGCCTTTGTTCTTTGTGCCATCACTGACAATTGGCTCTCTTATTTTCAGTTCAGCCTGTCCCTCACACCAGATTTGTGGCAGCAGCAGAAAGTTTTTTGAGAGTTGTAGGAGTTTTTAATGTACTAACAGATACTGTACTACAGAGCCACTTTTTAATATTAATTTATGGATTTCATGTAGATCAGTGCTGATCTCCCTAGAATTCAGCAAGGATAAGTGCCTGCTCAGAGAGAGCTGGGAATTGGAGATGGAAGAGGCTTAGCAAGGCATTTGCTATCCAGCCTACCTCTATTTCCATGTAGTTATTCAGAAATGCACTCCTCCAGCATTGCAGATAAATACTTTTTTATTCAGTGGATCTTGCTGGAGTAAATCTGGTAATTCATAAGGTGGAGCAAGAACCCTAAGTCTAAATGAACTGTAACTTTGTGTCTGTCTTTGTGGAATAGGCAGTTATTGATTATCTATACGTCAGGTAAGTCTCTAATGCCAAGAAGTAATTTTATTATGTCTCAAAGCATGCATTTAAGAAGTTATTAAAAGTTTATTCAATCCTGTGGTGAGTGATCTGTTTAGCTACTACTCTGTCTTAATAAGTACTTTGTTTAAATATCTCATACTGAGGAATTTTAAGTATAGCATAATGCAATTTCTTTTTCTTATGTTTCTAATTCCACTGGGGTGATTTTACAACATTATGAAGAAATTTATCTGTGACTTTCCTTTGTTTAGTGTTTCAAAACCATTTCAGACTTGTCTGTTATGGCCACACGCTCCATATTTATCCATTTCATGCTCCGGGCCTCGTGCGTTCTACGCATTTTAGAAGAAATCACCACGGGACTGTAGGCAAATTCAGGTGCTTCATCATTAAAACTTTCCTGGACAATTTCTCCAGTGATTAAGGATGATTGAGTGTTTTCTATTTTATAAGGAAATCTGCAAAATTCAGCAGTAAATTTGTTTGGCTTCCGTGGTGTAAAGTCATTCGCAGAGCGCGCAATGGAAAGGGAGCGCTATTGCTGGGCTCCTCCCAGCTTTGGTGTAGACAAATCTCATAGGGAAACTCACTCAAGAGCCAGGGGAACAGTGGAAGGCAAGGGCAGGGGTCAGCCTGGAGCAGGCTGGGCAGTTTTGTTTTCCTGTTGTTCCAGTTTTAAATGCAGAGTTTATGCTGAAGGGTTGAAATGTCCCACACTTTCAGTGTGTAGTGCAAATTAAGGTAGACAGACCATAGACAGGACAGTTATTAATTGAATTTTATGCCTTTCCTCCCTGGTTTTAGCACTGCTGAGCATGGAAATAAATGCTTTTAGTCATATCTCCAAGCCAAGATTGCTTCTCCCAACCTCTACTGATTGTTGTACTGTTTAGATTTAATTGTGCTTTTGCTTTCCTGTGCTTTGGATTTCATAATGTTCCCTGTTTTCAGTATTCAGTGTCAGAATTACCTTTACAGAAACCTTGTAGGGTGTATTTTGGAGAAGGACTTGATACAGCATTTTCCTGTGTATTTTACACTGTGTTGCAAAACATGGACACATCATTTTGGACAGAATTTTACTCTCCTTCTAGGTCTTTCCATCCTCCAAGGGCAGTGAGTTCAGTAGCAGCCAATCAGTTCTACACTGCATAAGGATCTTGGGACATGCTGGGAGATAATTGTACAGGTAAGAGCTTGGTGTAAAGGATATTTTCAAATATCACATCTAGGATCCCTGCAGTTTGTTGTTTGATTCTCCCAAAAAACAAAGGAATTTAAATTCACAAGTTTTTCTAGCTATCCATTCTTCTGTAGAACTCCAAGTGAATGCTAGATGAGCATTCATATTTCATTCCTTGGAGTGAAGGGCACAGAGAACAGTTCTATCTGGACCAATGTTTGGCTTTTGGAGTCAACTTGTATGGGTGATACTTGGGTTTGTGCAAAAAATCATGGGTTTCAAAAATCATGGGTTTCATGCAGAAGATAGGAATTGCCCATTGCCCTGGTTAAGAACCTTAATGAAAACAACAAAAAAACCCAATAGGTGAATGCTTAGAAACTAATTCTCCTCCTTAAATAATTCTAAAAATGAAATAAACTTTTAAAACAAGTGAAGATTTATTTTGTTTCCTGCTGACAATATTTTGAAGAAACAGGGATGACAACTGAGTGGTTCAGAGTACTCCAGAGTGAGACACAATCAGCAAGTGAATGTCTGGGACGTTGGCTGTTACAAGCCCAAACAGAGCTAATCCTGTCCAGAATGTCACCTTGCTGTTGTCTAACACAAATTCAGGCTGCATTCTTGGCTTTCATCTTCAGTGACACGTTCTTTGATTGAAATTATCAGCTGTTCTTTAGTGCACAGCAAAGTCAAGTTTCCCTAAAGTGATTAAAATGCAGATCTTGTTAAAATTTTGATAAATAATTTTGAAGGTGTAGCTTTTCTTTGAAATTCTTAAAAGCTGGTTTTCATGGTGTTTTGAATCTGGCTTAACACCTCGATTTTTAATATCCATTCCAGAAGATCTATTTTCCTACTTCCATTGCTTTAGATAATAATTTTGTCTGTGCTAACTGTAATCTTAGCGGATATATAACCTAACAGGAACTGTCTGCTTTACTGCATACAAAAGATGGAATAATTTCTTCATGGTTGCCACTTCTATTTCTGAAAGGCTGTGACTGAATGTCTGTATTTGCAGCTCCCTGCAAGGAAATGATCTCTCCTGCAGATGCCAAACAAGCCCTGACATGTGACAGCCCAACAGGAATATTTCCTCGAGTCCATGCTAACATAAGAATGATTTGTGAAAATATGGATACCACAAATATTACCAGCTTTATCAGTTGTTTAATTTACATTCATTTTCCCCGCTGAGCAATATATAAATATTCATGGTGCTATCAGATTAGTTTACACTTTGAGAAGTTATCAGAGATGAGAGAGAAATATGGTATAAATATTTTAATTCTTCTAAGTATGTAGTTCCTTTGAATCCCTGATGGTAGTCACAGTGGCATTATGAAATGAAAAAACTTTTAAAACAAATTTCATTTGCGGGAGTAGTCACCACTGAAGTTCATAAGTCTTTATTATAAAACTCTTTGTGAATCCAGTGGAATTGTTATCTTGTAGGTCTCTTTCTTCTTTGCATGTGTTTGATCAATATTGGTTGAACTATGGCTAGACTTTGAAGGCAATAAATGAGTTGTTAATGAGCTGGTCATTGCCCTGGTGTACACTGCTGAGAACCACGGGAGTGATTTTCATATTTCACACTTTGGAAAGAAGCACCGAGCAGGGCAAAGTTATGGAAGCAAAGCACACAATTAACCCCAGGGAAGGGGGAAGTGGCATTAATTCCAGTCTCGTGGGTAGCAGCCATTGAAGCCAGTGTGAAACTTTGAGGGCTTATCTGTATTATTGGGTGAGGGTGACCCCTGTTTCTGCTGCATTAACCTCGAACCTGAAAGTGGGGGAAAGCAACGGGATGTGCTTTACAGCTGGAACTCCAGTCCTTACCTTCCCACTCCGAAGACTATTCATTTGAACTGACAGAAGCTTTGGCTTTTTATTCAAAGCCAATGTGTTTCTCTCAGAATATGTCACATTTTAAAGTTAGTCAAATATGTAAATGCTTGAAATCATTTGTTATCTCAAAATATTTGAGAAATTCATTGCAACCTTTCAGTATCTCAGATATTTTCCCCCTAAAGTCACCAGTTTATGTAAAAGTCAGAAAGTAATTTCTGTATGATTAAGTGTCACAGCTAGTTTTGTGGAGTTCTTGATATGAAGAAACTCTCAGCTTAATATTTTAAACAATTTTGGACTCTGCTATCAATTAGTGCAGTTTTTTCTAGTTCATGTCTGTTGAAGATTGCTTCTAATATTTTAACTTTTAATTGGTAAGAAATTTCTTTATTTGTTTTATTTGAATTTCTAATTGTTTTAATTATTGTGATTTTAGTAAGGACTTGGCAGCAGGATTAGAGACAATTAATATTTGACAGATGGGTGTCACAATGATCAGTATGCAAGAAATACCTGGGCAGATAAAGAGAATCTTGTCACATTTAAGCTCCTGTACAGCCTCACTTTGCATAAACAGATAGCAAACATGAGAAAACTTACAGGAAGTTTGCTGAGGCAAATTATTCCTTGCCAAAAAGCACCATTGATATTTTATAATTACAATACCAAGCTTGGTTGTGTCACATTGTGGGAGACATTTTGTCATCGTCCTCGTCATTGCTATTAATGTGCCTCTGCATGCAGGATAAAATACAAAGCTTTAGCTCTAACTGGTTTTGATCTGACACCAGTTGTTGCAGGATATAAATGAATTTTGTATTCTTGTTCTATCTGTTCTCAACACTCCCAAAGAGCCAGGCAGTAACAGCAACGCTCTTGGCTTCCTTTTCACTTGGAAAAACTGTACATTGTTTTCTTCTGCCACCTCAATGTTGTGAAGACCTTCCCCTGAGTTTTGGGAGAAAAGGATTGTTATTCCAGTAATTGGGTAGTCTATGACAACTTGCTGTAATTTCTTTATTAATAATGTTTCTTAATATGGAAAAATGACATCTTGGTGTGTTTGAATTCAGCTGCTCTGACAAAACTAATTGCTCCTCGAGATGCCACCCTGGGATGTGCTGGGAGTGTGAAAAAGAACAACTGCTGACTTCAGTAACTTATTTTCCCAGCAATTTAACATTTTTTCACATAATTAGCTCTGGTGTTCTTCTTGGATTAACAGATCCACTAATAACATTGTGCTTTAAAAGCTGCAAAGTGGGAAGAACATAATGCAAAGCATATTCAAGGGGTGCCAGCTCATTATGCTGACAGGTTGGGTAAGTACAACACAGTTATCCTTTAACCTTCACAAATGCTTAAATACATTTCAAATACAGCCTTGATGGTAGATTGCAAGTCTCCGGATTTGTAGTTTACTTCAATAATAGGGTAACCTCCTGAAATTAGAAGAATTTTTATTGCAGGCAGATTATTTCTAAAGAGAGATTATAATTTGTCTGTATCTTCCACTGAATTAACTCAAAATCTAAGTAGAGGAAGGCGGGAACACCCCATAAATACCTAGACAAATAGATGATATAGATGATACAGATATAGATACGGAATGGTTTTTCTCATTAATCCAAATAATGCTTTGAAAGGGGCTGCCAGACAAGGGCACAGCTAAAATAAGCAGAGCCAAGACCAAGACCTGCATGTCAGGACAGTAAGGAGCCCAATGGATTTCTGCTTGGAATGACAAAAGTTGTAAAGACAAGGCTTTATAGCTGCCTTTTCTAGTTTTTCTTGTGCAGCTTTCCAAATGCTCAGGAGTTACAGTGTATTATGCAGGGCAATGCACACATGAATAATCTCTTCCAAAGCCCTTGCAGAGCAGGCTGGAGCTGCAAGGAGAGATTCATGGGAAAAACTAAGGCAAAATAAAGTGGACAAAACAGTTCTGAACTTCAGTGAACTGGTTTTGAGAATAATGAGTACGAGGTGATTTGATCAGTTAGGAGTTATAACAGTCAGAAAACAGGAGGGTTAATAGAAAATTTAGAGACTTGGAGATGCCAGGGAAGGGATCTGTGTTCAAAAGGATGTGTCAAGAACCAAATTTTGTTATAACACAGATGATTTAAAATTAGTGTCTGCAAATCTTAACCAATAGTCATTGGTGGAAATCTGGATTTTGAAGTAATACCAGCAGGGCTAGCAAACCCCACAGCTTTAAAGGGATGTTTACACAGATTATAAAATGCTAATTTTATCAGTGAGATGGAAAATGTAATATAAAGCAGTATGAACACAGTTATTTACCTCGAAGGAGATGGGCTGGAGCAGACCATAGACCTTATTAACCTTAATTATCAGCCCTTGGGGTGCCCTAAATTCTTAGTCTATTAAGTATAAAATGCTAATCTGCAGGGGCTGTAGACTCATCATGTGAAAAATTATTTGAAAATGCAAATGGGAATTAAAAGAGAAACATCCATCCACATCTGATTAATTCTTCCCTGCTGCTGTCTCAGTGGATCTGCCCTCCCTGGTGTCTCACAAACACCAGCAGCTTGCCCACTGCCAGGCTCTGAGCCTTGCTGCAGTGCTCAGACTGACAAATCTCCACAATGTTCATTTCAAGAAATAGACCTGGAAGTGTCTTGGTGAACTTCCACCCTGATTAGAGCAGCAGAGGACTTTCAAATCATTTAGGGTTATGGAATGGTTGGGGTTGGAGGGGATCTTAAGGATCCAGCCATGGGCAGGGACATCTTCCACCAGCCCAGGGTGCTCCAAGCTTGGCCTTGGACACTTCCAGGGATGGGAAGTCCCCAGTTCTGGGCAATTTCTCTGCTTTATAGAAGAGGATTTGTTCTCTGTGTGTCCTGCAGCCCTCCTTGTGTCCATGCCTGTTTAAAACAGCTCAGTTCCACCTGGCTGCATTGCACAGCTCTCCAAAAAAGCATCTCATTTGTGGCAATCATCTCCCAATCACACATTGTGCTCCCTCACTCTGTGCTGTTGTAGTTTGCTTGTTTAAGTAATGTAAACACAAAATTTGACATGAAAATTAAAAAAAAAAAAAAAATAGAGACCATTTTGATCCTGAAACAAAGATATATTGAAAAATCTGAGTCCATTTTAATCACAGGGTTTCTATGAAATGAATCCTATTGACTTGTGAATGCTTCCCACATGAGAAATTCTGAGATTGACTGCTGTCATGGGCTGTTGGGTCTTAGTTCATGGAAAGTGGCTCTGCTTATTGCTATAAATGGATTTCAAACTTTCTAAATATGAAAATGTACAAGTGGACTATACATCTTCACTGGTGCTGACCTTACTTTGATAAGGGCCTTGAAAAACTGTTTGATAAATGTTGGGCTTTATTTCATTTCTGTTGGCTTTTTTGCTAAAGTGTCTTCAATAGGCAAGAATATCTGGATAATAAATTTTAGTGGTTTGATATTTCTCTGTTCAGGTGAGAAAGAAAGGAAAGTCCACAGTGAAATTAAGATGTATTTCTTACAGAGCTCAAAAGCTATGAATTCCTTGGCAATTGGTTATCTGGCATAACTAATAAAAAAAAACCAAAAAACCAGGAATTGTGAATAGGAGCAATAAATCTTCTGTGAAAATAGACTGTATTGTCGGGGGCCTACAGCTGTAGAATGTGTGTAATTATTTGTAATTATCCCGTGGGCACTTCTTTTTCTGGGAATACAAGATAGAAAAATTGCACCTTCAACTTTACAGAATTTTTTTTTTCCAACTGAAGAGAGTACAGTTCATACCAAATTAGTAAAGACAGGAAAATTGTATCAAATAATACAATAGCTGAATAATGCTGTAATATGGGAGGTTTTCTGCAACTATTTACACATTCTGCTAACTTTAGGTGTCTTTTGGAATGTTCTGTGTTCCCAAACACATCCATCTATGAGGATACATATGGGAGTTTTCATGAGATCAGTGAGAAGACGACTGATACTCACCTTTTCTTTTTGTTTAGGTATTTCTTTCCCTCAGAGAAAAGCACACAGGGGTGTTTATTTAGGTCCATGCTACAAAAATCAGTCTAGCAGTGCTGTAGATCTCACTGTGAGTTTACTAAAATGGGAGAACTTGATTTTGTTTCTCCACAGCTGGATTTATTGCTCCAATTTGGATATATATCTCATAATCCTCTGGTCTGTACTATTGGAATATTGCCCATCCTGTGAGTCAAAACTCTGTTTGCCACTGTTTTAAAAACCTCTCTAAGATTTGGGAGGAATGGATGGCATTTCAGCATAATCCCTTAAAAGTAACATTCCAGGGAGTAAAAACCACTCCTTTTCCATAATCAGTGCTACAAATCAATATTCCAAATGCAATGTACAGGAGTAATTTTGATTATGCACTGAAAACACTTGGATATCACAGGTAATTTTTTCACTTTAGAAAAATCTTCATTTCTTATATTAAAATTTTCAAGAGCCATTTTTTCATGCTTCCATATGATATTCAAGATAACCTTTGTTTTCCCTCAGTGTAATTGGTCTCTGTAAGAGTTACAACAATCTCATGTGAGTTCTAGAATTAAAATACTTTGGTCCTCTGGGATTATTCTTTAGATGTGTTCTCCAGGGCAATAGAAGCTGGGAGGAATTAATTAAGCCTGAACTATGTACAGGCCACATGCTGGCAGGATCTAACTGGTAATGCCAGATGAATTGCAATAATATTGTAATTTAGGACACTTGAGAGGACTGTAGCCTTGGAATTGTTAATGGAATCAAACTTTATATTAATGTAATTTCTTAACTTTCCTGGTAGTTCCTTTGACATCTACTTTGTTCAGCCTTGTGTTTATTCTAAGTTGTCAGCACAGTATGTTCTAGTGGAGAAATTAATAAAAATACCTTTTTTTAAAAGACAATTCAGGCAGAAACAAAGATGGCAAACATCAGAGCAGCAGAACCACTTGCTCTCAGGGTACTGACAAGATGTTTCTGTAGCTGGCAGTTGTACCAGCCTATCACTGGTGTTTGAGGTGAGAGAAACAGAAGGAACATCTGCAATCCTGTGGAGTTAAACAGAAATTACTGAAGTGTAGCTCTGCTGCAGTCCCAGCCAAAATCTCACTTTTGGAAATCCACAGCCCCTTGCGCTGCTTTTTTAACCTGTTAAATTTCCCCTTTTCCCACTGGCATTGGCAATTATGCATCCCTTATTTTGTGTGCATTTGTGGACAGATGTTCATAATTCACGAAGTTTGCTGGCTGTTAGCACAAATGATTTTGTCGTGGAAACATATTTTTAGATAAGCAGACACTGAATCATTATGGTTCTTAAAGGCAATTACTTAAATAAGTAATTAGACTAAGAGTCACAGTACTTTCATTTCCCAATTATAATCAAAGTGAGAGTGACTCAGACATTTCACTTTTATAGGAATGGTGACTATAAAGCAATTCAGAGCTTGTGTGTGATTGAAATAATTGATTTTTGGTAAATATTTTGAATTAATGTGTGTTTATTATTTTGTTAGAGCTGCAGTGGTAATTAATTATGTAAATAAAAATGACAACAACAGCCAGACTAGAAGTGAGCAGAACATGCAGAACATTTATGCTGATTTATTATTACATATTTTTGGATTCTGCTCTTTCTGCCTGGGTAGAAATGTTGAGGTAAAACCAAAATATTTCTGGGACAGAAATTCTTGGATGTGATTGCCATCTTGTTGAAGGAGAGCTTGTTTGTTCTCAGCTGAAGTAGCTGTGAAAATATCATTTTTCTTGGCTCTTGGCTTCTCCAGTTCATGCCCCAGTGTAACTGGTCACTGCTCTGAATTGTGGTTAATATCAACATTAACTGCATCCAACCAAGACAAACTTTAAATGGGAAGAAATACCAAAGTGATGAATTGATTTCTTTCTGCTTCCGTTTCCAATCTGGCTCTCTGATTTAAAAATGCATTGTGGTGTGGGGTTTTTCTGGGGGTTTCTGCTGTTTGTTTTTGTTCTGGATGCTGACATATCAGCCTTTTTTCTATAGGAAGTCTCCAGAACATTTGTATTTTATTAATTTCTATTAGAGGCAACTTGGTTGTATTTTTCACAGAGAGCAGGGAGGGCTCGTTCCATTACAACCACCAAGATGCTTTTTTCTTCATACAATGGCCTGTTAGCTCTTAAATGCTTCTGTTTCATGATTAGGAGTAAACTTTTACAAACCTCTGAGATGGAATAAATAGGATTTTTAGTCAAGTACACTGGGAGCATTTTTACATCAAACTTCTTTATGTTCCTTTGAAAGGGAGCATGTGGTGCCCTGCTTTGAGCCTTCAGCATTTGTCCATGGTGAAATATTACTACTCTGAGCTTTTTTTTTTTTTTTTCCCCTGTAAAGAGGGAAATACTTCTGTCCTGAATGATTCTTTATATCTTTCTGGAGCTATGGTGTTTGTCATGCTGCATCTCCCTGACTGTGCAGCAGAATCTCTGCAATAACCAATATCACACCTCTGTCTTCTGTCTGTCTTCATTTCATTTCTTAGTCCTTGGAGTCTAACTTGGAGGCCAGGTACCTGCAAAGCATCCCATCAATCATTTGAGGATGGATTCACTGGTCAGATCCACCATTCCTTGCTGCTTTCCTGCGGAATTTTGGAGAAGCAGGTATTGGGCTAGAGAGAGAAAAGTGGATTGGGAAAATGATCTTTTGGTGGAGCTCCATCAGAGCTGGAAGATGATGTCCCCAGCAGCAAGGCTTCATGTGGGCTTTAAATGTGGTTTTGCCTTTGAGAAGTAAGAATCCTTGAGATGCCTTTGCCTTTGGAAGCTGTAATAACCCTCCAAATGTGATTTGTACTTTAAAAGCTTATTTACAGAAGACAGACCACCGCTAATGACATTTGCATGGAAATTTCCCCAATGAATATTTATAAATATGAAATATGAATACAGCACAGTGTAGTGCATGTCCTGGCACACACATTTCTATCCACAGATGTATGGGTTTTGTTGAACTCAGCACAAGTGACAAATCTCCCAGGGAAACACCAAACAGCTTGTTCCACATACAGATGTTCCTTTGGCATCTTATTAGAAAGACTTGAAAACATACTGTTTTACTGGCAATAAAGCAGCAATAATGTCTTAATAGAATCTGAAAGAATAACTAAGTACTTCAAATGCCTGGAATAAAGGGGTAATTGAAGTTGCTTTGGGTTTAAGCCTTGGTAATTTCTTGCTTTATAATAACTCAGGTGACTGTCTATCTAATGAAATGCAGTAAAGTAAGAGCATGTTATTGATTGAGAATTTAAATGTTTGCTCGTATCTGCAGTGTGTCTCTGTGATACTCATCATTGTAATGGAAGAAACAAATCATTTCAATTATATCTCATTATGCTTAACACAAGAAGTAACTCACTTGCACAGAGACTTTTCTAAAACTTTGCAAAATTTTGATGAGCGTGTTGCAAGCTAATCTCACAAATAATTTGTACTCCCAGGTTTTTGTTAAAGAGTGATCACTGAAGTTGTCAGGCTTATTAATTCAAAATACTCTGAGCTCCACAGTTAGATTTCTGTCATCATTTTATAAAATCTGGGGATTTTATTGTTCTGAATAGCAGAACCTTTAGGGTTTGGTTCTCAAGCATTTCTCTGTAGATTGAGGCCTTCGGTATTCCAAAGAAGGCAGGCAGCAGTTTCCACCCCATTTTAAGAACTGACAGATGGTATTTAAAGAAAAGCTGTGAATGTGATGTGAATAAGCAGCTTGATTTACAACCTCAAGAACCAATTTTATGCCTTTAGATGTTTTGGGAATGTAAAGGAACAGTGGAAGCTCTGATCTTCAAACTGAAGGTAGCATCACCTCCCCCAAAACTGTGGAGGGCTGCATTTCCCAACCTAGCTCCTTCTGAGATTCTGTAAGGCAGAATGTGTGTGAAAAACTTTGGAAAAGAGGAGTTAACAACCATCAGTCTGTATAAACAGTTTTCCAGCTTTTAAGCGATTTTAAATTTTCTTTTGAACTTTCACAGTGTAAAGAACAATGTGTAAGCTGAGGCTATTTCATGTCTTGACCACCTCAAATCACCTGGACTTTTTCACTGAGAAAGAATCTCCTGGAAAAGATTTCAATGTGCTTTGAGTGTTATCTGTCTCCATAAAGTTTAGGAACCAGTGGGTTTTTCAAGTCTAATTTTCAATTATCTGGAAGCGCAGCAAATAGATTTCTCCTTCCCTTCACCACTCCTTATGGGAATTAAAAAACAAACAAACAAACAAACAACCACAAGCAGATTCTGTGTTTTTTTCCTGATATTTAAATTTTGAGTCCACTGTGTGAAGCAGGTCTGTGGTCATCACTGGGGATTCTTTCAGGTCATTCTGCCTGGCCAAGGCTCTGGCAAAATCCAGACATTAAAGTGACTTTCGAAAGATGACACAAAGTTTAATCAAGCTGAGCTTTATGAACAATTGAGGAAAAATTGGAGAAGCTAAAATAAAAACCCAATAGCAACAGAGTTCAGTGTTTTACTTGTGAAATGCTTCTTTGCTGGAAAACTATTTCACATAATTGCTGTGATATTTTCTGCCATTTGTCAAATGTCTGAAAAATAACAACATGAAGTCCTTTGTAGTTAAATTGTATGGATAAGGTAATTGAGAAACATTTCTTTTCTATCACTTATTCCTCCCTCATTTGCATGAAGAAGAATTTAGTTTTAAAATCAGCATTTCTTGGCAGACTTTACTTATTTTCCATTCTTTGAATCTGTTTTCTAAAAAGTGATTTCCTTAAAGTTGATCTGTTTATAACTCTGTACTGATGAATTGCATCATTTGGGGTTATTCTCATAATATAACATTTTGAGTAGCTGGTAGAAAAAAGAATTGTTTTACTGAAGACAACAGAGAGCAGATAATGACACAGTTATTGTAGATGAGATTTACTGAAGGAGAAAAATCTTGTAAATAAGAATTGACATTTCAAGCAATAAACTCTAACATTAAATAGTACACAAATAAAGCAATAGTTAGGTGATCTTAACAGGCTATTCCAGCTATAAAGTTATAATGAAGCTATATTTCAAGTCTCAAACTGAGCTGGAGATGGAAGACTTAAACATTCCAATTTTCTCCAGCAGGAAAAATTCTATTCTGTTTTTTCTTATTTCATAAACGTCCTTTCGCTCCTCTGGTTTTCAGGAGGTGCCAGAACTGTGTGGATTAGAGACAGGAAGGCTGAAAAATTCACCAACGCTGGATTTATGTCTCAGAATCCTCCTTGAATGAGGAGTAAATCTGAGGATAAATCTGGTCCTGCAGGCCAGTTCCTAAGGAGAATCTGCTGCTTCTGTGTTGTCTGCTGTTAAATACAGAGAATATTTCTGCTCACAATGGAACAGTCACCCCTTGTTCAAGAAGTTCTGCAGAAGAGGTATGAAGGTGTTCATAACAGCTCCTGGTGATTCCCAAGTGGGATCATGCTTAGCTCCTCCCTCATTCTAAAAATAAGCTGTGAGTTCTTCAGGTGGAAATGTTTGTTAAGGCAGGGAGGAGAGGGATTTCTTTTCCATCATGAATGAGCAACTAAAAAGTTTTCAAAGCAGTAAAAAAATATTTTAAAAAAATTTTAAAAGCAGGGGTTTTTTTAATATTAAAGGAGATGATCAATTTCATTAGAATTTCTCAGCATTAATACTTTTGGGTGAACATGGCATGACTTCATTTGAATATCTGAGCGTTAAGGGCATTGCCATAGTTTATCAAAGCTTTTTTCACTTAGCAGCTTTCCACTGTGGCTAACCAACTGCGGTCCTGCATGAAACTTTACAGAGCTGTTTCCACATGATGATGGTCAGATTGTCCTCCGTTAGAAGAGATAACAGGACTTTATTTATGAGTACTAATTTTAATTAGTTCATATTTGTTGAGAAGTAATTCAGCAATCATCCTTACTAATATGAGATCTTGCCTATAATCTGTCTGTGTATGTACACAGAACTGCATGGATACAGAAGCTTTTATTAGGGGAATAAATTACTGGTTTAAATATTAGTTTTGAAAAATAATTTACTATTTACCCATTAGGGAGAGTTGTTGGTCTATCTTAACACACTGAAAATCTAATTTTCTTTTAAAAAAAATATTAATTATTCCTCCTAGCCAAAAAGGACTACATCATTAACCCCAGAGCAGTGGTAATAAACAAAAATAATTTAAAAGCTTTATTAAGTTCAATTAATTGGTTGTAGCAGACTAATTTTGTCATGCTTTGCTAGACAGTGTATTGTAAGTAATTTTGATGATCTCCAATTGAGTTGGGCAAACAAGCCTGCACACTAAAGCAAAAATTGAATTGTCTTGATAATTACAAAAACCATTGGCCTGTTTGGTATTTGTGATAAATGGGTTAATTAGCTACTTTTTATTACATCTAGACTTTCAATGCAGCCCAACAGTGGTAATTTATTTTGCTTTGTAAACTAGTAGAGTCAAAATTCTATTGTTCTGATTTGTTCCAGATAAAAATCTTTAGAGCTACATGATTTAATATTAGATATGTATGGAAGTGAATGGGGTTTTCATTATCTGCACTTGGTTTGGGGAATTTGTGGAATTTGTAAGGTTGTAATCATAGAAACTCTCATTTTCCTTTTTTTTTTGGTGTTTGCTTTGGCTTGTTGTCATTTGTGCAAATTGACAAAGTATTTTGAACAGTCTTGGTAAACAGCTCTTCCTCTGACTCATAAACAATTTGAAATATATAAATGATTCATTCAAATTAGAGTTCCTCAGAAGTCTAATAATTAATCACAATGTTTAAATGTCATTTTGTAGTTGCCAAAACATTGTTTTGAGCAGTCATTTTGCTCAATATTTGTTTGGCTGTGTCGGGGTCTGAGAAGCCAGGTAAGGTTAGGGCTGGTTCAGTTTCTCCCTCGTAGCTGGTCCCCACTTTAGCTCCTTCTCCTTGGAACAGGGCCTGTTCCTCAGTGAGTGCTAAATCTGGAAGGATTCACCCCCTATGAGTTACTGATTTCAGCAGTGAGGGTGGAAAGTTTAGGCTTATACTTGCAGTTGACAGAAAAATAAAATCAGTGTTCTACAGTTTGGGGATTTTTTTTTTTGAGAGTTGCATTTTAAGATAATTAAACAGAAATTCCTGACCCTCTCCCCCCTTCCCCACAAACATGGGTGTTCATGAAGTTTAACAGCATTTTCTAACGTGATAGTATTGCCAGAAACTCTGATTCTCCAAGAAATCTAATTACTTCTTTCTCCATTTCAACTTTGGAAGGATTATTCAAATACTTCAGTCTCCTAGCTGCACAGAGCACTTTAATCCTATTGTTTGGAGATTGTCATTCTCTGCCTTCTCTCTGCTTGCAGTCTCCCATTAGACACTGCAGGCACATCCTGGTAATCTCAAATTCCAGGGAAGTGCTATCTGGCAATCAATGTCTCCCTGCCCCTCTATTTGCTTTTCCACTCCTTGCATATTTTAAACTAAAAGAACTAGACTCACAATCTTCTCTCCAGCGAAGTACAAACTATGACTTACAAAACCCCCTTTTGTAATTGGGATCTGTCCTTAGTCCTGAGCTTGTGTTTGCCATCTCTTCCCTTGATCCTCAGGACCTTTGTGATGGCTCCAGATGCTTTCTGCTAACTCCAGAGATTCCCCCGTTTGCTGTCAGGCAGAAAGGCTGCCCGGGAGAAAGTATTAACTGAGGGCGATAAATTCTAATGTCTCAGCTGACAGGGAGGAGGATATGAGCATTTATCTCCAGGTGTTGGCCTGGATGCCAGCTCCCAAACTCCTGTGGCACACCGCAGGGACAGAGGCTGCTCTTTCTTTCCTGCTCTTTCCTGCTCTTTCTCTGCCAAGACCTCTCAAAGAAAGGCAAGGACAGTGTTTGCAAACCCAGCTCTAAGCCTGCCTGCTCGGGGCACAGGAGGCTGTTGGAATGCAAGCACAGAATCACACAATCAGACTGGTTTGGGCTGGACAGACCTTTAATGGTCACCTGGTCCCATGGGCAGGGACACCTTCTGCTACCCCAGCTTGCTCAGAGCCTGTCCAGCCTGGACTAGGACCCTGCCAGGGATCCAGGGGCAGCCCCAGCTGCGCTGGGGATTAATGTTTGTCTTTCACTCTGCTGTTATCAGCAGTAGAATGTGTGTCTCATGCGCATCTCAACGTTTCATCTTGTGCCTTGGTGTCTATGGTGCTTGTTTTCACTGCTGATGTGTGCTACAAAAGCAGGGGCTGTATAAAGGGCTGTGCTGAAATGATCCTGTGCCATAAGGGCAGGCAGTTTATTAGATGCAGACACCCTAAAATGTGCCTTGGAATCTGTCTCAGGAATTCTGGTGGGAAGGCAGGCTACTGCAATGAAGCCTTCATCCAAAATCATGAAGGGGGAGCAAAGTTCTCTGCTAGGTGGCAATATGAGAAGGTTCCAGGGGTGGCAGTGCCCTTGGCTTTGGGTTATTGTCATGTGCTGGTGTCATGCAGGATGGCAGCAGCTCCCATTTGGTTCTCATTCTGTCCATTTAAATCATGCTGTAATGGCTGCTCTACTTCAGTTGCTTCATGGACACATATCTGACTATCAAATCTCTTTTAACCTTTCATTAAGAGAAGGAAAACTGCTTTTTTTCCTTAGGAGGCAAGCATCTGGGCTAGGATTTCTTACCATTAGGAACTGGTCAATATATAGGATAACTGCTTCATTTCCTTCCACATCTCTTTTCTTTTAAAGCTACTTAAACTCTTCTCTCCATTCTCATTTCTTCCCTAGGATTTTTGTATGATCACAGTGCTTTGAAGCTGTCTCTGTGATTGTAATTTTTTTTCCAGTAGGCTGTAGGGCATAGTAGACTGGTGTGATAATAATGGGCCTAATTGAGATAAAGTTTAATGGTTTTTCTCACATGCTTCATGATTAGGCCAGTGGCACATTTTATTGTCATCTTTTCTCTGTGGTTGTTGTGTTAGCTGGTCCTAATTATAATTAAATCTTTCAAGGCTAGATAGAATAACACCTCTTTTATGCAGGAGACCTTTTTTTCCATTTGTGTTAGACTTTTAGTTGAGTTTTTTCCCCCTCCTCCTTTTATTTTCCTCACCATTATAAAAGGTTGAAATCCATCCTGCTGACCATCATCTGGAACAAAATATTTCTATTTATAAACTGTTTTTTCTCATTCAGTTCATGGCTAAACAGTTTACATTTAGCTTATCAATTCTGCTAATCGTATTTGACCAATATATAAAAGATATTTAGGGAATCAAGGACTGAAATATATCTCATGGACAATTCTAGCCTCTAAAACCCCCTTATAGCAAGGAGGGAAAACTTCTTTCATTTCTGAAATGGTCAATAATGTCTGTAGAGGTCCTTAAGACACAGAATTTAAAAAAAAAAAATTCTGATTTATCCCCATGTTCCTCATTGTGATTATCTGTGTGGCAGTAGCACTCGGCAGGTTTCGAGAGGATAATATCTCCTAAAGGGTACATTTACTTTTAAACCAGCAGCTGAATGAATCTTGTGCAGTCAGTCCTGTTTTTCTTGCAATTATGTTGTCTGTGCAGGAGAATGGCTGAATACAAAATGTGTGGTGGCTGGTTCACAGGAACAGAATTAGTTTTCTGGTGAATATTGTAATATTCAAAAGGTGCCTTGAGAGAGCAGCTCCTGCATTCATGAGAAGTGAAGGGGTTGTTAAGATGCATATTTAAAGTATTACTGAGTGGATTCATTAGGCTTTAGCTCCAAACTGGTCATTCCTCCTGGACAGCAGTGCAGTTCTGTTCTTTAAAGCACATTCCTAAAGGGATTAAAAATGAAACCTGTCCTTGGCCCTGCAGAAAACATGAAGTCTGTGGGCAGATTACATACCAACATTTGATGAAAAAAAAATAGTGAAGGCTTACCTGTGCTGATGAGAGGCGTAATGATTACACCTCTTAGTAGTCCTGAATAAATAAATAGAATTAGCAACTGAAGCACTTTGCAGGGGCTGCACTCAGCTCTGCCTTGGACCTGCTGCAGCAGCCAGGCTTTGGAGGGCATCCCAAAGAGCTGAGGGATGAATATGGGCAGAAAGTGACACTGTGATTAAAGGCCACCAAGAATTCCTGTGTATTTCCTGTAGGTTAAGATTTTAAGACAAGAAATGATGACAAAAATTCTTCAATCAAATTCTGAGAGGCTGTGTATGCTAAAACCACATTTCTCATTGTTACCCTGTGTAAAAGACTCTCTTTTGAAGCAGAGCAGGCTCTCTCAGCTTCTATCCAACTCAAGGACTGTTAGTTTATGCTCTACATTTTTATTTTCCATCCCTTGGTCAGGTTCCCCAGCTGTGCTGGCCTTTGCTAGGTCCTTCCTCTGTTGGCAGCCGTGGTGCCAAAGGCAATAATCATTTTGGCTGCAGGTTTCTGCTCAGGTGCATTACTGGAGGTAAGGCAGTACACTGGTGTTGCTATTGGACACGAAATGAGTACACAGAAGCTTGGTGAGTTCAAGAGAGGAAAAAGGCTAATTTTATTTCTGACCTCGCAATATATAGAATAGCAAAAGTGACAGTGGATTGGAGGATGGAATTGCCACCTCTCCAACCACACTGGTCAAACCAACAGTCCATCAATTCTCTCCTCCCACAAAAAGAATACAAAACAATCATTGTTTACATGAACAGTGTGAGAACTCCAGTAGAAATATGTAAACATTATCAGAAGGCTGAAGAAGTTTTATGAGAACTTTAAAGCTTTCAAAAGAACTATAAAAGAAAACTTAACACTTTTAAAAATCAGGGCAACAGATAGATAACTTCCTGGAAGCTGAGTTCAGGCAATGCAGTGAAAACGGGGAGTGGAAGCAGTCTTGCAGGGAGAATCTCCTGAAACAGGAGGTGCCACTTCTCCCAGGCACTCAGAGCTCCGCTCTACACTCGAAGCAAGGCTTTCCTTGCACACTTCTATTTTAAAAAGCAGCAGGTATTTTTGGACAACACTGCCAGGAGACAACAGCTAGTTGTAAGTGTGTTCAATGTAAAATAAAATAGAACTGAACTTCTCTGGAATAAAATTTTCATATTAGATGCAGACATCCAGAATGTAAGCATGTCTTTTCTTCACTTGGGATTTTCCACAAATGTAGCTTTGATTTTAATTCACCACCTTGCACTTCAAGTTTGTTTGAAACTGCTGTGCCCTTCGTAAATCTGAACATGGGCTTTCAATACTTTGAAAATGGAGTTGTGAGTTTGACTTTAAGCTTGGTTTCAAAGCAGAAGACACAGCCCATGGCAGAGGGGTTAGAACAAGATAATTTTTAAATTTTAAGGTAATTTTTGCACTTCCAGCCCAAACCTTTGTAGGACTTTAGAGTGAGTCTGTGTTATTCAGGTCCAGTGTTTACCATGGTTCATCTTTTGCAGTGCCATCTGGTGTCAATTAAAGAAAGTTAACCTGGTTTTCTACGTGTTGCAGCTGAAAACTAAACCCACAAGAATGAAAAAAATGAAACTGATGCTCAGTATAAGAACAGAGTAAACTTTGCTTCTCACTCATCCGTCTTTTAAAAAAGGAAGACTCACATTTTAAAACAAAATCAAGGTAACCTATCACTTGTTACCAATATTTTGGAGTATTTGTGGCTAGTCCTGTCTTGTGTTCCACATTAGGAAAGAATTTGGAAATGGTTGGTTTGTGGTAGGCAGAAGGCATTCTGGATGTCTTTGGTAACTTGGCCTGCAAATAGATTTATGGCACTGCAGGAACTGCCCTCACTTCTACCTTCCACAAAATAAAATTTTCTACCTGAAAGGCAGATAAAATTTATCTCTTTCCTTATTTACTTTTCAAATATATATATATATATATATATGGCTACATGTAAGGTCTATAAGGCTTTAATACATGACATGACGATCTAGTCGAATTTTTGCAGGTGGAAAACTACCTTGTAACCATTATGGATTATTTTGTGTTTTCCTTTGGCAGTAAATTTCTCATAAAGAAAATCATACCTATAACAGAAACCTCATTATTCCTGCTTTTTTTTTTTGGATTTAGATTAAATATAAAGATCTTGTGATGCATTGTCTGGGCAGATAAACAATTAGCTGACGTTGGCTAAAGTAGACTAAATCCATTCATGGCAGTTCTCCAGGTGGAGTTCTACTGGGTACCTTTTCTGGAAACTTCTACTCTTTGGCAACATGGCAATATTGATAAATGGGATTTTTTTCTTTGTTTTTTTGGGGGGTGAGCTGGTACTAAACTTAATTCCAACTTGGAGATGCCATATATTTCTGGGCTTCAGCACTAATATAATTTTAGATTTCTGCCTGTAGAGCTTCTCCCTAATTTTTTGTGGTCTCAGAGAAATTTGTTCTTTTGAGGTTAATAAAAACTTACCCAAAATGTATAGAGTTTTTTGCTGACGATAGAGGTCTTGGTTCTGCTGTGTTCTGAATCTAACAGATGGTATTCTAGAGGACAAAAGGACTTGCTGCCAGTGCAAAAACTCGATCTCAGTGTAACTCTCACTTGAGGTTACTGTAGAAACTTACTAAGCAGATTATTCCAATTGAACCGATTGACCCAATCCTTTGTATCTTTCAATTTACCCTTCAAATATCCATCAGGCTGTGCCTCGGAAAATGCCCAATCCCGGCACTTGGGAGACATCTGCCTTGACTCCTAAATCTTTAGAGGTTTGTGATTGGGCTAATTTTGGTCACTTTTTCTCATCAGGCAGGAATTCAAGAAACAGCACCGAAGTGTAGGGCCATTCTCAGGGATTAAACATCAACCTCAAGTCTTTCACTTGGCTTCTCTGCTGTAGACTTTATCCATCCAAGTCAAACCCAGATGTTTGTGTTCTAGCCTGAAATGGGATCAGATTCCTGCTTCTTTTTGCTTTTGTTTTGGCTTGTTTTTTTGGGGTTTTTTTGGGGTTGGTTTGTTGGTTTGTTTGTAGGGTTTTTTTTGGTCTTTTTTGGGGTTTCGTTTGGTTTGCTTTTCTTTGTGGGTTTTCTTTGTGGTTTTTTTGAGGTGTTTTTTTTGGTGTTTGTGTGTTTGGGTTTTTTTGTTGTTGTTGTTTTGTTTTGTTTTTTGTTGTTTTTTTTTTTTGCCTACCTTTCCATCATTAGCAGTTGCCAAGGTCAGTGAGTGCGCCTGAGGAGCTGATGAGGGCTGGAAGGTTCTGTGTGGTTCTGGAAGGTTCTGGCTCTGTGTCTGCTGAGGGCACGAGGCACATCAGCTGCTCTGGCATCACCTGAATCCTGCCCAGAGCCGTCTCTGCACCTGTGTGCAATTTGAAACCGTGTATTACACACACACACAGAGGGTTTAGGTACCTGTTGGTTCAGATCACATCTGGAATTCATGACCAGAAAGATGAAAAAGGTGATATTTACATCAGGCTCGGTGTAATAATGATGAAAATGGTAAATTCACCTGCTAGGCTTCCCAGCCAGGCCTTGTGCTTTCAGTTCGAGTGACTGGGCTCACAAAAATTAGGCTTATAAGCACCCAGCTACCTTTTAAAAACAGTAGGTACAGTAACTAGCTCCCACTGGAACCATTACAGCCTCTCCATGAAGGTTTAGTGCAAAAAAGAAAAAACTGCTGCCTCTTTTTTCAGTCTCTTGAAAAGATGACCCTTCCCCTTATCTGTTTTTTTTTTTTTTTTTTTTTTTTGTTGTTGTTTTGCTATTTTCTTGTGATTGTTTTTTCTTTTTTTTTTTTTTTTCTCTCCTCTTTTAAGAAAATGTCTTTAAGCTTTACAAGATTTGGGGATTTTAGAAATGTTAACTTTCAGCACCTATCTCACCTTTTTTTGAAATCTAAGGTTGCAAGAGGAAAAAAGAAAGCACAGCAGACCAGATGATGCAACTGTATTCACATCCATTTATGCACTTCATGGGATGTAGACAAGCATTTCTTTTTCATTTGTGTCAACAAATTGCTTCTTATCAACATCTCCTTGCCAAGAGATGGCAGCAAAGGATTGCAAAGGAAATTCGGGTTATTTTGTTTGAACAAATAATTATCTACCAAGGAGCAATCAAATATCACTGAAGGCATGTTTTCTTCATCTCAGCACTATAGGATAAATTTTTAAAGATGCTTTTTAGTGATCAGACAACACAAGAAAAATAAAACTTGTGATTATTTTTCAAGGTTGATTTTAAGCTCATCTATCTGATAATGCTCATGCTTCAGACTGAAATTCTTCCTAATATAATGCATTAAGGAACGCTGACATTCTGTCAGCAGTCTGCACAAAGAATCATAGACTCACACTCCTCGTTTTTTTCACCAAAATCTGTACTTTAGAAAAGCTCATGGCACACGACAGTTTTCATGGAATTTCCCAACACAAAGGCCCAGACTGAGAAATGCTTCAGGAACTTGGCTTCCTCCATGAAATTCCACAGGGGTAATTGTGAGGAAATAAGCAAAGATACATTTGTGAAATCACAGATCCCCATGGTGGTTTGGGTTGGAAAGGACCTTAAATCCTGTCCAGTGCCACCCCTGCCACAGCAGGGACACCTTCCCCTGTCCCAGGCTGCTCCAGCCCCATCCAGCCTGGCCTTGGGCACTGCCAGGGATCCAGGGGCAGCCCCAGCTGCTCTGGGCACCCTGTGCCAGGGCTGCCCACCCTCCCAGGGAACAATTCCTGCCCAAATCCCACCCAACCCTGCCCTCTCCATTGGAAGCCATTCCCTTTGTCCTGTCCTTGTCAAAGTCCCCATCTCCCTTCACTGCCAGGACAACCTTTGGGGAGAGGACCCAGAGGTGAGGAGAGCCCAAATTTGTGGGTGATTTGTGTTGTCCTTGTGTCAGCTGGGCTGAGCTGTGCCCTCACACCCTCCCTGCCTTGGTGGCAGTGCCACACTGGGGTGGCAGTGCTCCTCCCAAAAGCTGGAGTTGCTCTAAAATGAGCCTTTGCTCTCAGTGACCGAGTTTGGATTTGGACTTTTGGGCAGGGAGGGATTACTGCAGGGATGGGATATCCCTGAGAGTGTCCCACAGCCCCTGGACGATTTTGCTGGACTTTGCTTTTAGAACACAGGGTGGATTCTGGTGGTGGTTCCAGGTGGGTTTTCGGTGCTTGCCAAGTTTAACAATGCCAATCTATCTTGGGCTGATAGAAAAGCTAGTTAAAGGGTTTTTTGTTCTTTCTCTGGACACAGTGTTTCTTTTTCCTTTTTCCTCCCACTTTAAATCAATCTGTAGCTGGTGCCTCAGTGCCTTTTCACTCCCCCTGGTCTTTCCCTGCTGCCTCTTTGCATCACGTTCTGCTGCTGCCCTGCTTCAGCTGTGTCTTTGTCAGAGCTGCAGGGCTGTGAGGAGGCCCTGGCAGTACCAGAATAATGGTGCAATTACATCTTTGGTTTTCTCCCACATCCTTACAGCTGCCAGCTCCCCAGAGCAGCAGATCTCTCAAGGAACCAGCACATCTTGGTGGGATTTACAGCCCTGTCCTCTGCCCTTGTCCAGTTACAGCAGTGCTGGATCTGCTGAGGTACCAGTTGGAATGTGCTCCCTGGAGGTGAGATTTAGGCTTGTTTTTAAATCATCTAGGGGCACACATTCACATATTCCACCTCCCTGGAGAATGCAATATCATATATTGATTGCTGAGGTGAAAATCAGGGTGGAAAAGCAATGAGAATATATGTTTATATATTCAGAATATATATTGGCGTGCCAGAATTCAGTTCTGCTCCATTCCTGGGTCCTTTTCTGTATTTTTTTGGTAGTTTCTTGACTAACCCAAGGGCTGTGGTGGAAGTACCAAAGTGTAAGACTGAGGCATGTTGACAGCTGGGTGTTGGATAACACAACACAGAGATACAGGTGTGGGGTAGCTCAGTTCATGTCTCTATTATCAAAAACCTGTTGAAGGTTTGCTTTACAGATAACGGAATGTTAATTTACATGTCTTCCATGTGCAGGTTGTTCTCTGCTCAGCTCAGTATGCAGCTGAAAGGGTCATATTTTAATAATTTTCCTTAGTATGTGTTTTCCAGTAGCCATTACAGGGCCTGGGTAATTGGTTCTAATCTGAATGTTAACATTGACATTTTTATTGTGCTTGACAGGGAATGAGGGCTAATGACTAAAACACTGATAAATTGAATAAATTGATATAAGTCATATTTAATTTGCTTCTTTGCTAGGTACTGTGGTGAATTGTTCATGTTGCTCAGGATTTGCACCCTCTTACAGAGTTTGGTTACACCATAAATGTTCATAAGAAAGAAACCTCATTCTTTTCTCATGTAATGCTGTTTCTACATGAGTGTGGAAACTTGTGAGAAAGAGATGCCATAAGTCTACCAGGGAAAAAGTTCTGATTGTGTTGAACTGGCAGATTTGCTGTTCCATGAGCTCATTACAGCTGCCAGCAGGGCTGGCTTTGATGCAGGGCTTCAAGAGCAAGAAATATGAGGAATTATATATGTACATAAAAGGCCTGATCTACCATCCAAAATGGTACTGGCTCATCTTGAAAACAAACTTCACTTTGGATCGTTTTTGCCTGAAAATATTATGTTGAGTAGCTGTGTATACTTAAACCAGTTCTAATGGAACGTTGTTTTCTTGGAGATGGGAGCAGTAATGTAGATAATGCTCTCAAATGTTTTAAACAGTTATTACTTTCAGAAGTTTCAGTGGAAAGAATAAAAGTTGCAGAAAAATATAGAGCAAAATAGAGTGTTGGGAGAAGTAACAAAGAGAAGGGAGAAGAAACAACTCTGTGTGCTGGGTGGGGGTAAGATGCATTTGAATTTCAAACATCCCCAGTGGGTTTACTCAGCAGAAATGATCTGCAGCTCCTTTGTGTGAGTAATATCTCAGCAAGCTTTGGAACAAATCCTCACACCCTACTGACTTTTAATGCTTAGCAGAAAATGAGTTGCTGAATAAAAGATGCGACAACTTAAAAGGGTCTTTTCATTGGGAGTCAAAATAAATGCTGCAGAGAGTTGGTGCCTCTGCTGTCAGGAGCAGGTGAATTACCTTCCACTCTCATCCCATCTCACACAACTGCTTACAGCTTTCCTAACACACACCTGGGGATCTCTTCTCATGTGAAACTTAATCCATTTACGTGCAGGACAGTTAAGAGACCGGGCTGCTGCTCATTAAGGGATGCAAAAGGAGGCCCAGGATAAGAACATGTCTTAAAGCAGTACCCAGGAGAGGAGAGGGGTGGGCAGGGGATTGGAATGTGAGTATTAAAAGAGTTTTAACTGTCATTATTTTTTATTAAACATTGAGAAGTCTGAGGAGACTTTCTAACAGTATAGATTTAATTATTTGTATGGTTTAGGGGCCAAGACAGAAGAATTGTTTTAAAATGCTGATGTGAAAATGAGTTGCATCATGTTTTTAAAGGGACAAAACAGATATAAAAGGGAGCTTGGAAACTTGATATTAAGTCATTAATTCATTTCCTATCCTGTCCTTCCAACAACCATTAACTGAAAGGCTCTGATATTTTTACGAGGGTAAATCTAGATTAGGGTTGAGCTCTTCTCAAGTAGCAGGGTGTGCAGAGCTCACTTCATGGAAAAAATGCTGGCAAGCTCTCTAGAAAGTTCCTTGGAAAAAATGAGTTTGATAAATCAGCAACTCCATGAAAATAGATAGTAAACACTTATGACAAGTGAAAAGAGTTTCTGTCGCAGGTTGGCAGCCTTTTGCCACTGAATTTTTGCATGAAAATAATGTATTCTTTAATTCCTGTAGTAACCTGTAAACATTTCTCTTAAGTATGTTTTATTTATTATGTCAGGGTTTTTTTTCCATAATCCTCAGTGCCTGTGGAGAAGTCTCCTGTGAACGAAGCGTGATCTGTAAAAGCACTGACACTTCTGATACTTCAAATTACCTTACACCTATTGTAGGTTGCCTTAATGCAACAGCTCCCTCTATCAGCAGTGGTAAATCTGGGTGTTAAAGACAGATTTTCATTCTTGGAATTCAGACCAGATCAATTTTATTGCAGATAAGACTGATAGCTCTTTTCTGCATAATGGAAAACAAATCCAAACCCAAAACTACCTCCAACAGGTGAGACATGGAAGTTTTATTCAAATTAAGTTTAGAAATTACATTTATATCATTAGAAAGAAACTTAGGATATTTTTTCTATGTTCAAAATATGTTATTCCTACAGAAGGGAACTTATCTTCTTGTAAATATTCTTGCAGTAATTGTCTGCAAGTAGCAGAGTTTGGTGCCAGATAGCAACAATAGCAGAAGCTTTCTAGGAAGCAATTAGCTCAGTAAAGATTATTTTTTAAATTTTTTTCTTCCTGAAAAGGCTCTTTCATTTTTAAATGAGAATTTACAGGTCCAGTCGTGTAGTTGGTAGCAATTGTGAAATAATTCTGAGATATGTTTTAACTGACCTGTTTACAGGAAAAACGAGTGAGAATCTATTGTAGAGCCAGAAAATTACAAAGTGGAGAGCTATAATATGGTTGCCATAGACACAATTTCATATTCTCTTCCCTGTTTACTGCATTGATAACTCCTTTATTGAAATCCAGGGGAAAAAAACACCAAAAAACCCCTAACAAAACCAAAACTGTGAATGTTCTGAAAAGGCTGTATTCCTTTCTGTTGTAATGAGATTATGTTCAGAGCTGCTTTAACCACTAATTACCATAAGGAAATTGGCCAACGAGCTCCAGTTGAATATTTGAGCATACAAGAATATATTCAAGATCAATATGTAATTATCATATGCACAGAGAGATTTCATAGTCAAATTTAGTAAAAACAGATGGGCTTGCTACATATGGCTAATAGAGATTTAAAGTTAGTAAGAAATGCATGAATTCTGTAGATACAAGACTGAGATTCCTTATTCTCCATTACCAAGAAGACAGGATGTTAATTCATCTTTCTTCTTTTGTATATAATGCCTAAAATGTCAGTAAGAGTTCATAAATATGTGCATGTGGAAGGGAGAAGCCTCAAGCTTTTCTCCTAGTTGTGCATGTTTTTCTACTCATAAAATTCTCCATCCAATCACTGAAAGTTATAATCGTCTCTTCTGCTGTTTTGATGTCACCACAACACCCCACTAAGTCCTTGAAAATTCTGTTTATTAGAAATAGATGTGAGCTAGATTTTTAAAATGTCAGAAGGAAGACTTCATTTTTGTCTAATGGAAGGATGAAAAAAAACCCAGACCGTTCTTTTTAAACCTTTGGTAGCTGGAATCTTCCAAAGATGTTGTTGCTTAATAAAAACCTGGCAAGCCAGCACATGGGGATTTAACAGGTAGCTCCATTAACAGCGAGAGGAGCAGTTCAGCTAATCTCTGACACTGCACCCGGGCTGCTGACAGGCTCAGCTGCTCCTTCAGAGCACGGAATTGTGGCAACTTAAAAGGTGATTGTCACAGAGTGAAAGAGGGTGTCTGAAGAGGAGTTAGACAGGATGTTTTCATTAACATTAAAGAGCTCTTGCTATTCATTAGGCAGCTTGCTCTCGAGACCACAGGAGAGTTGTCACTCACAGGATCTTTTCACATGAAAAGGATGCATCATATAGAACCACATTTTACCTGCTTCCTTGTGGAGTTTCAGCACAAAAAATACAGGCAGTTTTGGATTTTTTTCTCTTTTTTTGTTAGAAGGCTTTATTTTATCCTAAAAGAGCTTTAGCTGTTATGTTCAAGTTTACACACCATGTGTACAACAAGTTGCACCAGACCTCAACAAAAATGTGGTTTCAACGTTTCAAGGCCACGCTCACTTTCCTGCTACACGTGCACTCTGGTTTTCCTGGAGTTATACTCTACACCAGCATCCTTCTGACCTGTGGGAATGTTGGTCCTTCGTTGTAAAGCACTTTATTAAAACCAGAAGTGGCTCCTAGTTGCACAAGCCATGTCCAGGAGGGCTGAAGATGACAGTCACTCAGCTGGGCAATTAATGATTAAACTGCTCAGGACAGCAAAGAGCCAGCAGTGGGCAGACAGAACATTCATGGCTCAGTTACCAGTGTCCAGTCTGTGCAGGTCTGCAGGTCCTCTGCCTCTTGTTGGAGCTCTCAAAGGCTGCTGTGGAACAGGTCAAAGCTTCAAACACAGCAATCAAATGTGAACGCTTCCGAGTGAGCATGTGGGAAATTCATTGGCTTCTGAAGCCTCTTTAAACTGTGCCTAAATACTTGCCCAGTTAATGATGCATGATAGGCGCGTGACAGAGGACACCAGGCAGATGGAAGGAGGCTGCTGAGTGTTGTGACCTGAAGCCATCAGTCTTTGCCATGGCTTTGGCAGCAGGATCCTCCCGGGCACCGATCGCAGGGCTGGGCTGGTGTTTGCTGCTCCACATCCCTTGGCTCTGCTCCGTGGATCTTGGTGGGAACAACCCACATTTCCCATGGATAAAAACCACAACCTAACCTAGATGTGGTCGAATCCAGCAGCCTTTTGCTTGGTGAATTTCTGCCCAGAGGAGTCAGGGCACGCTGTGCTTGCTCCGGGTCTGGGGCGTTGCAGGCAGGCACAGCTGCTGGCAGAATTTCACAGCTCAGAACTCCTGCTTTTCTCCCTGCTGCTCTGAAGATTATTTTGAAGGGCACCAAACTTTACTCCTGTCTGAAGTTGTTCTTCTATAATAGCAAAACGAAAAATATGATTTCAGAACTTTCTAACACAATTCTGAGGCAGTCTCTAATATTGTCCTGCTTACAAACAACTCTGACCTTTTTATTCTTTTGAAAGTTTCCTAGATAATGAGAGGCCTTTATCATTCCCAGTCTCATCTCCTATGCAAACTAGATTGTTCTGATGGGATTCTGTTTGCTTTATGGTTTTAAGGAATGAGCTTTAGGAGTGGACAAGAGAAATGAGACTGAGAATTAGTTGGTTTTTAGAGTTACATTCAGGATAGGGTTTCTTCTGTAATACCCAATTAAAATAAGGATTTTTTCCCCTCCCTTGCTTCCTTCCTTTTGTTCCTGTAGCCCATTCTTCCTTTGAAAGTGGCAGTTATAACTACAGGGGTGTATATGTAGTCAATATAGAAGCTTTCACCTAAATGGAGTTCTGGATTCGTAGGGAATACAGGAAATGCCACATTAAAGTTTGTTTGGTGCTAATTCTATTATATTTTCTTTTTGTTTCAGACATTATTTTGGATACGTTGCTTGAAGATTATAAAATCATTAAATCTTTAAAATTGTGATTCTCTAGGAGCAGAATGAAAGGAAATTGTTCTATCTCAGCAGAATAACATGAATACGTGGATTGCTATTTAATTAAAAAAGTGTGTCAAAGTTACACTGCAACATATGAGGTTATACTTTTTGTGTTCAGGATAAGCAAAATATGAACACTGTGGATTTTATTTGACTTTATGGGGCAATAATAAACCTTTATCTAGGTGTAGATTGATACCTTCCTCCATTAGTCATATCAAAGTTTGCCCTTTAATTTCTTCTTGCATTATCTTTACCACTGCATTTAAATGTGAAGCTGCACTGTGGTGCTCCAGTTGGGTTTTAATTAGCTTTATTATCTATTGTGTAGGGCTTAATCAATTCTATTGGATGCTATCTGCAGGTGCCTCCAGTAAGGGCATATTACATTGATTTTTCATTTCTCACATCAAACACGCTGCACACATCCAGTGCTTGCTGTGCTTGCTGTTGACAGCAGGGTTATTTAGGGCACCCAGGCCAAATGTGACAGGGATCAGGACAACTACAAACCCCACAGTATGGATTTATTAGACAGCAAATAAGAAAATAGGAACTTGTCCTGTTTGGCTGGCTGGTTCAGGAGAGCGAGGAGCCTGGGAGAATCCTTGCGCTTCAGAGGGAGAGTTCTCCAGCTGGAGTGAATGTCCTCCAGGGAGCTGTGAGATGCTGCCTCCTCCCCACCTTGGGCGTTCTTATGCAAACAAATATTGCATTCTTCCTAACTGCAGGTCAGCATTATATCCTTCATGTTGGAAATTTTATTAAAACCTGCAAAAGCAGTTAAATCTCACAGGTGGGGGACTTTGTGCTGGTTGTGGCTTGGGCAGCAAATCATCTTAATTGTGAGGAAAGGCAGCAGGAATGTGTTCACAACCCTAACATGAACTGAAATCCTGTCCCCATTCTCTGCACTGTGTCCTCTGGAGCTCTGTGCCTCTGAATCTGCATTTTCACTTCAGGGCTTGCTGATCCAGTTCTCCATCTGAGCAGAGCCTTTTGGGGACGTGAGGCTTTGCCTCCAGTTTGGCAGTGGGCAGACTTGAAAACTACCCTTAAATTTGATAAAACATGTTTTAAATCTGTTTTAAATTGTGCCTCCTAGCTGCCCTTCCCCTAGACAGCAGTATTCTATGCAAAATGGGTATTTTTTCCTCTTGTAGCAGTTCTTCCATCAAGGTTTCCAAGGTAATCTTAGAAACGTTGGATTTTCTCTGCAGTTTTTTTCTGATGTTATGATCTACACAGGGAGTTAGGCATTTTCAGTCCTGATATTTTTCTTTTCCCGTAGAGGTTAATAAAAATCTACAGCCCAATTTTGCACCATTTTTTCCTGTTGGTGAACACAAAGTGGATTGATTGGAGTCACACAACTGTTTGGGAGGGGAGCTGTGCTTTGAGAGAAGAAAAGGGCTGTAATCAAGCAGGCTGACAGGAGATGCCAAAGAAATGCTCCAAACACTCTTGTATTTTCATCTGAATTTCTTTCTAGGCCTAGATCTGTCCTTTCAAACAAATAACTTCTTTTCTCTTGCTTTAAGTTCTTACCAAATTGTGGAGAGGTTCAGAATTGTTTAAAATCCAGGGTATCCATAAAATCACCACGTTAAATTGACTAAAATGTGGAAGAAAAAAAATTGGGTAATATGTAAAGATTTGCTTGGCTTGATTAGGCATCCAGCAAGGGTTTTTTTCTTCTTTGAGACACATTGTGCCAGTGAATTTCCCTGGAAAGTTGTCAGCCTTGCCTGTGATTCAATGAAAGGGATTTTCCTTTGTCTCCAAACCCACACCTGTACAGACAGGTACAGCCCTGGACTGAAGGCTGGCATCTCTAAGTAGGTTTTCCCTTGCCTCTTACAGAGTTGCACTATTTCTGCCCAGTATCTTTGCAGGAATAGTGGGAAAGAATTCTGTTTCTTGCTCCATTCCATTAGAAAGATCGATGCCAGAGAGGTTTCCCTGGTTTAGAGAAGCCACCGGGCTGTGCTTGCTTGAGCAGTGTTAAGGATTGGGTTGCACCATTATAATCCATTCCTCTTGCTGATAAAAAAGCAGAGCAATTCATTGCTTAAATGGAATTTGAATAACACTGCTGAAATCGATAGCTGCTCCTTATCCATATAAAGATAATTGATCTTTCTGAAGCTCCTAAAATGCAATGAGCATTTGATTGTGTTTGCTTCCATTGCTCAGCTTAACACAGTAACGCAGTAAAATTAAATGTTGCTTGTCAAATGACTGGAGCATTCAGTGGTTTTTACTCCTACAACACTCCTTTGGTCTGTTTTTGTTGATTAGCTGTAAATGAAGATAAGAGCTGCTGCTTTGGAATGGGCAAAGCAGCAAGAATGTCTCTTTGTGTGTAGAAATCAGTCACTTCTGTGGCCTCTGCTCACCCTACCATGTGCACTTCACACTCCAGCATTATTGGTTTTTGTACTTCCTAGTGCTGGTCAGACACCTCTGTTAGTCCCTCTGTGCCTGTGTGCTCTGAAATGTGAAGTTTGGAACTGGAGATGCAGAGGATCTTTCGTGTTTCAGGTGTGTGTGTGCAGCTGAATCCTGCGCTGAGCCCGCAAAGCGCGGCTCCCGCAGGAGCACGAAGCAGAGCTGACCTGGGGCCTTTCAGGTGACATTCTCAGGCTCTTGTCCTGTGAGGATGCTGGAAAGGAGCTGCCCCAGCCTGTGTGTGATGGGTGCCAGCCTGTCCCACTCACAGATCTTCCTGCTGGGGTATGATGTGTCGGAACCCAGAATGTCCCTTGGACACTTTTGGATGTTCCGGGCCCAGGTCAGAACCATTTGAGACCCTGGAATGCAGCCACAGACCCCTGTGGGTTTGAACCTGATCCATGGAACAATTTACCAACCTTGCAGGAAGAACAAGAAATCACAAAAGTTTAGATATTGTAGTAGAAGTAGTCACAAAGTAAGAGGAAGAACTTTTGAGTGCTGTTCATGGGGGTTTTAGGCCTTGTACAGAGGGGTCTGAGTTTTGTACACGGGGGTCAGAGGTTCTAAGATGCAGGGACTTGGGTGTGCCCTGTCCTCCTTCTTTCTCCTTCCTAACCTCCATGTTCTTGGTGATGTTGGCACTCACAGGTTGGTTTAGAGTAGAAAGTCACTGTTCAATAGAGGTGATGGGCATTGGGGTAAAACCATAAACATTTAACACGTAATATGTGATATAAAAGAGGGCACCAGCCCCCTGGGAGTCAGCGTGTGCCCTTGCCTGACTGCTGAACGGACCGCAGCAGCTCAGGGAGAAATCTTTTAGCTAACACACAATAAACTACCTTGAGACCGGACGGCTGAAGACTACTGAGTCTTTCTTTGGAGACACGGGTTGGAGGAGAGACTTTTCCACCTTTCCGGCTCACCCCAGCCAGGGGTGAGTTCATACATGATGGAGTGCAGAAGGATTTGCCTTGTGACATTGCACACAGGCACCTTTTCTTGTATTTCCCATTTCTTTTCATTTTCAAGGTGTTCTACAAATTTTTAGCTGTCAAGGCTCTTAGAGAAAATACTTCTTCTTTTCTTATAAGGTCTGGATAGTCACTTCATTTATTTTTTGTGTACTGAACATCAAATTTTGGGATTGTGTGTTAGAGCAGAGGGTAAAGAGCTGTGAGATTTTCAGTGGATTATTTGCCATAAACACTGCAAATGTCACTCTTCTAGAAACTTCCCCAAAATTGTGCTTTCGTTGATTTTTTTGTGATCGGTTAACTATCATCTCAAACTATTTTGTTTGCTTTTGCTCTTCATTTATCCCAATCAATCAACCATTGAATTTACCAAGATCAGAGGAGAGTCCTATCATCCTGCACTACCTCTGCTTTGGATTTTGCATCACTTTTTAAGTTTGAAAAGTATACAGTCTTTAGACCATAGGTTGAAAATGACCAAAATTTTAAATATTCATTACAACCTGAAATGGAAGGGGAAAGCACATCTTTTCTATGCTGTATGCACTGAAAATCTTATCCAAATATTCGCTATTTTTGTCTGTACTAATAAATTCTGCATTACCTTTCATCCCACTGCAGGTGACAACATTTATCACATACACTCTATGGGAGCCTATGGCTGATGAAGAGGTTCTGTCACCGAGCTGATGACAGCTGATCACCGCGACTTGCATGTGTTCTCTCAGGTAAATCACACAGTTTCCAGCTGGCCTGTGAAAATCTTGCCCTATTCCATTTCAGAACAAGCATTTTGAACCTGCAAGCATAGCAACAAGTAATTTGTACATAGAAGTTCAGAATTTTTTGTAAATTATATTTGGTTTAAAGGGCAGAAAGTGTTAATGAGCAAGTAAATATTTAAAAAAAGGACACAGAACTTAATTACTCACTGATGGAGATGCTGTGGGTGGGACTGGACGTGTGCTTGTAGTAGGTGCACGCATAGGTGCACACATCTCTGAGCAGCTCTGCACCCTCACATTCACTCCCCATGCACAAACAGGATCAAAAGCCTCATCCTGTTCCCTTCTCTGAGTGATCAGGCTGCAGTTCTGGGAGTTAGGATATGGATTTTATGGACACACATCTGTGTGTGCAACATGCACCTCCTCAGGGGCTGTAATCCCTGATTGCAGCCCCTGGCACCTGGGGGTAAACTGAGGCAGCTCCTGCATCCCTGGCACTGCAGCCCCTGGCACCTGGGGGTCTGGGGCTGCTCCTGCGTCCCTGGCACTGCAGCCCCTGGCACCTGGGGGTCTGGGGATGCTCCTGCATCCCTGGCACTGCTGCCCCTGGCACCTGGGATAAACTGAGGCTGCTCCTGCATCCCTGGCACTGCAGCCCCTGGCACCTGGGATAAACTGAGGCTGCTCCTGCATCCCTGGCACCTGGGATAAACTGAGGGTGCTCCTGCATCCCTGGCACTGCAGCCCCTGGCACATGGGGTAAACTGAGGTTGCTCCTACATCCCTGGCACTGCAGCCCCTGGCACCTGGGGGTAAACTGAGGCTGCTCCTGCATCCCTGGCACTGCTGCCCCTGGCACCTGGGGATAAACTGAGGCTGCTCCTACATCCCTGGCACTGCAGCCCCTGGCACCTGGGGGTCTGGGGCAGCTCCTGCGTCCCTGGCACTGCAGCCCCTGGCACCTGGGGGTAAACTGAGGCTGCTCCTGCATCCCTGGCACTGCAGCCCCTGGCACCTGGGGGTCTGGGGCAGCTCCTGCGTCCCTGGCACTGCTGCCCCTGGCACCTGGGGGTAAACTGAGGCAGCTCCTGCATCCCTGGCACTGCAGCCCCTGGCACCTGGGGCTCTGAACCCCCAGGGCCCACAGCCCCACTTCAGCCACAAGTTCAGAGCCAAGTGGTCCTCAGGGATCAGTCCCTGAGCTAAACCAGAGTTTCAGGCTGGGGAGTTCAGGGGGAGGATGCTGAACTGGTGCCCTGCAGAGCCAGCAGAGTGGTGGTTATAGTTCCCTCTATAAAAACTAGGTAAATTGAACAATATATCTCCAGATTATAAAAAAACCCCAACACCAAAGTGGCTTTTTGGCAGTGAGAGGTTTTGCCCAGCCGTGTGCTGTTACACAGGGCAGTTTCACTTCCAACACACACTGAATTCACCGAGTTTGGCACTGGGATTGGACAAGAGGCCTCACTGCAAACACACACGAGTGTGTTGTGAGCCCTCTCAGTGGGGCAGGGTGATTTTAGCACTGTGCTTTACCAGTGTGGATTGTTTGCTCTTTAACCCCCTGATCTTATTGCTGCTCCTTTTTTAGCTCACACTGCAAATCCAGCCTGACCCACGCAGAGACGTTTGCTGGATGGTAAAGATGCTGAGCTCTCCTATAAACAGGAAAAAACAGTGGTTCTGAGGCTTTTATAATGTTTATCAGTAGGAAAACAGAAGTGGCAATTGCTTTTAATTGCCCAATAATTTTATTATTCAAAAGATGGAACTTACAGGAAGCAGCTGCAGTTATAACTGAGCCTGCTCTTTAATGTGTTCTGGGTTTTTTCCTGTGTTATATTATCTAATAGTGATAAGCTGCTGGTTTCAGTCAAATTTTGAAGTACAATAAGAGTTGGATTTATCAAGTCCTGGGATGAATACTCCACTACTCTCACGGAATGACACCTTTGTGAATACTGTGGTTCTGAATTGTCTGTAGAAATCCCGTTCCTTATATTAAATCAACTTTCATTCTTTGTTCTCTCAGTACACAAGAATTTTAAGATTCATAACCTATTTCTGTTTGGTTTTTCTCCCTTTGTAGTTTTCCCACCCTTCCCTGTGTTATTCAGCATGTAAGGAAATGCAGCCCCACAAGGAACATGCACTCTGAATTAATTAGCTGCTTTCTGTAAATACAAATAAATGACAGCAAGATCAAAATGAAAAGCGAGAAGGGGAGGACTAGCTACTGTCACACCTGTGGTGTTGCTGTTCCTAATTTAAAAATAGGCTTTAAAAGGTGCTGTGCTGCCAAATTATGTCCACTGTCACTGCTGCTCGTGTGCACCAGTCCCACAGCCCAGAGTTGTCCCTGAGGGTCACGCTGAACTCGGGGCTTGTGGCTTCCTTTAAGCATCAGGTTTGAAGGCTTTGAATGAGCTATTGAATGAGCTATTTCTCATTCACTGCAAATTAAAACAAGAGTTTCCTGTTCTTGCTGCCATGTTTTTCAAGGATTATTGGCAATAGCCCTGATTTTCCAGCCTTGTCTTGGTGAAAATCTCATTTGGTGCAATCTTAATTCACAGCTGGAAGTAGAGTATGGAAAACTGCAGACTAAGCATCTACTAAACTTGCAGCTCAAATATAAAAGATGGGAAAATTAATATTTCAATTTGCTTATCCTCTGATAGTTATGTGTTTATTTAAAAATCAGCGGTCATAGTTTGCAGAGCTGAAATTCCGGTGTGCTGGTGTTTTTATGGAATGTGAGCAAGGTGACAGTTGGCATCCTGTGATGTTCCTCCACTGACTCACCTATGTTCCACATTAATATTGAATAGGGCTCCAGAGAGATATGACTGTGCTTTTGTTAGTCTGGACAGGCAGTTTTAAAACACTGTTGTAATTAAATTTCTCTTTTCATTTCAATGGTGGAATTAAACAAATATTTTCCTTTGGAGGAAAGTAACAATTTGATGTTAATTGCTTCTATCTGTTTCTCAGCATTGTCAAATAACCTATTGTAAAAACTACTTAATATTTCCAGAGGAATGCCATATATTGCATAACTTATTTCCTTTGCTAGTTATTTTGTTTGATAGTTAAATGGTAATTGGAATGAAAGGAATAAAGGAGCACTTGTGGGTTGGGAACCACTCAAGGGATTGAAAATTTAAAGCAGAACAATGATTTAACATTTCTTTCTTTTGTTAGCTTTTTCTTTTCATATGTGAATTACGTGCAAGTAAGAGAGATTATGGGGAGAAAAATAAAGGGAGAATGCAGAAAACTCATTTAGATCAAACTCGCTGTGCCTAATAAGCAGACAGAAAAATCTACAAACTGTCTAATCTTCACAGTTTGTCCTTAGCCTTCCTAGATGCTGTAGAATTCACAAAATCATTCCGAGAAGGAAAAATCAGCCTATTAAAAATGAGAAAACAGAAACAAAGCTTTCAGCATCATTCCAAGAGGTCTGTGGCTTCTAGTTACTGTGGAAGGGAAAGTCATTAGGAAAAGAGAGAGCACCCACAGCAGAGATGTCCTGAAATGAAAAATGTGCTTGGATTTCCACACTGCTGAACTTTGCTGCGGACGTGCTAAAGGACAAATCATCATCCACCCAAAATCCACAAGGTGTTTGCATGCAAAAAAAGTCAGTAAAATCTGTTCATTTCCAAACAGCCAGTGTGAGGAGAGCCTCTGGGCCGTGGTGCAGGCAGCAGAGCTGATTCAGGTGGTGTGTGGGGAGTCCGGGAGCACAGGATGGGCAGGAACACACAGAGCAAACTGGATGTAGGAGTGGGGCACCCTAGCTGGCAGTGAGGGTCAGGATTGTTCCAGCTCAAGGCTCTGGGCACCCTGGAACCTGGAGAAAGCTTCTGAGCCAGGAGTAGCAGAATAATGAAGTGTTTTAGTGGAGAGCTCTGCATGTTCTGAAGGGAAGATGGATTGTCCAGGACATGCTAAGCCATCCCATTTTTCAGCAGGAGCTAGGTATCAGCCAGTGTCGCCTCTTTTTGGGGTGCAAAGTGAGGTTTTTCCTGCCTTTCTGTCACAGTTTGAGGCTGTCCTCCCCTGGGTACATGCTATGTGAAACCACACCTGTTGTATTGAAGAGAGGGGCTAGGGAGCTTCCAACTCACCATAAGCCCCAAATCACTGACCATGTTTTCCCCATATGAAAAAAGCATTTCCAGATATTTAGTGGTTAATTATTTCATGTAAAAAAAAAAAAAAGGTGCAGGTGAAACTCATAACAGGCTATTGTATCAAAGCAGTAAAATGTAGATACTGTTCTCTATATCTGAAGTGTTTTCTATCTCTGTTTTGGTGTTTTGAAAAAGTATAACCTCCAATTTATTGTTTGGTTTGTTTTTGTTTGTGACTTTTTTATTAAGTGAATTCTGTCAAATGACTGAAATTTTGCTGGGCCAATTTTGCATCTTTTTAACCAATGAAAGATTTGACTGGTTTTCCTTGTCCATCTTTACTCTAAGCATGGATTTGGGCAGTAACTTATTTTATCTTGTTTCTGAATTCCTTTTTAGTGTGGCTGGAGACTCTTTTGAGGCAGTTGGTTCCTCAGGCTGCTTTAAGCACTCTGCTATGCATAGAGCTGGGTATTTTTGTTGTCCTTTTTTTCCTTTTTCAAATTTCTCACTGTTCTCAGAAATGTAAACTTGCACATTTTTCTCAAGGGCAACTTGACAAGATGCCCATGAGTACAAGCTTAGCAGAAGAAGCTCTTCAATGCAGAGAATATGTCATACCTTATTTTAGTTAGAGCATGTTCAAGAGAGTATTTTTTTTATCACCACTCCTGTCTCTTTAAAGTCTGCATGTCCATCAGGTATTTGGAATATCTAATTTTTTTCACTGTCTTTTAGAGTCCTGATGACATAACTAAATAGCCAGCAGATGTTCATTTGCACCTTCAGGTGAAGGAGGATGCAGAGCCAGAGAGGTGAGAGCCAGGTACATAACCCTGTGCTTGGATTCCCCTTGCTCATGCAGAGAGCTCGTGTAGCTTTCATTGCCTGCTTGTACTTTTGAGTCTCACAGTTGTTATTTCATCAGCAAAAGGAGGTTTTCCTTCAAGGCTTCACCCTGCTCTGTGTGTTTTTTATAAAGTATTGCACAGACTGCTGTACCTCTTACAAATAAATACCCAGGGCTAAAAGTACAGGTTGGCAATTAAAACATTTAAAGTGTGGTTTACAGATTCTTTGACTCTTTCTCCCGGGATGTCTGAAAGCTTTTTTGTACCACAGCCAGGTTTGGAACAGCTCAGTGGCCCATTATAAGTCACAAATCTGAAAATGGAAAAACTCTGAATAGATTGCAGTAGGTCAGGCTGGCTGTGCCTGGAACCATTGCACACAAATGTGAAATTTCCACATCCTCCCCATCCCAGAACTACCAGACTGGGGCACAGCTTCTCTGGCAGGCAGGAGGAGGAAAATGTTTGCTATAGATGCTTCTGTGCCCTTGGAAATGAATAGCTTGTGTTTTTTTTTCCCTGATATTGTCCAAAATAATTGTGATTGGTGTTTGGAACAGTAATTTCTCTCTCCAAAAGATTTGGGACGTTACACACACACACACACACACTCACACACATATATATATATATTTAGTAATATAGCAAAATCAGGTATTCACACCCTCTCAGCAATAAGGCATTATGTGATTACTGCAAGAGGAAGTCTTTGCACTGGAAGGAGAAAGTTGAAGAACAAGAGCATCTCCTCAGATCTAGTAGTTTTTCCAGTCATGAGCTGGAAACAGAGTTTTGACTTCATAGCTGAAGTGGCTTTGAGATAAAAGTCTTTCAATCTTCCATTAAGAAAATTGGCCCACCAAAATCTCCCTGTCAAAGTCCTTCCCCTCCCTCCAAGAGTGTGATAAATGTTATAAGTTAAGGGCCTCAAATGATTTTTGCAAAGTCTCATAAATGTTCCATATGTCACTTTCTCTAAAATTATAATCTATTATCTCACTCAAGTGGAATAATAATGCTTTGAAAAAATGAAATTTATCCCAGGTGCCCCAGCAGGTTGATTCTTCATTATGTGTTAATTGTTAATGGCAATTTTCCATGGAGCATCTGCCAGTTCTAGTGAGTAGAGCTTCCAGAAATGATATATTAATTTCAAGCATGGACTCTAGGAGTAGATAAAATATGTTGTTTTTTTTTTTTTAAATCTTACTTTGTGTCCATAAACTGGCTGGGCATAGTTATTATTTTAAGCAAGAGTACAAAATAATTTATAGAACAGCATAAAAATAGTATTTTATTGAAGGTTTAACTCAGTGGAATGATTTTATTTCTGAAGTACTAAGCCTTCACCATGTTAAGGGTAAGGCAATGACAAGTATCAGCTGAGATGCTGTGGGAGTATTTTTCCGTATGTGTGTACTACACTACTAATATAATAATACCACAGTACAGCATTAAGGCTTAGGAATAAAATAACCTTCAATTGGTGTGGAGGACATGATGAAATTCTGTATTTCAGTTCTTGTTTCAAGGTGAATGAACTGGTGAGAAAAATTTAAACTCTTGAGTTTTTAAAGCTGTGCTCTTCAGCACCATCCTCACTGTGGATTTAAACAAACTTGGTTAAAGTGACTGCAAATTGTAAATTGTAATTGTAAATTACAGTATCTTTTAGAAATTCATACAGGGATAATATTCACTTATAATTGCTTTGAGAACATTAAAAGAATTGATGTTTACTACATTCCCGAGTCCCTTTGGGATCTGTCTCTGGACTGTATCTAAGTTAGGATTGTTCAAGTCCTTTATGGTCTCACAGCTGAGCGTGTCTTTGGCTGTGTGCTAATTGCACTCATTTAAGATTATCTGTGATGTTTTATGGCCAAAATCCCAGCAGGTCAGGGCATGAGCTTTGGGAGTGTCTCTGCTTCCCTTGGCAGGACAGCTCATGCTGGAGGAGGAGTTTGTGTCTGCAGGAGTTTCATGCTAAAGGTGAAATTTGTATCTGAAAGTTGTTTCCACTGTGAAAAATTCTGACAATGTGTTAGCAATTTTCATTCTCTTATTTTTGTTCTCTTATTTTTATGCGCTCTCATTTATCTTATTTTCATTCTCTTAACAAAAAAATGCTATTAAACAAGGACATTATAGCAGGTGGGTTTGCAGGGCAGATTAAAAGTGGTTGTTAGATTATGTCCAACCCACTGCCCAGGTAAGGAACAGAAGAAAAGGAGGGGTCAGGACTGTAATTCCATTGCTGTGCTAGCTGCTGTCCAAATACAGAGAAATCCCTGATTGTCTTCAGTCTGACTGGGCAAAGCAAGCAGCAGATGGGAAATGTGGCTCTGAGGGGGACAGGGCAGAGGCTCAGCTGCTGATTTATTTGTCCCCTGCCTTGGAAATCTGAGCCACTGGGCAGACACAGGGGAGGGCAGAACAGTTTTAGGGGCAGCAGTGAACAGAGCTGATCCCTGACAGGGATCTGCAAACCTGGCAATAGGCAGGGATGGACAGCAGTGCTTCTGTCTTTTGCAGAATAAATGATGAGTAAAGGACAATAAAACAATTAAACAATTCAGATACATGTGACAATATAAAATTAGCGGTTTCTTTTTATGCGTAATCAAACACAAGTGTGTGTGTAAAGGTGCCTAAAATAAAATTTAACTAAGTTTTTTAGAAGTGACTTGAAGAGGCTGCTGATGGAAAGATGACAATGGTGTTACTTGACAAATATTCCATTTCAGCTCCTGATGGTGTCATTGAAGCATGTTGTATTTTCCAGTACTACATTTCTTACACATTTTTCATGTTCATTATCAGCTTCTGCTGTGCACCTTGTTTATATTGTAGAATTTATAAGCAAGCTTTGCTGTTTAAATGACCCAAATAATCAAGAAACTGATTATATAAAACATATTAAAGATGATGGAAAGAAAAAGCAGAATATATTATTCCCCCCTGGTAAAACTCTGCATGTTCTTTTTAATGATAAATGTCTTTTTGAGTTGAATGTGATTCAACCTGTGATAAATATGTCAGTATTTCCATCACACGTGGCCAATTACCCTTGAAAGTCAAGAAAGCAGTGTAGTTTTCTCTCACAAATACTTTTGCCCTGTAAAATCTTTTTTTTTTTCTTTCACATTAATGCAGCCCAAACTGGTGAATTAAAGACATATAAAAGAAAGCAGACATTCAGTGGACAGGTGTGAACAGTTCAGTTTCATATTGTGTGAACAGAAGAAGAAAATCTCTTCATTACAAGATAACAAATAGCTCAAGGTTTTCAAATACTCATTCTGCTGGAACTCAATGTGACATTTTGGGAAGGTATCCACGACAGATCAATTCTCTTTTTCTTATTTGCAATATCACAAAATGTATATGATTTCATGCAGCCAGTTTGTTCCTGGGTTCTGAGTGCTTGTAGTTGATACTCACATTAATCATTGGATTTGGCTTTTCATAGTCTGGTTGAAAAGAATTTGATTGACATCCAGAGCTGGTATTTATGCAAAAAAAAAAAAAAAAAAAAAAAAAAAAAAAAACAAAAAACCTAACCTGCTTCTGTTTCCAGTTCATGCAGTTTTGTTGTGATTCTCAGGAATCAGATAAAGAAGCAGAATAACCACAGCCAGTCTGCTGTGGGAATTTAGAGATCATCAAGATGAGCTGTTTGGGCCAGATCACAGAGCTGTCATCTCTCACATAAGGAAATTCTATTTTAATTCAGATTTCCAAGAATGGCTGAGAGGATTTTGAGGCTAGAACTTGGTTGTTGGGAGTACCCAGCGCAGTCAGACCTCTGAATTCCTGGTTTTGTAAGATTTTACAAAAGTAAAATGCTAAAGATCTTGCAATTTGTACCTCCCCTTGGCCGTCCAGCTGAAAATGGCAGACAAAATGTTAGGATTGATAGGAGGGGCTGTGGTAGTAAGGATGGTGTGTGTGCCTGTGGCTGTGCTGGGAAGTTGAGGGAATTGTTTCTCTCTGCATTAGTGCGAGTATTGTTTTCCAGGGAGATTTCTAAAAGTAGCATTAATTTTATCGGTTAATTAAGCAGCTTGCTTCCTATAAAATTGCAGGATGTAATGGCAAATATTTGCTGTCAAATCCTTGCTCTTAGTTTAATACCTCACAGGACTTGAGGTCTTTGGGAAGAGTCCTGCATTTAATGTGAAGCTAATGGTGTCTGATGGTTTTCTGTTCTACTGCCAGTATGTTTATTTATTTATCTAGGTAAGTGAGCAATTTAGAAACATTATGGTTTTAGCCCAATTAATTTGAGATTTCTTTTTTATTATTTAGCTTCCAATATTTCTTTCTGTCTACTTATGAAGTAATTTTATTTTCCAGACAATGTTATTGACAATAGTGCTTTGAGTCTAGCTGAGCACTCTCTTGACTTGCTTCGAAAAACTTGATTCCTTTTGAGGACGTGGTCTAGAATGCTCAAGTGTTGTTGAAACAGCTGGATTCCTCCTCCATGAGGGTTTGTAAGCTACCTACAAAGACTTTAGAGGCAATAGCATTTTTTTAATCCATGTACCAATATAATATCCAGATATAGTTGTTATTGATTTTATATGTGTTAAAAACCATTTCTGTTTCAGTTTTTTTGGGGATTTTTTTTTACATGCTTACCTTGTTTTTTGTAAAGTACATGATTATCCTTGGCTTGTTTTCAGATCTGCTCTATTACTCTTGCATAGCAATTAGTCTTTGATTTTTTGGTCAGTGTTTGCATGTTGCTTTTTGATATTCTTTACTGTCTGCACCCTTTTAATTTGGCAGTGATAAGATGTTCTGAACAGCAATAAGTGGTGGAAATCCATTCTGCAAGATTTATAGCACAATGGGAGAGGATCTCTGCTAATCATGAAGGACCCCACTCCAAATAATTTTGTTCACTGGGGGTGACTATTTATTTTCAGTCTTGGAGTGGCTGGAGCTATTTATCATTTTTAACATGTTTCTATCAGAGTACTGGTCTCCTGCTGTTGAGCTGACAGACCAAATTGAGGAGCCCCCAGATATTTTGCATTTAAAATAAATTCAATAGGAAGGCAGCAGAAAGGTTTCTGTTGCTGTCTATGAAAAGTTGTCTGGAAGTAAACCCCGTACCCTTATAAAAAAATCATATCTAAAATTAAAGAGACTTGAGCCTTTAAGCCTATAAAAAATATTTAAAAGAAGAGTTACAGAATTTGTGGAATATGTCCTTGATGTACTTGAAATTATTCTTTAACTAAAAATATCAAACTCTCCACCTCTTGGATTGGAGTTTGTAATGTAGTGCAAATCAATGCATTTTTACTCATCACTGCATCATTCTGCACTAAATGCTCCGAGTATTCTGAGGCCATTTTTTATCACTGCTTGTGGGAATTAAATGAAGTTTCAGACACAAAAAGTTGACCCTAATATGGATTCTACCCATTCTGCCCATGCTACCAAATTTCAACTCCTCATTGCTCTTGAATTCAGATATTCTGTCTGAAAAGTTGATAGGTGTTAAATATTTTAAAAAATGAAGAAAAAAAATAAACCCCTGCCCTCTCTGTTGTTCAGGAGAGATTTTTTTGTGCTTTTATAATTGATTAATATATTCAAGCATGGTAAACTAAACAAAACACCTATCTGCCAGCTTAAAATCTATATGCAACAGTGATTCTTGCTGTAGCTCTGAAATCAGCATCCTCTACACTTTCCCTCCACCATCTCACCCAGGAAAATTGAGGATTCTCTTTTTTTTTTTTATTCATTTTTCAATTTCCTTTCCTGCACAGTACATTGGTTCTCTATCATTTCTGAACCATTTCTATGGTGCTCTATCCATTCTTTTATGGAGTCTTAGTTGCTCTCAGAAATAAGATCCTTTTTAGAAGGTTATGCTTATCTGCCAAGTTTTAATAGGTATTTCTAGATTCTTGCATTCATACAGCAGCTGAAGGCAGATCCACGGAGTATTTTGAGGTTGGGAGGCAGAAATAGCAAACAGGCTGCTGGACAACAATCAAACACTTCCCTTTCTCTCCTGGCTGTTCAAATCAGGAGCAAAAAGCAGCACGTTGTATTGTCTACACAGCAAAGCCTCACAAAGGGTTTCTCTCCAAAAGGAGTCCCTGCACCTGAGCTGTAGAATGCTTTTGCTGCCATAGATAGGGATTCATAACTCCTGGCAGCAATACAGGTTATTAAAAAAAAAGGATTCATAACTCCTGTCAACAATACAGGTTATTTAAAAAAAAAAAAAAAAAAAAAAAAAAAGATACCTCAGAAGGAATGAAAACATCCAGGAGTCACAATGATGTTGCAAGTCTAAAGCAAGAAAGGGTTCATGTATTCCATACACTTTTGAATAAAATTCAGTGCAGATGATAACACATTCAACTTGTTTCTGAGCGTAGGGTAAGAACTGTAATATATTTCTAATAATCACTGAAACTTTCTCATATGAAACAATATGCTGGACAAATAGAAGTCTATTTTATCCATCATAAATATAAAATTTAAATATAATCTGCACTTTCGAGGTTGCTGTTGTTGTGAGTGTAGCAAGTAGGTCAGGTGGGCAGCAGAGAGGAAAAAGAGCTGAAGCTTTATTCCTTTGAATAATCAGCTGTTGCTTTGGTTAACTGGAACATCATAGGTGATAAGCTGTAAAATAAGGTTTCTGTATTAATATTCAGGGCTCTTTATAAAGCAGAACCTGTGAACCCTCAGGAAAACTTCATTATTGCTCCTGCAGTGTGGTGTTTTTTGTGAGCTTTGATTGATGACTTTCATAGGCAAAGGTCATGGCAGGTTTCTCATTTAATACTGACAATAGAAGAGAAATCATAAATAAATGAGTGCACTAAAGAGCATCAGATGCTTCAAGAGGTTTTAAAAGTGTTTTGAGTGGCCTTTGCTGCATCCTGTAGTTTATTTAATTCTTCCAGCCTTTTTTTCTCTCACCTCTTTGGTTTTGGTGTATGAGCTCTCTAATACAAGTGTTTCTGTATTTTGTATTTTTTCAGAGCATTTCAAGTCCCCTAATAGTGTAAAACACAAATCTAATATTTTAAATTTTCCCTCAAATATCTTTATATGGGAATATATTGCATTTTTACACCTATGATATGTATCAACACCCATAACATTTGTGTAATTGACTGTGCATGGAGTGCTACCATCTCCTGCACTGATGGAATTTCAGGTTGGATGTAGACCCTGGCTCTTGAAATATCCATCAGATCTTCCAAAACCACAACTTGCAATCTTCCCATGTTATCAGCACAATTAGGCAGTGCTGTCATTTGAAACTGTGCTGTCAGAGAACACCTTTGTTTGCTGAAGCAAAAATAACAACAACTCTTGGAAATTTTTTTGATTGTTCATGGGAGAAAATTGAGTTTGTGGCTTTAGTTTGCTCAATATTGTGTAAATGTGGATCCACAAAGTCATTTCCAGCCATTTGCATGTTCACATTCATCTGCAGCCAAAAGTCTTGACCAGAACATGTGAAATTTCTGCCTTTCTATTCCAGCTGGTTGGGAGGGAGTGGGGATATCTTTGCTGTTTAAGATGGATGCTTCACTTGTTCACAGGAGGAGAAAAAATTTCCAATCATTCTGCACCACTGGAGTCTGGCATGAGCTGCTGAGAGAAAGGAGGATAAATGCCATCAGAAAAAAGGCAGATGTGAGGGTGCTTTCCATGGTAGGAACTCACTAAAGCAGGTGGCTAAAATGCTCAAAGTGGCAACATAAAGTGGTACAATTTGGAATTTACCTTGTTTTAAATACCTGTTATGATTCATTTTGCACAACTGACAAATATTGTTCTTTCCAAGCCCTTTACATATGGAATTCATTTAGTCATCATAGTCTAACAGTATGTAATTGTTTATTTTCTTTTCATTATGTTTTTTTTTTCATTCTTTGGAGATAATATATTGTGAATTTAAATTAAGCAGTATCATGAAATTATTTTGGAATAGTTGCTGCCATAAATAAGAAAACAATAAATTCAATTCCAGGGCAGCACATCTTCTCCCATCTTCCATGCTTCTTGTGGGGAAGCCTTGGAGGATGTGGCTGAATGGTTTGGATGAAAAACCCTCAAACAAACTAAATCTGACTTTGCTGCTAATTTCTAGTTTTCATTGTCCTACTGAATGTAGTGATTGTTATTTCTTCTGTGTCAAAGTCTTCCACCACGTGCTGTTGCTAAGAAACAGGGCTGTTGTGAGTGATCCAAATAAAAGAACAAATCCCTGTTAAATTCACTATCCAAAACGAGGGCCTGTCTGCATGGAATCAGCATTTGCTTCTTCATGAAACGCCCCAGTCAGAAATTCAGCTTACATTTTTATGTTCTGGATGCAGCAGTAGATAAAGTCTGTAATGAGTGTTTGGAAGATCCCAACTGACTCCATTTGAATGAACCCTCCAGGTGGAAAACTCCTGGCACTCTTTAAAGGGCTTAAATCTCTCTGCTGGGGAAACAAAGCCTTGTGTGGAAGTTACAGAGCACTGGAACTCTGTGAATAACTGAGGCTGCTTGGCTGAACCAAAATAAAAGCAAATAGTCCAAAATTACCTGAACCTTGAAAAAATGGAAAAAGTAATATTTGAAAAAAAAAAAAAAAAAAAAAAAAACAACAACAACAAAAAAAATTTGGTTCAAATTGAATTATTTGAATTTTTTTCTTTCCAGGTTAAAAGAAAAATTTCATGTCACAACAAAATAACACAAAAGGAAAGCAGCACATGATGAAGAGATGAAAAGATAGGAAATATGTTTTTCCAGGTAAATCTCCTTGACAGATTTGTCATTACTTAGCCAAAAAATTGGTTTAGTGTGAAATTAATTTCTAATTAGATAAGTACTACCCTGGAGCATCATCTGAAGAAGGGAGAGGGCCTAGTCCTTAGAAATCATTCAAATACTTGCTCCTAAATCATCAGATTGTGGATTTGCATGTGGATGGCAGCAATGCTTTTTGGAGCCAAAAATGATGTCAGTGATTTCTACAGAGAGCTGATGACAGAATTCCACAGCATTTTCTAAGCCATAGATGATAAATTACACTATTCATATATTAATGGAATTTTGTAGCATTTCCATAAAGTATCTTTGAGAGCTTTTTTGCTTTAATTTCTGTTTGACTTTGAGTGAGCCTGAGCTGTGTGTAGCGAAAAGGAATGGAGTATGTACAGATGAGACTAATTAAATACTGCCTGTCACTCTTCATCTTGAAGGCCTGATTTTAGCTTGCTGTCTCAACTTTGATTATTAAAATACGTATGGTAGTTCTCACCCCACGTTACCTGTGAGTGTTGCTAATTAGGTGTCAGGATGTCAGTGATTAATGCAAAATCATGAATAAATTACCAATAAAAGCCATGCACGTGTACAGAGCCATTTAACTATTTAGAATGCTCTGCAGCACAAAGAACACTGGTGGTAACCACTTTTCTCACCTTTGGGTTGGAGTCATTTGCCTGGAATTTCACTAATTAACTAGATGGTAATAGTCAAGTCAGAGTCCCAACTGGAAATCTCATTTGTCACAACAAAAGTTAATCTCCACCTGTCATCATCCAACAGATTTGATCTACTTTTGAGTCCTGTGACTATTTGTCATTCATCATTTATATAATGGGGGAAAATATGATTAAGGTTGTAGTCCCAAATAGTGATTAAGACTTAATCATGATGAACATAAACATGTAAATAATAGAGATTGGTCTTGGGAAATTGTGCATTTTTGCTTAAATCTGCCTACCTGCTGCTTTTTGGTGTCTTTCTTTTCATAGAAAGGAGGCTACAGGCATCAAATAAATGTGGTGGGAGATGGACAGGACACAACTGGAATCATTCCTGAAGTAGAAGGAGTAGCTCAGGGAAGAAACTGCCACCAGTCCTGAGGCAGATGAATCTCTGGGCTTTCTGAATGTCCTGCAGAGGTCTTCATCTGCATCCAGGTGCAGGCAGTGACTGAAGCCTGGACAAATTGGTAGTTAATATCTGCAAGTCATGGAATCCAGGCAGAGATGCACATTCCTGAGCTGCTTAGGTGGCACTGATGTCTTCTTGTCTGCTTGGCTGTTCTGTAACTGTGGGGAGCACAGACCTCATGTCATAATTGTTTTGGGAGCTTTTCCCTGAACTGGTGTCTGTTGTTTCCACTTTGTCTCATCTATTCTTTATCAGAGCTGTCACGTATTTTTTTCATCTCATGAGTCAGGTTTTGGGTATTTTAAGAAAAGGGGAGATTTTGCTCAGAGACCAACCTAAGCATTCTTATGCTTCTGTTTCTTTGAATGAGGGATTAAATGAAACTCAAACTAAAAGCAAAACCACCCTTTTTCCCCAAACTCAGGAAATAAAATGCAATGCTTCCAAATGTGTGCTTTCTCCATACCCCAGCTGCTCTGTAAAATTGGTGGGTTTTGTGTGTTTCAATTTCTCTGTTTCTACTCAAATACCAGTTTCCCTGAGCAGATGCAGGGCTCTCAGGATCTGTGCCTGATTGCTGTTGTGCCATGCAGGACCTGGGAACCCAGCCCAGAACTTCCAGGCTTCCAGCTCTGCAGCGGGGAAGCCCCAGGAGTCCTGGATCCAGCCCATAATTCCTGGTTTGTAATGCCAGCGGACGGATGGATGGATGGATGGATGGACGGACGGACAGACCGAGGGCTCCCCAGGCTCTGGGGATGCTGGTTCTGGAGCAGGACCTTTAGGAAGCAGGGCTGGGTCAAGGCTGGTCTGGAGATGTGAGCTGGTGAGCACTCTGCTCACTCAGGAATGTCAAGTGTTTGTGTCCTGGGTTCCACCCTGGTGTCCAACAGCTTCTCTGGTTCTGGGAGCTGGGGGTGCTCAGCCTGGAGAAAAGGAGACTCAGGGTGACCTTGTCACTCTCCACAGCTCCTGAAAGGTGGCTGTGCTCAGGTGGGGTTGGGTTGTTTCTCCAGGCAGCACTGACAGAACCAGAGGACACAGCCTCAAGCTGCATCAAGGGAAATTTAGGTTGCATATCAGGAAAGATTTTCTTACTGAAAGGGTGATAAAGCTCTGGAATGGCTGCCCGGGGAGGTGGTGCAGTCACCATCCCTGGGTGTGTTTAACAAAGCCTGGATGTGGCACCGGGTGCCAGGGTTCAGCTGAGGTGTTGGGGCTGGGTTGGACTCAGTGATCTTGAAGGTCTCTTCCAACTTGGTGATTCTGTGAATTCTGTGTCCCTTAGGGTCCTTCAGCCTCATGGCCAGGGTCCTACAGAACAACTTGATTGCATAAGTTCAGTTCTCCTCATCCTCTTGAGCACAGCTGTGTCCAGTGAATGCTGCAGCTCCCTCACAACCCCAGGGGAAACCAGGGGAGAGGGGAGGCCCTGGGTGCTCTAACACACCTCATTCACCAGAACTTCACAGAGCTGCTTTTTGTCAGATTAATACATTACCACTGTTGGAGAATCATGGTTATTCTTGTTAAAAAACAGCTCCCAGCACCACAAAGCCCTTCCCAGTTACCAGATCCAGGATTTGTTAAACATCTGGTCATTTAGCAGAGCTGTAAAGAGATTTGGAATAAGTAACAGGAAGAAATTGAAATAAATTTTCATTACAGATCTCTATGAAATGTAAAATCCAAGATGAATGGATTTAATTAGCTCTGGACACTTTGGTTTTCCTATAATTCAAACATGTCAACTTTACAACACGCACGCCCTTGGGCCATCATTTGAGTCGAGTCATCTTTATATTACGTGTTTAAACTGGGTATATATTCTGGGGTTTGTGGTACTCCGTAAAATCTGACAGATTGTGACAGGGGGCTGTATTTTCATACCTGTAAATAAAGAAAGAATTGGTTTAGGACCTGCCAGTACGTTTATTTTACGATCAGTCGTGAAGAAGCTCAGAGAACCATTGGCAGAAGAGGCAGTGGATCTGCATTATTGTGCTTTCAGTTAAAGTAATGGGAATTCAATAGAGTTTTGTCTGGATCTGTCCTACCAAAGGTGCAATAAGAATCCATTTGATAAGTTTTAATTACTTTAGTGCTCATCCGGTGAATTTTTTATTTCTATTTTTATTGGGAATCATGTCCTACAGATTTAGTGCATGGGTGCTAACTCAGATATCCTTCCTCTGTCGACTTAAATAGAGCTACAGCACAGAAGGTGCATCCAGCATGGAGTGTGGAAGGAGACACCCAAAATTACTGGGGATTTTTGTTCAGGGCACACCTACTTTGGATAATTCACTTTTTCGTCCTCCAGGTTTATGTTACAGGCTCTTTTCCTCAAGAGGACAAAGGTTGTGCCAGATTTCAGTATTGATGTGGACCTGAAAATGCATGAAATAAATGAAGATATCAGCCAGGGGCCAATTACATCACAGACTATCAAATTATACTAAAAAGACCCAAGCTTCCCATTCAGAAATGATACTGGAATGACACTTGTGAGAATATTTAATTTGCTTTATAAAAGGCTGTTCAGGAAAAGACAAGATAAATTGCTAGTTTTATATAGCTGTATAGACAAATTAAAGCAATAGATTCCGGGGTGCTGGAGAATTGTCCTTGCTCTTTGGCTTCTGTCCACATATATTCTTGGAGATCTTGTTTATTCTGGGGATTTTCTTCCATTTCAGTCAAGGGCAGGCTGCTGTCAGAACAGTGAATGTGCTGGCAGTGCCAGCAGGGTGTCCCAGTGCCAGGTCTGTGCTCTCCCCTGCCCTCAGGGAGCAGGGGTTGGTGCCAGTCCAAGGAAGAAGCTTTCCCTGCTCTGAGGCTGGGTCGGTGTGGGGTTCTGAGCTGGGGGAATCGCTGCTCACAGCTGCTGTGCCCTGAGATGGGGCCCTCTCTTCATCCTGCTGAGCTCTGCTCCTCTGGTGGAGCTGGATTCCACCAGGGACAGGGAAGACTGGGCTGGTTTTGGGCTCAGCTGCAAGTGGCACACCTGAGCTAACCCCCCAAAGTGCCTGGTGCCAGCATCCCCCTGGCTGCTGCTGCCAGCTCTGGAGCCTGGCAATGTTCTTGCCAAGAGAGGCTTTGCCGAGGCAGCAAAAGAACCTCTTGCTGCTGCCTGCATCAGTGTTTTAAAGAGTGAACAACCGTGAGCAAATAATGCTGTGCTTCTCATCTGGTCTGTTTGCAGAGCAGGATGCCAGGCTTCTGAAAAAGACATTTTCATCATCTCTGTTGAGGACTAACATATTCAAAGTCAGGCAGCTTTTGCAGAAACTTCCTACAGAAGAATTCATTTTGCTGTGTTCATTCTTTGTGGGCTGAATCTGATTCTTCCCTCGTTGCCAAAAAAGCAGGAATAACAGCTTGAAATCCTGGAACCACAGAAGAGCAAACTTTGAGGAGGTACATAATGGTTTAATTGTCCTGGTTCAGATATATCATACAAGCTTCCCTGGGGGAGTGTTTTTTCCTTGTTAACTCATTTATAAGATAACTGAGGCTACAGGTGTTCAGCTTTAATAAGGCATTAGTGAACAATTATCTAAGACACTAAAAATACAACTGGAATCTTTGCATGGAGGAAATCAACACTGAGTGAAAAAATAATTAACAGCCAAGCTGCACAATCAAATAAGGGTGAAGATTTTTAGAAAGTAGAATGGTTGGGTGATATCTTTAATGCACATAGAGAGGATGTTGTTGAAAGAAGAACGGAAGACGATATATTTTTATATACAAGATATGAAAAGACACCAATAACATATAAAAGAATAACTGGTGCTAAAACTACTGATAAAATAATTTTCTGTTCGGATTAAAGTGTGCTTTAATATATTGTTTTAAAATAGTGAAGAGCCAGCTTTCCACTAACATGCAATGCTTTATTCCCTTGATTTATGAAATCTCATTTCAATTGCAAACCAGTGGCCCCTGTGCTTGTGCCTGTGTGCTGTGGAATGCTGCAGACAGCTCCAATAGCAGAGAAAGAGGAAATTAGATGTATTAAACCTGAAGAATCAGTGACATTCAAATAACAGCTTTGCTCTTGTATTTCTCATTTGTTAGGAGTTCCTAATAAAAATTCTAATGTCTTAGCCTTGGAAACAATGATCTGTTCTATTACTTTTGACAGAACAAATTTAGGACAGAGGTTCTGACACTTTCTTAATTATAAGAAGATCTCTGAAATGCTTGGCTCCCATTTGTCTTCATCTGAATTTACCTTTTTACTCTTCATGATGAGAAATAGTGAGTTGGACTGATGCTCATCTCTCCTATGAAATTCTTTTTAGGATTTGTTTTGTAATGGTACAAAGTTGAGGCAGAAGGAGGTGGGAACTCCAGCAGTTTGGTGTTTCTCAGTCATTTCCAACAAAACAGAGAAAAAATTATTTTCTTGTTAGATCTGTGAGTGCTGCTGATGTTTGACTGAATGTTCTTAAAATAGATGCAAAATATGGTCCAAACCTTGCTGTTATTAACAGGCGTAAGTTGTAAATTTTGATGCCTCACTTCTGGTTTTTAGCATTGTCACCTGTTTCAATGCAGGTATTTATTTGATCCCTCTATCTGTATTTATGTAAATGTAAGCAGATGTATAAATATAATTTACATAGACAAACAGAAGTTTCATTTTCTTATTTTTCAGGAGCTGCATCTACACCTTGTTCACACTAGAGACTGTATGGTAGTAAAACATTTTTTTCATTTAAAAAAAAAGTTCTTCAGGCTGGAATGGGGCCACTTTTCTCACAATCTCTTGCAAGGACTGTCAAACAGCGGCTGTACTTGTATCTTTTTGATAGAGTAGGAATAACTGTTTTCCTTGAAAGCTGGTTGTGGGTTTTGTTCTTGCTGGTTAATGTCTTAGCAAGCTAAACTTTCAGAATGCAAAAAAAATACTATTTTAGGATATTATTCAAAGTTCTCATATTTAATGCTATTTCTAGATATGCAGCTTTATTACAGATGCAGAATATATTTTTATTTTTCTGTAATCTCCTGAAAGTTCATAAATCTTCTAGGCTTATTGATAGCTTGGTATCAGAACCTGTAAGCCAAACTGAGACAAATCAAGCAACATGAAGGAAATGTGAGAAGCTGGGGGTGCACAAGTATTTTTAAAAGGTAACTCTAGGTTGGAAGGAACATCTAGAACAATTACACTGGGAGCAGAAAAGCAATCTGGCACTGTTAATTTTGTTGTGATTCCCCTCCTCTTCTATAACCCCTGGAATTCTGTGGAATTGAATTTTCTGTTCCGTGGTTTTTATTTGTTCCTTCATTAGTGAAACCCTCAGCTGTTTCTGCTGCATGGGAGAAGGGTCTGAAACCCATTCTCCCATTGAGAACCTGAAGTTATAATTGTGTTTGGCCACTTTATACCTGAATATATTTTTCTATAGGATGCTAATGTTTTAAAATATATTCCTTCCTGGGTGTCCTTTCATTTTCATTAGGTTTTTCTCTATTAAATTATTTATATGATAAAGCTTGTATTAAGTATTTGTACTTGGTGGTGGCTATAGTAACAATTCTGAACATTTTTGAATTTCCTGTGTGTTTCTGCTTACTGCAATTAGACCTTTCTGTAGCTAATGAAACATATGTGATTTGTTTGTTTATGCCTGAGGACTGAATTTGCTACTGAATAATGCAAAAACATATGCAAGGACAAGTGTAGAGAATGGAATTAGGAATGTGCACAGAGGAGATGTGAGCAGAGTCAGTTGGAAGAGGTGCTAAAGCTCTGGCTCTACCTGCTCAGTCCAAGTGGAGACATGCTTGTAAGATCATATGGATTTTTTACCTTAAACAGCATTAAAAACAGCTGGAAGAGTCCAGATGTTGATGTTCTGTTTGGTGGGATACAACTGTGTGCTCTCCTGCCCTGTGCCGTGCTGGCAGAGTCTGGGCAGGGTCATCTCTCCATCCCTCTAGACAAGACAATAAATGAACATCCATGCTCCACCTTCAGCTGTGTTAATGTTTGAAACCAGGCCTAGGACATAAATATTTTGCTAAAATTTATTCTATGATATTAAAAGGCACCTTCTTCTTTAGGAAAAGGCTAATATAATTCCACTCAAGGACAATAATTCAAATTTTTTTTCGTGACACACCTAATCATTACTGGTCATAGCGTCATAGAATGTTTTGGGTTGGAAGGGACCCTAAAAAACACCTTGTCCCACCCCCTACCATAGGCAGGGACACTTTCCACTCGTCCAAACCCCATCCAACCCAGTCCTGAACATTTCCAGGGGTGCAGCATCCACAGCTTCTCTAGGCAGCCTCTTCTGGTGCCTCCCCACCCTCACAGTCTTAGCCTGGTCCACCCAGAAAAGTATTCATTTAATCTTCCTTTTAAAATAATGTATTTTTTCAAGCAGTGCAGACGAGACAAAGGGAAATCCAGTTTGTTTAATTATAAGGTATCAACATGCTGCAGACTTATGTTAGTGGATTAGATTTTCTCCCAGAAATAACTTCAGTGGAATTACATCACCAGTAAACATGGTCCAGTTCATCCTGTAATTCTATTTTGACACCCAGAAGTAGGGAAGAATGGAGACATATCCATCTCACATGACAAATCCTGCCTTTGATGTTTCTCTGAGAAACTGCTGTGATTTTTATAGCAGTAGAGCGGGCCCAGAAGTTGCATTTTCTTTATCTACAGCACCTGCTTTTGCCTGGCATCTGCAGTGATGTGCAGTGCCAGTCCCTCTGTGCCCATAAACTGTGACAGGCTCAGGGTATAACCCCTGCCCCAGACTGCAGCTCTGCTGCCCACCCTGTGCAATTAACGTCACACAGCTCTCAAAATCTGCCTTGAGTGTGTCCTTGTGATATTTGGGCTATCCCTGCTGTTCCCTGGGCTTTAAACGGGCACAGAGAGAGCTCTGAGCTGTGTTTATCCCACACCAGCACAGCAAAACTCCAGGACTGGTGCTTAATCCTTCACTGGGACTTTATTTCACATGGGCCATGAGACCAGCCAAGTGGCCTCCGTGGGGATGCCTCTGTTCAGACAGTCACCAGGCAGAAGAAATGAACTCCAAGCCTGTGCTTATGGGAGCATTTGTTCAGGCTGTTAAACCCAAGTATCTGAGACCTTCTCCTAAACCAAAAAATGTTTACTCTTTTGTAGCTGGGGCTGGTTTGTGCTTTGTCATTTTAGGGGGCAAGCAAGCCTCCGCTCACATGCCTTGTCTCCCTTTCTGGCTGATTTCCCTCGTCTGTGCCTTGCCTGAGGCTCTCCTGCCTCAGGTGAATGTCAGACATGGAGGCTGCCTTTGAATTTCTGTTTTTCCACGGCTCAGATCAGAGCCCTCTCTGACTGTGGAAGGCAGTGACTTTCTACCCCGGATCAAGACAGCTCTCACGTGCTTTGAGCTTTAATTATTGGAGTCATATTGAAGTCGTTAAGAAGACGTAGCCTGAAGTTTTCTACGCATATGTGGGCAAATGTTTGCAGAATCTGACTCTAATTTCACAAATTAGTTTTGAGGCAAGGCTTAGGAGGAAGGCAGGGTTTTGCAGCTTGGGAAAAAAGAGCAGGTTTTTGAGGAAACTGAAGATTAATAGAAGCCATATGTAGGACTCCAAGTGATTCAGTGGGGTCTAGACAGTTGCCCTTTCTTGCTGTTCCAATGTCGTGTGTGACAACGACAGCAGCCATATGTGAGCCACAAATAAACCATCCCCACCTCGTGTCTTCTCTGGTTAAACTTTAATCAGTCTGCTTTAGCTGAAAGAAGATGAATGTTTGGGAGTGAAAATGTCACACAAACAGCAGAGCAGCACCTTGTACCACGAGGTGTGCTGGGAAACTCAAAGCATAGGGTGTGGATTCATTCTTTAATGAAACTGGGTGACAATGGGAGCTCCAAAATATCTCTTTTGTTATGATGGATGTACCTCAGTATTAACTCTTCCATGTCCTAACCTCCCTCTGGATTCTGATTTTCTTTACTTCATACATTCCCTGTTGGGTTTTGTTTTGTTATTGTTTGTTTTGTTGGTTTTTTTGTTGTTGTTTTAAACTGGATTAATTTCCTTTTTATCACCTTCTTCTCTGTTTTTCTAACATGATTTCCCCCACATACTTTTGTACTTGCTTTTAGGCAACTGGGCATGTTTCTCAATACTTTCTCTACCTGCCTCTTTCTCACATGTGAATCTCATCTTTAAAGGAAAAAAGAAAACCTTTAGTGCCTGTTGAAAAAAATTTCAATAATTGTTTCAATTCAGGAAGCCAGACTTGCCAGGAACTTCGATTCCATTTCCAAGATTGATATCAATGTAAAAAAGCCAATTTTTTACTATATTTTTTTTTTTTTTTGATCAGATTGGATTTTTTAAAAATAACATTTGAGAAAGACTGTAGGTTTGAAAATCCTATGTGAAGAATCAAAAAAAGAAAAAAAAGTAAAGAAAATAAATTATAATTTAAAGAGAAGGAAGGTAGAAGAAAGAAGAGGAAAAATCCTATTTTGCCTATGAGCTGGATCCAGTAGCAAGTTCACAGTCTTTATACAGCCTGTCTTGTCTTTCAGTTTCTCATGATGACAAATTCTGGTCTTCAGCTGCCTTCCCTGCAAAACTCCCAATATCTTATCCCGAAGTGCTGCTTTTGCAGAAACTTTCTGGCCTGGTTTGTATTTTCCTGTGAGTACCATGTCAGGATCCTTGACTCTACAGGAGAGGTGAGTGATGTTTTCCTGTGGCTGAAGTAGTAATGTAATGCAATAATATCTCCTCCTTGGGTGTTTCCATACTGCTACAGTCATGGTACCTTGTTGCCACCACCTTTTTTAACAGTGGTAAAGAAAAGTCAGATGTGTGTAACGGGGAGAATGTTCTTAATAGTGCCATGAAATTTGAGGTGCATGAAATGGAATTATTCCATATTCAGGGAGAGAAAAATCTTTGAAACGCCTGTGTATTTGTTTTTTTTTGTTGTTCTAAATAAACTGCATTAGTGTTGGATGCCATCAGAAAATATTGTTCCCTTAATTAGCATCAGGTTTTGTTATCTTGCCAGGACTAACACTTTGTCAGTTGGTAAATAAATATTTGACTCGAATGTAATCAGTGACTTCAGCATTTACACATTGTATAGCTGTCATAATATTGGGAAATTAGATTTTTCCTGGGCCAGTGCAAGCATTAACACTCAATCCGTCACAAAGCTTAGGTAGGTCCTGACATGCTTTTAAAGATTTATACTGTAACAGTGCATTTAGCAATGGTAATAAACTGACTAAATATTATATTTCACTGTAGTGTGCATTTCCAAGGAGCTATACGATGTTCAGTCACTATGTGAGGAAAATGCACACAGATAGCAAGACATGAGATCTCTGAATTGGTCTCACTTTTAAATCAAATTATGTGCTGTATTAACAAATGGCAGTCTTAGCTGAGGCAGAGTGGAGTAATTCAGCCAAAGCAAATGCTCTGAGTGCTGAGCTATTTCCCTGTGTGTCATTGCAACTTCTGTCAGTAGTTTAAAGAGCAAAGAGACTTTCTGCTCACTGGGTTTGGGGACATCTTTCCCTTTTATAGGGATTTAAAACTGATTCAGCTTTTCACTGCAAAGTATTTGGAAATTCAATTAAGTGGAAACAAGAGCAAAAATATTTTCATATATGTATGTATGTATGCTTTTTTTGTCAGCTATTACTGAGGTTTGGAGCTGAACACACCCCAAGACAAACCCCTGCAGTGGCTTGAGAGTCTCTGTCCTGCCATGGCATTCTTGCTCTCTCTGTGCTGTGACATTTGTTCCTTTGGGCTGCAGCCATTCCTGCAGGATTTTGTTCTAAACTGCATCAGGGATTTCTGTGTTTTCTTTCAAAACCCAATAATCTGGGTCACAGCAAGGCCTGGCAGTGTCATCCAAAGGGGATGTAGCCTGCAAAGGAGGACAAAAATGGAAACCAAATTATGGAATCAGTGCTGTCCCCTCTGGTGGGGAGCTCTGTCCTTACCTAAAGCAGAATTCTGGCACAGCCTCAGGTGGACTTTCCCACTTCTGCAATATTGTACAGGACATATTAAATGTTTGTCCTCACTAAACATGTCAGTGGTTTTCTTAACAACCAATACTGACTCCTGAGAAATAATCTTTTGGCTTTCTTGAAAGTCAGTGTTTCAGTAACCAGGCTTATTAATCAAATATATGTTTTAAAACACTTAGGTAAGTGAACAGTGCTGCTGAAATAAATTTTACCAAAATGCCAAGTAAATCTGTCAATTCAGAGCAAAGAAAATTGTCCAAGAGACTGCAAAAGATGATTTTCCCTTAGCACTCTAAAAGGCTTTTTATCATAATATGGAAAACATTTTTTTCTCAAAGCCAATGTGCTTCATTTCTTTGGATTGTTTGTCTATACTGTCCATATCCTCCTTTCTCCTGATGAAATTTCCAGAAAGTTATGCATATTCTTATTAAATGTGTGATCAAACCCCAATACTTATTTCAGGTAATGGAAAAAGTAGCTGGAAATTGGATTTCTGTATTTTGCAAAACACACAGAAAATAAATTATCTTCTAACTTGCTCTAATCTTCAAGCACCAACCTTTATATTATTTACAGTTCAGAAATGTTCCAAAAAATCTCATTTAGTGAATGAAATTATTTTTGAGAGGTTTATCGTCAGTCACCTTGCTGCTTACTTGGGCAGTTCATGTCAGCTTCATTTTACATCTGTGAAAGCTGCAAAACCAAAACTGTTTTTCTCAAAAGACTTCAGAAGTCTTTTTCTAAATGTTTACATTTTCTGGTAAATATAACAATCAGGTAAGTTATATTAAAAAAAGAGAAAACTTTTTTGAAGATATTTGACTCTGCCCATTTCCCCAGGACATTGAATGACAGGAATTGTCAGAAGTCTGTAGGGGTCTGGTGCCTGATGCTGCTGAGAAGCCTGGCTTTGCTTAGTAAGGTGTCAAGAATAGTCCAGACCACCACAATTTACTTTGAAACAAAATACAATTCTGTCTTGATATCTGTGCCTTTTGGGTTTTTTTATTTTTGGTGGTGAAAAACCTCAATTATAAACAATCAGCTATAGATCTATTCACCTTGGACATATGACTAAGTAATAGTTCCTTAACTGTCTTTGAAGACAAATAATTTTAAGCAAATCAGTATTTTTGTGTAGTTTTAATATAAGCCAATAAACTAATCTAGACTTTTATCAAGAATGGCTAAGGAGGGCCTTTGAAAAATCTCATGTGCAGTGAGATGGGAAGACTGGGGCTGTTTTTTCTTACAGCGAGAATGAATACGAAGGGCACAGTAAAAGGAATCACAATGAATAATTGTGTGCCTAGCTAGATTAGTTTATTTGTTTAGGGCTGTATTCACTCTTTCTAACAAATTAAGACAGCCAATCAATCTGAAGTATGTGAATGAAAGTAATTTCTTTCCCATTGCCAATTAACACACTGAATTCACTTCTGTGAATAAAGAAATAAATTGGGATGGTTTCTTAAGATCCAAGAAGTGACACAGGGTGCTGATAATATCTGCATCTCCACCCTCACAAAGTCTCTAATACTTCTACAGCATGATTAATCCTGTTATACAAAAATATTTTGCAGGAAATATATTTTCTCTACTACTTAAGCAAAGAAAGGTACAGGGATGTTTCTGTAGTGATTCAGTTCTTACCTCACTTGACAGTAGTCCCAGGCCCTAAGATCTGCTCTGGTGTTTTTGAAACCAGCTTAACATCTCCCCAGGGCTGGCTGGAAGGGTGTAAATTGAGGAATTTAGCTGGGAACAACCTGAGCCCTGTGAACTTTCCTTGGGGACAGCTGATGGTGCCTGGTTCCACAAAAGTCAGATGGATCAGGGTGCCCACTGCTTTGGCTGGGCTTGCTGCAGCTGCATTGCTAAGTACAGGAACCAAACACCAGACCCCACCTGGCTGTCACTGCAAATAAAGGTAATATCTCCATTTCCACGGTGTCTGGTAGTTTCAAATGTAACTTGTGACATCTGGTCTAAAAGCAGGTGTTTGGTACCTTAGTGATGCATTGGTCTCTTTTTTTTTTTCCCATCTGGTAAGAAATCCTTTGTTTTATTTTACTCCCCTTCTTTTAAGTAACATTTTTAAACTTTATTTTTTACTATGAAATATTCCATAAATGGGGATATTTTCTTCATAAAATGTAGTTCAGTTGTGTCCCTTTGTTATGCTACTCTGTTTATCCAAGAAATGCAGCAATAGGGATGGAAGTTGCTGGAGATGAAGTTGGAGACAAGAAAAGTAGAGCTCTGAGCAGCCTGGCAAGTCAGATGAGAAGAGGGCATAATAAACTAGGAAAAATTAGAGTGAGGAATAAGGAAATAAAAAGAGAATTAGAAGAGTGAGTCATGATGGAAGACAACAGTGAAGAAGATAGAGAAGCAAACAAGGGGCAGTCAAACACACTGGCACGGGTAAAGAAAGCATTTAACAACAGCCTTTGTCTGGCAAATATTTGCTGGGGTATTAAGAAGTCCAGAAGACAGAATGTGTAAGAAATCTGAACTCCCCAAACATCCTGGGGCCATAGGAAAGGAGAGCCAAAGAGGAAAGGACCAAAGCTGGGACGTTGATACCAGCAATTTTTCTGCCAACAAGTTAATCACAGGCTCTTTCTTTATTCACTTTTCCTCCTTTTCTGTTATGAATGGCTACCAGCAATGTTTTATGCTTGATGTGTTTCTAGAAAGGAATGCAAAAGGCCTGCATGTTTTATTTTGCTGATTACACCCAGTATATCTTAGTGTGGCAGTACTCTCTTCCTGTCAGTGGTTATTGTGAGCAATTATACAGCTAATAATTAATTGCTGTCTTTATACTGCACTTTAATTAATAGGTTGCTCTGATAAGATAGTTTCCTAGATTTTTTCCTCGATATAAGCAGTGATTGAATCCTAAATGGCATCTGTAATGAGGAAGTTTAACCACACCAGGCTCCCTCTCTGCTTCCCAAACTGAGATCTTTTTTTCCTCACTATGCACTTGTCTAGGTGGTGAATTATCTTTCATGTTAATGAAGAAAGTTGATTGAGCTCGAGATAGTCATAATATTTATCAAGATGAAGCCAAATGCAGTGGAAACAAATGCAGTAATCTCTCAGGAGACCCGACTATGTCGTTTTCAGGTGCAGGATCACTACTGAATCATCTCACTTATACACTTATTTATCATTCCCTTTATTCTCTTTGTTAAAACAGAAAATAAAAGTGATTAATGCATTAAGTGTTGTAGCTTGAATAAAAACTCTCTGCAATGTAGATAACTTTGGTGACAAAGGAGAGGGAAATTGGTGTTTGGTGTCAGACACAAGCAGGCAGTGGAGCCTAAATGTGCATGACAAAAGTTAAACTGAGCTAGAAAGCTAAGCTTAAGCAAACTCAAAAGAACCAAGCTCACAGTTGCATTTTAAATTTTAAAGATTTAGGCATCCTAAAAAGAGAGGAAATGAAATTGTTGTGTCTGAAAAGCAGCCGGGGTGGTGTGCACATGTTAGAAAGGAGGTGAGGAAATTCCTGATTGAGGATGGCAAAGCTCTCTGTATGAATATTGAACTGTACAGGAAAAAATAAAAATTCAGAGTCGAGGCCATACTGTCCTGTACTTGGTGTTATTCTATAGTAAGGGGTATTAAAAATATGTATATTTTCATCTGTGTTTGGAAGATACCCTGCTTGGAACATTAAAAAGACACAAAAAATTGCAGTGTATGAGAGTGCCCTATTCATCTCTATGAGCTAAACCCAGAGAGATCTGTATTAATTTTTTTTTTCCTCAAATACAGTGCTAAAAATCAAGGAAACAAATATTGTGGTCTGACTGCTGCTTTAGCTACTTAAATCCCAAAATTGCCTACCTCCATTGCCAGCAGTAAAGTTCCCTTGAGCTCCAAATTGTCATCCTTAAATCTTACCAATGTCAGAAGCTGCGTGATCCTCAGACTAAAACCTCCAAGTCCTTTGTCACTAATACAGATTAAAGTAGCAAAATAGCAAATATATTGAGGAGATGTTTGCAAAAACACAACAAAGAACAAATAAAACAAAACAAAACAAAACAAAAAAAACCCAACCAACCAAAAAAAAAAAAAAAACCAAAAAACTAAACACCCACTATTCTTGTCATAATTTAAAAAGCCAGTAAAGCTTAAAGCCAAATAAAATATTTTTGATAGTACTGGTGACAGGTGGGTTGGACTATCCTGGAATTTGGAGATCATCTAAATGAAAGCAGAAAGCAATTTTTAAACTGCTAAACTGTTTTTATTCACTTTTCTTCATAATGCTCTCTACTCCTGTTCTTCTAATCCATCACATAGCAGCAGCACTGGTTTTGGGCAATGATTAGGGAAAAGTTGGTTGTGTTTACAATAATTGTGTCCAGTGTCCATTGTTATGAATGCAAACAGCTTTTATATCTCACTGTGCACTGAGAATGTGCACCTCAAATCATCCTAGCAGAGACCTCTGACGGGCTGAGGCTTTGCATTTTGGCCGATGATGACTGTTAGATCAGAGTTTGCACTTCAGCTCAGAGGTCGTTGGCACAGTGACACTGAAGCCCAATTACTGTTGGGGCTCCTGTTGTGATGTTTAGTTCCTTAGCCTGTGAGAGAATTAAAAGAAAAAAGAAGTAATTAGTCTTGTAGTGTCATTGTTCCTTTTCTTAGTTTGATAGGTCAGAAACAAGGAAAAAAATAAGTAGGGAGAGGTAGTAAATTAGGGAGAAGACACTACTTACATAAAAGTGGGCATGGAGTAATATCTTCTGGATTCTCTGTGCTAAACATTGGTACACAGCTATGAGGAGTTGGGTTGGGTTTTTAAATTTTTCCTCTGTCATTAAATTAAACAAGTTTGTTTCTCCCTTAAAAATTATCAATAATGACAGAACTCAACACTGTTGTGCAAACAATCCTCTTGCACTGTAAATGCACAGACACATCAATTATTGTGACTTGCTGGCCAAAAATCACGTATTGCTGCTTGCAAGAATTCTTTGGTTTATTATTTTCAAGCTCATTTGTCAGGCATCTTTTATTGAAGTGTCTGTAGCTTAATGAGGATGTTGTAGTCATTGTCCTCTTTGACAGTTGTATACAAAATTCTGAGGTGAATTTGTCTTGCCTTTCCCAGGACAAAACAAGACACAGTTTAACTGAAAGCTTTAACCACTAAACTTTCCACAAATAACATTATCATCACTAGAATTTGTCTTTCTTTGAGGTGAGATAATATATATGGAAATTGATAATTTGTATTGTTAGTATGGACATGTCTGTCTCTCTTTTCATGTCTGTCAGGGAAAACGTCTGGATTTCTTTCTTCCTGAAGCCTGTGCTACTTTTATCTAATTAATTTCATTTACAGGAATGTGTTGCATGGAAAATTTCACTGCTACTAATGGCTCCTTCCTAAATACAAAATTAATATTTCTTTAAATCTTCTGGAAGTAGTGGCTTATGTCTTTATCTTCAGAGATTAATAAGCAGAAGTTCTAGGAAGAGTGTTTATGAAGGAAAAGCTTTAGTGTTTGCGATTGAGAAAGGATGGAGTTGCAGAGAGAGTTCTGCTGTGCCATGGGGAAGATCCTTCACTTAATCCCGTGCTCCTGGGCTGCTGTAGTGACTGAAGGTCGAGGTTTTGAACAGACTTGGAGAGCCAAAGGCAGAGTGTGACAAACATCAAACCACCGAGGTGCAGGAGAGATGCTGGTGACCTTTCAGCTCTTCTCATCAACCCAATATCCAGGGCTCAGGCTCTTTGTTTTTCCTTTGTTTTAACAGAGCAGAATATGTTTCACGCTTTATCTTTTGGATGATTCCTGCTTTGGTTTTGGGATTTTTTGAATTAGAATTTAAGGGAAAACTAGATGTTATGTGTGCTGCAGGTTTTATTGTGTGGGCTAGTGTCAACCCCCCCAGCTCTGAGAAAATCAGCACAGGATATTCCAGAGTTTCTGAGTGTCTCTCCGTGCTTCGTGATTGCTCCTGCAGTGCTGGCATTTGCTGAGCTCCTACCTGAGGTTCCTGTGGCTAAAATCCAATCTTGTATTCAGTCCCTGTGCAGCTCCAAGTGCCAGCGGTCAGCTCAGCCCATCAGCTGGACTCGCCCCCTGTCCGGGGCTGCCTCCCTGCCCCGAGGGGCACGGTGCCCTCTGTGAGCTCTGCTGTCCTGTCACTCCGAGTCACTGCACCCCTTGCAGCAGCTTAGAGAGACTTTGCATAAATATTCCTTGTCAGGTGCTTGGCTTTGTCTTGATTAGGTGGAATTAATATCTGTTCCTGTGCTCTCACCTGAAGGCACTTTCTTCTTCTCAGTGTCTATCTCCAAGTGTTTGTAGTCCCCGTTAGTGCTAGGACATTTCCTTGCTACCATATTGGTTTTTTCCCAGGAAAGCACATTGGACACTCTTTGCACACATCAGATAAATTAATTGTTCAAAATCATGCAGGATGCTGTCATAAGGCAAATCTTCTGGATTTCTAATTTTTGCCCTAATGCTCTGAGTTGCTAGATCCTTATTAGTGTCTTGAATGCATTTTAAGCAAACCTCCTCTTTTCTTTCATATTTCAAAAATATCCTCCATTGCATGTAGGATTTTCTGGGATTCTGCATGGATGTTCATTGCAGGAACATCTTCTGTACCAAGATGACAAAATATACTCTTTCCTGGCTAAAACTTAAGGTCATTTGTACATTTGTTCTGTCCCAGTTGAAACTAAAATCCTTTTCCTCATACCACTCTTCTTTCCAGCATCTGTCTTTCCTGGCTGCAATCCTTCTGCATTCTAATTAGGCTTCCAATGGCTTGGCTCAGGGTGTAACCATAACCAATTTATCATTCCCTTAATCTCCCTCCGGGACATTCATTGAAAGAACAGTACCTGAATATTTCCCCTTTATCTACAATTTCCAGTCTATATCAAACATGAAATCTTGACAGATGGAGTCCAATCTGTCACAGTGAGTTAGTGTGTTTTTCTTCTGATTGAATGTATTTATTGCACAAAGAAAGATGGAAAAAATGTAAAGATGAATATTTGAAATTTGGGTTATAGAACGGTTAGTTGAGATGGGCATTTCTTTTGGTTGGTGGTTTTTTATATATATATATATATTTATTTTTTTTTTTTACAATTGCGAATCTGGATTGCGTTCGTTGAGCGAGGAAACAAAATGAGGCTTGTTTTTGTTGTCATAAGAGGAAGAACAGATCTGATCATAACAAAAACAGATGTAAAGCCATAACGTAGTCCCTCATGTTATCTACTCCACACTCTCACGCTGACCAGCAGAGAATGCAAGGAAACATTCTGCCTTCTGCCAGCACAGCCTCTGCCAGCAAATCAGTGCGTAAGACAGTTCCTGAAATACATTCTGCTGCAGAAAAGTGGGATTAAAAAAATACCCTGCCAAAGTGCTGGGCCAATCAATCAATCAAGTGTTAATGATGGATCATGAAACCCATTTGTTGACAAATAAAACCTTGTGTGCTCTGCCAGTGAAACCAACTGTGTCACCCGTTTTTCAGTGACTGCCTGAAATATCATGTGCAGAAGCGGAATTTATTGATGGCAGGGGCTGATGCCACAGCCAGCCCATCCAACTGGCTTTGCAGGTGCATTGTAGTCTTAACTGTTGGTGGTGCTTGGCCCTGCAGAGGATATTGAAGCGCTCCCCAGAGCAGGGGTTCTGTGGGAGGCAGTGGGCCCAGCCCAAGTCTAACACAGCCTAATTTAGACCCTGCAGCTGCTTTCAGCATGGCTGCAGCAGGAAAACCAAACGAAAGGTTTTATTCTGGGACACAGCAAAGCTGAGCGAATGTGTTTGGAACCTCAGAGGTTCTGCAGTAAAGATCAGAGCTGGAATTCTCTCCATTGCCATGCCTACAAGCAGGGTTGGGAAGCCTTTGTGGAGTGAGCAAATCAGCTGGCTGTCCATGTGTAGGTACCTTTTGTTTCTCATGGACAGATTTTTTTCTCAGCACTTATCTGACAGGCACAAGGAATAACTTATTGTCCCAGGAACTCAGATCTTGTAGGAGATTGCCAGTGTAGGAAAGAGGATTTGACCAAAGCATCCCTGGGGTTATATTCAAGGATTCCTGGCTCCCTTCCTGCCCTGACATGCCAAAGCAGTAATACTTCATTCAGAGAGGCTGAGGAAGGGAATTGTGATAGGAATCTTGCTGCTATTGTTACTTCTTTTTTTCCAACTCCTTTGACCCAGCCTACACAGAAGTAAAATTCTGAGCTCTTGAGGAACTTTGATGTTAAATTGTAAATAATAAATAATCTAAGAAATAGCAGAGTTACTGTTGTTGCAGGTGATGACTGGATGGTCTGCTCTGTGGTACCCTAAGACTTCTTTAAAATGACATTAATATCTTTGTTTTCTCACATAATTTCTCCTGATGATCTCTTTGTTTTTCTGTTTTGTCCTGTGCTTTACCTAAAATCCACCATAGCATAAGCTCTACCATTGCATTCCTATTCAAAAGGATTGCAATGAAGTGTTTCCTGGGAGAGAGATTTCTCAGGAGAATTTCTGAGCTCTCAGGGTTCCTCAAATCAGGTGAAAACCCTTTAAGTAATGAACTGGAATTTGCTATAGTGCCCTTTTGCAAAAGAATCACAAAAGGCCCTTGTTAATAATACCTAACGTGAGGAGGACTGAAAGGGCAATCTTTTAGCCCTCAGTGTTATTGCAGATTTTTTATTCCCTTAGCAGAGGGCAGAAGCTACCTTCTAATGGAGGGCTTGGGTGCATGCTGTGATTTTGATGTTTATGTGCCAGATTTTTGCTCTGGCATTTGCAATTCCTACTTTTGTAAAAGATACACAACCTTTCTCCTCCCCCTCAGCTTCTCCTTGCCCCCTTCCTTATCTTGGAGAATATTTTGTTACTATCTATCATCCTATTTGGCTTTAAAGACATTAAGGAAATAAGGAGCTTAAGCTGAAAAGTCCAAGTTTTTCCAGAAGTGATAAGTAAATTATCCAAAGTACTGTATGCCTTCCTCAGTCCAGAAAGTATTTGACTGATAGGTACTGGACAATCACAAAATATTCTATTCATACTTGCAACGAAGCACGAGAATTTAATATTTCAGGATTTGATTTATACAGCACGGTGTTAGGTGATTGATGTTCTATTCAGGCATAAAGGAAGATATTGATTATAACTTAAACAGGAAGCCAGAAGCCACAGTTGTGAAGATGAAATCTCTGTCACGCTTTCCCCAGGCAGATATAGGTGGCTGCAAGAAGCCCCCATTGGAGGTGTTGATGCTTACCATGCTGGATCCTTCAAGGTGCTGTTTGGTATGAAGGACATTGTGTAATTTTAAGAGTTCACCGACCAACTAACTTGCTTCTGCAGAAAAAAAACAACCAAACAAACAACCAGCACACTTTGTTATGCATTCAAATGCTGCTTTGGGTTTTGGACACACAAAGACCATCATATGCTGCAGCAGCCTGTGCTCTGCCCAGCACAGCCCAGCTCAGCCCCTCTCTCTGTCTCTCATCATCTCTTATGTTGGAGAAACAGCTCCCCAATCATTTACAGGCTCATAAACACGATCCTGCAGCATCCGTCTGCCCAGCAGAGCAGGGAAGCAGCTCAGAAATGAGAGCCAAATAAAACAATAACTCACGGCAAACAAACAGGCGACTACACCAGTCAGATCCTGCTGCAGGAGCTGTTCCAACTACCCAGACACTTCATTAGGCATGGAATAACAGAGGAAAATAAACCAGAGTCATCTCATTTAACTCTCTTAGGCAAATTACCTCTCTTGTTTTCCCCTCCCCAACTCCTATTTATTCTTACTTTCTACTTGAGGTAAAAAAATACAACTTAAGTCTGGAGAGAGAAAGAGCAGTGTTTGAAGCCACAGGGCTGGGGCTGGAAGAGTCGTTGCATTCTAGTTTTTCTGTCATTGGCACTCTTCATAATCTTTGGCATTTTAGTTATTTTCAAGATCAGGCTTTTTATTCTCAGTGTACAATCTGCTTTGCACCTGTCAATAGCTGTAAGTCCGCAGTCGAACTCTGTGGAAGGGAATTGTCCTTCACAACGCATCACATGCTTCATTCATCACCTAATACTGTTCTCAGGCTTTTTTTGATTGTAAGATCTGCAGTGGCACCTTATTTAGTGAACTTCTCATACGTTGTTCTCTTTTTAATTTGCGAATGCTGTGTTTTGTGGCAGCCTCCCCTGTTCAGGGATGTTTGGTGTCTTGGAATTGGGTTGGTGCAGCTGCCCCCAGTGCAGCTCTGGGGTCTGTTCTCTCCTCTTCTCTTTCTGGGAACTCACACTTTTATACCTGCAAACTTCTCAGACAAAGGCCATTCAGCCTGTACAATTTCTAAAGTTTTGATCTTCAAAAATCCCTCGTCACATGCTGCCAAAATATTAGGCACAACCAAACTGGGGTTTATGAACCATTTTTTCTGTTCTAACTTAGAATATAGGGGTTCATTAAGAGGGTCAAACCTGGCACTTACAAGTGCTTAGGTGTACCTAGCATCATCACCAAAAACACCAAATATTTGAAATACAAAAAGTCTAGGAAGGTAAATGTGTTTCAAGGTTCCTAAGGGAAAATAAATGATGAAAATAAGATGTGGATTAATACTGCTGTGCTGATGCTTACACCAATACCAGTATGTGAAAAATCCTTTCAAGTCTTTATTGAATAGAGACATTATAAACAACAGATAGCCTAACTTCTGAAAAGGTCACAGTTTCTTCCTACTTCTGGTGTTTGGTTGGACAGGTATTCTGTGTGAAAGTGCTGCCTATCCCTCCTTCCTTCCACACACACAGCCAAGTGTCAGTGGCCTGGCCCCTCTGCCGTGGTATTGCTGGGCTTTCTTCAGAGTCCCAAGTGAAAATGCAGCCTCTGATCAAAGCTTTTGGCAGAAATCTCCAGTTAGAAAAGATGCTTTACACAAAATGGGAAATGCTCAGGAGGAAATTCCCCTGGAAAATACAATGCTTAAATATTGCTTAAATACATGCTTATATATTTAGTTGAATTGTCAGAGACCAAATTAATCACTCTCAGTATTGTTCCCAGCCTGACTTCTGTGTCCCACACTGAGCAGACTGTCTGTGCTGCTTGCTTGGTCTTCAGCAGCTCCTCTGACCAGGTTCTCCTTATCTCTCTCCACAGACCATCAATGCTCTGCTGTATAAAGAATGTTTTCTTCCTCCTGTGTCCAGCTAGATTCCTGACTATCATCATTCATGGGCGGTAAGGCAATCTTTCTTTGAGTTTTTGAAGTGAAAGCCTCTTTCTGGTTCAGAGACGAGCAATCCCTCACCTGCTTTATCTTCCCTGGTGCAAATCCATTGCCTTTTCCCTCCCTCACTCTCTCGTGAGCTGCTGCTTTGCCAGTGGCCTCTTGTTTCCCGGTGTGTGGCAGGGATGAGCTGTCCCAGGAGCTGTCACACCCAGGGGACAGCGCTCAGAGCTCTGGGGTGCTGCTGCTGAAGCCGGTGTTTGCTGCTGACTGCCCTGCAGCAGCTAGATGTCTCTCTTTCCTCCCTTTTTAAGGGATAACAGGAGGGGTGCTGCTCTTGCCTTTGGAAAAATACTTGTTGCCCTCCATCATTTGGCCATTTTAGAGCAAATTTAAGGTCTGGATTTTGCTATAAATCTGTGGCTCAGTGAGCATGGGGCTTGATTTTGCACGTAGCTTTTTCAGATCATTGATTGCTTCCCTCTGCTAATCTGCTGGGGCCTGAGGCTGACCTGTGTTTTTGCTTTTCGTGTTCCTCTGCTTTCCAAGCAGGATTGTAGATCGAGACACTCTGCCTGTGGCTTTCTTATTCTCTCTTCATCACAGCTCTTTTCCACTTCGTGTTACAGTTTGCATTTTGTGATGCGTTTGAAGTCAGAGATGCTGTGATGCAAGAGCCAAAATCTTTGGCGGAAGAGATGGATTTTGTGTGCTGTTCTGGAGAGCAGTTCTTCTTGCATGAGCCACCGTGTGTTCTGCAGGGCAGTAAATGATGCTGGGTTTAGTGAACACAAGCTTGATTTGCTTGTGGCCAAAATTTGGGGAGTTTTATTTAAAAATCTTTCTTTTTGTTAATGCATTTTCTTGCATTTCTTGCATTTCTTGTGCTACTTTTCTTTTTTGTTTTTGTTTTTGTTTTGTTTTGTTTGCTTGCTTGTTCTCAGATTCCTCAGACTGTGGAATCACTGAGAGAAACCAAAGGAAAGGTTCTTTCTTGTTTTCATTCATTATAGAGTGAAAATAATATGGTTCCTCTCATGTCTTTCTCTAAGCTGTTAACTCTCAGGCTAAAACAGCTGCAGCTACTCCAGCCCAGACAGTCAATGTACACACATATATGTATATAACATATTTAATGGACAAGAAACATATTTTTATGTCATATTTGATCTGATGCATTGATGTATTTATATTGCTGCATTTTATAATTGTATGTTGCATAAAGTATAGAATATAGAACATAGTTATATGTTTAGAACATAGTTATATGTTAATATATTTATTTATATGTTTATAAATTTACATAAAAGCATATTTATATTAAATATGTGCCAATATAATTTAGTTACATTATTGACATGATCATATATATGTGCCTATATACTAATGTATATTTATATTTATAAGAATTTTGTTGTGGAGTGAAATATCAGTGATATTGTATGGCAGTATTTTCCACGTTTGCAAATGGAATTCCATCCCTGTAATTAATCATTAAACTTTTCTGAAAACTTCTGAGTATATTGTACTTCAGAAAAAGAAAGAAGACTAGACACAGCATTCCTCAGTGTTGGAGTTATTAGTTTGGCCCAGGAGCTCAGACCTGTGACTCCATTTTTATCCTGCCTGGAGATATGTGGCTGTGAGGACAGGTGTGTGCCATATATTGTGTATAAAGCCAGCTGCACCTGTCCCACCTTTATGGTCATTTTTGGAGGAAGATTTTAGCCCTTCATTTTTGTTGGTTAGCATATAATGTTGGATTTGTCCAAATAAGAGTATTCAAAACCTTTTCCTCGTGCACAGAAGGAAGTTTGTGTGTGTTTGTAGGGGGCGTACCAGAATTATTAAGGTTTAATTCATGGAGAGCACTGCCCCCTTCAGCTGGAGTTGCTGGGAATACATTTCTGGATTGGAATTGGGCTCCCAGCACTGATGCTGTTTGCATGCTGGGCATCCAACCTCTGCACCTCTGAAAATATCACCCCAGTCTCTTCTGCCTGCTCTGCTGCAACCTACAATAATAACCCATTAATCAAGTGTCACCCTTCCTAATATAGAGGAGCTCTTTTTTTATTGCCTTCATTTATAATAATTTAGTTTATACTTTACAATGTTATTGATTTTATGAAATGGCTCATTACATCTACACAAAGCTAAATCATTCAATTAGATGCTTTGAATTAAGTCATATAAATTTCTTACTAGATTTACTGTTGGATTGAATTGGAAATCAAGCCCTAAAAATTTTTTGAAATTGTTATTGGGAAGACATTCTTACTTATGTTATAGGCTATCAAAATAATATGAATTGCTCAGCAAGATTTTTTAATTATTAAAACCTGAATCCCCTTTTGTAAATTGCTGGGTGGCATAAGCAGTGAGAAGCTTGCTTGACTTCCTCTGTATGAACTGGACAGGGGAAAAGCTCCATCAGAAGGGATTTTTTGGAGGTTCAGCTAAGTGAAAAAACTCATTATTCTGGAGAAAGGTCCATCAGTCAGCCCTTTTTACCATGATCTATGCAGAGAGACAGACAAGACAGGGAAGAAGGGGCAGTAGAAGACCCTGGCCTCCTCCTGCCTTCTGTGCTGTCCCAAGAAGAATGGGTGAAAGCTTTTCAACAGTTTCAGCTGGAAGAAACCAGGCCACTAAATAAAAACCTCTGCAAATGTGGAAGCCATTCATGAGTGAGCCCGGTGCTTTTAAACAAGAAGGTATTGCAGCTTTTCTCCTTTCTGTCTGGAGGTTTTTATAAAATATGCAATTAAGAAAATTTAACATTTTTTCACTCTTTTCAACTGAAATGAGCGGGGGGGAATAGAGGCACAGCAGAGGGAAGTCTGCTCTGAAATGCCTGGGTGGGTATGGAGTGCTCATCATACCTGTGTGCTGACACACTGCTTTTCAGCAAAGGAACTGTCAGTTTAGAAGCAGAGATAAGAACACATTGTAGTCACAAAATAAACCTCAATAACCAAAGCAATAATTATTTGTAATTCAAAATTTGTTTCCCTTTTATTCAAACTTGTCAAAGTTTTTCCAAAGGGAATTCACTTTAAAAATGGGTGAAAAAAACCTTAAATCGTGGTTCAACTTGCTGTTCTTCCCTCAGCTTCTCTTCGTCAGAGGTGACAGGCTTGCCAACTTGAATTTTTTTTAATAATTAAAAGACTTGAATCTATGGTTACCATCTGCTGGACAGTCAGGATTTGTAGCTTAAAAAACTCATAATTAGGTGCACTGAACTCTTCAAGGTATTCCAGAGGTTTTCTGTCTTTGGCAACAAAAGCAGTTAGAAGGGAATCAATCTATTCTTCACCAGAAATTATATTTGTGTGAATGTGGAGTTTCTAGGGGATATTTTTATTTATTAATACATACTAATTGTATCTTTTTTCACTTAACCTCGATTTTTAATAGTTCCTAGTGTTAGATACAATATGTTTGCTGAAGAATGTCTTCATTTCTTTGTCTTACATTATAAATTATCAGGTTTTGTGTTTTCTGCTCTGTGTTTATTCATCGTTGCCTAGATGGCCTGGAAAAAAAAATTTTTTTTTGACCTTTTTTCGGAGTGTGTGTCTTGTATAATCCTTAGCAAGTCTTTCCACTGTGTCACCTTAGAAGCAACTGTTGAATCTCTAATCACGTTTCTGAATTAAAGACAAGACACTGTGGGCTTTTTTTTTTAAATGATGTTGAAGTGCTTTTGTTCCCAGTGTGATGTCCCATCAGCAGAGCTTGACCCATCCCTGCTGCCTGTGGTGCAGTTCTCCTCAGCCTGTCAGCTGAGAGCACACAAGACCTTAAACTCGAGACAAGTCTTGCAGACCTGTCCCCTCGTGTTGTCACATCAACTTTGGGACAGCCACAGCACTGCCCTTGCTAGGACAGAGCTCCCGGGCTGGGGGATCAGCAGAAGCACTGGGGATGGGCTCTGCAGCTCCTCAGTTTGGGCTGAAATGGAGCAGCACCTCTTCTCCTCCCTGCTGGGGCTGCCTGGGCACTGCCAGGGGGCTCTGGGGACTCTGCATGGGGGGCTTGGCTCTGCTGTGCCACAGTGGGAACCTCGTGGGGGACACAAAATGGGCTCACACTGGGTGGAAATGGCTTGGGAAGCAATCCCAGAGAAAGCTGTCAGCATCAAAGGCATTGGAGAAAGGGAATTGGGTAAAGGGATTGGTTAGAGAAGGGAGAAGATCAAAGTCACCTGTTTGGTTTTGTTTGTTAGTAGCTCACTTCTTGTGTATTGTCTGTTTATCTTATCCCACCCTGCACTGCAGGGAAAAGGATAAAGCTCTTTGGAATATTTTGCAGCTTTTCACGGAAGGTTTTGACTAGTTCAACCCCAGATTCTCTGGTATAAATTAGATTAGAAATTCCTCACGTTTCAGTGGCCACATGAGCTCATCTGCTCAGAGCATGGGCTAACAGCAGGGTTTGTGGGTTTCATCCTGCATGCACCATTCACTGAAGAGTGAGACTTGATCCTTGTGGGTCCCTTCCAGCTCGGAATACCCTGTGATCATGACAAATTGCTGCTCTGAATTAACCCTTGTTCCGCTACTATTTGTTGTTTTAGAGATTTAATCTGGATCTCCCAAGACCCATCTTGAGAGTCTTTACCAGCAAGACAGTTAGCAGCTTTTCTCTCTGCCTCCTATGCTGAATTTGGAATTATTTAATCAAAAAGCAGTGATTGTAAACTGAGAAACTTTAACTCAGAATAAGCTAGGAACTTCTGGGGAGTGTAACCATCCCATGGAGGCTTCCATCCCTTCATTCCCAGAGCTCTGAGTGGTCTGAGAAATTTGCAGTGTGTGAAATCCTCCTTTTCCCCCTCCCTCCACATGCCCTTTCCTCTTTTATGCAATTGAAAAGGAGATTTCTGATGCTATGTAGTACATAACATTTGCTTGTTTCTCAAAAAAAAAAAAAAAACAAAAAAACACAAAAACCCAGCTGTGGGTTGCTTGCTGAGAGGTAGAGAAGAATGAAAAACATTTATGTAGCAAATAAATCACATAACAAATAAGTAGTTTTGTAACAATGCATTCCATTTGACTGTGGGGCATTAATGCCAATCCTAGAGGACGGAACAGAAAGAATAAAATTGAGTTAAATAAAACCACAGTTTAGCCTTACAAACTCACCAGCAGCCATCAGTGCCAGGCATTAATTCCTTTCCTGCTGGCAGCAGGAAGGTGGGTGAGACAACACTGTCAGTTGCACAAATTAAGTCACTGTGGCAGAAACACAACACAAATAAATAGAAAGGAAAAAAAAAAAAACAACAATGCAAAGGAAAACAGACTGTTGTTGCTGCATAAACCTTCTTCCAAGCTGGAGGCACAAAAAAAAGAAATTTAATGACTTGGTGCATGACATCTTGTAGCCTGACAAACTCTTTCAGAACAGAAAAAGAGAGTGAGATGCCAGGAGAGGTCTCACAGCACATTCTGATAGAGAAAAGGGGCTTGGAGGCAGCAGCATCTCCTTCTCAGTAGGCTGAGAAATAGAACAACTCAGCTGTGCTGAACCCTGAAAGCTGATGGAAGCCCTAATCAGGATTAAGCTGAAAGAGAGGACAGATAGGTGATAAGAATACACAAGGCTTTGAATCTCTGCCGTTTAACTGCCATGATATTACAGGCCAGATTTCCAGGGCTCATTTTCATAAAGAAAAGAAAAACATAAAATCCATTTTAAACAAAAAGATCTAGAACTTCCTGACAATATAGAGGCTGATTTTTCCCTTCTATCAGATTTTAAATTAGAACATTATATTTTGCATCATTTTTATTTATAAATATTTATATACATACCTATCATATTTAAGCTTGCTTTTAAAATAGTTTTAGCACTTTTTACACATGATCCTGTTTCTTTGTTGTATTCCCAACTCCACTGTTTGCAGAGAATTCAAAGGGCCGCAAACAGAAGGGGAGCACAGACAAAATGTCAAAGAAAAGGGATTGAGAACATGTCCCATGTGCTTCTTGCAGAAACTTACTGAGAAATTACTGCGGAACAACTGGGATTCCAGTAACAATTTGGAAGTTCACCCTTCTATGTTGTTCATGATCCCTAAACTAATTTATTGTGGCTAAAATGATTTGAGAGTTGACACTGTTGAGCCGGGGACGGGCGAAATGACTCGCACCATTTCAGGAGGCAAAATGAGCATTTATTCAAAAGCACTTCTCTCTTTTATAGAGAACGTCGTGAACGTTAATTCCATTGGTCTTACAGTAAAATCATTTCACCTGATTGGCACACTGGACACAGGTCAGTGTGGTAGAACACATCTATAAAAAATGTGAACGGAAAGCAAGATTATAGATTGTTTACATTCCTCTCGGGCTTTTTCCCTGGCTTAGCCTGGCAGAAATCTTTCTCTTTTTCTCTCTGACTGAGATGAGAATATCCACAGAGAGTGAAGCATGGAACGACTTGGTTGCTTGCTAAGTAAAAATGTGCTTGGGCAGTCCAGGTTGATGTTCCCCCTGCAGGCAGCACTGGGCAGGAGCACTGGGGTGCTGCCACATCCATGCCCAGCTCTGGAACTGGGAGAAGAGAGACCTCACTGACAGTTCAGCTCAGCCCTGTTTCTGCTCCCAACCACATTGAACTCCAGGCAGCATGGGAGGGATTATTTATCATCTTAGCTGCCTGAATCCCTGCTCTTGGGCTGAGCTAAGGGCAGGACAGGCAGTGAGAGCTGAGGGTGTGGAAGGATTGTCAGAGGGATGGGGTTGGTTGGAGAGCAGCGAGCCTGGGCTTCTGTGTTCGTGTGGCTTCTGGGATCGTGGTAATTTCACAGCTCCTCTTTCCCACTTGATGCATAAAAGTTTTCCCAGCTGGTGATACAAGAACTTGAGCAAGGGGGCTGTCAAAAATTCTGATTTCCAGCGTTAGCTCAAACTGTGAGGCAAAGTAAGAGAGCAGATCCCCCCTTTGTCCTGACCGAGCTGGTGCTGCGGCAGCGCTCGCTGCCAGGTGCTGGAGGTGATCCTGCTGCTTTGAATGTGATTAAGGGCATCATCTTGTTTCTGCTTCACTGTCAGCTCTGAAAACCCCATCTACTCAGCACGCAGCCCCAAAGTCTGAGAGGTCAGGAGGTGTTCCTAGATGAAAAAGGTCATTATTTGATAATGCCACTTGGTAGCTGACATCCCAAGTTTGTATTTATAGCCATGCTTTCTTTAGAAAGTGTTCTTGTCCTACAGGTCTAGCTGAAGACAGTAAAAGCTCCTGCTTTGAGGATTCCATATATTAACAGATTAAATTTTTCAGGTCGTTAATTTTACTGTAAGACTGGCAAATCATTTTTCCAGCAGCTCAGAATAAGATTTAATTATTATACATTTAACAATTGGTTCTGGAGAATGTTTTCCATCCTATCCCCAGGAAAGAGATTTCTGTATTACCCTAAATGCAGCAAGAATGTAAGCTCCAAAATATGAGAAAGGAGCTAGAGTATGTTTTTTAGCTTGGGACCTAATGCTCCTGGAATTCCCAAACAAATATGTGTGGGACTATCAAGTTTCATCTCCTACTGAGCCTTGTGAGTGCTTAGGTTTGCAATTCAGTGCTTCCATAGTTATTACATTTGCTTTTGAGTTCATCTAAGAGAAAACTCTGCTGCTGCAGAGGCTGATGAAGGAGTGACTTGGCCAAGCTGCACAGGGGAGCTTTGAGAAGTTGCAAAAGGAGAATGGGGAGGAGGGACCCTGCAGTGAAAATGGATATCAGAAATGGGAATGTGATTCCTGATCTTGGGCAGCTGTTTGATTTGCAGGTCCAAACCCTTTGACAAAAAATATTATTCTTTCTTTAATTTTTTTAATGATTCACTACATTTGGCTTTCTTGTCATTTAAGATGCTAAAGGAGGTAATTTAACCATAATTTTCTTCATTGAAGGAAAAATCCTATTTTAACTTGTCATACAGTAGAAAAATAAATAAGTATTTATTTGCAAGCTGCATTTTCCTCTAGTTTATTTCATTTGAAGATGAAGATTTATTGGCTTCTCTTCCATAGCTGGATAGGAAGAACACATTGAACAAGAGTCATTGGACAGAAAAATAGGTTCTCACTTGACCACATGTATTTTGAGTTACTTGAGATATAAATTTAAACAGTTGACATTTATTTATGAGAACTTGAACCCTATTCCAACTGCCCTTTTCTAGGTACTGATATTCTCAGTTTGTATTGGTTGTCACTTATGCATGGACAATCAGGGATTTCATCAATTGAACAGAGAAGTCAAATTCTATAAATCAAATATTTATATGTATGTACATGTATTATAAGGTTATTTAGAATTAGGAAATTAGGAAATAATTTGGAGTGATAATTTATTCATATTGTAACAGGATAGAGAAAATAAAGATGTAAGATTCATTTCAAACTTTTTTCAGTAATTTTTAAAAACTGTCATGACAAATTTCAGGGAAAGAATCCAGATGTTTCAGTGTATATTTAAATTAAATTGTGAAATATATCAACCTAGACATGTGAATAAAAGCCATAATTATGACTTGCTGGTAAGAAATTTACCTTCCTTCCTTTAATATGAAATAATGACAAATTTCAACAGCGAGCAAATTTATAAGAGTAAGAATTCAATTAAGCTAGTTCTTAGCTTAATCTTTCCCTTAATCAATGCTTTTGGGTTAGTAATTGCCAATTGGAAAATTGGAAAATTAATTAAAACCGTTGTCTGATATTGAAATGGCCATGATGTATGGAAAAAAAGGAAATATATTCTCAATGCTACATTTTCCTTTTGCATATTAAGGAAAGGGGGGAGATATTGGTCTTTGAGAAGCTACAAGAGGATCTTGAATGCAAGGTTAAAACTGGTACAAATGCACTGGAACAAAAAAAGGCATTCCTTGCCAGTGGGTGACAGCTCCACAAACAAATTTGTGAGGAATGCAGACAGGACCACGGGGGCTTCCCTCCTCTCACATCAGCCAAGAAGTTCTGCCAAGAGTCTTGTTTGTTACACACAGATGAGAAGTCCAGGATTCTGATCATCATTTTTGCTGGTAATTAACATGATTAAAGCCTGCAGGAAGTGAGTGGTTCTCTCCATATCAGGATATGATTTGTTTTGGCAAATCACTCTCCCAGATTTCAAGTGACAGCGCTGAAGTGTGGTAAGACATCAATCTTATTTGAGAATATGGAGAAAAGAGAAGAAAAATCATGTGAATAGAGTTTTTGGAAACACAAGCTAGCCCCAGTGGAAAAGCAACATCCAAACCAACTGCTCCAGTATTACCCATGGAATGTGGGTACCACACAGTGGGTGGCAGCAAACAAGTTTCACATTTGATTCACCTGCAAAATTCTTCAGGTTTGTATCAAAATCCTTGGAAATTTGGGATTTGTTCAAACCAGTCTAAATGTGAATCCATTTTTTGAGTGACCACTGGTTTAGTTTGTGGGCAGGGTGAAAGGGGCATCCTCTGGTTCTCCAGCAAAGGGAGTGAATTAATGTCAGGGTTACCAAAACCCTGTGAATGTCTGGAAGGCTGGGATATAGGAGTGGCAGCACAATTTTTGTCTTTTCCTGCTCTTTCCTAACAAGAAGGAGGAGTTCGTGCAGCTGACTTTGAAGAGTGCGTGTATGTGTCTAAAATATGGATGACCAAGCAGCATTCCTGAGTTTTCAATCAGCATGAAGCAGTGCATAATTAGTTTTCTGCAGTTATTGCTGTGACCTTCCTCAAATCTTGGCTCTGTAATCATAAAAACTTGGTCTTTAGCATTTGTTTGTCAGCACCACTTTAAATGTCTTCCTCTGCTCTTTATTTATATTACTAATGCGTGGGAAAGGGAATCACAAGGAGCTTTGCATGATAATTAATTTCACTTAGTGTGGTCAAGAGGTAAGGTTGTAGGTTTTAGCAGAACTGCCTGAAACAATATTCCCAGGGAGCTGCAAGGGCTACAGCTCCCAGAAATCTGGAATAATAAATGGCAGCCTGCCTTTCCCAAGGGCATTTTAGGAATATTTAGCCTGTGAATGCATATGGAAGCTACAGTGGACTGCAAAGAGTCCTCAATTGTACTCAGCATTATTGAAACTGAAAGGCGGTGAAGAGGTGTAGAAGTGAATGGGCTCCTAGAGGCTTTTTTATAGATTATGGGGGGAGGATGTGTTATAATAAAAGGTAATAAGAGCTTTCCTGACTCCGATAGACTCTACCTTCAACTAACCTACAGCTATCAGGAGTCAGTAATCCATGTTGGATAAAGAGACTTTGAGGAGCAATTTTATTCTATTGCAATGCACCAGTTTGCACAATGGATTTGTTCGCTTTTTTGCAGGCAGCCTTCCTGAGGGACAATATTTCTGAAGCTCCACAAAGCGCTTTTTCTGTTTTCATTCCACAGTCCTTTAATTGGATGAATGGGCTGCAGGGGCCTGGAAGTTGGACTGAGTAAAATTTGCACTCTTTGAAACAGCAGCCAAACAAAACATGTCAAGCAGTTTCGCATGACACCGGGATAAAGCGAACATAAAAGGGAAGCCTATTTAAAGAACAGAGCATTAATGTTTTAGTGGTGTTCACTTCAGGTCGGTACATTTTACATGAGTCTTTCTCCCTTATGGGAAAGTAATATGCTCTGAGTTGACTAAGTGCAGATCCTTTTCATGAGAGGTTGGAGGAATAGGCATTGGGAATGCAACAACTGTGGTGTAGCAAGAGCAGAATTGGGATATAATGCCATAAGGCTAATTAACATCATGTTCTCCCATCGTGCTCCCTTTGGGGGAATCATGGTTTTAAATGATAAGTATGTAGACTGAAACATTCTTAATCTGGGCAAGTGGTGCAGTAAAACATTACTCACTGAATAACAAAAGGAATATAAAGTGGAGTATGGGCAGTACATTTCAAATAAAGTGGAGAGTGTCCTTTTTCACCTTTTCACTGTGCTTAGTAACACTGATTTCTTCACTGAAGAGAAGATGGAAGATGAACTGTTTGAGACTTGGGATATAGGTTTGGTTTATTGCAATCTATAAAGAATTTCGACTTCTGATGGGTTTGTCCTTTGGAATATTTTTCCTTTGGTGCAATCTCGATGTTCAGCAGTGACAGGAAAAGTCACACAGAATCTTTTTGAAGGGTCACATGGAATAAGTCCTTCAAGAAGCATTGATTTGCAAGTTTTTTCCTTGCATATGTCAGATGCTTCAGAACATCCCTTATGGGGCACAGCCAGGATCTCCTGCTACTGAGAGTTCCTACTGTCTCAGAACTGGTTGGAAAACTGATTGCAGAGACAGGAAAAGACAGAAAAGTCACATCTGAGGTGGGAACCACTCCTTCAGCTGGTGTGATTAGCAGGGTGAGACCTCAGCAAGGTGATGAATGTGGCTGCATAATGGGAATGAGAAGGTGCCTTTTTCTGGGAAGATGTAAAAGATCTGTTCTGGCAAAAGGGAAGACAGCAAGCGCAGCAAAGAGCTCCAGGGTGAGTCTGGGACTCAGGCTGGGAATAGGAGACAAGGGAAAGGTCAGAGAACACGTTGTTGTCTGAGGGGAAAGGATTTGAGAGCTGCACAGGTAAAACAAGAATTTGCTGAGCTTGGCTGAATGTGTCCAGCTCTGGGAATGGGAGTGCATTGCTTTTGGGATTGTTCACAGGCACCAGGGCTTTGTAGGGCTTCTTTGCCTTGAACAAGGTTTTGTCCTATTTTTGAATAAGGCAGAATCCGTATCCCTCTAGCAGAGCTGAATTTTGTGACATGTCTAGGAATAGCAACAATTGTAGGTCTGAGTCCAATGATTTTGAGCTGCAGTTCAACTTCAAGTGTAGTGCAGATCACAGTTTAAAATACCTGACAGTTTTTGATTTGTCTTCTGTCACTGGAGGAGAGAGCAAGTTAAATGGTCTGTAGTAAAAAGCGATAGAACAAATCATTTTTAAAAAATGAACAAGAAGAATACATTTCTTTTTCCGCTTGGTTGCTGACAGTAGCTTTTTGGTCTTTTCAAAAATTCTTGTTTCATAACAAAATAAGTAGCACTATCCATGGAAAAGGCTGCTTGTCTTTTTATATATGTGTATATATATATAGGGCTTTTATATGAATACATGTAACATATTCGAGCTATAAGTACCCTTAGCACACAATTTCTAGACAATATGCAAAACAGTTTCAACTTTTTCTTCATTTCTCCACTCTTTCAGGAGACTGAACAGGAAGCTGCCATTTGCTGAAGTAATGGATGAATGCCAACAGGAACAGAAATTATTTCATCTCATGGTTCTTTTTTCCACAGCAGCTCTTATAATATAGGAAATCCCAAAATATTTAGGGTGTTCAGCAGTATTATCCTTTACATTCAAGAGCATATTTGATCTGATTTAGCCATAGGAATGTTTGGAGACCATTCTCAGGCCTTGTAAACAAAGCAGACTCGACAGAGACAAATTAAAGCTCATGTGTGTTTTATTGGTGGTGGGATTTTTAGATTATATTTGACTGAAGGCTGAATACTTGCTTGTTCCAGGTCTGCTTCTAGCAAATTTTGTTTATTTTCTCTCTGAAGGAAACAGTTGTGTAGAGGTTTTTTATCCATTTTTTAGGCTGGAGGTTTTGGTCATTGCCACTGCACATCTTGTTTTCCCCTTCTTCTTCTGTTCAGGATGTAACACTTGTCCTCTGAATCATGCTGGAACATATTTTGGGAATTCATAGGATTATCACCAGGGCTACTGCTATCAGGCAGAACACATGCACATTTTATTATCTCACCCAACAGGTTTTCATTCTCTGTGCCCATTGAGTCAGCACAGAGGGGAGCACGCTGCCATTACCACTGGCAGAAATCGATAAATATTATAACAATCTTTTCAGTCCTGCAGGAGCTCATTCTGTCATGACAATTCAAAACCTAAGTCCTTATTTCCTGCCTTTTCCTTTCTCCCATCTGCCCTTCCAAAATGGGTGGTATCCTGACCCTGAGTTGCCTAAAAAACGGTGCCTATTACTGGGCTACAAATTGATTTAATCAGTCAAATAAATTTGTGGAGCCTCTGAAATATAAAAAGTTCAGCTTTCCATCTTTTCCACTCCCCCAGCAGGCAAAAGTAAAGAAGACAAAGGTTTGTTTTGTTTTGGTTTGTTTTTTTTTTTAAGTCAAGTTTTTCTTGCAGAATTTTATTAGTGTGTAAGGATAAAATTGTGTCTGTGGTTTTTAACATCACTGCACATGTGAAATTTAAAGCTTAAAACTCTTGTCGTGACATGCAGTTCAGCCTGTTCAATTCACTTGGTGTTCTTGTTTTGAAACAAAAGTGGTTTTTACCTTTGTAAATTACAATTTCTTTCCTTTGTAAGCAACTTCTGTCTTGTGGAAGAAATGTTGAGATTACTCTAAGTTTCCTTTGTTGCTTATTTCATCTAAATATGTTTCCATAACTGCTTATACTATTTTGATATCCATTTGGAGTGTGAGATCCTTTCCTTCGTGGATTTCTTCTCTGTCTTTGCACTTGTACCTGTTCCCCACTTCTCAGTCCATCACGTGACATTTTCAACTCTGCTGCTGGTTTTTTTCCCCAGAGTTAATCTATCATCCCTTATTCCCATTTTTCAGACTTCACATTCAAACCTGTGCACAAAGAGTTTGGAAATTCTGACTGTTCTGGATATGACAGGACAGGAGTGAGGTTTGGAGTTTGTGTATCTCCTCTACAAAACTTGAGGAGGCATTCTCTAACCTTTCATTGCATTAGCAAAAGTACTTCTGGCTCATTTAAAAGAGGAATAAAGCACATTTAACTAGTCAGGTCATATTTTTAGAATCAGAAACCAGCCTGTCTGCAACAAAGTTAGTTGGAGTTTGTTTTGCAATTTAGGGTAAAACCCAAAAGCAATAATTCCCTTATGTTGGAAAGGAAGCAGGTAGAAGTTAACTCTGGTGCTTAGGTAGGGGGAGGAACTGGGATCATAATGCAAGGACATCATGGCAACAAGCTGAGAAACCTATTTTCCTAACTAAGCAGAATACTTTCAAAATTAAATAACAGATTCTTTCTTCTACAGCACCTATTTCTGATAGCTCAATCAATGACAGCACTGTGGGAACAAGCCTTTATTTACCCTGGCCATGCCTTCCTTGGGTTTAGAGCAACAAGGCCCAAATTCTGCCTCCACTGGGGCACTGTGGTTGTCACCTCCCAGGCACGTCCTTGGCACCTTCACCCTGGGCACTTCTACAAGGTAGGCCTTGCATTGAAATGCAGGACTTTGAAGATGTAATTTTTATCTTGCTTTCCCCTCTCATGGAAGTACTTGCCTTGAATGAACAAGAATCGCTGTGATGTGGGGAAGTCAGGAAATACAAAGTGTTCCCTTCCACATGTTTGGGTGGGATGTGTTCAAGTTCTCTGCCCAGTGTAGGGTCAGGAGTGTGCAGAGAATGCATTTCCCTCCATAATCCTCTTGGTAGTGAAGAACCTGATTTTTCTGTTTGTTTGTTCGTTTTCCAGCTGTGCCCTTCTCTGTTTTTTTGTTTTTTTTTTTTTTTTTTCCTTTTATGAGCCTCATCATAGGTCTTTAAATATGGGATGTTGTTTGCTATGAAACCACTCCATTATTCCAGGAACATATGTTCGTGACAAGTACAAGTCATGAACATTTGAATAGTCTCCATCTGGCATGAATTAACATAGTATCATAATAAATGAGAAGTGTTAATACTGAGAAGATTTTCTGGGAATTCTCGATTTAACCAATATTTATAGTTACATATGGAGCTTGATTTTGGTTTTGCTTTGAGGAGCATAGACAAAGGTATGATGCTTCCAGTAGTGTAATTCTTGAAATAACTTGAATATGCAATAAAACCCCTATGAAATCCCCACGTGCTTTTTAGCTCTTAGAAACACTTCTAAGGAAAAGAACAAATGAAAAAATGGAGCAGGTTACTATTTGCTATGGTGAGGACAGCAATGCTGGGTGTCAACTCAGCATTATTTGTTAACATATGTACTTTAAATCCTTCAGTGCCCCTTGAGCACATACCATATATTTCACATCCATATGGCCATATGGAGACACTGCACTCATTTAAATAACAAGTGCAGAGTAAAATTATCTTGGCCCCAGAGTGCATGTTGTTTATAACAAGGAGTTACTCTTACTTCCTAAATTAAACAATTTTTCTTTTTTTTTTCCTTCCTACAGAACCTTAAGGCTAAACTATTCACCAATAGAAACTTTGGGACAAGATGATCTCCTACCATAATATATATAAATTGCCATAATATAACAGATACTGGTCTTTATTCACTGCTGTGTATATTGTAGAACAGTCAAATATATTTGGAAAATCACTTTTTATTTCCATTTTTCCCCCTACTTTGACTGCATATCAAGCTTTCCTGTGTATCTCTACAGTCTTTGGAAAGCTTTCTCTTTTGGGTTTTCTGTTTGTTTTGATAATCATTAAGTATTTTTTGAATGCATGAAAAAAACACAAAGCATAGCACCAGCAATGAATTAATCCTGAAATAGTTCTGGGATCTGGAACATCTTGTTAGACACCAAACATTCACAGCATTTGAACTGAATTACCCAAATTAACCTTAGGATGTGTTCCCAGGCCTGGGGCAGCCTCAGGTGGGGATCTGGGGTGTGAGGAGTCCCCGAGCTGGGAGCTCACCTCCAGTCTATATCTGGGTCATCCTCTGCTGGAAGGATTTCCCCACAGCGCTCCAAGCTGTGGTGTTTGTGAGGAGCCAGATCCTCATCAGGAGCCATCCCTTCAGATTCCTTTGCACTTGGATAAGATGTTCTCTGCAACGACTTTCCCTCCAGAGAAAATCAGAAATTTTACTGGCATGAGGAAACAGAAATACACAGAGCCATGAATTTTCTCAGAACCTTCAACAGCAATTTGTGGGTTTTGGCTAAACTTCCTGTGAAAGCCAGCAGGAGAGAAGCAGCTTTTTTCCCCATCCTCTAGACGTGAGTGTGGCACTGTGTAAGGAGCAGGAAAGGGGCAGAGTCTGGCAAACTGCATAACCCAAGCCCTGTTTTTAATAAAGGCCCTTGGACTTGGCAGCGTGGAAGAAGCAGATGGGTGTCTGCCACCCCCAGGCACACACAGCCCCTTGTTTGGTGTGTCTGGGCATCACTTCACTGACACACAAAGAAGTATTTTTAGGAGTGATGTCGGTTCATTGGCATTGTTTGGCTTGCTGAAATGATTCCCAAAAGCCTTTGAGAGCAGCGCTTTCCTCTCTGTGGAATGTCATTATCCTGCACGGTAATGGCTGTTCTGAAGGGCAGGGCAGGTAGTCAAATAAATGTGTAGTTGGTGCTTTCTGATTGTTTCTAAAATAAGCAGGGCAATTTCTGCTGAAGGAGAGCGGGTCTGAAGTGTGCCAGAAGTGGTTCCAGAGAAATTCCAGTGCTCCAAGCACAGCCAGGGGAGTCGGGCTGGTGTGTGCTGCAGAAATGATCATGTGCTGCTCACAGGGTGGGCATCTCATCCTGGTGCCTCTGTGCAGCAGAGACAAAAAGGGAGAAGGTGCAAAAAAGACTCTGAGTTGTGACCTAGAACATAAACATAGAAATGACAAATAATTGTCTTTGTGCTGTGAATGCTGCTTGTGTGGATGTGTGCAGTGTTTAGTGACACCAGACAGGAAATACAATTAAATTGGGTTATTTTCTATTTATAGCATTAAGGGATGCTAGCGATTTTTAAATAGGTATGGTTCCTTTTTTCACAGCTCTGTGGACTGAGAAGGCTGCATTGCTAAAACCTTTACCCAAATGCCTGCAAGACTCTTGAAAACATTTCTGAACAGTTGAGAAGAAGGCGTATCTGGATTTCTGGGGAAGTACTCTCCTTAGTCACTAAACCAATCTGCAGAATTCCATATGTAATTACTGAACACAGTCAAAGAGTGAGGAATAATAAGAGGAAAATATTCTGAAAGTTGTTGGGCTCTGACAGTGTATAATGAGCATGTCAGGTAATACAGCTATTCTGTATGGCAAAGTACAATCTTTCATCCTGTGTCAAAAAGCTTCTCTAAAGTGCTTTTCATATTAAAAGTGTCAGGTATATATCAAGGTTTTTTCTCAGTTTTATGAGGCAGAAAGTGAAGAATGAGTTAGTGATTTACTAAGATCACTAAGAAATCAAAACCAGAATGAGGAGCTCAATTCTACTTTCAGCCCCTTCCTTTACTTTCATGACATTTTAGGAATTTTTCTTTTTAAATAATTTTAGAAATGGGGGGATGCTACATTTAAAGACACTGGGTATTACATCCAAGCCAGTGGGGTTAGTTCATTTCAGCATGTGCCTGTCATTTTGTGTCACCGAATGCTAAGCCCTCATTTTACAATTCATCTAAATGGATTTGTTCCCAGCTTCTCAGTAAATCTATTTTATAAAAAAGTTCTGAGCTCTCAGCAGTATTCTTGACAAGAACCAGTATTAAACCAAGGTATTTTGGGTTATGCTGAGAAAATGGAAAGAGAAGAAGCCAATGGTTGAGTTATCTCAGTGCCAGCCATGAACTCTCTCCTTTTCCTGGTTGTTTTGAGCGAGGTGGGGGTGGTGTGATGTTGTGACTAAAGATGGAATTTCTCCTGTCTTATCTTCCATCAGCCCAAGAGTCTTGTTGAAAACAAAGCACCTCAGTGCCAGTGAAGTTGTCTTCATGTCTGGCACAGCACTGGCAGCTTTGCAATGAGCCTGGGAGCCACAATTCAGAATTTGGCTGCCAGAAGTCGTTCTTTCTGCAGACTTGGGGGAACGGCCTGCTCATTTCTTAGCACCTTTTAATTTTTAGCACATGTTCACATCTCTCTGTTCCTCTCCATCCCATGGAGGCTGGCAATTTTAGCTCGTCATATTAATCAGTTGGACTGTTAGGAGATAAAAGCAGCATGTACTTTATGGCACTAAGGGATATGATCAGGGGAATTGATGCTGACCTTGTTCCTCTTGGCAGTTGTTCCCAGCCTGTATTTAAATGAAGTTCACTGCTTTTGTTTCATTTCCCTGGGAGTGCTCGTGTGCCTGAAATAATGAATTGTTCAAATAGCAATTTTAACCTCGGTCTTGAAGCGTGAAGTTTCGTGACACCTAAGTTCATCTAACAGCTTGCAGCTTCCTGCTGGGCTTCCTCTCCCTCATCCTGCAGTCCAGGCACCTCTCCAGCTTCTCCCGTGTCAACTCCAATACTTGTCACCTTTTTCCCATTTGGAGTTGTTATTTTTCTGGCAAAAAGCTGAACTGCTTTCTTGAGAGGTCAGATGAGAGTGTGGCCAGTGCGGGAGCACTGGGATTGCCCCCTGTGACACGAGCTGCCCTCGCAGCTCCTCAGGTGTCTCACAGAGCCCACCACGAGCTGCCTTTTGGCCAATGCTGAGAGCTCCCGCCCCAGGCAGCTCATTCCTCCCCGTGTGCCACTCCTGGAGTGCCTGCCATGAACCAAAATGACTTCATAATGAGTTTAAAATAAGTAATGATGGTGGTTCTCCTCATCTCACTGCAAGGAGCTCCAGCGAGCTCTTCAGAGCTCCTGGTGTCCTTGGTGTTTCTGCTCTGTTCCATGAGATGTTTTCATCACTGCCCCCTTGGTTCTGCTGATCTAGATGTTAGTGGAACTATTCTGGACTATCAAAGCAAAGAAAATTCTCATTTTTTTTAGACTTCTGAGACAAATCGAACACATTTTAACCCAGTCAATTTCAGTTATCAGCCATAACCATAAAAAGCACTCACCTGCAGCTTAGAGCCAAGAAACTCTTAAGCAACTTTGTAACTGAGGAACTCATCACAGTAAACGAAATTGACCCATTATAATTTTAAACAGACCTGGGAAAATCCGCTTAAAGCTTATGTATTCTGCACTATTAGGAGTATCAAGATTTGTGTTTTCCAGGCATTTTTTCCCCATAGCAGAAAATTCCCAATCACTATTGCCTACTCAGAGAGCACATTCTCTGCTTTTGTGATTTTCTGAGCAGTTCTATGAAGCAAACCAATCATATTAATGTGAGAAACCTGTGATGATGGAAATTTTGGAAACTTCTGAGAAATGAGAGGATTTCAGTGTTTGACTCATGTCCAGTTTATTAGGATTTCTTCTATCCAGCATTTATTTACTGCAGAGGTCTGTGCTTTGTAGCTGTGCGTGTGACTTCACCTCTCCTTGCATTCCTAGCAGTGTTTTACTAACTGGCAACCAAAACAGCTGACGTTGGCAGAAAAGAGTTTACAAACCTGGCTAAATGGGATTTAACAAATTAGATTGCAACTTAATTTTCTTTTGCATTTTTGGAGTTGTCCTGTAGTGATATTGAGACACAATGCTCCATTATATTAATGCATTATCATATTAAGGCTTCTGAATGAATCTCTTAATTCCATAAAAACTGGGGAACAGCTGGATGGAGTGTGGGTTCTGTACTTGTTACTGACTCTAAGATGCATTTATCTGTTTGAGTTTTTTATGTTTAAGAGGGTGGATTCCATTTATTTAATTTATCCAATATATTGAAAAAATGAGACTATTTGTGCTGAAGCTCTTTATATTTGTTCAGAAAAAAAAGCTCAGCTGCACCACAAAAATTTTATCCCCAAGTGATTTTATCATAAGCAAAAAAATTTTACATTTTAGCAGTGCATCATTTTGTAATTTTACAGGTGTTTGGTATAAATCTATGCTTTAGGCTGTTAAGTTTTTCAATAGCTAAACTTTATCCTGAGTATTCATCACCTCTGTTTTTCTAGTAAGACTTTTTGATGTTGAATAAAAAATGTCTTTTTTTTTCTCTGCTGAATTGCTGAACAAGATGAGTTTAATTGTCAAGAGCAGAGGACGTGCTCAATAATATTCCTTTTATCTGATTCTGTTATTGATGTTTGATGATATTGGTGACAAGAAATATTATAAAAATGCATAAAGATATTTTAGGCTTTAAACAGGTTGTTCCAGTGATTTGTACTTTCTGCACTTCCGTATTTGCTGTTTGTGCTACTCTGGTTTTGGACCTGTGTGTAAATGAAATGAACCTGTATTTACAGATATGTATTTTGAGACATTGTAGTTTTCATTGCGAAATATGGGCTAGAACATGAGCTGAAGAATCCTGACTGCAAAATATGACTTTTACAAGGAAACATTTCTGCCTCCTGGGTTATCTGTACCTGTGCAGTCTAATGGGTGTTTTCCCAGGGAGAAAAAGACCTCCCGTCCCAAATTTCTCACAGGAGTCAAGTGTGCATGGTGCCACGAGTTTGTGCAGGAACTGGCTTGAGATTTCGGGGAAAAAAAATATTGGAGTTGTCAATGGAGATGTAATGAGGCACCTGAAGCCTTAATGCCCAAACTGCTTACTTTATCAGCCGGGCTTGGAAGCGCCAGGAAAATGTTCTTCCAGCTCTATTTACGTGCAGCATCCAGATGTCAGTTAGCTAAATCACAGCCATAAATTCTCCAGGGAGATTTTAGGTCTTGTTTGCAGTTAAACGATGCAGCAGGTGGTAATCAGGATTCAGATCAGATGGCAGCTCCACCAGAGCTTTTTCTCATCTCTCTCTCCACCCCCCCATTTTTTTGGTGCTTGTTTTCACATGAGGTGGACAGGGGGAAACAAAGCAGCATGGTAACACTTTGATAGCTACAATAAAAGAAGATTTTAATGTAAGGAAAAAACAAGGAATATGTCTTAGTGGTTTATTTTGGTTCTCTTAGCTTGAAGAAATGACTTAATGGCCTGTTTTAATAATCACCACATTGTGAAATCTAAATTGAGGGATAAGAAAAATGCTAAAGTATGTGGATAAAATATTTTACATTTATTTAACAGGTTGTTTTGAATTTTATAGAGAAACAACAAATTGCATCTTTTCTTTCTCATTCACTGATACTTTTTCATTTCAAGTGTGTAGTTCTGCACTTTACCCTTAGTTTGTTTTCTTTTTTTTCTGAAGTCATCATTGCTTTTTGGAGACTTTTTAATTTCATCATAACTAAACTTGAAGATTTCAGATATTTGAGGTCTTCCTTGGTTCTTCAGAGTGTGGCTTTATTGGGAATGTTTGGTGATTGAGCAGGTCAGGTTTTAAATGTCATTAGGCAGAAGTATTGGTAGGAACATCTTTACTTGTAGTTCTTAATTATCAATTGCATTTATTCATTAACCAATCTTTTACACGAAAACTATAAATATGCATTGTTCTTTTTCATAGTAAGACCAGCCCAAACCCATGACATTGTGTTTTTGTTGACACAGGGCACAGCATATTAATAAACCCAAAATATTAACCTTAACACAAAGATTTAAACTTTTTTTTTTTTTTGTTGTTAGTACTTAGAGGTACCTGAAGGCATTGAATCTTGGTTAATCTCTTTTAAAAAGGCCTGAATATACTGAATTTTCATACTGTTACTTGGAGCTTTCCTGAAGAGCTGGACTGGGCACTTCTCCCGCCTGTGTGTCCATCACTCCATGCAGAGGAGGAAGATCTCCTGGGCTGGATTCCTCCTGGGTGGTCCCCGATGTGTCCTGTCCCCAGGGTTTGGATTCAGGGGCAGTGACAGCTGGACCTCGGGACAGGAGTTCAGGCTGCCCTGACAATAGCCCAGTTCAGGTAAGGATAAATTATAATTTATTTTATTCATGACAGCTGCCTGTCAAACTCAGGTTATTTTGTTCTTTCATAAGCCAGTCAAGAATTTTACACTTTTCAGGTGTTGTAAAGAAAACATAAATGCTCTCTGGGCTGCATTACCTTCCAGGGTAGAATTTAGTGTCTGATTATTGCTTAAAAATCTGATTTTATTTTAAATCTGTGTCCTTTAGTGTCCTATCTGTGTTCAGGATAGAATTTAGTGTCTGATTACTGCCTAAAAATCTGATTTTATCTTAAATCTGTGTCCTTTAGTGGATTCCTCTGCTGTGCAAAGTGGTTTTCCTGCATGGCCAAATGTAGGCAAGAACAGCCAATGAGGACAGAGATAAAGAAGCAGATGGACTCTTGGTATTTGGGAAAAGGAAAACAAAAAGAGGCAGTAAATCGAACATACTTATTTCCAAACTTTTAGAGCAGTTTTGTTTCTGGTGCACATGTCAGCTGAGTGTGAGCCCCGAGCAACAAAGGGAAGCTTTGTTCCAAAAGAGAAAGGCTAAGGGGTGTGCTCATTAGATGTGCTGCAGCATTCCTGGGGAAAAAGAAACAAACCACAAACTTTTTTATAAAGGTAGTGCATAACTTAGGGCTCTCCCTTGATGGCAGTAACTTTTGAACTGAAAATTTATATACATTCCACGTGCTTATTTTCCTCTGCAGTTCATGAATAAATGAACTGGCAGTGCAACAATATTATAGCTCAGGGTACTGGTGTTTTTGTTGACTCTCAAGTAGATGGTTTATGCCGTACCAGGGCTGTGTGTGAGCTCTGTCAGTGTCTCGGTCACCTCCAGATGAATATTGATGATTCAAATGCTACAGCAGTCAGTTTTGTATAATTTTCTCTTTTACCTTCTCTATTAGCTTTTATGTGAAGGGACGCTTTCCTGGGTTTGCATCTTCCCCTCTCCTTTTTCCTGTTGCCATCACACTGCTGTGGGTTATTTTCCTTGGATATAATAGCATGGCCTCCAGCTGGAATGTGTCATCAGAAACCTTTGAGCCCAGCATTTCAGCCAGCTTTAAACCTGCTCAGCTGTCTGCTCTCTGGTTCCTGCTTTGTCAGTTTGTCCATGAGAATACTGGGGGAGACAGCACTGGAAGCCTTGCTGAAGTCAAGATCCACATCAACCCTGCCCTCCCACCACCCACTGAGCACCCCTCCTTATGGGAAAGGGCATTCTGCTTTGTAAATCCATGCTCCCAGTCACCATCCTGGCTTTATCCCATCATTTCCAGTCCTACAACAAAAGCAAGTCTTTGTTGGAAAAAGTTGAGACTAGGAAATAAATTATTTTTATTCTACATTAATGCCTTAGAGAAGTCTTGATTTATAATACAACCTGTATCACTGTAGATCTGTGATTTCCAAAATTGTAGGAATGAGTAAATATGGTCATAACTCTTCACCTTCACATGTTATTTTTAACAAACTTTTTTGCCACATAAAAATTGTAAAAAAATGGATTCAATATCTGAAAAGAATTGTTGTAGTTAGATGTTGTGTCTGGTTCCACAGGTCTGCTTCACCTACAAGTGTAAATCCACATTTCTGTTAGTGAAGTATTAGGACTAAAGTAGCAGAGTTAGTGGTTTTTATTTCTCATATCTAAAGAACATTAATAGTGGTATTTTCCACTGTTTATAAAGGTTGCTATTTAAGTATGTTAATTGGCCATTTCCACCCTATTTATTATTAACAGCCTGACAAGTTTAGAAAAACTTTTCAGGCTCTGTAACAGTAGCTGTTTCTGAGTTTTGCTAATTAATAGTGTCCAATGCATTAATTATTTATTTTCAAGCATGTTTAAAATGCCCCAAGCGGGAAAATTCATGCTGCCCAAAATTAATGTGAAAATGTTACAAGGCTGAGGATAGCCAGAAGCAAACTCTTTGACAAGGGCTGCAAATCTCATGTGTGTGTGTGAACTTCAGTGCTCCATGGATTGCCTGGAACTGCTGCCTTATTACTATAATTGACTGTATGAAGGGAATCTGTGTTCAGGGCTTTTCCTTCCCCCCAAGAAATGCTGGTTAGTGAGTATTTCATGAGGTTTTGAACTCTGTCAATTAGGAAAAAAAAGTCAGATGGAGTCATACTTTCAAGCATTGTGAGCCAGAAGCGCCTGGAACTGTTTCTGGTGGTAGTTTTATTAGTACAGGTAAATTTTTCACAAAGCCCATACCTGAAGCAGAAAATATATTAATTATATATATATATATACATAATATAGTCTGAGATGTGCTGAGAAGAGTGGCTATGGTGAGCCATGGTAGAGAAAAAAAAAGGATTTAAATATTGTGAAGTGGTTAATGGAAGCCAGTAAAGCTATGGGAGAATATTTAGAAGCACAAAGAAGCTCAAATGTGGTTTCAGGGCTGTTTCAGGGATAAGTACCAGAAGAATCTGAAAAGGTTCCTGAACCCTGATGGTGATTTTGTGCTAGGAAATATCTTTTGAAGAAACTGGTCAGTGGCTTTTGTTCTCCAAAGCAAAAGGGAGTGGATCTTGCCCCCTCTCATTTAGGGGGAAAGGATTTCTCTGTCATACAGTGACAGTAAAAAAACCAAACAGAACCAATGAGGAAAAATTGTAACCTTAGGCAGGGTTTTTTTTTTGTTTGGTTTTTTTATAGATGAATTTATGCCTTTGGTTCTCCTTTCCCATTGCATACAGGGACTGTGAAAGGCTTTGCCTTTTCCCCAAAGTGTGTTTCTGGGAAGCAATACTCATTTTTAATATATCCAATGAAATTCTGGCATCCTTGTTACCTTTTTTGGTTTCCTTAATTACACATCTATTCATTTTTAAAGAGTTCTTAACAAATCTTGCCCCATTCCATTTTTTAATCAACCTGAGCAGTGCTCCTTTCCTTTTTTGATTCCAGTTTATTTTTATTCCTTTCTGCTGTTGTTTATCTTACAATTTTCATATGAAAAAATATATTTCAAATTCCAGGTACATTGAAAACTGACATTGAAGCTTTTCAGCTCCATAACCTTTCTTAGAATAATCTTTGTCCACACACAGGGCACTGACAGCTCTTCTTCATTTACTTCAAGAAGTTAAATTTTTTTCCCTTGTCCGTAGTGTGGCCATTCAAAACCAACCAAACCTCTCTTTGTCTTTTAATATATCAATTTTCTCTTTGTTTCTAGGGTCACTAAAATGTTCTTTAATAGACATGTTTTGGGGTTTATGGCACAGGCCAAAGTAAGGGTCCTGAATGGAAAGAGAATAATACATCACTGTTGGTTTTGGTCTGCTGAGTACGGAGTGCTGTGGCCGCAGAATCTCCATCCGGTCATGAATGATGTATTTGTGTTACTGTTAGAGAATGTGGTCAAAGACAGCAGCAGATGTTCCCTGCTTTGATATCAACCAGAATAATTTTGCATTTTCTTATAGCCAGCTATGCATGGCCCATGACATGACATCTATGGTCAGTGAAAAATAACAATACAAAATTGTTGGTTTTCCCAGTTTTTACAGAGATGGGGCAACTGAGATGTGTTTTAAAAGGCTTTATTCCGTTATCAGTCCCGATGAAGGGTGAGGCACAAGAGATGTAAAGCTCATCTCCATTCCATCAGAAGCCAGCCCATTTCCTGGTTACGGCACCTCAGAAATGGTTTCCAGCCTGTTAGCTTTTGCCACACAGTGCTGCTAATACTCCTAACACCAATCGCCTTTATTTTTTTTTCCCCACGTGGTCCTGCTACAGTGCATCTTTCACAGTTCTAATTCTCCAAAATATCTGATCTTTTTGCAAGGCCATATTTTGAAACTTGTTGAAACTTGTTCCTAGCTCAACCTCTCTCTCAACCATGCCACCACTATTCCATGGCCTTCCTGAGCCAGCACAGCTCATCTCAGAGTTTGCACACAGATGTACAGGCCGTGTGAGCTTTCTGTCGGGTTTTGGGAATTCTTTACAAATCCATTTCTCACACAAAATATTTGGAGTTTGCTAAATGAAGGCATAATCCTGAATGATTAATGGGGCAGAAGGAGTGAGGGCTGGCACTGAGAGGGTGAGAGGGAATGACTGCAGAGCTGAGGAGGTTCCCTGCACCAGCCCCTGCCTTCAGAGTGGCTGCGCTCCCAGGGGAGGTCAGGCTTCCATGGATTTACACTTAGGTGTTCTTGCCTCTTGCGTTGCCACAGCTGAGTGGTTCTTTTATTATTTGAATGCTGAAGTGCCTGTGTATGGCTATAAAAGTAACAAGCATGAGATTTACAGAGTAGGAGAAAGAACTACAATGTGCTTTAGTTATGCTTTGGAAAGAGACACTGATTTTCTCGGTTTCATTGCATTTAAGTCACAGAAGTGTGTTTTTTTCTTCTTCCTCTGACTGTTGAGTTGTATTTACTGTACTTGTACCTGGATAGACATTGAAGTGTTACATTCAATTTGAAAATTGGCTTATGTTGACTTTTTTTTTTTTTTTTTTTTTGTGTGTGTGTGTGTATTAAACATTCTAATCTTGAATTGCAGCCCAAATTTTGCTGACACTTAATGAGGTTGATGGATTCTGGAGAAAACTCTGTTATCAATCTTTAAAAAAGTTATCACCAGTAGTAGCTGGAGTGCAGCTGAAAACTATATTCTAACTACAATTTTAACAGTGCACTTAAATCAGGAATTGCCTATGCCTTCATGTATATTAGATTTGTGTTCAAAATGTTTTGCCTTTCAACAGTGAGGACATTGCAAAGAACGTGATGTGTAACACAGACTGCAAATTATCTGTTATCCACTCTGTTATCTGTTATCCCTAACCTCAACTAGATGGCATTTGGTAATTTCTTGACATAGAATTATTTTTTTTTTAGATCCCAGCAAACAATTAAAACAATAATGACCCCTGAATAGCCCAAATACTGACCAACTCAGTTGCACAATGGCTCAATGTATTTATGAGTGCAAAGAAAGTTCAATGGAAAATTCTATCTGATTGAGGTATTTTAGAAGAATATTTTATAAATGGACCACTTTTATTGGAAATAATGTGGATTTACAGTCAAAGATTGCAAACATGTTCATTTCAGGAGGTTCATACCATTTCTTGGCACAGGTTAAGAACTTTCTGAGATAAAATGTTCTGCTCTCTCTCCAGTGTGGGCATCTCCATACCTTTAAATGGAAAAGTGGAATTTTTAAGCTGCTGGATGTCTACTTTTTGCAGAATTGTGATCAGTGCTGAAGTTCATAAATTACAAAACTGCTTCTTACTTTAGCATCTCTACCCTCCTAACTGGGAATAGATGCTGGTGTTGTATTATTGTATCCTGGTGTGAAGTGCACCTAGCATGCAGGTGTCAAGTCTGGCAACAGGAAAGAAACACCACTTGAAGGTGTGCATGGTCAGCTCAGACATCCCTGGAGTGTGCTCTGAAAGCAGATGTGCCAGTGCTGGACCCATTCTCAAAGCAGAGTTCAAAAGATGTGCTTTTGTCCCTGTAGAAACGCTCGGAACTCAAATGTGCTTCTGTGGAAAACTCCTAAATTACTATAAAACTGATTCTCCCCTTTTGCTGAGCTGTGGTAAATTAATTTACAGAGGTTTCAAAATGAGCTAATCAGTTTTAAGGGCTCTGAAAATGCTTCTCATGCACTGATTGTCAGTGAACCTGATTAATTTACAGTGTTTGCAGTAAATATGTCTTTACTACTGTAGTATTCTAAATAATTTTAAAATAGTGATCTCTTAAACTTTCACTTAATGCCGTTTCAATGGAATGAGTATACAAAATTCTCCCTGCAAATCAGACTTTTCTGTTTCTCCCTGCCTTAAACTTGCTTTTCAGAGGGTTTTGAAAATCTTTCCAATGTGTTTGTAAGGACATAGGCATTCAATTTTAGCCTGCTTTCCTGAGAGCAATCAATGCAGATTTTTATCTTTTGATTGCTTCAAACACTTTCCTGTCTCTCTTTTTGGAGGAGAAGGGCAATAGTCAAACAAACAATTTAGTCAAACCTGTTTTATTAATGTTTTCTGTTTAATATCACCCTGGTATTCCTGAAAGAATGCTCATGGAAACCAGAAGTACATACAATACAAACATACAATACCAGAAATGCATTCAGTACTTGGAAACCTCTACATACCTTGGTGTTTGTTTGAATTTTTTGTGTCCTGCTCCCTTTTGTCCTTGAATGCCACATTAATTGACTCTTTGAACTCCCTCAGATGAGTTTGGTTGCTGGTATTGATGAAAAGCACAGCCTAAAAACTTTTTCTGTAAAACCTGATAAAGAAATTAAAGAGATTATGACTTTTGATGGATACTTTTGACGTTGGAATTTGACAGTGCAGGCACTATATTTTTGTCTAGTATCTCTTTCCAACCAGCCAGCCAGCCCAAACAGTCTGAATGGCCCAAGGACTCATTTTATCCTACAAATGTTTATGCAAATGAGTTCTCTACAAGTTAACATATTACATGAAGCGAGTTTTATTCTCAAGTTTAGCATTTCATTTTATCAGTCTGTCATTAAAAATAACCAGTTGCAAATTAGCAGTGCTAGCTGACTCTCTTTAATCAATTTCCTTAGCAATTGTGAGGTTCAGAATTGCTTTCAGAGGCATTTAATAATGCCAGCTTTACTTTTATATGGCATCTCAGGACAAAGGAGTTAATCATGACACAGAATCTAAACTGCAGATTGACAGAAATAAATCAGATGAGGGAAAAGAATTCCCACCAATATTATTTTACAAACAGTGGCATCTAATTGCCTTCTGTGTGTTCACCAGGACTGCTCTGAATCTTGTTTCTGAGTGATTGATTGCTCAGCTCAGCTGTTAAGCTGGATTTGCAGTTTATCTGAGGCTGTTGTGGGGTGAGCAAGCCTTGAAAATGAGTAGGATGGTGTTGAACATTGCTGCTGGTTGGCTGATGCAGCACATGCAGCCCCTGACATTATTATCACAGGCATTAGAATCTGTTATTGCAGGGGAATGGCTGCAGCCAGCAACGGGCTCAGACCTCGGGCAGTTCAATATCCAAAGCCGTTTGCTCCTGTAGGGTTGTGAGTTTGTCCTGGGGATTCCTGTTGCCTGACAAAGGGATGTACAAACTGTACAAATTGTACAATTTGTACAGAGGCCAGAGAGAGCTAAGGGAATAAAAAGCATTTCTATTTATTGAAGAGCCTTCAGGTACATTTGGGGCAGACAAAGCCCCCAGAAATGGACCACGGGTCACAGGTTTGCACACTTTTATAGGTTTGGTCCATTTCCATTTTGGGGGTTAGTGTTCCAATTACAGCTTCAGGTAATGAAGTCATTGACCCCAAGTTTGCTCCCCCAAACTCACTTTTGTTCACATCTCTGGGGCCTGAGGCAGTGAGGTGTCCTTGGTTGCCAGGCCTGGAGAGGGATTGCTGTGTCTGCCCAGAATGGGACAGCAGCAGCTCTCACTGTACATGGAGTTTAGAGTTACACACTGAAGAGCTGCAGGAGCACAAATACATGAAAAATAGAAAAGCTCACATCCTAAGGCATGACTGTATCATCTGTTTTATCCTCCCTGCTCCTCCAGCAGAGCTGAAGCTTCTCCCATTTCCCAAAGGTCCCCCAGGGCAGGCAGGAGGCTGCAGAGCTCAAAGCACATCCCTGTTTTCAGCTGTGCCTTCATCAACCAGCTCCAGGACAGGGCTGGAGAGCCACAGGAGGATGGGGGAAGCTAGAGAACTTTCAGTTTTGGTTCACAGCGTGCCACTCTTCAAACACTGCGGAAGGGACAGCATTCTTCTGATTTTTCATGATTTTTCAAGCTGACTGAGAAATCAGCTGTACAATGTAATCTCTTGCTTTTCACTCTAGGATTAGCTTGGTGGAAGGTGATGCTATATTTCCAATGGGTTGTTTTAGGTATTTCCCAAGCAGGAATGTTTAGTTGAGTGAAATATCAGCTGAACACGTCCCCAGTCACAGATTTGTGCTGACATATGCAGCATATTTGAGTCCAGCTGGCAGGGCTAATAAACAGTAGTTGTCACCATGTCCTATTTTTATTTAGAGAGAAAAAACATAAAATATTAAATACATGTGTATAATATACAAATATATATTTATGAAGAGACAGCATTGTTTTAAAGTAGAGGTCAAAAGTCCAATCTGTCATTGATTTGGTCTCTCCAACCTTTACCTGTGCTCTTATGGCTGTTTCTGGTGTTTGCTATGGGCTATGGGCTGTTCTGACACCTCCTACTTTGGCTAAAGAATTATTCAATGTCATTTTAGGTCACTTTCACACAAGAGCAGCACAATCCTGTAGTGGGAACTATATGCACTGGCAGCTTGCCCAGCAACAGACCCAAATTATTAATTGGGAAGCAGAAATGAAGGTGGGGAATACTGTGGGCGCTATGTATCAAATGGGATACATTTGATTTTGGAAGGATTTTTTTTTTTCTTGAATAACTCAAGATTCTGTTTATTTTAGTTTGATGCTATATGGCTAAAATATTTTCTTCATGATTGTACATTAAAATTTAAGTAACTCTTCTTCCCATAGTCATTGCTTATGGGCATAATTTGAAGCAGCTGATTAATTTCTCCATCTTTTCTACAGAAATCAATAATGGACCCTGGGAAGATGAATATTTGTGAAAGAAAAGATGATATAACAGTAATAAATCTTTTGTGGGATTCATATGTCTTCTTCCATTTCCAGGACAGGAATGATCAAGTTAAACATGGTGCATGTTAAGGGTTGGTTGCTGGCTGTGGGGCAGAACCCAGCAGTGCAGGGAGAGGCAGGTGAGGTGTTTTTGGAGACATTGTGAGGTGTTTTTAGAGACATTGTGAGGTGTTTTTGGTGACCTTGTGAGGTGTTTTTGGTGACATTGGGAGGTTTTTTTGATGACATTGGGTGGCCTCAGTTCTGCAGCAGAGCTCCTGGAATTCCTGCCTTAGCATCTAGTATGGTACTGAAGAATTCATGCAGGACTTTTAAAAGCTCTGCAGAAGTAAAATAACTTTTATATTTTCCACTGGTTTGGGTTTGTTTTTTTTATCACCAAGCCCACATCAAGTTAAAAAAGAAAGCCCTATTTGAAGTAATGTTTTGAGGAACGTGTCCCTTTCCAATTCTTTCATCATAATTGACAGGCCATAGAAACTCATCTCCCAAATGCTTCATGACAAATGCTTTGCCAGGATGGCTGAGCAGGCTGCACTAAAGCAGAGTCCCAGCTGACATGTGAATAATCTCCACCCTGAACAATTTGGAGCTGCAGTGAAAGTGTTGTCGGATAACAGATGGGTGAGTCCATGCCACAGCAGCTGAGGGAGTTGCAAGAAATGCCATGTGGCTGGATTTCATTTTTTAATTTTTTTCCAAAGCCTCTCTATTGCCGCCTTGCCACGGAAACCTATTCCCCCAGCTTTCAAAGTGAGAAGGAAACTTTATTGTCTATTTAATCTCAAAGTCCTTTTCCACCAGCAGTACCTGGAGAGCAAGGGGACAATATCCATGCTGAGACACAGCAAAGCAGTTTTCCTTCACTCAAGAGGTTTTACTTGTGAAGTCAAACATCCATCATAAAGGTTGTTTTCACTCCAGTGGTTCTGGCTCCCTCCTTCTAACCAGGTAACAATGTCAGCTAAGCCCAGCTGCACAGAGCAATTCAGGTCTCCTTGTGAGGTCCTGCACGCCTGTCTCTCTTTAGGGGTCACAACAAGACTCCTCTTCAGCCACACATTTCCATACCTAACAAAATTCAGGCTCTATGGACTAGGAAGCTTGACTTTTATCCTTCAGCTTCCTCTTTGCAGCTTCCCTATAGGCTCTCTTCAGAGGTTATCCTGACAAACAGATGAGAGAAGAGTAAAGCAAAAAAAGAAATCGGAAGTCAAACCAGAAATACTCAGAATTGTCTCTGGAGTGGGGACTCCCCATGGCATAGCACAGGTTCCCAACTAGTCTTCCTAAATTTCACACCAAAGAAAGATGGTTTTGTGCTGAGCTAAAACAGAGGAAAAAGCTGTAGGAACCTGACTTTCAGAGCTCTAATTCCTCCTGGGCTCTTCCATGTGAGTGGATGAAGACAATGTGCCAATTTCCGAGCTGGAAGTGATCTTTGCACTGCCTGTGGCTGCCGTGGGGAGCTGGGAAAGGGAGAGGCTGCTGCCAAGAGCAAGAAGACAATTTCACTGGGACCAAAGCTGGCTGTTTCAGGCTCATTCCTGAGATATGGCCTGAGCAACTTAGAGGTTGCTGAGGATGTTCAAAGTAAAATCCATTTGTGTTTCTTTAACAAATTTCTTATATTTTCCCTCTATTTTTTAATTTTTTTTTTTTTTTTTTAGGAGTGGTGGTGGTGGTGTTTCCCTGATCCTGGGGCTGTTTTCCATTTGGAGTCTTTGAGGAGCTGCTCCACGACCTTGGCACTGGGCACTGGGATGTGCTGGTGGATGGGAGAGGGTAGCAAAGGGCAGAGCCAGAGTGCTCAGGAAACTGCAGAGCTGCAAGTGCTTCCTCTGAGCCTGCATGCCCTGGGCTGGGCTCCTGCTCTGGAGAGGCCTCTCAGGAGGGAGGGAGGGATGGGGAGGATCCCAGGGGCCTCCTTGACCACCTTTGTGTTCTGTTCGACTCCTTTTCGTGGAGTGCTTTAGACTTTGAAGAGATCTTTTGAAATTGTGGATTATTTCTGTGCCCGGACAGGACTGCAGATGTGGTGCTGCATGGAGGCAGCTGCGAGCTGCACATTGACACTTTTGTGCTGCAGGTAATTTTCTCATGTGAGAGTAAAGATTTTATTTCCAGGTGCAGGAAATATGAGATTAACTGCACCACGTTTCCATTGGACTTTGCCAAAGGATTAAGTTGGCTCTAATGAATTCTGTAACATCAGTTAAATCATGTTAATACTGTTTTAAGGAAGAGCTTTTAAGATTTTTACAAATGGAATTTGGTTGAATTTGTGCATCTTTATAATTTTTTGGAACACTTCTATGCCCGCATTTATATTTTTTCCTTTTGTTGCCTAACAAAAATGCTATTGAAATAATTAATGAGCATATGTAATATAACAGCTTTGTGGACCTCTGCTGCCACTAGATCATTTTTAAAAGGATGTAAGTGTCATTACGATTCCTTTTTCATTGATTTATAAAATCAGAGCTGCTTTGTTTTGTTCTTGCTATGGTACGGTGTACCATAGCAAGAACAGCAGCAAGCTCTTCATACTTTCAACCTGAGAAATTACTGTAACATTTTTAGTGTGAAACATTAGGCAATTTTAACTTTAATTATTGGGAGTCTCAAGCTTCCTAGCCTTAATCTTGAAATATAAATGAAATATAAGCATTAATATTTATTTATTGGTATTATTTATAAAGTACAACACAGATATCTATGTCCAGGGATTTCTTTCAATTTTTAATATATACTTTTAAAACAGGACAAAATTAATAATTAAGAAATTCCTCACATATCTAAATTACACCAGATAATATGAAGATGCACATTATAGCAGCTCACGAGAGAATACTGCTTTAGAAAATTTTCAACATAAATTTGTCTGATAAGGTCAAAGTAATGCTGTTGACAGTAGAATAAGGAAGAGAAAATATTTTGCTACTTCCAGGCATCTTCATGTTAAGTCAAATAAAGAATAACAAGAACAACTCAAGATATATAAGGGGGAAAATTCACTCAGAGGGAAAACACAGAAAACGTTTTTGTGTTGTTTGTACCCTTGCATGCTCTGTGGCTGCTGTAGCACACGGAGATTGTTTTCCATATTAGCTGAGGCTGGATAAAGGAGCAGATTTTATTTCTGGGTCATGTAAATGCACCCTTTCCAACTCAAAAGCACAATCAGAGTGAGGGTTAAGTCCTGACAGTCACTCTTAGAATTTAAATTCACGTTCATGTTTACCTTCAACTTTATTCACCGTGGACAAGCCCCAAAACTGAACTGGGTTTTTTTTCCTTAGCATCCCCAGAAAGAACAGAATTTGGAAACCACCCTTGTGCTTCTGGAAGTTGTGTAAATACGGATCAGATCTAAACTTTGCTGGTCTCTGGTGGCTTGTATAGGAACAGTTTTTAAAACTGTGTAAGGATCTAAATACAGATGTATGAATCTCTGAAGGAATTTACAAGGCAGATATGAATATTCACTCACCTGACCCTAATTTCTGGACTGTTTTGTGTATCACCCTGTACAGAGTTCACAGCTTAAACGTTTTTCCTCTAGAAATGTAAGCTGCCATTTCCAGGCACGTTCTGCAGAGCACTAGTTGTGTCCCCACTGGCATCAGTAGGAGTGGTTTTAGCACAGAGCTTGTGTGTTCAGGAGCAGGATCAGGACTTTGGGCTGAGCTCTTTCCAAAGGATGTTATCTCAGATTAACCTCAGTCTGATCATCTAAGGCTGCTCTGCGTGCAGAGTCTCTCTGGTTTTCTGCCAGTGAATTATCTCCTGCTACTCTGCAGGAACACAGGAGGAGAATAATTCTGTCCTGCAGGCAGCTCCCTGGAGTGGAAGTACCTGTGCTCTAGGAGCCTCCAGTGTGCTATTCTTTCAGAGTTTATGAACTTATTTTGGGGAAAACGAGCATTTATGGGCAGTGTCCTGGCGATTAGGGAGCGCCAAGAGCAGGGGAGCCACAGTGAGTGGGGCAGAACAAAGTGAGGGTAGCAGGGAGCTCAAAAATGCAGCATCTCCAGAAGAAATGGGAGTGAGCGATGAAAGGAAAAAGCAGCCAAGATCTCAGGAACAGAGCAGGAAAAGTGCCCTCAAAGCCAAGTTTATCCTGCTTCTCTTTGGGCATTTTTTCCAGCCTTTCCTGAGGCAGGAGTTGGAGGCTGGAAGGATTTTTTTCTTCATGTTTCTCCCACCACACAGATTGCTTTTCTGATTCTTTGGGTACATTGGATATCTTTCACTTTCAGAATCTATTTGCATTTCATTATTTTTGTCTGTATTTCCTCCTGCTTCATATGTTCTTTATGCATATTTCAGGATGTTTTTCATATGATATGTGAAAATATCTCTACTTATTTCCTGCATCCAGCTTAGCAATGTGGCATATTGATTATTGTTCTGGGTGCTTTCAGTCCCTGATACCGAGACTTATGGACAGGCAAGCTGAAGTTAATTTTATAAGTAAGATTTATGAAAGAGCATATTTGTTGGATTACTGCAATTGATTGTTAGGGATTGGACAGATTTTTCTTTTACTGGGGGTAATTATATTCAATTCTGTGACTGGGATTGGATGTTAAATCCAAGCTGTAGGCTATGTTTGAGAGTCATGGCTGAAGCCTGCTGTGTGCATTGCTGCACATCAACTCAGTCCGAAGATCCTGATTGCTGCTTTCAGTCTCGATATCACTGCCTTTTCCAGCCAAATCTGTTTTAGTGAAAACTTCCTTTCTGAAACTTGAAATTCCGCAATAAAACAGTGCTCTTAATTGAAACCGTGAGAAAAAAATGTAGGATGCAGCCTTGTATATTCAAGTAGCATTTTGTGTCTCCACAAGCCATTTCAGACTGACTTTAATCCTCTAGCATTCCCTAGGCCAGGGTTTGAAGATTTGGTAAAATCCTGAGGGATAATCCAGGACTCAAGTGTCTCACACGAGATTACACACAACAGCTTTATGTTCTGAGGGAGAGCTTTTGTGAGGTGCTGCAAAATAAACACAGAACTGACTGTTTGCTTTCAGCAGCTTTCCTGGAATTTGGAGTGAGTTCCTTGGTTTGTGCTCCCTGCTGCTGGAACCCTTGGGTTTGCATTTCCCACTGCCACCAGGCTGAGGTAGGGCTTCATTCGTTTGAAATGTGCTCCCAGAGAGGAGTTAATGGTCTTGAACTCTGATTTCAGTACTTGTGCTTCAGCACTTAGTACTTCAGTGCTTGGGCTGATCTTTTCAAGAGGCAGAGGGGAGAAAATGGGCTGCAGCCTGGATGGACAGCACTGCTCCCCACCTTTGTGACTGAAAGAAAGCCTTATCGTGCAGGACTTCATCATTTGAATGCAGATTAAGCACTCCACGAGCAGCAGGAAGATGTGCAGGCAGCTTGACAAAGCTGAGTGCAGATGGAATTCACTCCAAGCTACAGGGTTCTCACGGCCAAACCCCCTCAGTTCTTGGCAAGGAGCAGAGGGCTGAGCTCCTGCCTGGGTGTCCCTGCAGAAAGACACATGCTGCTCTGCCCTTGACTTGCAAGTTCTGCAAACTTTGGGGAAGTTTTGAGACTCTCCATGGAAAATAAAAGCAGAAAAATAACTAGTTAGTGTTTTGGGTTTTGTTTGGGTTGTTTGGTTTTGAGGTTTATTTTGGTTTTTTTTTTTTTTTTGGTTTTTTTTTTTTTTTTTAGCAAGGAGATCAATTTCTATAGGAATAACTTGTAGACATTATTAAGAAATTAATAAGAGCTCAAGGTCTTTTAGGCAAGAGAAGATTGAATGATACCCTTTTCATTTTGGATTACAGTAATTTATGTAGTGTCAGACCTGACAGCATGGGCTGTCAAACTTACTATCTCAAGGAACTCACTTTTTATTTAAAATTAATTCTTTGAGGTTGAATCATAAGGTCTTTGTTCTTACATTACCCAGATTGTGTGCTGGGATTCCAGCACTTTGTCAACTTTTTAAGAGTTCTGATTGAGTCATTTGTATCTTCATTTATACTTACTTTTCAATGAAGTATTTCCCCTCTATTTGATTAAATATGCTCAGCTATGTTCATTAAATATGGGAAAATTTCTAGATGTTTCTTACCATGATTAAAATAAAATACTATATTTAAAGACTAGACTAAAAAATAATAATTGAGGAAAAAAATTATCAGTCCTTTTATTCGTCCTCTTCACTGCTAGACAGGCACAAAAATCCTGAATATTTTATTTTGTTGCCCTATTTTCATGTGCGTTACAGATCTATCGCTTGACCACGTGTTTTTCTGTAAGCTGAAAGAAATTGTCACAAAAATCTTTTTGTTTAGAAAAATAATGGGCAAAACTTCAGCATGGTTTAAGTCCTACGAATTTTCACATGGAGGTATGAATATTAACAATGCTGAGGAAGTGCTCAGCAAAAATAGGAATCTGATATCCAGAAACTGAAAACCCCATGCTTGCATCACAGTTACCGTGTGCAGTAGAGTTGCTTAATCAGCCCAAGCTATCAGCATTTGAAATGTTGTCCTTACTACTTATGTTTTGCTTAACTTTCCTCTGGTTCTGACAATACAAACTTCAACTTGCTGAAGCAGTCGTTGTGTGGAGTAACTGTGCTGCTCCAGTAGGAGTAACTTTATTCCTGTGTGCAGAAGTGAGCTCTGCAGTCTTGAACTGAGAATGAGAGATGCCATCTGTGGATTGTCACAGAAAATGTAATGAAATCCCCTGAAGTTTGCTCTGTGTGCTCAGGACAGAATTGTAGGGCTCTAAATTCTTTGTGTCAGTCGCCAGCAGTGTCCCTGGAAGGGTTTGCAGATCGACAAGATCTGCTGTCCCACCACGGAAGGGCGATGGATGAAGTGCGACCCAGCTGCTTGTGGAGCACCTTCCTGTGGTGCACAAGGTGAATTTTTTTGCCTTCCTTCAGAAAGGTTCCACTTTTAGTCTTGAAGTAAAGACAATAGCTGTTGCAAGATCACACAGAAATTTAAAATCTCCTTTTCTGCTTAGGCTGTTTAACAGAACTCATTTCAAGTAATATTAACGTACCTTCATTTAATAAGCAAGTATTTTCATTAGCACATTCCATTTTCATTATGCCTCCATTAAAAAGAACTCTAGAAGCCTTTGCTCTGTGTCCAGCAGTGATGGCAGCAAGTAAGCACATTAAAAAACTGTCACTCAGCCTGTACATTAGGTAATGAAATCAGAAGGTGAGAGACAGGGACTTGGGTGTTTGTCAGCCTCTGACAATTTGAAATCAATAAGAATTTGATCATGTTGAACTATACTCAAGGATCATTTCCTAGCTGGTTTTCCCTCAGCCTTTCTGCTTCAGCCATATTTTCTTTTACTTAGCTGAAAAATAAAGAACTATGCAGCAGAGGGCATGTTGGTATAATTAACAAAGGAGAGTGTATTGAGTGGGATAAAGTTAATGAGGAACAAATTAACTTGTTTATAACTTGCACTGTCCAAACCCAAATATATTTTACTGGCAGGCTTGCAAAGGTAGATTCTTTTCCATTTCTCAGTGGAGCCTGCTTCATGTGAGGGATCACATTAAATAAGAGATTGCTTTTGTGAGTAGAGGTAGGTCAATAGTACCATTTGGAAAATAGAGGTTGTTAATCAGCTTTTGTGGTACAAGATGCACAGATGCTTTGGGAAATTTGGATAAAACAGTGATGGTTATAAAACTCTAAAGCTTCAGCATTAAAATATGTAGTAAAACCTGTTAATTCATAAGTTAAATTGTATTGCTTGTGGTTATGGTATGCATTTAGGTGTTTGCTCTTTATTATTAGGAGTGTCAGGTCAGGGGTGTGTCTTTGTGTTTTACATATGAGGAGTCCTTAATAACGCATGAAATTAAAAATAATACACCAAACTGCCAATATTTGAGAGTCAAGTGTCACACAAGACAGGATGCACATGTTATCTATGGTGGTTGTCTTAACATTTATTTGAATTTTTTTTAATTGCAATTTGCACATATTTCTGATAGGGAAAGAAAAATTAACAGCACTTTAAATACAAAAAAATATACATTTTAGGGGGATTTCTAGAGCAACTATTTGTAGTATTTTCAATCTTTGTACTTTTCAGCCGCTTGAGGAACTCTTACATAGTGACCTCAGCTGAACACAGTAGCACTTTCAAAGGAACATTTTCAGAGAGTGAGAACAGAAAGATCTGAGGATATGAATTCCTCTGAAAAGCAAAATCTATTTTAATATTAAGTATATTTAACAAGAAATAGTTTGCTTTTTCTTCAAGTTGTTTATAATTAGAAATTACTTCATATTTTCACTTTGACGTTCAGCTGAAGAGCAGGACACATTTCAAATCATGAGTGTTGTTGACTAGAATGATAAAGTTTGATGATGAATGCATTTCATGGCAAGGTAATATTAAAAAAAAAAAGGAGTTTGTGGAGAATTAATGTTCATTCCTTAATTATGTTCCTTCCTGTGAGTCAGGCTTTGAGTGGAAGCAGAACTGTTAATGTTGGTGGAAACTTCTGGTTTGCTCAGCAGTACCTGTGTCATGATGGGATGTGAAGCCATCAGTCTTTGGTTCAGACTAAAGAAGAGGATGCAGGATTAAACTTCAGCCTCTTGATTAACAGAATTAATTATGGAAATGAGGATGCAGTGAGCCCATTAAAGGGAACCTTTGCTCTTTGTGGAAGCAACTGCACTATAGGCTCACTTGCTTTGTTGAGATAAAAAATGTTCCCATCTGTTTTGCTGATGTGAGGACAGCTGCAAAGTCCCCCAGAGGGAGGGAGCAGTTACGGAGCACTGAAATCATGGATCTGCAGGTTTGGTGCCCAGCCTTGCTGGTAATTCTGTGAAATTCTGCAAATCAGTCGCTGGAAAATGGATTTTGATAGTGTAGCTTGTAAGTTTGCAAGGTCAGACCCCCTTGAAAATTATGGCAATGGTATAGAACAGAGGACTGCTTCATAAAGAGCAGCCCAGTCAATCCTGATAGTTTTTTCACGTGCTCATTTGTTTAGAGTTACTCTCTGGCAAACGTAAAGGTACCTATTAGTAAAGGTAAGGGAATTAATTTTCTTCTCTCTTCATCAGCTTGCAAGAGGGCACTGGAGTTTGCTAAGACTTGACAAGCAATGCTTAGCATTCTATTGTTAAATGGAAAAATGTGCCCATTGTTACCTTTTCTAATCAGAAGTCTTCTTACCTATGGATGAGCCTATGGAAGGGGTGTCTGGAGGTCATCTCAGTCCAACCCAACATTCACAAACCTGTTGAGTCCATGTTAAGCTCATGTGGGTTTTAAATATTCTAACCCACTCGTGGAACCTGCATTCTTGCTGAGAACAATACATAACAAAAAACTTACTGTTTTCTGAGAGGCACTTGCCACATTATGAGATCAAATCCTTAATTACTGCGGTATTCAGCAATATTTTTTGAAGTAGTTTCTTTGAAAGAACTATTTCAGAACAAATATGTCAAGCAAATAGGCTTCTAACTGAGGCCTGGTTTGATGTTTCAGTCATTCACTGTCACTGCTGAACCTTGATGGTTTCAGTGGCTTTCTTTTATTGTTCTTTACAAATAAGCTAAAATAACATGTTTAAAGTAGTTCAGCTGTGAAGTCATGCTAGTGAACTCAGATTCGGTGTTCTGGAAATATCAGAATCAGTAATTATAAAATGTGTTTTAGTTTCAGCAGTTGTTGAGTTTCCACCATCACAGAAGTAGTTGTTTAGGGAGAGATTGGCTCCCCAGGTGCTCTTTTCTGGCATATGATCACTCAAGACAGCAAAAATAGAGCGAGGTACTGGTCCTTCAAAATGGTCATTTTTAATTTCTGAAACACTGAGACCAGCTGCATGGAATTTCTGCTGCATGATATGGTGGAAAATGAATGAAAACCTAAGGTGGGGACTTGAGTGAATAAAGGGGCTCATTGTTACCCAGGACTACAATGATTGTGTTGATCTCAGCAAAATCTTTTCTATGCCAACAGCAGTACAAATGTTTCTGGAACACCACTTCTTTTTTTCCTTAAAAAAAAAAGGTGATTGTACCTCCTCTTTGGGGATGAAATTATTTCCTTGACAGTTGGCAAAGGCAGAAGATTCACAAGTCTCAGCAACTGTTTTCCTGGTGGAAAAATTTAAGTGAAATGATGAGAACATCTGGCAAAGCTCTTAAATAAAACAGTACTTTGAAACAGAACTGATTCAGTGTATCCTAGGACATTACATCAGTGACATCAGAACAATTAATATTCAAGACGTGCTTAATTATAATTATACTCCACAGATGTTCCACGGGAAAAAGTGGAACGCTGTGCTTTCAGGTTGAGCTCTCATGCAGGCAGACTAATACAGTGGCACTTTACTTTCTCCCTATAAAAAATATTAACAAGATTGACTGCTAAACCAAAATTATGCATGAGAATCTCAGCAGCAGCACTCAGCCGGCACTGGGGATTGTGTAAACAGTGAATATATTGTTTTACTGACTGCATTAGGCTGAAAAATTCTGCACGTGGTGGCACATCCCTGACAAACCCTTTGTGCCTGAGCCTGGTCTGATGTGAGGGTAATGAAAGAAATCAAGGATCTCCAGGCTGAGGGAGGTGTTCTGATACTTTTAGCATTAATCTCTGCGTTGTTTTCTTGGAACCTCTGTAGCATTTACTTGACACCAACTGAAATCAAGAATGTGGCTGCCTCAGTGAGAAAATGACTCCCCAGTAATGGAGTCAGTGGGAAAAAATTGGGATATTAGTAGCCTATTAAAAATTAACAGTATTTAATGGTGCCTTGGAGGTAAAGGCAAGGTTGAACAGGAAACCCTGGGGAGATTTCCTAGCCTTCAGTACTTGAATTAGCAATTTTAGCAGTGAAAGAATTTGGTTTGTATTAGGTGGTTATGAGCTGGGTATAATTCAGCTAAGAATGCAGGATATATGTCATTTAAGTCAGCTGTGAGAAATCATTACAATTTAGTGTTGAAAAGGAGCAGTTGCCAGATCAAAACATGTATAAGCACCTATATTATTGAAGACAAAGATTTTTGTGCCTTCATATCTCCTGTTCTCAAGAAGTTATATTTTATAGGGTAACAAATTCTCAATTAACAGAGTATTAAGCAATACACATTTCTTCTTCTAAGAAAAAGAAGTCAATCAATATTTTTGTTGCTTGCTGAGGTCAAAAGTACAGCTACCACTCTGGATGAAAAAACAGCTTCATGAGGTCCCTTGGGAATCCTGTAAGTGAGTTGAAGTGCAACCTTAACTCATCTGAAAACAAAAAGTGCTTTTACAGGAGATCTGCACTTGAGATTTGATTAAGAAAAAAGGAAATAATGTACTCTGACTCCATCAAGCTTCCAGTGAAGAGCTGCAGTGAACGCACTGCTAGCCCTGTTCCACTCCTATTTAGCCACTTGTTAATTGTGAACAAACAGTTACAGTAATTCATGCTTCTTGGGTAAAATTTATGGGCATAGACATTTAAAGTCCAAGAGTGAAATATACTTCTGAGTTCCAAGAAATGAGGATAAATTATTAAAAACTCCTGATTCCAAACAATTGACAATGTGTCCAGTACTGCTAATTAAAATTACTCAGCTGAGCATCTGATTTTAATTAACTGAATGAGGTTGTGATAGATGTGGTGTTTGTCATTTTGTTTCATTTTTTCATATTGAATGAAACTTCACATTTGCTTTCTCAAACTGTGAGAAAAATAAGTGTTTTAATATTTAAATAGATATCTCCAAAACCACCTTTAAATAGGTATTTCTAAAGCCCCTGTAAATATACAAGGTGAGTTTTTCATAAAACTGAAGTGTTCACTGCATAGAGTACCTTAAGGAAATCCTTTGGGTTTAAAAACCCAAAGAATTAGGGAGGTGGTGTTCCAGCAGATCAATGTTTTTTACTTTCAATCCCCACAGTCTCAGGGGTGTAAAGTGTAGCTTATCTGCTAGGAATATTGTTTAAGTGGAAACTCTTTTCATATACTTGGTGATTTGTGCTGCATTTGGTTCAATATTGAACTAAAAATGATATTTACACCTGTACCCAGACAGGGGTTTCTCAGTAAATTTCTTCCTTAATTTTTTACCTAAGCAAGCCCTAAGATTTATCGATCAGCTTCATGTCGGAATGAGGGGAGAGAAGAAGAGAGAATGCAAAGAAGTATTTCCTCCTTTAACTTTTATTTCTCTTACCTAGCAGTTACTAAACTATGTTTATGCAGAAAATGTTGTGTAATACTGTTTAGTTCTGCTGACTGTGGTTTATAGAAAGGCACTAAAAGCAGCAGGAGTTTCCACATTCCTCTCTTCTCACGCAGACAGCCTTGTGGGGCTTCTCTTTGACTGAAACAACGTGAATTAGGGTTTTGTGGGGTTGGTTTGTGTTTCAGATGTCTCCAGCTCCTTTTTCTCATCACTTTTAAGGTCAGAGAACAAAACCAGTCATTTTCAAAATTGCTGTTTTTTGAGGGGATGAGCTGTTATTAGAGTGGTGGTTTTCCACAAGCTGCTGGGTGGGTTTCAGTCTCACCAAGCTGATCTGCTCAGGTCACTGCTCACAGCACCCTGGGGCTCGATTTTAGAGATAAATCCTGAGGAAGTCACCCTGGGCAGGGCGGGCAGGGGCAGGGGCAGGGCTCCTGTCTCAGGTACTGCTGCCATCCAGTGTGACCTGTACGACAACTCTGTCCTGGACAGTAAGCTCAGTCTAAGCCTGTGGTTTTACACTTGGCAGGTGATTTTAGGCTGGAATATCTTTAATTTGATCCAAGAGCTTATCTGGCCTGCTCTCAAGCGATAACAGGAATCAAGGTTAGTGAGTTTTCTTTCCGCTGCAGCTCCGGTCAGGGCAGAAACCTCTGAGGCTGAATGGATTTTCACAGGTGCTTCTTAATACTTATTTCAGTAGCATTTCAATATAAATTCTTACTTGCCAAAGGAGGAAATGAAAGTCCAGATGTGCCAAAATTCACATGTGGGTTGTCATGCTTGTCAGTCATATAAGCTTGTTGGCATCTTGTAAAACACAGTAGAGAAATGGCACCATTTAGTTTGGAGTTGTCTCCAAACACAAAAGTAATTTAATTGGAGTTCAAAATAAAGGGAAAATATGTGTTGTGTTGTGTTCTGTTGTGAGGTAATTGCAACTAGAGATATTTTAGCTGAAGATTTCTGTAGTGGTGATTAGAAGGCATTTCCTCACTCTGCAAGGTGTGACTGTATCTTTGAGACTCTTGCATAAGATTCCACACCTCCCCTTCCTGTGCTATATGACAGGGACAGCAATTAGCACTAAACTCCAAGTCAATTTATTTTCATAAAAGTAATAATAATGAAGATAATTTCATTTTTGAAAGCAGCTCTGTGAAAAGCCATCTCAGATCGCTGTGTGGAGATCTTGATTATCCAGTGAAGAGGGGCTATTCACAGGAGGGAGTATTAGCACAGCCACATTCCACTAAAAACACTCTGAGTCTTGCCAAGTTTCTGTGCACAAAATGATATGCATGCTGTGCTGATGTTATTAGTTTCCATCCTTCAAGCTGCTGCAGTCCCCTCTGTATAAATCTATCCTGAAGAATCTTTATATGCCAAGGAATATGATCCCTAACCACTTTAAAGTGTGATGCATTTAAAAGGATGCAAAACAAAGTGCGCTAAAATCCAGAAAAGGAGACTGGGCAGATGCCTATTTGAATTATTTCTGTTTCCTATCTGTGAAAATTGAATTGACTGACAGTAGGAAGAAACATTTAACTGGTTTTATTATATTAACTTTTATTTTGTTTGCTTGTCTTTAAATTCTATGGGTTCCATAATCAAAATCTTGAAGTGAAAAGCATCTTGAGACATTATGGAGTGAATGTATAAATTTTAACCCGATTTGAAAAATACTGCTCTTGTTTTCTTTCAAAGCAAAATATTATGTGGCTCATAATGTCATTGCAACATGTAAAAATAAATCACTGTATTAAATTGGTAGGCTGACAGGCCTTTTAGTTCAAGAATTTGTGGTGCCTGAATGACTTCCTGAACAGAACATATTGGATCAGACATATTTTGTGAGTCTGCTTTGCAGCCTGAGCTGTGAAACCATCATCTCAGAGGGAAGTGAGGAAGAAGCTTTGTTCTCTTCCATTTATTATTCCAGAACAGCCAAACTGCATCCACAGCCTCCCAGCTGTCATGTCATCCATGTGTTAAAATGAAAGCACATGGATGTAAATATCATCAATGGATGTAAATACCATCAATGGCATTTGCATATTGATGAAAATGATTGGTCAGGGGGAAGGCAAAATATTCATGAACGCTTGTTGAAAAATTAGTGTTGATCATCAGGTTTTAGTGAATAAATGCACCAGCTCTGGCACAGGGTATTTCCAAAATTTAGGTGACTTATTTTACTGCTTTTCCATTTACAGCCTTTTTTTCCTTTTTTTTAATATTTTTTTAATCTTTCTTTCTTCTGCAGAGTCACCAGATGGAATTGGATCATTGTCTAGATTTTAGGAGTGATATGTGGAAGCCTAAACCACTCCAGATTGTTGCAGGTGTGACTACCCTGATCCTGAATACGGTAAGTGGTGGAAAAATTGAAGATGCAGGAAAAAAAAAAAATCCTGTATCCAGCTAAACAGGTTAGCAGAAGAGAAGACAGTTTTGTTGCCATTGCTCAAGTTTTATTCATGCATCCAGAAAAGTTAATGGTCAGGATATGTAGCTGCACATTTGACACGTTTCACTTGTTTATTATAAATTTAATGTGACTAAACTTTGTTATCTTCTACTTGAGAATGCCACTGGTATGTGATTCATTTTGATCACTTGGTACAAAAGTTTCTCGTAATATAACCCCCATTCTTCATTGTCCCAGATTCTCATTGATACAAATTTCTTGTATCATGAATTTTGTACAGATTCCTGACAAGGTCCCCCATGTCACTAAGCTTGTTAAGGTCTGTGCTGCTCCATGTGGTACATCTGAAATCAATTTCAGTCGCATTTGACCACTGTGCAGATGGAACATTATTCATGCATTAGACTTTCTAAGTGGGGTAGAACAGAACCTTACATTTATTCCTTACAATTGTATCTGCATTTTTGTATTATATATGGTTCAGTAACCTTTTGTGGAAGACCAGAAGATGCCTCTGGAGGCAACACAATGTGCATCAGAACTGATTTATACTGTAACATCTGTCAACTTTTCCCTAGGACCTAGTTGTGCCAGGATACACATGTCATCTTTTCTAATGACTTATCCAAAGACAGAGCTGACCGTAGAAAGAGGTCTAGCACAGGAATGAGTCTGATCCTGCCTGCTGCCATTTTTCCAGGGAATAGTGTTCAATGTGCATTTTTTGGTTCAGGGATTTGTAGCTTGCAGTTTAGAGAGCATTTTGCCCACAGGGTTAGCATTTTTATTAATGAACTTTTGAAAACGGGGCATAGAAATGCTGTTGGAAAATGTGGAAAGCACACGTGCAAAGAACTTTGAAAATATTCCAAATAACTTAATTTTCCTTCTGAAATTTAAAAACCATCCTCCAACCAGCATCCATATCTCTCTGTGTCTCCCAGTAGCAAACAGAAGAGCTCAGAAGAGCCAATGTATTTTACAGCACTGGACTGGAAATGGATCTGTTGAATCTGATGTGAACATTTTGCCTACATGGATCCCGCGTGTCTCCATCATCCTGGATAAGCATTACTCAGAGTGCCAGGTGAGTGACAGTCAGGCACTCAGAGGAATCACCCCAAATCTAAAAGATTTAACACTTACAATTCCCCCTCTCAGTTTTATATCCATTATCCCGTTATTCTAGGGCTGTTTTCTTGCTCTTTATTGAAGTAGAATTTTCATCCTAACTTCAGAATCCTTCCTTCGCAAACACCAAATACTAAAGCACCCTCTGCTATAAAATAATCACATTTTAGCTAGTGAGTTCAATTACTGACAGGAAACTGAAACAATGATCAGATCCACAAATGTTCCTTTACAAAGAAACTGTTCCCAATATTAAAAAACAGTGATTTGTTCACAATAATAAACAGTGATTTCCTCCTGAAGAGTGGATTTGTAGTAACATAATTAATTTAATATCTGCAATATTACATAACTTTTTTTTTAGTTGTGTTGCCTGTGAGCATGAGAAGCATTTTGTCATAAGAAGTCTGATAATGTTGTCTTTTTGTGCTTCAGGTAATCACCAGCTAAATTTTAGCAGTTCTGAATTAAATGTTTAAATGAGCAGGAATTTTCTCTTTTCTTACAGGAGTTGTCAAAATTATAATTTAACATAGAGGAGTCTGATTTTATTCTGCCTAAAAATATCTTTATTCCTATTTATAAGTAGACATACAAACTGTAAAATGACATTTTATTATAATTTTCAATTTCAAATATTTTTGTTAAAAATAGACCAAATAATAAATTTTAGGGCTATCCATAAGGCATGCATAAGTACAAAGTAAAATGAAACTGTAATTTAAGCTAAGCATGACTCCAGTTGTCTTCACAGATTTTAAGTCTGCACCATGTTTTGTGTCTTTTTGTGATGGCTGGCTTTACTGCTTTTATATTGATTCAGTTTAGCAGATTGGCTTATGTGTTAGAATGATTTAGGATTCTGTGTTTTTTATTTTCCAGTTTAGCTCTCTCTTGTATGTGAAAACACTCTGTGTAATTGCAGGATGGGTATTTATGGGTTAACTAGGCACAGCTCTGTTTTAAGGGTTGAGCGGAATGTTGTGGTGTACAGTTCTGTGGTTATTGCAGGATTTGGGGTGAAACTCCTGTTCCACCTGAGTTGCACTGGCTGTTCAGGGGATAGATCATCTCACTTCCTTCTGGCAGCTGACTGTGCTCTAGATAATCTAATATTCATCAGTCCATGGGAAGAAATCTGATCTAAAGAGCTAATTAGCTTAATTAGTGCAGCTATCTAGAATGGGAGGCCTGGCTTCAGTCTCATGTAAAGCAGAGTAAATGTAAAAGAGAAAACTGAGTTTCCTGCAATAGAAAGGGTCCAGGACTTGGCACCTTCCCCTGGAATATGGCAGGGTGAGTGATGGGAGCTCAGACAAGCCTTTTTCTCAGGAACTCTTGGTTTGCTCTGTGCAATTCTTCACTGTGGTACTTAAAGCCAACGTGGCATCAGTTACCAACAGCACTGCCATGAGGTTTTTCTGTTTGTGCATGCTCCCATGGCCTCTGTGATGGAGTTTCCAAAAACACTCACATGCTAAGAAAATTTTGTCAACAGCATCCTTTGGCAGATCAACCAAGTTTCTTCATGTCCATTCTTTATTGCTTATTCATTTTGGACAATGTTAGAACACAGGGACGTTGCAGGATCTTTTAGGGAATCAAAATGAAGCAAGCTTATGGAATCAGAGAGTCATTTAGGTTGGAAAAGACTTCCAAGATCAAGTCCAACCTTTGACTGAGGTTTAGTTGACACGGTGATGTTTCTCCAACTAAACCATTGCATTAAATGCTATGTCCAGTCATTAAGCCATTTTGTTGTAACAATCAAAAAGGAAGTTTATATTCTTTTTTCTTTCTTTTTTTTTATAATCACACTTTTACAAACAGCTGACCCGTGCAATCTAGTATTAGATCATTTAGTGGAAACTAATTTGCCACTTTAGGGCCAAAGCATCATACTTTGCTCAATATCTAGCTCAAAAATCTGTGGAAAGTGAATATATTAATGGCATTCTAACTGTGGTTGCATTTAAATCTGTTAATTATTGCCATTTCTACAACCATCCTTTGTGTTGCAATGCGCAAAAACCAAATTTAAGAAAAATGAGTGCTGTGGGCTTCTCTCTTGTGATGTCCCCAGTTGGAGTGAATAATGGTGCCACATTACCCTCAGAAGGTCAATGGGGTTGGAATGTTGTATGGAGCTGGATCAACCAACACTGAGTTTCCATTAACTCTCTGTTCCAGCTGTCCTATGTACAAATCTTCAGACCAAAGCTGTGGGTGTAATTCCTTTTATTGTTTTGGTCAAGGGAAAGGATTTTTGCCTGTAAGCATTCCAAAAAACTTCTGTGTGGCTGCCAAGCCAAGTGATCTGTCTGGCATTTGTGAGTTAATGAAAGAGCTGCTTTAGCCTTCGAGCTGATTTCAAAACACAGAATCTGGAGAGGAATGTTGCAAATGTAATGTTACCCAAGACTCTCCTAATGAGAATTTACATAAAGAATGACCCTGTGGAATTGCAGCAATGGATGGTGCTGCCATTGTGGAGAATGGAATTGTGTCTCCAGCCCAGAGCAACTTAAAAGTAGGGATTGGAAGGTTTTGGTCTTGGGGGACAAAATAAGTGCTTTTCACTCAAGCCATTCACTGTAGGCTTAAGTAGCTTCTGTAGGTAGCTGCTAACAGAAAGAAAGGCTGAGGTTATTGGAAAATGCCTAATATAGTGGAAAAAAAAATATCCAGGCTTTATTTCATTCTGCCTTTCAGTCAATGGAGAAATAATCACAAGGTGAATGCATTTTTAGGGGACAATAGTACATACAAATAAAACAATAAAACAGTATGAAAAGCAAGGTCTTATGCTTGAAACTTTCCGTATTCCTAGGTGATGACTAATCCAAGTGATTAATCCAAGTACTATTAGAAATTTACTTCTGAGACTGATAGTGTCCACATTGAACCTGCTGTGGTCACATGGATAAACAGAGTGGAAGATACAGAAGGTGGGAGAACAAGGACTCTCCCAGCTCTCCACAGCTGCCAGATGAAGAACTCGATGATCACAGAGTCCCTCTATAGCTATTAAGGAGGAAGATGCACATCAGGAGAAGGGTGCTGGTAGAAGAGGAATCGTGCCCTGCAAGTCCTGCATCTTATTTTTGGCAGTGCACAGGATCTGCAGCTCCTTTTAACTCCATTAAATGCTTGAAGTTTGAAGGAGGGCTCTAGTTTAATAATGTTTCACTCCTATTCCTACCTTGTCAGCTTATGGAACAACTGTTTGCTAATTGCTTTAGGAGAAGAGACAAAAATAAAGGCTGGTATAAAATGCAAAGCAGTACCTCAGAATTACTGGCTGGAATCTTTCGTGACATGTTTGAGTTTCCAGCTGTGTGTTTATATAATGTAAAACATGAAATGGAAATGTAAGTGTACCAAAAATAATCCAAAATTGTTGACAAACTCATCTGGGAGACGTGTGTATACATATATATCTATAAATATATATATATATATATAAAATATATATATATATATAAATACATACACACACACATATATAGATATAGATACATACACACACCAAAGTTCCTGGAGTGGGAATATTTGCTAAATTAGGATCTTACAGTGGTGCTAATTGCAGTGGTCCTGCAATATATCACCATCATTGATGCTGAGAAAATTCTCCCCAGGCACAATGAGGGTTAATGTTTGATATTGAAATAATTCATTTATATTTTCTTAGGTTATTTTTATTTCAGTCTGGAAGTAGAATCAAGGTCCAGGTTAGATTTCCTGGTGCCATGAGCTGTTTGGAGGCAGATTTATGAAAATGGCGGCCTTTTAAAAACACACAGCTCGATCAAAAGAGATTTGTTACCTCAGAAAGCTTTGCAAGTCGTAAGTAATTGCCCACCACCCCTCTGAAAGAGGTTTATAGGAAAATGCACATCCTCGTCCTCATAGAATTGCAAAAAACTGGAGATAGAAATGAAGTCATTTCCACAGGGCCATAAGTTGTGATTGGAATCAGAATTATTCCAAGGAGTTTGTGCTTCCTGCCCGATGCCTGCAGTGCCCAGGCCTGGCTGTCACTGCTGGAATTACAGGCCCTGGGAGCTGTTTCTCCATCGATGATGGTCAGAGTTTACAGCCTCAGCTTATTCAGAAACAAGTTTTGTGCATGAGGTCCCTGTTTTTTTTTTAAATGTGTCCAATGTTTCACTTCTGGATATAAATTGTGATTGAATGATTTGGTTCGGATTGTTTCCAGTGAAAATGTCACCTCTATAAATTGTTCCATGAAATATTTCCATTTCCTTCAGCAAATATCAAGTGTTTCTCTGGTACTTGGGGAAAAAAATTCTTCATTTCAATGAATATTACTGCTTCAAGCAATTGCATGCTGTAATACCTTTTATTTAGCTGACTCGTAAAGGTTGAGGAGAGGATCAGGCTTTCATTTCTTTCTGCTTCTGGTGAAGTAGAAAGTGATACTTTCACCAAGGTCAAGGGAAAAAGGTTTTGATCCTGACTGAAATCAGGGGTCTACAGCTGAAAATGCTCAATTCAGATGAGTTCTGGATTTCAGATTCCAATTTCAGCCGCTGGAATGCTGAAATCCTGGGGTTCCTTGATTCCCGTGACCCAGTTAATCAGCCCTTTCCTGAGATGAATAAGGCATGAAAATAGCAGCTGGCCTTCATGTCTTCCTCAAGGTTCCCACACAGAGCCACTAAAGAGATCAAACAAACAGTTTTGGAAAGCTGAGAGGTGATTCAGTGGCTATTCTCTTTGAGCCATGCCAAAATGGAGCTGCTCCTGCACCTTAATTATCGCTATTTTTGATGAATGTAGACCTTAAGCAGCACCTTCTGTGAGGAACTTTTAGCACAAAGAGGCTCACCAGAGCTTGCCTCTGGCAGGAGAAGGTTTATAGCTGCTTCTCAGCATATTTGAAAGAAGATTATTGCTGCTGACGCATTGCAAAAAGGTAACATTTGTGTGCATCAGTGACTTAATTGCTTTCTATTGTACCACATCCCATAAAATGACAAACCTCATCAATAAAAAAATGCAGTAAAGGAGGTACTTGGGGATTTGTCTAGCTGTGGGGAACTGGAGGTGCTTAATAATGTTGAGTAGCTATTTCCAGTGGCAGGTAGGAGGAGTTGCTGCTTCTTATTGGAAAACTGCAGATTGTGCATGATTTTTTGATGTTTTTTTTCCTTCTTTTCTAATTTCCCAGATAAAGAAAGAACTCAGTCATGACACCATTAAAAAAAATAGAAATAAAAATCTATTCAGAAGCGAGCAAATAAAAGACAAATGCTGGGGGAGGGGGAAGAGAATTTTTGAGAAATTAACACGAAATTTTGTCCAACCTGTATTTTGGGAGGGCAGGGGGAACTCTTACCAGCAGAGAGTTAAATCAAAAGAGATTTAAACTCATAAGAGATTTAAACCCATAAATCATAAGAGAGTTAAACCCATTAGAGACAGAAGGAAGGAGCAGTGCCCGGTGAGGGCTGGTGCTTGCCAGGTGACCCTGGAGGTGAAGGCATCTGGCAGAGATGGGATGGGAGGGGTTAACGCCCCTGTGCAGCAGCACCTCCAGCTCACTGGCACTTAAACTGCCTTGGTGATCTTGTTAACAGCTTTAATTTAGTCTTTTTTCAATTCCTATAAACACAGTGCTGTTGGTTCTCTTCAGCTGTGACAAAATGGGACAAAGTAGTCCAGCCTGGGGGAAGTCTCAACAAGGGCACAGAGCAAAGTGTGTTTCCATGACCTGTGACTTCCTTTTTTTTATTCCTTTTAGCAAATCCAAGAACAAATACAATTTTCTGTTGAAGTGCTGTTAAATACACTTACCAAGTGTGTTCATACTAGAGGGGTAAAACATTGTACAGAATAAAGAAAATAGAATAAATTCTCATCACCAGTTTCATTTAAAGATTGTTTATGGTTCTAATTACTTCAGATGTAATTAGTCATATTCTTTTCAAGATTAATAGGAATAATCCTGTTTATTGAAGCTTCTGTTCTGATGCCTGTAAATATGCATCTATGACCTAGTTCCACCAGAAATAAAGCATTCTTAATGCTACATTTTTGCCTGCTACAATTAGTGGTTTTTAAACTATAGAACCTATTTCTCTGAATAAGACTTACAAAATTTTGCTTTCATAATAATGTTGTTTCTGCTACAGGAAAATATCAGGTGTTCAGGAATGTTCTTTTTTCTCTAGAAAAAAAAAATAGAACATTATAAAGAAGCAGAGAATTAGGGAAAAAATGGAGCATTTGTATTATTTATCCACTAACATGTGTCTTTACATTTAGGACAGGAACTCTTCTGGGCATACATTTAATAGATCAAGAAGAACTCACTTTGGAGTGGATAGATTTCGAGGTACATGTTCTGTACCTTTAACCTTTCTTTGTTAAAGCAAAATTAATCTTTCCTTCTTCAATTTGAACCAAAGGTTACCATCTGTACCACGGCAGAAGCGTGATGAAAAGTAGAAAAGGCAACAAAAAGGGATATTGAGAAAGCAGGCAGGGCTGAAAGCCAGCAAGAGCGCTGTAGGTATTTAACTTTGCTGTTTGGCTCCAGAGCTGATCTATCCCTGTGCATTTCTATAAGTTCTGTAATCTCCTGGCCTCAGCTGATCAGTGAATATGTGGAGGCAGAGGCAGGTGGAGGTGCCCCAGGGCTCACTCGGTCTGTCCAGCACTATGGGGTTGTGTTCTCCTCCTTTTTGGAGAGGTTCCTTTCAGCCAAGCAGGCTCATCCTGCTGCTGTTTCCAGATTTCCTCTGCTCTGATGTGGGTGGGTTTGAGGTTTGTGTTTTCACAGTGAATGGGTTACAAATTGACCTACACTTTCACTGAACTCCAAAAAAAAAAAGCCCTGTTAATATTACATTGTTATGGGGCAGATATGAAAGTTGCTGTTGGAATTAAAATCCATAGCATTCAATGATTCTGCATGTTGATTAATTCTGTTTGTCAGATAATGCCTCTAATTTTCAGAGAGAATTATGTCTTCATTTAAATTTGTCTGAAATACTGAGACTTTATGAATGTTATAACAGATAATTAATGGAAAGAGTTGCTCATTGTTTTCTTGCTACTTGCAAGCTTCACTGTACCAATTGCTATTTTACCAGACTTCTACAAATATTAAGAGTTTGTTCTTTTTTTCCCCTGAAAACACATTTTTTTTGATTACATTAATTTTTGGGTATATTGTCAAATCCTCTGCTACTTTTGTGGTGATTATCAGCAGTAGGAATTCTTTTGGATGTAAAATAACTTTCAAATGTGTGACTTTTTAGGTAGCAGACAATGCTTTTCTGGCTGCCTCCTGTTGCTCTGAATTAACTTCAAATTTTTAAATCAAGGACTTTAGGAAGGCTGCCCTTACATAAAGTAATCACTGATGAAACTACCATTGATTAACTGTTGGGCTTTCATTGATTGCACATTTTCAGTTCCACAGGAAGATTTCAAATTTTATTTGTGTAGTATTTCTAAACCATAAAAGAGCATTTTGTGTACTGTATGCATTATGGCATTATTGTCAAATGTAAATCAGGAAGAGGGAAGAAATTTTCTTCCCTTGAAGTGCCAGGAATTTTTATATACTTCGTTCCAGATTTGCTAAAATAAGTTTTTTATGCCATTCTCCAGAAATGGATGCATTCAGCCCAGGTCCCAGCTGGGTGCTGTTGGTCTCTGCCATCTGGAAGTCAGCAAGGAGGAGCTTTAATAAGTGCAGGGGAACATCTGAACTCGTGTCCTTTTCAGGTGAAGCTACAGGTCATGCAGAGACCTTCAGATCCTCTTGTCCATCTGCCAGCCCAGCTCCAGCCCATCCCAGAGCCACATCCAAGGTCTCCTCTCCCGGCCCTCCTGGGATGAGCTGTTTCTCTGCATCTCTTGCTGTCCAAAATGATTTCACGTGGATGTCAGCTTATCCTTTTAGAGACCTCAGCACTGCTGTGTGGAGAGAAGCAAGCAGCTGACCTTATTTTCATAATTATCTTATTTTCACATGCCCTTTTTGCACAATTCATACCCTTATTTTCACAATTATCTAATCAAGGTTAAGCCAAGGAGTCCCCTTTAACTCACACCTCCCACATCTGGAGTGCAGCTGGCTTTCTCTGCACTTTTGAGTCCTGGGCATCGTTTTCCTCAGCTTTTTGATTCAGGTAATTATTTTGCAGCCTCCCAGCTATATCCTTGGCTCTTTGCAGACTCCTGCTCCAACGGAAGGCCAAGATTATTCTTTTCATAGGAGCAGAACAGGTTGTGTCACTAATAAATGCAGGACTCACACTAATGCTGACAAATACCGACAGGGAATGGGGTCATGTGTTCCATCCTGGACTTGCAGAAATGAACTTGGTTTGTGCCACTTCATTTTCTTCACTTTGGTTACAGAAATTCTGCTGCCTTTTTGAGATTATTCCTGTCCTGTGACTTGTGGGTGTGAGCAGAGCTCTCCAGTGTGCCCATTACTTGGAATTAGGTCTTTCAGCCAGGCTGCCTCACTGGTGCTGGTTGAAATTCCACCTCGTGTACCACCAGCTACAAACACTCCAGTATATTTATTATTTTGAAAAAACATTTATTTATTTTCCATCTTCACCTTTCTGTATTTTCTTTTCAGAAGCTGGCCTGTTCTCACAGCAGACCAGGAGCAGTAGCAAGGTGCCTGCAGCTGAAGAGCATTCCAGCATGTTCCAGAATGCAATGGAAGGGTTGTGTTGCAAATTGGATTTGCAGGATGCACTGTGGGTGTATTTCTGAAAAAAAAATCAGAAGGAGTGGCTTTGACCAGCCCTTGATCATGTTTCTACTGTTTGTGGGGATTCCATTCCACTGTGGCTTACTTTGGACATGGTCTTGGTTTTTCCTCTCAGGCAGGGACATATCACCAGTTTTCAGAAAAGTAATGGATGAAAATTAACAAATGAAAACTCTAAATAATTCACAGTGTTGTCATACAGGTATGTGAGATCACATTTAAGGGATTTGGAGATTTCAGATAGGTGATTTTTGGTGATAGGAACATGTGTTCATTGGGCTGTTATGTGATGCTCACCTGAACTGATAAAGGGTGACAAAAAGAGATAGATTAGCTCAGAGAATTGTGCCACACAGCACAGAGAAGGTACAACTACAGTTTGTTTGGGGTTTTGTGCTTTTTTTCCCTAGGAAAAGCAAGGAAAACAGTGAAGTTACAAGAAAACAAATAGAGGTGTTGGTTTGCAAAAGCTAAATAAATAATGAGCAGCTCCCAGCTGCGCAGATTTTATTATTGAAAGAACAGATTTTGTATTATTGGGTTGGCTTAAACCCTTTTGTTTCATAATTTATGGTAGAACTTTATAGTTAACACTTGTATAAGGGAAAGAGTTGCAGAGATTTATGACTTTCAAAACCACTTAACGTATTTTGGCAAATAGTGTGGAGCAACTATCATTTCAAATAATGAAGATACTTAAATAAGGTAATAGATTATTCCTGTTATCATGTTACTGCATATATTTTGCCCAGTAAAGTTGACATGAAATGACAAATTTATTGTAATCTTCTTCACAAAATTTTATTGCTGTAATTTGTAGCATGGTTATAAACTTGTGACTGCGATGGAAAAAAGATGCTGGGAGAAACTTTTAAAATCAAATAGAACTGAGCCTGTTTGCATATATAAAATTATGGTCATATTTTACAACTTTTCTTTATTTGAACATACTGGCTTTGGCAGATTGTTAATTTTGCTTTTAGGATATGCAATCAAAGTTTAAAAAAATGTTTTTATTGAGACTATTAGAATCAGAATCTTCTACATGGGGCTGGTAAGTCACGTTTTTCTTAAAGTAGTTACAGTCCAGAGCTGAATTGCTAAATAGTATGAGAGGTTTCTAAATAGAGTAATGACTTTATTATTCAAAAATATGTGGGAGAAAGCTTAAATTGGAGAGATTATACCTTTCCAAGTGCACTTACAGAAGAGAGACATTAATTAACTCTCATAAAATGTCTCTGATTTCTCAAATCTAGCAACTTTAAAACAAAAAGTCTGACATAAGAAGTGATTGTGCAGCATTTAATTGTTAGTTTCATAAAATATGTGGGAGGCAGAGGAAAAATTGGGCAGAAACACATAGAGAGTACATGGCTTTGAGTACCTGAATCATTTGTTTCACTTATTTCAAAGTATATTTATAGCACAGTCTGCAGTCAGTAACAACAAATCTACTCTGTGAGAGAGCATTTGGAATTAATTGCATTAAATAATTATTGCTATATTCTGAATCATGAATTCTTAACCAAGTAACCTGCTTGTATGCAATGATGCTCAAGGACTTAACATATATATTCTTAGTCCTCTCAATCTACAGAATTCTTTAGCATTCTACAGTACTTAGTGAAGCTTTTTCAGAGTGATGCCTATTAAAAATAAATGTTAATGTTTCAGGAAAGTGCAGATGTTTAAAGGTGATTCACGGTTTCTTTTATAAAAATGAGAATTGTGTACTGCAGGACGAGTTCAGGAAGTATGAAAGCACTTTACAAAGGAAAGAGATTGAGATTGGTGTAAAATATTAAAGCTTTATACTGACAGATCTGTTTTTATTTAAATTTTTATTGAATTTTTTCTTTGAAGTAACAACAAGAGACACATACTGTTGGCAGATAAACGATGCTGTGCTGAATGAGTGGCTACTTAACCCTAGAACTGTCAGACACCATTATTCTCAATGTCAAGGAGCTGGAAAGCTTTATGCAATGTTTTCTGTTCTTCAAATTAAATTGGTCAAATTTCTGTTCTTTTATACATTTCCATGCCACAGCTGCATGTGATATCTAGACTGGCTCAGCAGGGAGTGCTGAATTTGGCTCTAGACTTGCTTACAACATGAAGCCAAATTATGCTTCAGGTTATCTTGAAAGCTCAAGCAGCAGAGCCTGAAGCACTGATGTTGTTCTCCTTCTGCTTTGAGCTTTAAAATCTCCTGATATCTGAAGCAGCCATGCTATTGTCCTAATTAGTAAATATAACAATGGAAACATCTCTCAAGAGCACAGAGTGTGGGTCTATGAGTGCAAGACTTTGCAATATGTGAGATTCTGCTTCCAGGACTGATATTTACCCGTTAAAATTGGGGACATATCTGTGGTTCAAATTAGGGGTGGGCATTATGTACATTTCTGATGCCTGCTGTCACAAAAAGCTGGTGTATTCCGCTAGTATTGACAAATATTTCAGTATTTGGGTTGATTTGATACACACCTGGTGCTCAGGTGTGTATCATGGGAACCTTCATGAGGATTACTCATTTAAAGTCATTTGGCATCTTCTTGGATGATGGTTGTGATAGTTCATTCCAGCAATCATTCTCTGTTCCTTTATTTGCTTTTCCCTCACACTTGGCAGGCATTCCACTCACGTTTTGAGGTTCAAGAACACCATTCTTTTACCTTGAAGTTCTGATGTTATCTTCTAATTGATCCTTAAAATGATCTGATCAAAAGCCCTGCATAGATTCTTGTAATAAATTCTAACATGTTCTCTTCATTTGCTCACATCCTTCATTTATTTCTCAAGAAGAAAACTCATCACATCAGTGAAATTATGAAAGAGGGTGCGTTTTAAGACCTTGAGAAATCAAGACAGAGGTGTGGGAACTGCCATTTGAGCAATCCCTGTCGGCTTCATCACCAATTTCCATTTCAGCTGCACAGAGTGCTATTGAGTAAATTCCTTGATTGCAAACTCATAGAAACCAGTGGGTTGTGTTTAATCTGAGAATAATTTCACAAGGAATTGTGCTCAGGTAAGAAGTGTGATGGGGTGGTCAGAGCACCAGCATGTTTATGATGTGGAAATTGGTGACAATGGCCACAAAGAAGTTCCAAAACTGATGAGGAGAGGCTCCTGCACCAAGTCAGTCCCTTCCCATTCTCCATACCTGATTCGCTCTTTTTTAATTATAAAATTGGTGGGGAAAGAGTAATTAATGACAAGTGGTTGCTTCAACCATTTTACCACTAGAGGCGGGGACAGAATTTTCCCCGCTACATTTTCTGATTTGCTCTGCAAAATGGTGAAATGCTCTGCAAAGGCAGAGTTGTGGTGGTTGAGAGTTGTGCCTGAACAGCAGGAAAGGAGAAAACAGGTGCTAAACAGCAACAATTAGCATATGTATACCAACTGATGAGGTGTTAAACACAGCCTCATGCAGAGGTGTCAAAACCCTGGCCAAGAGATCTGTTAGAACCTGTTATGTGAAATAACACAGATGATAGAAACCACAATGGAACATAAAGGGCTTCAAACACCAAATGTCCTGGTCACAATCTCGGCAACTCATTTAGCTGGACATGTGTTTTCAGGAGATTTGCAGCGTGTGTACACTCAGAACCAATGCTTTTCTCCTGAAATGAGAAATGAATGGTAAAGTATCAGATAATTTTGTAATTATTTCAAAACAAATGATTGCTTCATTTCTGCTATGCCAGTGTAGCCTTAAAATTCGATGTCATATTTTCTTTTGTCACTTCTATCATTTACTATGTGTTTCTTTTTTTCCTTTGCTTGCAGTGAAAGCTGGAATGTAAGATTTAGTGTTCTTAGTTTAAATTGTTGTCATGGTCCGCTGCTTTTCCCACTCTGAAATTATCGGGTTCTATTAGAGACTGTGATCCTCTCTTTCATTTTTATGCCATATATTCTTTATGATCATTTAATGAATGCACTTAACAGTAATACATGGGAATCTGATAGTCATGCATCTTTCATGATTTTTTCCCTTCAACTTTTGCTCTCCATTTCATGCCCCAGGCATGGCTTGAACTTTTTTCCTTCCTATTATCAATATAACCTTCATTGTCTCAGTTTTCATGTTGTTGTCTTCAGGAAAACTGAAGGATACAGTCCCCAGTAGAAGAGCTTGCTACTTCTGACTATTAGCATTTATTCTTTGTAATATCCAAGTATTTTCAACTACAATAGAGTAAAAAAAGTGTTATTAAAATAAGATACTGCTTTCATTTTTTTGCCTCCCTTCCTTTCCCTACTTTTTTTTTTTTTTTTTTTTTTTTTTTTTTTTTTTTTTTTTGGTAGTTTTATAGTTTTATGAAAAGCGGAAGAGTTAGAAACTGCCAGTCACCCAGAAGATTACTCTGGATGGTATTATGAGAACTGTTCTCACAACGAGACACTTCATTAAACTCTTCCTCTTGCCAACCCTCACTTGACAGTAGCCCTGTGCATGAAAGCCAATCACCCTCAATCACCCAATTTTTTACTGTTGTTATATAAACAAATGTTCGTAAAAATCTTAGTGCTGGGATTAATTTGTGAGTATCTTTTGGAAAATGTGAAGACCAGTCTCTAAAATGGTCTTATCCCATCTGATCTTACCTGGCCTTGCTTTGTGCCCAGGTGAAGCCTCCAAGCAGATTCTGGTGATAATATCAGTGTTTTCTTGCCCCGTGGTGGCTTTTCTGCCTGTTTGACTTCTCAGCATCTTGAAGATGTTCCCAAAGTTGGATAACAGGAGGTAAGCTGAGGAATGGAAGAGTCCCTGTGAGAACTGTGGGATTCAAGCCAGCATTCTGCTTTAGATCATCTATGAATCAAAGGCATTATCCAGCATATTGTCAGTTACACTCTAATCTCACGATAAAATATTACAGTTATGACTGCAGTAAATGAGAGGATAATAAAGTTTAGATGTAGGAATGCTACACTGCTCAGCATAGTTCTTCTCCACCCTAAATGGCAGGCAAATATTCTTTATTATCTTCTTTATTTACATTGTATGTTGCGTGTTTCAGTCAGCTCATTGCAAAGAGACAGATTCTGGTGGTGCTGGTCACACCTGTATCTCACTGATTTTTGCACAGTGACTGAGGCAATGAGGCCTCTGTTATTTTTCACTGACTGATTATTCCCAGTTGGCAGCAATAGCAGAAATTTTTAAGCATCACCTTTTGCCCCTTTGCTCAGCCACAGCAAGAAGGGATTCAAGGGAAGGCTCAGATGCAGATTTCTGATTTTACCACCCTTGAGGCTCATGGTGAGTCAGCTTAACCTGCACAGAAAGGTGGAATTTTATTGGACTTTACACTGAGCTACAGCCTTAATGCAAAACTCATGCCTTAGAAAAAGGGATGTGTATTTACAGGGCAGGATATGCTGAGTTCTTTTTTATTTTTCTTTTACATTATTTTAATTATTTTAAGACTTTGTCAATTGATGATGGAGGAGCTATTCATTGCCATAAGTTTGCCACATTCCTGGCTGATTTTCCAGGTGCTAACTGAGAATTTCAGAACTGAAAGCATATCATGTTACAGACCCCTTATATAAATCAATTATTATAAAATTGTTTCAGAAATCTACTTTCCTGTAGATTCAAAATTAATTAACACCTTCAAATTAATTAGATTTCTGAAAATATGGTGAGGTGGGCAAATTTTGCTGCACTGTATTATCTGAAGGCTAAGTGATTTAACTGTTTAGTCTCATGTGAAAGAGAAAACTGAAAAGAAGAAAAAGGAGGAAAGTTACATGGTACTTTTCTACAATAACTTATTTCTTTTATTAAAAAAAATAATTGCTTCTTGATTCTTATGGTCCCTGAACCATTATAGGGGTTAGGATTTCAAGGAAAGTAGACAATAATTTTATCCAGTGCTATGCTTCTCTTTTTGTTTAGATTGTTAGTAAATAATGTGGATACAGAACAGATTTAGCACATTTCCAACACAGCATTGAAACTTTCCTCATGAGATGGGTCTGGGATTTTGGGAAGGGAATGAGTACCAGATGGTGTTCATTAGTGTCCACTCAGATAATAGCAGAGCCACTCATTGCCAGTAGGCCTTGAGACATTAAATAATAAATCTTCCTTGTTACTGTGTAATTAACTGTTAAAACGTTAACTGAGGTCTCCTTGGATGCTTTACATGAGATTTAGAATAAGGGTAATGGAGTTTGGATGTTTTCTCCCAGTTACTGCAGGAAATCTTGACTAGTGGATGGCTGAAGATTTGAGACACCTTACAGAGGGTGGAGAGGATTAAATAAATTAATTAGCCTGCATTGAGCCATTGGTGTTTCGGGATGCTTTCCTGCACAGACTGCAGTTGGGATGGCCTTAAACCCTCTTGTGAGGGAATTTATCAGCAAGGGCTTCTTCAGCACAGCTTCTCTGTATCACTGCAAGGTTTAATATCTCATTTTTCCAATAATAGGTCACTTTGTTCCCACACATGTTAACCACAAAGTTCATTTTCTCCTTTCTGGTTGCGTTAGAGACGTGAGGCAAACTTCCCAACAAATGGAACTGACTAATGTTCAAAATCTGGTGTGAGGGAGTTGAATTTTCATAGCTTAATTAGTGTCAGCAGGTTGCCAATTAATTAATGGAATTCTTTTGTGCTATCTCCAGCTGTATTTAATTAGACTGGTTATAGAGGAAAGAAGGCTACTGTATGAATTCAGCGAGGCGATGAAGCTTTTTCTGGAAATTGTGCTTTACACCTTGTTAAAGGCATTTGGTTTCCTTTCAAATCCTGAATTCTTCACATTCTGCAAATGAGGACAGTGTGTTCTGTCAGCGAGTAAGTGGTTAGTGGGGTTATTAGCTTTATGATATGACATGGAAGTATTTCTGGATTACAGTGTTTTAGACAAACCGTTGAAGTTCACGAGGAAAAAAAAAACAACAGTGTGATTAATTAAAAATGTATTTGTTAAGATCCAAGCTAGCTGCTGATAAAATCCAACCTAGAGATATGACATTTTAGAAGAGGTCTGCATTAAATTACAGCATGGAAGACCAGATCTTTCTTTTTTGTTTTTGTTAATTTAAAAGACTTTAAAAAATAATATTGAAAAGTAGCAGGCTATGAATTAAACTGCTGCACAAGTCAAAACTTATTAGAAACACCAGAATATCTATATTGTTGGATTTATAGTAACAGAATTTGCATCTTAGGATAAAATAAACTTTTACTATCTCTCCACAGTTCATAGTTGGCTTCCCAGTTACTCCCAGCAGAGCCATATTAAATATAGTGATTACTGTCAATTTTGTTTAAAATAGAAAATTTATTTAAAACAAACAAAACCAGAAACAAAATTACAGAAAATTAACTAACCAACAAAAAATGACAGAAGAAAATAAAATGTAGGAACTTTTTGGTAATAAAGTAACAATTATTATCACAGACATCTTTCTTCTCTTAATTTTCTAGCAAATTTAATCACCAATTTTCTGCCTTTTTCTCTTTCATACTTAAGCACCCTTTATGGTTATTCCAGTTCACCATAAATGGAGGGGATGACCCTGGGCTTTGATAACAAATGTGGAAGATTTCAGTGTTTTGGTGGACCTAAGGTTTCAAACGTTAGCAAAAGGCTTCATTTTGTGAAAATGGTCCTTGAGACCATTTTCAAACACAAGAGTACTTAACTCCATTTTTTTATTGAAAAGTGATAAATCAAATAAGTGTGAGTAAAAATACACCCCTGTGTTTACAGAAAATTAAATTTAAGGTGTAGCTTTATTTCCTTTCCCAGACTTAACTGTGCATCACCACGCTCTCTGAACTGTGAACGAGGGGTGGGATATTTATACAGCCCGATGCCTGCAGAGACAAACCTGAGCCCATCATTTGACAATCACAACATAAAGAGCCTCAGATCAGGGTTCAGTTATCACATTTAGGGGGTCTGAGCACACGTCTGCCTGTACCTGCTCACACAGGCATGGGCAGATCCCAGATTAGAATGGCTTTTTAATGGTTTTGCTGAGCTCTTTCATCTGTATTGAGGAAAAAGAGCCATTCCATTGTAGAAAGTGCCTTTCCATATTTATGTATCCATGCTAATCTCTGCAGGATCATGCCAAAACATTATTGTTTAAAGAGCATGTGCACAGCTGGGAGCAGCTATTTACTTCCTGTGCATTTTGTGATGATCTTGTCAGTTCATCACTGAGTTCCTTGGGCATCTCCATCCAGGTGCACTCAAATTGCAGTCACTGCAGATTACATCCTTACCTTGGCAAAGCCTCCTTCCTTCTGTACCAGCACAAGAGCTCCAGCTAACTAGAAAATTCACTCCACTGATTTTTTAATATTAAACAATACAAGCATTGAAGGTATTATTTATATCTCTTAGCAAGGGAGAGTAATGGAAGGAACACCCTGCATGACTGAATCCAGTCTCCTACTGGTGCAGCCAGGCATAGGAGAGGGATTGTAAAATAAATTGATCAAGCTACATCTCAAAAGCAGTTAGGATCTGTATGTTGACTCTGCTGTTTCAGGATGCTGGGATGCTGCTCCAGAACAACACAGCCCCAGGAACTTTCATTTCACTTCAATTTATTCGTGTACTCATTGACCTTCATATGTCTCAGTGCCTTCAAGAGGAGCATTGCAGTTCTTGCTGTATGGAATCCCACATAGCTGATTCTCACTTAAAAACTTCAAGTTTTAGGCCTCTTTAATATCTCTGTCAAACTGTTTCCTCCTGTGCTGCAAAGTGTGATGAAGCAATGTGGAAATGGCTGGAGCAGAAGGGTGTGTTTTAATTCCTCCTCCTTTAATAATTGTTCACTCTACAAATGCTGGTGGAGATCCCTCTCAAGTGTTAATACACAGAGCCCCTAAAACCCATTGTTTCCAATTAGGTGAGAAAATCATCACTTTTGGACTTCATTCAAAAGCCATGTGTTTGTAAAGGAAACAACTTTCAGGTGCTGCTCCTCACGATTTCTATAACTGGCAGTCCTTCATTTGCAAGCGGTGTTGTGATCACAGGTAGGCTGATGCATCTCTGCTGACTGCAACCAAATTGATCTTGCTTAGGCCAGCATTTAATTTGGCTTTCTGCTGCAAAGGTCTAGGAGCAGAGTGCTAATAATGTATCCACTAAATCTGTTCTTTATAGTTCAGTGGGGAGCTAGCTGACTCTTTTATTGTGAGAAAGACTTGTACTTAAAAGTTAAAGAGGCAGCAATAGCTTTTAGGCCTTCCATTTAAGTAAAATCCACCTCTTGGCATTTATTTGTTTTATGTTATAACTTTATATGCTCTAGAAATGAAGGCTTATTAATATATACCTAGTCAGAGAGAGAGAGGTGACTTATCTAAGTATGTATTTTGTTCTCATTTTTAAATAGAGTTGAATCTGAAAAGACATGTGGCTTTTTAGAAACCTTGTTGGGTTTTATTTTAGAAAAATTTTGGAGCAGAATTACTCAGTGCTGCATGTGCCTGACGCTGCCTTTATTGGAGTGACTATGATGTTATTGTGTTTTCAGATCTCAGTAAAGATTATGGTGGTTGTTTTGACTTTATTACTAAGTCATGGAGTGCCATTTCAGTCACTGTGTTTGGGAATCATGCAGAAAACTGCAGATTAGGGGGGAGGCAAACTGGAGTTTTCTGTGTAAAACAAAGCTTTTTTTTTCTTTTCAAAGTAAGAGAAGAGCAAAAAATCTGTAAAGGGCAAAAATCTGCTCACGCTCCTATTGTGAAGAGCTGCTTGGATATATGAACATATTAAATGTCTTTCCAGATGGTCACTGCTTTGCTCTGCTATTTCCATGTTTTGTTTGATTGTCCTGCCCACGGCAGTGAAATGAGTGTGTAAAGGTCTGAGGCTGAGCATTTCCTCATCAAAAGAACCAGCTGAAGCAATGCAGCTCACAAAAGCAAAACAGGGGAGGGATCCACTTAAAGGGTTGTGTATCAGAAGGCTGGGGCTGTTTACTGGTGATATTTACAGATTATTTATTTAATTTGCAGTCCTGGCTGCTTTGACAGTGGCTATAAAACCTGCACATGAACTGAAAGTCCAGTGACTTCCACTCACCACACTTACTCAGGACAGATGGCTCCATATTATCTCTCTATTGCCTATTTTAGTCTCTGAATCAAACATAAATGTTGCATTTTTTAGCTCCTGTGAGATTAAGGGAGAGAATTCATATTTTTCTTCTTAATAAAGACTTTATTTTTGTGCATGGTTGTAACAGCAGCGTTAGGTCTCCTTATCATATCCTTCCTTGTCTTCCTAAACATTGTTATTTTGACTTCATCATTAGCACTGAATGGCAACAAATACTAATATAAATTTGTACAGGTCATCAGTAGTGTTCTTAAAGATATTTGATGAAATTTTGTAAAAAACAGTGCTAATAGGATTGAAGTTGTGTTTAATATACAAAACTACAAATCCAGTAACTCTCCTTTTAAAACTAAAAAAACCAGCCATTCCCTTTACTGTTATAAAATTCTCAGAAGCTGGATTAAACTGACATGTTATGTACATGGTTTGTTCTGAGTTAGAACTTTTCCACAGGTGGCAGAATTTCAAACCAAAAATGGAAGCAAATGGTCCTTCCCTCTACAGTCTTTATCCGTATTGGTGACAAACATGGGATGAATTGGATTTTTTTGTGCTAAACTGCTCTTTCCTCTGCATGTTCTGGATGCATTCTGTGCAAAACTACAAATAATATATATTTAAAAAATTCCAAGTGCTGCCAAATAACTTCTGATTTTTGTGCTTGATTATGAGTGGCTTCCTTCTTCCAAAATATAAAATCTCCTTCCCAAATGTCACACAGACTGTTTGGTATTTTAGCTCCAAACCTGTCACATTTCTATTTTCTTCTACCTGATGAGATTCAGACTGCCAGATTTTGCAAATATGCTTAAACAAATGAAAAAGAAACCATAGAGAAAAGACTGCTTATTGAAGAAAGCAGCTCAGGAGAATCACACCTCTAATCTGACTGAAAGACCCACATGAGAGGCATTTTACATCAGTTCTAAGGAACTAAACTGTCTCAAAATCCAGAAGGTTGCAGTTCTGTCGTGGGCACTGAAATTTGGGTGAAAAAATGACAGTAAAAGTGCTTTCCCCGGTTTCTAAAATGCTGTTTGGCAAACACTGCTAGTCAGTGTAAAGCTGTTGAAATGCACTATTTCTTTTTTTTTTTTTTTTTTATTTTTAGCCCAACTGGCTCACCAGTTTTCAGTTTCCTGCTCAGTTTCTCTCTGGAGGAGAAGTGGGGGATGAATTTCTGTGAACCCCTGCAGGCAGCAAGACCTGGACCAGAATGGTGCCTCTGGCTGTTCCAGGCTGCTCCTGGTCAGGCTGTTGCCCAAAATTTCATAATTTTTATGGTCTCTCTGCTCCTCTGGGCTCTTCAGCATTCTACTCGTGTCCTCTCCATGTTTTTCCTGCTCTTCATCCATCCTTCCTCACTGGTTCCTCCACTGCTTCCATCCCCCATGGAGATCAGCTTGTTGGGGATTTGGTGGCACGTGGGGGTTTCTGATGGTTCCTTTCCATGTGCAGGTGTTTGAGATGATAATTCTGCTCTTTCAGTGGCTTCTGAATGGAGGCATGGTGCCTTTAGCAAGTTTTGACTGGTTGCTGTGTTGTGAGATGGATTAATTGCTCCTGAGCTTCAGAAAACAGGTGCCTTTTATTTTTTTTTGGCATCTGGTCCTCCAGCTTGGAGCCAAAGTGCTGCAGAATCATCTATCTGGGAAAAGGGATTACGTGGTGATGTAATAAATGAGGCAGTGCTCAATCTAACCACGAGTTTGATGGGTTTTATGCAGATGAGCACTAACCTGTGTTTCATGGGTCATTAATATCTCAGTTCTGAAGACCTGCTCATGTGACTTAATTCTACAAACATATATATATATGTATATATATATGTATATATATACAGTGCCTCAGTCTTGTACAGAAGATAAAAGAAGAGGTTCTGATGATGTGGATAACTTGGGATCATCTGAAGCGATCCAGATAGATTCTTGTGCATGGACCCCACCTTGCCAGGCTGGAGTAAGGGGGTGAAAAATAGAGAGGCTGCACCTCTGGGAGCAGCTGCTTTTGGTTTCATTAATAAGCCCTTTCAACTTGCAAGACAAGTTGCAAAGGTTATTGAAAGAAAATGTTGGTCCTGATTTGTGGCTGCTGACTAAGTAGATTTCTGTCTGTGTATCGGAGTTTCCATTAGTGTCAAATTTTTAAGTTTAAATTTTATAGCCCACATAATTTGTCCCTGAGAATTGCAGTCGGTTCATTGTAACAAATAAAATCACAGGAAAATAACTGCTTTTTCACAGATCACAGATTATTCAATTGATGCTTTAACATAAAAATCTAGCATTTAAGATGCATGTTATTACTGTCACTTTGGCTTTAAAGAAGATTCTCAAAAAGTCCTTTCACTTTAAAACTGCCTAAGTGCTTTACACTACACAGAATAAGGTAAATCTAACTTTGAACTATTGAACAGCAGGACAAAACCTGCCCATTAATAGACCAAGGAAATGACTGGGAGAAAAATGGAGTAGCTGAGTTTAGAGAAACTTGTACTTTTTTCTTAATGAGCAGTTTAACTGCCAATTGATCGGTCATTCAGCATTACAGTAAATGGTCAATGAAATATATAATGATGCAAGACTGCTCTTTAACAAGACTAAATCTTGCAGCAATCAAGAATGCTTAAGGCAGAAAAATACAGACAGCAAATTTCTCTCAGTGCTTAATTAAAAAAAAAAAAAAGTATAAAAGAAGCAATAGCAGCCATTCAGGCAGGTAATCTATGGTATTCCTTATTGTGGTAGTGGCACACTGGCTCATGACATTTCCATTTTGTGCTTTTGTCTTTTGGTTGTTTATTTCATGCCAAGGGATTTTTTTACTGTTGGATTTTAGTCAAACCTGACTGCTGGAGAATGACTGAATTCTTAAGGTCTTGAGCTCACCAATCTCTAGGGATTTGCTTACCTTCATACCTGGGAGCGTGAGGCAGCTATACAAACAGGTGAAACTCAAAATGTTGGTATGAGTTGCAATATTAATTCCTACATTAACACTTAACTAAGAATGCAGGGCAGATTTTTTTTTTAATAATAAATAAAAAAATTAGTTGTCAAAAGGAAAACTTAGATGTTAATCAAGTAAAAAATCAGAGCCCATTGCTCTCCTGTTTCTCAGCAAAACCATGTTATTGAGCAGTCCTTTGACTGGTGACATTTGCCAGTGTGAATGAGAAATAATGGCAGAACCAACAGGGTTTTTATTTGTGTGAAATGTGCCATTATGGGCCGTGTGAACGGGTTAACATTTACCTAATTTATGATGTGTGGAAACAGGCACCTCCCGGCAGAGCTGGGATGGGAAGTGTCTCTCAGGGTCTGTGTCTCTGGGATGTCTTGATGACCCCAATTGTAAAAGTCTTTGCTTCCTAGCCCAAGCCGCCAAAGAAGGAGTCTGGAATGCTTCGGATCACGTTCTCGAGGTTTATTCTTCTCTTACCTATGACGTTCTTTCTCTGACCTGCCGAACTCCGTCTAGCAAGGAGGCCAAGGCATTCTGTCTGCCCTCAGGGCGGTGTTTACCTTTTATATCAAAAGTTACGTATAGTCTTGTTTACAATAACGTGCCAATGTCTGTCATTTCTGTTGGGCAGTGTGTCTGTACCTTAAACCAATAGAAAAGTGTCACCATCACAGCAAGGCATGGAGGGCAAGGAGAAGGAGAAGAAGGTCAGGACATACCCAAATCCCTCCATCTTGTCCCCTTGAACCCCATTCTAAAAGCCCCAAAATTCTACTTTTCCACCCTGTGTCAATTCAACTACCACACTACTCAAACCCTTGTGATTTGTAATTCCTCACACAAAGTTGGCAGCTTTTTCCACAGGCTAAAATGGAAGCCACAGGTGTTTTTGACTTGGTGCCAAGGTCTCCGAGCCCCCTGCCAGGGTCTGGAGACAGCCAGAGCAGCCAGAGGGATGTCCTGGACTCCGACAGGTCTCCAAGAGCAGGGTTCAGGGAGTGTTGGCCCCTCTTTCCTGACTTGGGTGCTCTTTGGAGGATTGTTTAATTATTTGGCTTTTAGGTTGTGACCTCTCCTTCCCAGTGAGAAGGGAATTAGAAAGGCTCATCCTCAGCACACCTTTCAAGAGATCGGGTGCAGTAACAGGCACCACTTCCCTTTTTTGATTCCCAAGTTACAGAAGAAACCTTTTTTCCTTAATCACCAGCATTGAGTGAAAGTGCTCTTCTCCACAATGACCCTGGGAGGCCGAGAGAACCATAACTTGCATATAAAAGCAGCTTTTGAGTGACTCAAAAGGTGAGTGACTCTGATGCATCTTCCATGGACAATTTTGATCTTCAGAAAGGCTTGGACTTTTGGGCACCATCTCCTTATTTCTGGGTGTTGGAAGGATGAGAGAAGTTCTGTCCCTGTGCAGTCTCACATGTGGGAGCTGTACATTACCAGCCCAAGGGGCTCTTAGAACAGGTGCAAATAATGGATTCGATATTCCAGAGCTCTGCAAAATGTACAGGGGAGTTTGGAAATTGCAGTATTACACAAACTAATTATGATAGCATTAAAAACTCTTCTGCATGCACAGCTTTAATTAAATTTGATTTTGTACCTCACAGAGCTGTCTCTGGGCTTTGTGAAGAGTAGTAGTTCTGGCATTGATTAAGACTGAATGTGATTAACATTAATTATTGATTAAACTTCCCTATATCTTTACTTAGTATCAAAGAGAGATTTATTGATGAACTCTGAAAGGTCTCACAACTGCAGTTATTATGCTGTAATTTCTTTTGGCTACACCTAAAGTGGAGCATTCACAAGTTATCTGTATTCCTTGGGAAACTGAGTGTGAAGTCCAGCTTTCCAACATTATCAGCTCAGGAAATTTAAATATTCCTGAAATATCCATCTTTGCTGAAGCATAAGGTTGTGTTGTGGGGTGCTTGGATTTTTTTTAAGGGTGAGAGAAGGAGGGAAATGAAGCAATGTAGACACCAGATCAGGACACAGACCTGAGATATAGGAGAGCCTGTTCTGATTTTATTCCTAGAATAGAATTCCATAGCATTTCAGGCAGTCTTGTGGCTCTCTGTTAATGACTGGCTTCAAATATATTCTCTTGGTTTTTTAACACCTTGCTAGTGTTAAAAAAGAGCATTGTAAAGTGCTTTGCCTTTGACAAATCCTCACATTGCAGCAAAAAAAAAAACCAAAAAAAATGAACAATTTAAGATGAATGCATGAATAAATAATGCTCGAGTGAGAAAAATACTATAACATTGATCGTCTGAACCTTTGGGAATTGGAATGATTGTTACATTGGATTGTTAATTATGGAAGTCTGTAGTAGAATTCCGTCTTCAAATAAATTTTCGTCAATTGTAATTTTTCAAGGGAAACGAAACAGCAATTTATGACCTTTTCAGATTAATTGATCTACCTATTTATCAACTATCCCTTGTGCATGGTAAGCATTCAAATGATGTCTTCTGAATGGAACAAAGAACAATAGTTCTGTTAAATAATGGAGGATGAAATGGCAAGATAGAGAAGATGTTGTTTTAGAAGGGTGATTGTATGACCAGTGCACCTTCAGGCACCAAGCTCCAGGTGGGAATTACAGACCCAAACAAGAGGGGATGGATGATGTTGAGGTTCAAGGGGGAAGAAACTTCCCTTTCCTGTTGGCTACACTGGTTAGACCATTTTGGAGTGGTATTCATGACCTTCCCTATGCTTTCTATAGGGAACTCATCACCCAATTTCATCACTGAAATTCCAGAATAAAAAATGTTCTCCCCGAATAGGAATAACCAAAGAATTTTAGTCTGTTTTCCAAGTGTGTTAATTTTCCCGCCCTTTAGATGGAAAAAAAAATGTTAAAGATTTTGAAGTCGACTCATTTGTTTTTCCTTGTGAAAAGCCATAAAAATAAAGGGAAAAGGTAGCCCTAACTAACATTGTTTAAAGCAGGGTGATAGCCATTTTTTAATATCTAGATAATGGAATGTTTCTTTGAGAACAAGTGTATCAGCACTGGCAAAACATAATGTACTTGCTAACACCATGGAAGGTCACCAGCACTCTGCTGTAACTGCTGAGTTGTGGTATTATTTTAATTGGGTTTTGCCCACTGATCTGCATGATCACTTCACAGAACATGCCAGAGAACATGTGGCTTTGACTCTAAACCAGACTCCCCACCCAGCACAATTAAAGCTTGCCTTAATCCCAGTGTAGGACACGGGGTTTTGTGACAGCTTGGGGACAGACACAGTTGGACACTTGACACTGAATACTTGCAGTCAATTATTCTGTATTAATGTTTCAGGTACACAGAGAAAAGAAGCAGTGTAGGCCTGTGTGGTTTGGCCAAGTTGGGTCATCGAGTTCAGAACTGAGGCATTGAAAAGGTGAATTATTTGTGGACTTTATTTTCTCCACTTTTTTTGCCTCTGTTCCATATGAAGTGATTGATGTGCAGAACTCAACATATAAGAAGAAAAATGTTTGCCTTTACTGTGGATTCATCTTTGTGAATGGAATAGCAACCAACCCCACACTCATTTCTCCATGTCCACATCAACCCAGGCTGTAGTCAGTTCCTCCTCCTGTGTGTGTTTCATTTTTCTGTTGCACGATGAAATTTCTATGTTGTGGGCTCCTGTTTTTCTGGGGCTTTTGATCATGTTGAGTTATTTCAGCAGGAGATGTTCAGCAGGTGTGTTGGAGGGCTTGTAGTAATATTGTAGTAATCTAGCAGTATATAAAGTGTGTTTCTGAATCTAACTTTGTTACATCAAGGACAAGATTCTTTGCATGAAATTTCTAGACAATTATTTTATATTTCCATAACTGGTTTTAACTTTTATAAACAGAATTAAAAAAAAAAAAAAAGTGGTTGGGGTTTTTTTTTGCAGATTTTTTTTCTTAAATCTTCTGTAAGCTGGCAAAAAAGAACAATGCATTACTTTCCATCATTTCTGATTTTATTTTCCATGTCAGCATTGCAGCATTAGCCATGCTTCTGCAGTTGAATCATTCTTTAACTTATTTCTGGGCATTCTGTAGGCTGCAGAAATAGAACCTTTGATATTAATTGCACCCATGTATGTACATATTAAGGGCTAAAAGTGAATTATTTTCCTGATACATTTTCCTGTACCTTTAAATCAAATGTTATGCTCTGAATTTAAGGTGTCTTAACAGGAAAGATGCAGTGAACATTCATCAATTCTGCTTCTGGTTTTTTTTTTCCCACAGCTTTCCCTTATTAGTGGGATTTAGCTTTTGGTTCTTTTTGTAATTAATGAATAAATGATGTCAAGATGAGACGCTCAAAGACAGCGTTTCTTAATAATAGGAATTTCTTAAATTGTGTGACCACTATTTAGAAGTAGAGATAGAAGTGCAGCAGACAATACAGGAGATGAAGAATTCTTTGTTAAGGAATAGCTACAACTAATGAGATAACACTGTCTGATGGCTTAAAGGATTACTGTGTTGCTCTGTGTCCCTCTGAGCTGGGGTTTTTGTGTCTCCCAAGGTAAGCAGGGGTCTGATCTGGACACTTTGCTGGGGTGCCAGGAGCAACACCTTGCACAGGCTAAGATGTGCAAAGAGCCAAAGCTGTGGCACTCTGGGCAGCTGGGAAAAGCACGGGGTGAAAGGTGTGTGCAAGGAAAGGTAATGCACCAGTTCCCTCCTGAGGAGCCTCTGTGGGCTTTGTGAGCAGTGCCATGAGCCCACAGCTATTCCAGCAGGGAATACTGGCAGCCTGCAAACCCGCCAGCACAATGTGACAGATTTAAACAGAAATGTAAAGCTTTTCCTCCTAAAAAAACCTCGTGTGAGGTGGAAAGTATGAAGGTATCAAATATTTTAACTGCTAAAAGCTCTAGGGAGCTGATGTTCCTAGGCAGGCTTTTTGCGTATCAACGAGTGCTTCAGACAAAGGAAAACCAGAATGGACAGGTTTAGCTTGGAGACTTGGAAATAATTATATTCCAACCAGTCTTAAGAAGGAACATAGTGAGTGTATTAACAATGGATCATGACATAGATTCTGGCACTTAGATGTAACTGCTCATGTAAATTACCAGAAGCAGGTTTTGTGATCCTCTAAGTTTTGTATAGTCATTCACAGCTCATTAAACCTTCAGCAGTGCTGTCATTCACTAAACACAAAGGTAGCTTGGGAACTGCATAATTGAAGTGTTTTAGGCAGACTACTGTAGCTAAATTTCTAAACAGTAACCACTTTACCTGTGGTTCTGTGGAATAAGGAGTAGTGCAGATAATTAATAAGATCCCAGTGCACCCCAGAAGCTTTGGCCTTTTATTGAACCTGGTAGACCTTCCCAATGTTTGAGCCTTTGTTGTCAAAGTATTCCAGGTACTAAAACAAACTGTGGTCCTGCTGTCCTGCAAACGCTCAGATTAATATCATATTATCAGAATGTGATATTGTGGTCATTTGGCAATGAAGTTAAAAGCAGGTGAGTGCTGGGGGCCACTTAGTGACACAGTGATAACATCTGAGCCTGTGCTCAAACACAGTGTGGAATTTATATTAGGGAGCAACTTAGCTGTCAGAACAAGAAAACCATATTTAGATAATTAATTTTGTATCAAAGTCTTAATTAACCAAGAACACGCCTTTACGTATGGGATTGCCTGCTCCTGTCTGCCTTCCTTCTCAGCTGCCGACCAGCTTGCAGTGGGGAGCCTCTCCCACCCGACACAAATCACCCTCCAAGTCCCAGATGAGCATCAGCACCATCATTGCCCCCTTGTCAGCCCTGGCAGGCTTTCTTGGGAAGGAAGAGTGGATGGCAGGACATCAGTCCCTAATGAGGTAAGAACTGGCCCCTTGTCAGCCCCACAACCTCTGGGTGTCCTGCTTTAGAGGGGTGCTAGCACTGCACCTTCACACTGACCTGGGAGGGCTCTAACCCAGCTAACTTCAGAATTGGTTTTTTTCTGAATTCTTTTGTGCTTGTCTGACAGAAAATACAGATGTCATGTGTTTAATGAAACCTTCAGAGCAGCTGCCTTGACTTATTCCAGGTTGCTTCGCCCTCACTGCTCCTATAGTCCTTCATTACAACTCTGACAAATCTAATATGAGCAGCTATGTTTTCAAGGACTTTATGCCCCATTCCATCCTATTTCCTGGTCCCTTGGTTGCCTGTGTTGCATGAATATTAATTCAGTGGTAATCTCTCTTTTGGTTTGAACTAATTAGTTTTCTCTCCAAGTTCTCCCTAACACAGGTGTGTTTCTGGGAATGCCTTGCTGTGGTGGCTTCTTCCATTCAGCACGGTGGAGGAGATTGTCCCTTCCCTGGGACACCTCTGTGACAAGCTGCCTGCTCCCAGGAAACTCCCGAGCTCTGGAGCTGCACAAAGCAAACCTGGCATTGTGAGGCATCGATGCCTTTGTTCAGGTGCGCTGCAGAACAGCTCCCACATCCTATCAATACCCATTAAAAACCCCACAAAACGCCCCATGAGAGATTGGGACCCCATGGTGTGAAGCTCCAAGGAATCCGGGGCTGTCTGCAATTTGTGATTCTCTCCCTGGATAGGAACAGAATTGGCACTGCACTGTAGAACAGTGTGAGGTTGTTACTCGCAAGGTCCAGACTAAAAATACTCTTTCTGTATGTAGTTACTGGCTGTGACCATTCTCTCTGGTGGCAGATGGAATAACGGATTTTTCCTTTTCTAAGGAAAACACACGTTTGTGTTCCTGACCTCCTCTCAGTCCCCTTGCAGCAGGTTCTGTGTTCACCTCCTGTGCAGTGAGATGTCCCCGGAGTGACTTTGTCTTCCTGGTGATGACTTTGCTTGGTTTTACCTACCATGGTCGTGTAATTTAATCACCTAAATTTGTGAGTTTGCTCCTGCATCCCTGCATCTAAGGTACTGCTGCTGCTCCACAGGAGTGTTGTTCTCCCTCCTGGCATCAGCCTGAGGATGATCTGGAGCAGCTTGGCAGGAAACAAACCAGGCTGGATAAAAATGGTTGTAACCATGAATATTTGAGCTCTGACTACCAGAGGCAGCACCAGAGAAAGGGTGGAAGGGTGCAGCAGGAGCGTCAGTGCCAAAAGCAAGGTCACATTTCTCAGTGACAGCCCATGGCACGGGCAGCTGAAGCTTTCTGCAGCCATGGGGTCAGGCACTGGAAAAATAACGAGCTGGGGGCTCCTGAAACAGAAATTCTTGTCCCTGAGGTGTTCCACATCAATTCAGTATTCCTCTGCTCATGTTTTTTTGGGATATATGTATCCTAAAATACTTCATTGTGTTTTTAACAGCATTTTTGAAAGTTTTTGATGCTTGAACAAAGCAGGGCATGCTCCAGTGCTGCTGGTCTGTGCTTTAATTCTGCATTTAGTGCTAATGATAAAATCTTTCTTTCCTAGCTCAAAGCAGGTTTTTATATGTGAGAATGTTCTTGTTTTCCATTGCTAGTCAATGCAGTGTATTGTTTGCCTAATTAATGTAATTATTGCTAATTATGTAATTACTGTAAATACATGTAATCAGTGACTCTAATTTGCAATTATAGAATTTTGATGTTTATTTGTGCAAAAGTGCTTACAAAACATAGAAGAAAAATTGGTCATATATAGCAGGTAATTTTAAAAATTTGTAAGAACAAAATTGCACTTTTTTTTTTTTGCTAACTGCCAAAAAGAAATGAGTTCTCTTTATTTACTAATTGGGCATGCTTTTTTTTTTTTTAATAAAAGGTAATAATTACATTACAGAAGCCTAAAACTAATTTTCTCTCCTCTTATGTTATAGCTTAAATGAGTTATCAAAATATTGGATTAGTAGAGTCTAGGACCAAATTTAACCTGTAATTGCAGTAGCCACTTGAAGTGAAATTACAGCACAAAAATTCTAACCAAAAAAAGATAAAAACGCTTTTGCTAAACTCCCTTTCCTCCATCCCACTGTAGGAAGTAGGTTATTTACAGAGAGCTGGCTATTGCTTTCAATGCAGACATAAAGCTTCTGCTAGGGAGAGTGTAATTACCCAGAGGAAAAAAAAAGTCAGATGGAAATTAGCTTCTTACCATCTGCATATCACGAAATACTTGGCCTATTTGCATACTCGCAGTTCTCCTTCCTCCCCATCCATGGAAACCAGAGGAAATCCTGCAGCCTTAAAATTCTGCTCGGGTCTCTTTAAGAGGAGATCAGTAACTTTGGGTTTCAGTCCAATTTTTGTTTATTTTTGTCATAACTGTTGGTTGCTGTTATTTATATCTTCTTATTTTCTTGGAGAGAATCTGTTCTGGTGCTATGCAAATTGTTTGCTTTTTTTACTTGGTAACCAAACTGGAAGTTAAAGAAACCTACTCAAATCCATCCTCACTGCATTTTCCATTTCTAAGAAATAAACAAGAAAAGCTCAAAAATGTCTTTTGGGGAAAATTTATTAGGGTTTGCCAGGTAGAGAAGGGCCTCAGAAAGTCAGGAAGGTTTGGGGCTTCAAAATTATGGATGGTGGGAGCATTTTCCATGCAAGTTTTTTCCCTTAAGTGTCCACATAGAGACAGGTTGTTTCCACTGAGGGTTCTTTGATCTCATCCATTGGAGCTCTTCCTCATGCTTCCTCAGGTGCTTTAGGACTGAAAAGTTGGGGTTTACCAGTGGAGTTTCTGGGCCTTGGCACGCAAAGCCTTGTCTAGTCTGCTTTCTGGAGTGAGCCATGATTTGTCATTTTGCTCCCTACCTGATGTAGAAGTGGTTTTTATTACAAGGATAAATTTCATAAGTGCATCTCTTTGTGACTTTTAATGATAAAATGCACAGTAGTTTAGTCATGGTTTGGTGGATTATAAACTTGAAGTCTTTTGAGTCTTGCCTTTTAAGTGATGGCCCTGGTCTTTAGCTTGGAGCAGAACATTTCTTCTGGATTATATGTGAAATTTCCTGTTAACCACACAGAGCTTAAAAACTCCCAACCCTATAAACATCTTCATTAAATGATGCCTGGAAGCATTGACTTCCATGTGTTAATTACGTATTATATTAAAAAAAATCTGTTTTAATAATTACTTCCCAGTTTCCATTAGCTCTCAGATCATTTATTAGGAGATGGTGAATTTTGATTAACATAATTCATTATCTTATATACCTGTCATATCCTTTCTTGAATCGATGTATGGAACATGATTTTTTTTACAACTTCTTGTTGAAAAACTATGTCATTAGTTTGATTGATTATTTTAAAGGACAATATTATAATCTAAAAAATGCTGCAGAACACAAGGTCTGAACCAGAACAGCATTGGTGCGGTAAGCATAGATGTGATTTCTAAATTCTTAACATTTCAGTTTTGTGATTTGACCAAAATGTTGAAATATTTAATATCTCTAAATACCAGAGATCAGTCAAATAACCTTGTAATATACTCTCAGTAGATTTTTATGAGAAAGAAGTGAAGCTGAAAGTGCTGTTAAACATCTTTAGTCGATGCTTTCCATGTAGATTGATAAGGCCAGCTCTGAGATCACCCTTAGTTTCTCATGAGGCTGCAAAACTATGTGACAAAAACAAAGCTGCAGCTCTGGGCTTCTCTTTATTCTGCCCTGCTGGGAGATGCTTCTACACAGAGTCATTGGCTAGGAAATAATTACTCCTAATATCTGGATTTTGGGAATAGAAAGAGAATTATTTCATTGTTAACAAAATTTATGTAGTGCTGTGCATTTACATAACAGCTTATAAACATTGACATGCTTCCTGCCCCGAAGAAATGAAGGAAGGAAAATAACGAAATTGTTTTGATATTTTTTTAAAGTGGGTCAGTGCCAGAGGTGCACTAATTACAGAACAGCCATTGGCTAGAGAGTTGATGTATTATTTTGTAGAAATCTTAATATCTCACATTTCTTATCTCCCATCAATATATTGCAATTGTTTCAGGGTGAATGGTAAGTCAAAAAATATTTTTCTTGACTATTTTGCCTTCATCCAGCTTGCCTCTGTCACAAGCTACTGTCACTTACAGATTTCTTGATGGCTGTGTTTGCATTTCCTCTCTCTATTAACACAATTGAAAACTGCTCTGGAAATAGTGCACATTTTTGCAAAGATCAAAGCATATAATTTTTCTTCCTGTGGTTTTGGACGAAAGCATGATTGTAGCACGGTATCAGACTGTGGAGTAACACGTTAAAGGATTTGAAACCAGCAAGCACAGCCAATATTCATCTGTGTTTAAGCCCAAAAGGACAAGATCTGCTATGTGTTACCTTTCTATAAATGTAAGGCTTTCCTCTGCAATCAGCAGAACACCACCACTGCAGAGTGGCAGTGCATGGGAGGAGGATCCGTGAGGAGATGTCCCCTGAGCTCCACCAAACCCATCAGCTCAGCTTTTCCAGCTGCCACCGCCAGCCTCCCATGAGCTGTACCTGCGGCACCCAAGGTGCTGGAAAGTGTGTGATTGCAAGGGGGCAGGGAGTGCCTGCTGCTGCACTGGTGTTTGTGGAAGTGCCCAGGAGCAGGGGAGGGACTGGACAGCAGGCAGGTGCCGCAGTGAGCCTCCCGGAACACCAGGAACCTGCTGGTCCAGGGACAGCCACGGCCCCGCTGAAGGGGCCGATGCCGTTACAGAGCCTTTAACCAAGCAGGCATGGAAAACACAACCAAAGGGGGTGGCAAACAGGCTGTGGTGAAATGTGTGCTAATCTTGGTGGAGTCTTTGCCTTCCCTCATCCCTCCCAAGGAGTAGGGAGTGCATTGCTCTCACCTGCATATTAATGTGCTCGGAGTGTAAATGCAGTTACAGCATGGGCAAAAAGGCTGTTAACTCGAAAATCTGATGAGCTGAGACCTGCAGTTGCTCTCAAATACTTCGAGAGACTGAGATAAATGGTGTATTAGCAATTTATCAGATGCTGTTTAATCCCACAGCTTTCAGACCAGACGGGGCTGGTGGAGGGAAGGAGGAGGTCAAGCCCAAAAGAAAGCAAGAACTTCATGGCTGGTGAGCAAAAGTCATTCTCATAAACTAGAAGTGCAAGGTTATTTGCATGGTCAGCAGGGAAAAACTGGGAGGAAATATTCAGCTTTCAGGAAAGCACTCTCTTTGGTCGTAGACTGATAAAATTGCAACAGGCTGCAAACAATAAAGAATGTATGTGGTGCACCATTATATTTATGTTCTAGGAATAGTAAACGTTGGAGTTTTGAATGCTCATTTGTTAGTGTGAAATTATGCAACTATTAAATTTCTTAATTTGCATAATTTTTCTATCAAACAAGCCCAGTTTTGAGCACTTCCTCATCTGTCCATTTAGAGATAATGTGAGTTTTGATTACCCTTGAGCCTGAAGGGAGGGATAGTACTCACAGCATGCAAACAGCCCTGCAGAATCTCCTCTTCCTGCACAAACACAGGAGCAAAACCAGAAATGCCTTTGTGGGTGGGGCCATTGCTACCCAGGTGTCTGTGGAAGGACAAACATCCAAAATTCATGTCACACATGGCAGGGTAAAAGTAAGACTTTGCAGATCAGGGTGGCATTTGGCAAGCTGGTAACTGAAATTTTGATTTTTAGGTAATATATTAAATGGGAGCAATCAGCAGTGCCAAGAAAACCTGGGAGAGGATTGGACTATTTGATATTTTTATGTAAGCACATGTCCTGAAAGTGTTTTACATGGGTGGGAATGTGCATACTTCCCTCTGAAATAATCCAAGTGCATGCATGTAAACTCCTGTTTTTCACTGTAGCCAATTTAATCTGAAGGGGTGCTGTGGTTAGATCCATGCTTTGAAATAACTCTTCAGAAAGTCAGATCCTGCATGGACAAGATTAATGGCATTACTCATGGTGTGGCAAGCACAGATCCTTTCCCAGCTTCAGGAAACACCAGAACAGTTTGATGGACAAAAGATACTTATTCATTTCAGTCAAACTTAAACAAGGAATCTCTTTTGTGTGTCTTTAAACTACAAAAGCACGCAGAGCTGCACACAGCATCCTTGCAGATAGCCTTTGTCTGGTGTTTAAGAGTGTTAAAGCGTCTCATACCGAGCCTGCAACTTAAGAACTTGTACAAGTCAACAGCTGTGACCTCAGCCAGGCAGGCAAGTGAGTTTTCAGATAGCAAGCTGTGCCTCATTCTTCCTTGGCCAGAGCTATGTATATTTAATTAGTGTCCTCTCACCTTCTCCCTACGTGTTTTCCCACTTGACGCTTCCTGGCATCAAAAGAATGTCCTTGAGAAAAAGTCAGGCCTATTGACTCCTGAGCATATTATTTGACTTGCTGTTCAAGTGGTCTGAAGAAAGAGCTGGAAATAATGAAAGACACTGCAATGTGGAGCTGCCTTAACTGACAGTGTCAGGTGGGTCGAAGCTATTGAACAGTTCCTATTAAATTAGCTTACCTTCATCTCAGCTAGTTAAAGCTGGCATGCTGACAAATTAGTTGCTTTCTGTATATAAAAGAGGAGAGGCAGGATGAGATTCCCGTTTTGTAGCTTAGTGACAGTAGATATGTCACATCACAAGGTCAATAACAATCTGTCCATGGAAGAAATGTAAATGTGTGGCTGGTGTCAATACATTCTGGATTAGATTGTGAAATATTCATTCCTATAGCAGATGAGCTCATTTGCACTAATAAAGACCACTTTATTCCAACCCAGTTAATTACAATGCCTTATATTGTGTGTTTTAAAATCTGATTACAGCTTTTGTTTAGCTTTTCCAATATTAGCTCTTGTGCATTCTATGTGCTATTTCTGTCCAAAGAGTGTTAATAGAGAAAGTTAATGGACATGCCTGGAATGTGAAAAGGGTTAGGGAGATATTTATTTATTTATTTATTTTGCTCATCAGAGCAGATGGATTTTACAGTTTTCTTTAGAGGGAGACTCTGAAACTGTCATAGGCTGTGTTTGACATTCAAACAGAAAATATTATTTTGGTTGGTTGGTTCCTGTAACTGTGGGTTTTCTTACATGGCTAAACTCAGATTTTAGGAATAAAAATGCTTGCGAGTTAAAATGGTTTATATCACACTGCTAAGTGTTGGGTTGGGGGTACTTTGTTTCTCCTCTTGACATACTCCAGACTCCTTCACTGCTGGGTTTTGAGCCTAAATTACTTTCTGCATAAAGGGCTGGACTTCTCCATCTTTTAGGAATAATCTCTGGTAAGGACATGATGACCTGTGTTTAAGCACAGTTAGAGCACACTGCTAATTACTGCAGCACTACCTGTTAATGTTCCCAATCACATCCCTGTTTCTTACATGCCAGCGTGAGCATTTTAGATGTGGTGGAACAAAAGTGTTTTGAAATTTAATTACTGAAATCACCAGTTCCAATGACTATATCATTTTTGGAGGGCTGGAGAGGTTTCTTCTTTATAGCTGTCCTTTGAAAGGACTGTTCAATTCTGTGAACAATTTCTGTCTCTTCCTCTTCATAATTTTTAATTTTTCTTTTTATTAAATGAAAATATGTGAGTGCTGTAATTATGTCCAGGAGTACAATACTAAACTTGCTTCTGCTGTTTCCAGGATGTCTGCAAATCTGTGAGGTTTCATTATCACTGAATTTAGTCTTGCCAAGTCATTTGGGCGCAAACCAAAACTCCAAATGTGCCACTTCTGATCTGAAAAAGTGCTGTACTGCACAGGGCTTGGTTTGAGCAGAGGTGAAGATATTCACCTTCTCTGTGGCTACTGAACCTAAAAAGAAAGCTTTAATATCTAACTTTCAAAGTCACAGCATTCTTTTTTGACAAATTTTAAGAATCTTACAGAATCACAGCATTTGAATCTCACTTTCCTCTGAGGAAGGTTATGCCAGCTGTAAGTGTGCCTTCAGATGTGTACAGTTTTCATTTGTTTTCCTTTATTTTTTCATTCACTACACTGATCTAAGTAACTTGACTCACACCTATGAAAAGCTTCTCAGGTTGTCTCTTAGGGTCTTTCACTTCCAGCAACCTGTGAAAGGTTTGTACTCAGCTCTCCAAAGAGTTCAGAAGGTGAGGTTTGCTTATTAATATATTTTTTGGCATCACCTGAGCTGTTTTCCAGCTTTTCTCAATCCATTGCAGGGCCTGGATTCTGCCTGGAATCACACAAGGAGTTGGTCTGTCCTTGGTGAGGATCGTGGCCATGCAAGAAAGGTTGACCTGCAGGAAGACACAACCTCCAGTTAATGCCCTCATTTCTCCCATCAAAATTCTCAGTGAATCGGCATTTTTTGTGCTTTCTGTTGTGCCAGAGAACATTTTTCTGTCGTGGTTTAGTGTATGGAATAAGCAGTCTCTGCATTTCCACCAACTCACGTTCCAAACACAACCTCAGTGTCCAGTCTCCAGGAGCTAAGCCCAGTAAACAGCCATCCTCACATGTAGTGAAGCACTTCCAGGTAATTGTGAATGGGCTAATTCATGTGGAAGTGGAAATATTAAATTAAAATATTAAAGCTCCTCTGCAATTAAGCCTTTCATATTGAGGATTTTTCTCATTGGGCAGAAAACCAGCTGATGTGCAATATATTTCCCAGGATTTATCTTTGAAAATGCTCCCTGTATGACACTTTTGCTCTTGTGTAGGGAATGTTTTATCAATATTTGTATCCATTTAACAATTATACATCTTTAGAAACTGAAAGCTCAGTCAAATTGCATCAACATCTAACAGGGAAAGCACACGAACCTTGTTATAAATAAATTATCTGGAGTAATAAGAGAGCTGGTGTTCTTTGAGCCAAACATCAGCCTGATGCCCTGGTGTATACCTGGAGGCAGAAAAGAAATTAAGTCACTGCTATTCCATGCTTCAGATTCTGATGACCATAGAATAGAATGTGGAAATACAAAGATATTAAAAGTATAAATTTTTCATCTGGGGTGCTCAGCAAGCTTGTTCTTTTTGCCTTATCCGATCTTTGGAGCCTGTGAGTCTCTTTACTGAGGTTACTGAGCTGTCTTAGTATTTTATATCAGCAATAGTTGGAATGAACACAAATTATCCACAGGTAGTGGGGTCTCTAAATGAACAAGCTCTCAGAAGATATTCAGAACACTTGTGATCCCCAGCTTGCAGTTCCTGATGTCCTGTTTGTGTGTGTCTACCTAATTTATCAGAAAATATGGAGGACATGTTGGCAAATGAAGCAGAAATGTTTTATTTTGTGGAGTTATCTATAGGAGCTGATTTTAATTTGTGCCCGACAGAAATTTATTATTGGCAAGCAATTTTAATCAGAAGTGATATGACATCTGCTGTAGAGGTATAAAAGTGTATAAACATTTTTGTATTCTCAGTAGAAAAATAAACACTCCTGGAATATCTCATCTGTAATTTTACTCCTAAAACACCCCCCTACTTTTAGCAACAATTATTATTGACAGATACCACCTATGCTGTGTGGCACTCCCTTGAATCCAATTAACTGCACAATCATACCCTGAGGTATTGAGAATAACAACCCACACAAATATCACTTTTATTGGTCAGGAAAATGCTCCTTCTATGGGAGTTATCAAAGAGCTGATTCCTTTTCATGGTGTTGCTCGTGTTGTTTTGTTGTATCTCAGTTTTGGACTTATCTCTGGAAGGAAAGCGTAGGGAAAGAAGCATAGAACAAATTCCACACTTTCCAGCTGTGAAAATGCAGTTTCACTGGAGGGTGGGTGGAAAAGGAGGCAGGTCCTTGCACTCTGTTCTTTTTTTAGGATCCATTATTCCAGCAAAATCCTCCAGATTTTTGTCTGCAGTGTGGATTATCTTCTCCTTTCCTTTCATGCTTCCTAGTCTGTGATATCTTTCTCCTCCTGTGAAAAAGTAATCAGAAGGAACTAAAAGAGTGACTAGATTTTGTATGCCATCAGGAAAATGATTAGGGTGTTCTTTTTAAAGGATTTTTTTGCCTTTTCTTGAGATTTTTATGTAGAAATAGAGGTATCAAAGTGACATGAAAGCCCTGTACAAGAAATTTTCTTGTGCCTCTCTTTTCAGTAGAGCAAGGTAAAATAAGAATATGATTCTATAATTAACTAATTGAAAAGAAACCATATTATTGGGTTATGGAAAGATATTTCTAGCTTAGGCCAGGCTGAAATTCCCTGTTGTGGAGAATAAAAGAAACTTCAAAGTAACTTTGCTACTCAGCAAAACATTTGATCACATGGTCATTGATTTTGGTTTTTCATACCTATTTCTGTACTGTTTGAAAAGTCTTATTTATTTAAAAAAATACCAGTGCTAAGCTCTGTGAATGTTTCACTGGAGACAAATTAAGCTGCTTCCACAGTTACCTGAAGTTAAGCTGAGCTCTTGCCTCTGCTGACAAAGGGATGGCAGGTAGCTCAAAGGACAGAATAAGGACTCACTGCACAGTCTGCAGTGAAGTTTGTCTGAAATCATGCAGTATCTCTTGAGGGAATCCGCTGGGTGAGGTAGGGCAGCAGTGACAGGAGACTGCCATGAGTGACAGTTTTGGTATGAGCAGCAGTGGCTGCTGAAATAGATTTCGGCAGGCCACCCCATTTCTGCTGACAGAAGGTGGATTGCAGTGTGATGGGGGAGATGCTGGCCAGAAATCGTTGGTTGTCCCCATCTGTTTTCAAAACGTTCAGTGAGATCTGCAGCAGTGAACCCAAATCTCCAGCATCTCATCCGGAGTGTGGCACAAAATCCAGTGCAGCGTTCGCTTTGGCTAGGTCCCAAAAGCCTGTCTGGGAAACAGAGCCACCTCCTCCTGGCCCAGGAAGGTCACCCTCAGAGCCCCCTGTGGAGTCACCGCGTGTCAGAGTCCAGGACATCCCTCTGGCTGCCCTAGGTGTCTCGAGACCCTGGCAGAGGTCTCAGAGACCTTAGCATAAAGTCAAAGACATCTGTGCCTTCGATTTTAGCCTGTAGAAAAAGCTGTCGATTTTGTATGAAGAATTACAAGTCACGAAAGTTTAAGTAGTATGATATTTGAATTAACACAAAGTAGAAAAATAAAAATTTTAAAAATATAATTCAAAGAGTCAAGATAGAAAAATGTAAGTATATCCTAACCTTCTTTCCCTTCTTCTTGTCCTCCATGTCTTAGTGTGATAGTAACATTTTCTATTAGTTTAAAGTAAAAATTCACTGTCTAACATAAATAACGAAAATTAGCACAAAATTGTAAACATACTACACATAATTTTTAAAGTATATAAAGTAAGAACTTCCCAAGGCTCAGGGCAGAATACTGTAATAAACTTACTAAGCAGAGCTCGGGAGGTCAAAAAGAAATTATAAATAAAAAAAAATAAACAATCTTAAAAACACAGTCAAACACATTCCAAACTCCTTCTTTAACTACACAAACAAAAAATCAAAAACTCTCACAATCTTAGAGTCATTCCAAAAAAAACCAAACCCCAACAACCATGGACAGCAGAACCACTGCAGATGCGAAGTGAAAAAACCCCACAGCTGAGTAATTCACACTTCAGAGACAGAACTCAGATTGTAAAAGCTGGCAGCTGTTGGTAAGACGTTCAAGAACTGTACTGGAGTATGGGTGGGTAACAGCAAGAACTTGAGGGAGCTCGAGGTTTGGGGTATTACCTTGAATCAGGCAAACCGAGGACATAACTCACTCCTGAGTGATCAAACAGTAAATGTTTAAAATTTCTCTTTCACTTATCTCCTGCTCTCAGTTTCATGCAGATTTTCTGGTCTCAAGTTTCACTAGACTGCTTTTATATATGCAGACAGTGCTACTGAAGTGCTGCTGCTGAGCTTACAAGTTTTCTCAGGAAAGCCATGAAGTAGGGGCAAAATACTAATGTGCTGCTTAGACACCACTCCATCAAATATTTAACCTTTCTCATTTCTTCTTCACACACTGGTTATTCCAGCAGCTCTGCTTTAATTGTTTAGGGCTCAATTCTCACAAAGTGGTACACCTGTGACCCACTTTTAATGCCATCCTATCCTTAACAGGTGACAAGGGACTGGCAGAACCGTGAGCAGTTTCCAGGTTCTTCTCACTGCTCGGGGGATCTGCTGCTCCAGCATTCCTCTGATCCATCTGAAGAATTCCTCCAGCCACCTGGTTGAATTTCCACTCAGCACTTTCTAATTTTGCCAGAGGTTAAGGTAAAAGTAGATCTCTGTTTAGGAAGGGAGGTATTTCAGGCTTCATATGGGCCCCAAATTGACAATGAACCAGAGAAACTTTGTGTACAGACTTCTGTTAATGTCCAGAGGCTCAGACTCAATCTTGATGAGCCTGGTAACTCAGGATGTCTTCATCCATGATGTCTGCTGTCCTGCTTGGTTATTATATACTTACTGGTAGTATTAATTAAGTATAATAATTATGACCTACCAGTATTAATGTTAATTTGAAATTATTGGCAAGTAGCAGTTCCTGTAGAGAGATTTTGCTGGACAGTGCTGTACCCAATACTTTAAAAAAATAAAGTTACTGGGAAATGTGGAAATTCTAAGTCCATTGCTGAAGTTAGCAGCAATATGGGACTCCCCTAACCTGAATTCTTACCCAGCCTCCTGGACCATGTGGTTATTGCCAGTGGGAGGCTGCCATCCCCTCATTCTAATTCTGATGGAAATTGCTTGCCCCATCCCTGCTCTGTGAAGTGCAGCTGGTAATAAACTGCCAGCTTGCTCACATTTCCAAATGGCCTTATAAAGTGCAGAAAATGCTTCGTGTGAGGGAACAGTACCACTCTGTGCTTATCTGAATAGAACTGACAATTATAACGAAATCTGCTGCTCTTTTTCTCTTATATACTCTTGCAAGACAGAGAAGTGCTTATGTACAGTTTTATCTGAGTCTGCTGATAGTACTAAAATCTTTTGGAATCTTGATGGAAATTCAATCGCTTTTCTCAGAGTTTCCTCACCAGCTTTGTCCATGTTCTTTCAGTAGTACCCTTGTTAAAGCTAAAGACACGGGGAGATTTTCATTCAATTTTCATTCTTTTCAGACTTCCCCCGTCTGAAGATTAGACAATTATTCTGGGGAAAGAGTGGATTGCAAAGAACATTTTTATTTTTTGCCTTTTCTTATGCCAGTTCTGATATTTATTTTACAGTGTGCATTCATCTAGTGATAATTATTCAGTGCTCTCTACTAGGATAAGGCATTCTGCTGAATATAAACAGTGGTGCAGCTTCTAAAGGTATTAAATAGTGGCAGCTTCTTTGAAATGAATAGGAGGTGCAGGTATTCTATCTCTGCTTACATGATTATGTATGAATTTATATTTTATTCTGCTGTCTGTGTGGTACCATTGTGGTTCAGCAAAACTAAATCTATAGGGAAAAGAACTAATCAGATAGGAAGCTGAAACAGGTTATAAATGAGTTCACTATGTAGTCAGAGAAGGAATATAAAAATCATATTCATTGCGAGAAGGGAGAGAAGATTAAAAATAGGGGGTGTGAAATGTGTTACCATTGTTCCCATCCAAATTAAAGTCAGAACATGGGCCATTCGCGAGCAAAAGTAGAGAACACGATGTCAGTAAAAATTATCTTGGCTAATCATACTTTGCAAATTATATAAAGTCTATTCTGCAGATTAATTCTGCAGAATTAATCACACTAAATGTTAGGACTAGAAATAGCAGGTATCTCAGCTGGGAGCCCAGGCCCCTCTATCATTAGGAATTAAATTATATAATCCTATTTGCAAATGTTACAAGCTTTATTTTACAATTAATTAGATTTCATCCCTGACTATTGCTGTGAAATTGTTATCTAAACACTCTAAAACCTTACTCCCAGTGTAGGCATGATTAGGTAAAATTAGACAATCACTCAATCATTTAGGTTGGAAAACTAAATCAGAGTCCAACCTGTGACCACCCCCCACCTTTCCCTAGCCCAGATTACATTTCAGGCCAATCTGAATATTTCAGGTAGCACATTTCCCAATGGCACGTGAGCTTTTTGTTGTTGCTGCTGGAGCAGCATGGATCATGTTCCCACAAGCAGTCTCTTAAACACTTTAGGACTTTCCATTTGTTTTGCTGCACGGGTGGGATTTGCAGTTCCTGATGAGCAGATCCTGCTCCCAAGTCAGGAGGCACAAGTTGTCTTTGTGGAAATGCATAACCCTGTTAGACCTTTTCCAGTCCCACACATTTCTGATATTCGAATCAGTGTTTTAAAAGCATAATTTTTCTTCCAATTTCATCCTTCTTAAAAAGATCTCCAAAAATGTGATTTGATTCCAGTCTCAGTGCTTTTGAAAAGTTTGGCTTTTTTTTTTTCCACTAGAAGCTAATTTCTTAAAAGAAGTGAGGTCTTAAGAGTTGAAGCCATAATTAGAGTAAATTTCCATCCTAGCAGAAGATTTGTTCCACTTCATCATTCATTTTCAGTAAAATGTAAGAGTTAGAAAAGTGTTTTAGGTATACTACATGCTATGCCAGTTTATATTCACTTGTTTAGTGCCTCCCAAGTAATATTTTGAAGGGTAACCTGATTTATTATGACAAGCTATACAGGTAATTAGAACCATGTTTAGATCAAATCTATTACTTCACTAAATCTCCATTTAAAATTAGGAGTAAATGGACTTCATAGTGTGTTCTAATGTACCAGATTGCAGAGTTCAGGATAACAGTTTTCCACAGAGACCTTTTATGGGTCTTCTTTCAAAAATTTTATATTACATGAAGGAAGGAGTTAATACAACAAGTCTCAGAGAACTAAAATTGCATATAAAAACAGTTTCCAAAATAGTTATCTCCATTTTGTCATTTTTAAGGAATTCATCATTGGAGTCAGGCATAGTTAAGTTGGATTTTTCTGTTTATGTAGACATAGAAAGAGATTTTCTCCTTTGCTGTTCTGTGTCACAAGTCCTTTAAGTGAGATAAGGAATGCTGTGTAAGCATTTATACACACTTTTAGCTTCACAATTAGGAATTATTTTAATTACATTTGATATGTGACCAAACCTCAAATGTCCCTTGTATGCTGTTGAAATCCTTCTGGTTCTAGAGCTGATGCCAGATAGATTCTGTATCCAGCTGAACTTCAGCTAGTGGTTAATAGAAATTATTCTTGCTATTTTAGACACCATGATCAGATACAATGGAAAATGAAAATATTTTTTATGTTCTTCTTGATGACCAAGCTCCACTCCCAAAGCATTTTTGCCCCTTGTCAAGGTAGATAAATTCTGAGCCAGCATCTGAGTTTTTTCCTCACCAGTTCTACAGGTGGCCCAAAGTGTCTCTACAGCATTTACATCTAAGGGGAGGCAAAAATACCAACCTGCCTTTCCCTCTAGCATCACTAACAAGAGTTCTTCCTTTTTCTTTTTATTAATGTGTTACTGATTTTGACAGAGTATTTATTTTCTTGGCTGTGGACAGAATTCCAGCTCATTTGAAGGTTTGCCCCTCCCTGTGGAATTGCAGAAGCCCCAGCACGTTCAGACACGTGGTGCATCAGGGAAGTGTGACAGAGCAAGGTCAGCTAGAAGACATCACTGAAACTGTGATCTGTGAGGGGCAGGGATGTGTGAACTCAGATTTACAGGCTCAGTTGAGACGTTTCCAGAATATTGCTCATAATTCCACCATACTCCATCAATCATCTCTCTATGGGCTTGTTCTAACTCACTTCTTTTAAAAGACAAGAAAAAGAGATATTTACAACTTTCCATTTGTATTCTTAGCATGAATTGAAGCTTCACAGGCACTATTTATGGGGTTTATCTTTTTTTTTTTCACTTGAGTTATCATTTTGCTGCTTTTTCTACGATTCTAAGCATTGCTTATTGTTGAGACATACAGGTGGAATTACAAACAAAACACAACATAAACACCAACTCTAATTCAACAAAGAGTGGAAGATTGATTGAATTAGTGCTGTCTGTTCATGCTTAATCAGCCTGTCATAAAAATGAATTTGAATATCTTTAAAACAATCATCATGGACTCTACATCCTTTAAAACAGGATGCTCAGTGCCCACACGATGCACATTTTTGTTCCTCTTCTTGTCCTAAGTTATGATACACAAGTAAAATCACACTATTAAGATGGAATTAGCTTCTGTCTAGCTTTTGTGTGGAATTTGGAAAGTCTACTGTCAAAGCAATGAGAGGAAAAATCTCCCTGTAACTAGGGAATTATAACTAGGGAATCAGGGCACAAAAAGAAGATACAAATATTCTCTCAATCCAGGGTGCCCAACCCAAGGAAGAAAATGCTGGTGTTTTCAGCACACCCGTAATTATGTGGAACTTTGTATTCTTATACCATAGCTTCATTGACTTGGTGAGCTGTAATACCATATCTACAAGCAGGATCAATTTTCAAAGCTGTGTGCTTGGGAATTAATGAAGATGCCACACTCCCCAGGAGGAAAATGACCAGCTCTAGAAAATCCTAAATTAAAGGGATTGCATAGCACCACATGTGGTTTGTGCAACAAAGGCAATTCTAATTTGTATTTTAGAACAGAATTCAGCTGCTCTGACTATCAGAAAATCCTCTTTTCTTTTTAAACAATGATGCATTTACATTCCAGCTTCTACAGGAACTGAAACAACAAACAAGTGCACGATGGGTTTGTGTATCATCCTCTAATCAGTCACTCAATATGAGACAGACAAGTCATTTTGTTCAGGCAAGGTTTATTCTTATGTTTTAGAATTTGGGGGCTTTTTTGGAGTCTTGGCACTTTCATATATCTGTTTTTTTGATAGGTAAAATTTCTCCATTGGATTTTCATCATATTGTTCCATTTCCAGCATCAGTTTTGGGGGTTTCCAGTGCAGTGTTCAGACTTTGCTGCTCAGCCCAGCCCAGCAGAACACCTTGCTAAAGAACTCACTGTGGCACATCAGCCAGTGTAGGAGGGAACAATTTACTGGTAGATTTCAGATATCTCCTGTAAAAAATGTCCAACTGGGTGTCCCATTCTAATTGAATGCTTCCTAGAAGCCATTTCTCCCTTTGTCTATTTTCTTGTCCATTTTCTTCAATAAGCCAGGAGGTTTTTTTGCTAGACTCATTTTTAATTCAGTCCCTCTATATCCATAAACAGACCTTCCATCCCAGTGTCCTGCCTCAGCCCTTGCTATCTGTCTGTGTGATAAGCATAAAAGTGATATTTCATGTCTCCCAGCCTGCCAGAATACTTTTTTTTCCCATTGACTGGCAGCAGCATCCCGAATTCTAGAAGAAAATGAATTTTTCTGCTGATTTTGGTTGTGTTGAGCCCACTTCAAGTGCAGCTTTGTTATTGTGTAAGTACAATCAGCCTTGAATGTATAACATTTCCTTATAGCAGCCTAAATGTCCTTTAAAATGGTCTAGAAAATAATGGCAGTACCTACAGGGAATAAAGGCAAATAAATAGGTGATGTCAAAAGCTTAAAACCACTCCTTGGTACAGAGTTTATCAAGTTAATTAAGAACAATTTCAGCATGAGGAACAACTGGTGGGGCACTAGGTCATGGTGACTCTACGATGATGATTCTCATACTTCTTTCCCAATTTCATTCACACATTGCAGTGACTCATGGAAATTTCCCTACTGTACATTTCTGGACTCAGACCTGGGTTCTGTTTTTACAGAGGCTGTTTTAAGGAGTGCAGAGGGTGGGGTTTGGCAGCCTGGGCTCACTCCTCGTTCTCTGAGGGTCCAGGGAACCCAAAGGCATCAGATTCCTCAGGGTGTGATGTGCGTGGGACTGACTGACCTGTAAGGACTCAGAGAACACCTTCAGAAGGTCCTCATCTCTGCCTGCTGCTTGTGAAGTATAATGCAATAAATTTAAAGGGTGTTGAGCCATGGGTTCTATTAAATGCACAGGAAACAAGGGAAAGCACAATTTCAGTGAAAAATACATCCATAAGGAATTCCCTGGAGACTCGCTGTGGACTGGGGATTAGGTTTGGGATTACTTTCAGAATTTAGCAGTGACTTATTGTGTAATTTTTGGTAAACCATTTAAGCTTGGAATTTTAAGTTTTCTATTGAGAACTGAGTTTGATAGTTTTCCATCACGTACATTAGCATTTTTAAAGCATTCTGTGCCTTTTCTTCTCTACATTAAACCAGCTTCTCCAGGTGCCTTGATTTCTCTTCCTTCACTTTTTTTTAGAACTATAATATTTATTTTCTGCTCAAACTGTTCATGAGAAATGCTCTCCTGTCTTCAAACCATGGAACAGAATTAACATTTTATATATATATGTATATGTATATGTATGTGGGTGTGTATATATGTATGTGTGGGTGTGTATAGTATTCAAACCAAAAACATAGCTGTGTTTATTTTGACTGAGAATATGGGAAATGAACCTGGAAAAAACCCAATATAAATGGGTCCCCCACAAAAATGAGAGAAAGAGGGAATAAAAAAAGGAATTCAGCCAACTGGTTTTGATTTAATGGTTGCTGATACCTCTTCTGTTTACCAACATGTGGTGTGTGATCCATCAGATCGGAATTTCTGGGTGGCACAGGGGTTTAGTTCATTTATTTTTGTGGCTGCTTCTTAATTCTGTTTCTTGGTCAGACATTAGGTGAGTGCATGGCCTCCAGGAACCTTGACCTGTTCTAATTCAGGAGCAGGACATCTGTACAAATCCTGAGCTCTCTTACCGTCACAGCTGTTCTTTTACAGCGTTCTGGGGACATTTCTGCTGTCACCACTCTCAGTCCAGGATTGTGTGTCACTGGATACCCAGTCAAAACTTGGGCCTATTGAGGGGATACCAGCTGGTGTAGCTGTACAACCCTGTGTAAATCCTCATGGGTTGTTCAGGTTCCCGAGCTGTGCAGCCCCCTACAAAATGAATGGGATCAGAGGCTGCTGTCCTTACATATTTGCCAGTACCAGCTCACCAAGCAGCCCCTGGGTGCAGGGAAGGAAATTGTTCCTTCTTTACCCAAGGTAAGTGAAGAATTCTTTACTATTTTACACATCGCATCGTTGGAAGCCCACAAACAGTGTGGTGGGTGAACTCAAACCCATCAGTGATGTTTCTTTGTGCTTATTCTGCTAAGTTAACTTCTGTGCAACAGGTTGTTGATGTTCACCTGGTGCTTGGGTCCCACCTGCACAGCAAGAACTTCTTTCAGGTATTTCTTGAGGTGAGTGAATAATTTATCAATATTTTTGCATATCCTATTGTTATCAGTCCACAAACAGGAAGGACTTAACATTTGTCTTATGCTATTTACTCCTACATTCCCCTCCATGTATCAGATGTCACTGCTCACCTCTCTGTTGAGTATCAGCTGTCTGCCAGGAAAAACTTTCCATTTACCCTCGCAGCATTGCTGAGCAGCTGGAAAATAATTTTTCTAGCATGTGGCAGAACAAATTATTGCTCAGGAGGGGGTTAATGGGATTGTCTGCCAGAGGAATAAATAATTGAAAGGACATGGATCTACTTATTAGCTTGAGTAGAGGCTTGATGTCCTAAATTATACCTTGTTAGAGGTAGAGAGCCTATGCTTTGTTTCAGCAGAAGCTGACTTCAGGAAACAGTGTCAGTGTACCTGATATTTTTGTGTGTCACATATATCCTAAGAAGCTGAAAAAATATAATTTGTAGTAATCCTCGCTTAAAATAAAGAGACCATTAATTTTCTCTATGATTTCTTTCTCTGTTACAATGACACAGCAGAATCAGAAGGGCAGAAGGTAAAGTGCCATCTTTAAAAACAAAGCTACCGATATTTTATTTTGTTCTGCCTAAGGCTGGTATTAATGACAGGACTCTGTGAAATTTAAACTCCATTTTTTCATAGTTTTCTTTTCATAGTTATTTTCATAGTTTTCTTCTTGCAATATTTTTCAAATGATGCTGTTTAAGTGATGTAACAAACCCCTCTGCTGTTTTCATATTAAAAGCTTAAAATAAACTACATCATGCAGTAGTTTGAAATTGTAACAGTTTTTCTGGAGCTGTTTGTCAAAATGACATGTTACTGAAAATTTTATTTCTACTTCTTTTTTTACATAGAAACACAACTCGAAACTGATTGCTTAGAATAATTCTTACTCTCTGATTTTTTTTATTGTATGCATTTCATAGCAGCACTTGCAAAAATGCTCATATGTTTTTCAGCTAGGAAGAACAAAGTATTTTCTTAAAATTAAGGGAATTTTTATTTTGTTCTGGAGGTTTTTTTTAAGAAAAAGAAAATGGAATGTATCATTTTGATGTGTAGCAGAGCAGATAGAAGGCAAGGTATAGAAATTGCTAAACACATTCAGAGGTTGAATTGGTTATAAGGTTATTATATGCTAACATTTGGGCAAAAGGGCTGGATATTTAAAAGTAAATCAAATAGCCCCTTGGAAATATGATTATATACTTCTATGCATCTTCAAGCAGTAAAGAATTCTGACAATCTTCCTATAAGTAAATTAAAATACAGGTTACAGGCTTCCAAAATCAGCTTGTACAAAAACTGATTCCAGCTACTGACGATTTTACTGAGGCCTTGTGCTCTTCATTCAATCACCTTGGAGTGCCAGCCTGAAGTTAATCCTGGGATTCTGATGCAGGACTGCTCTACAGCAGAATTACCCATAATTGCCTCGATTCCTGCTGACTGGTTATTTTTGCACCAGTGACTCAAATTAGGCACAGCTGGCCCTCGCAAGTTGGAGTTTAATAACAGCCAATTGTCAGAAAGTCGCTGACGGTCAATGTTTTTGTCTCAAAAGGGTGAAAGGAGCAGTGACAGCTCTCCCCCTCTCCCTGCACTGAGCAAGGAGGGATCTTCTTTCTGAAGCTGCAGAAACAATGAGTTGAGTAAGCTCCTTCCTGTGGGGAAATGTTCTGAAGACTTGCCATAATGTTGAGGTGTCTGTAGAAGCCACATGAATATTTGATGGTGTTAACAACAAAGTGCAACAAACATCCTGTTTGTTTTTGTTCATAGGAATTGTGCATTGGCCCAGTATAACTGAAAAAAGGAAATTAGGATTAAATTGAGAGGGGTGGGCGACCCAGACGGCCATGAAATATTTACATCTGAAATGACACTAAGGGTGGTTGTCCAGGCACCAACACTAGCCCTTTTCTACAGCTGTTGGATGATTTTACAAAAAAAATGGCAGTGAAATCCAGAATAATGAAATGTAGCAGTCCACAAGTCAGCCAGGGCAGAGTCTTACTGCTGAACAAGCAACTGGCTGGATCTTGCTGTCGTTTGTTTGCTGCTTCTAGCATTTTACATAGAGTGTTATCTAATGCTCTTTTTCTCAGTAGAGATGGGAATATCTTTTGTGGCAAACTTGGCAGGACCTTTTTAAAGGACTTACTGTGAAGATACAGTTCTGTCAAACACAGACTGAAAATATTTCAAGAAATCATCTGCTGAGTAAATCCACGGATTTGTGATGTCAAGTTTCAAGGCAGTGCTTCAGCTGCATTTGGTTCTAGCAAAGTGCACAAGCTTTTGCAAAATTCCCTGTTTAAATTCTTGCTGGCTCTATTGCAGCAGGGTGTGCACACCTGATCCTGCATCTGAGAAGTTTAGACCCATTACTGTGTTTGCTTCAGTGCTCTCCTGTCCAATTAATACAAAATAACCCCTTTAAGTTAATTAATGTTGTATCAAAAGAGATATCTGGTGATAAAAACCACAAATCAAAGTTTGTTAAAGTTGGAAATGCTGGTTTTCATTCACTACCTTAAAGCTCTCCTGGAACACCAGCAGCATGCATTCGAAAGAAATATGCAATGCAAAAAGGCGTACTGAAATTAATGTGAAATATTTGATACCAGAATCCATGGTGAATCCAAAGATATTTGCTGCTTGTGTCTTTCTACTTTATCTTTTGAGACCTTTAAGAACCACAAATGCCCATGTAGAGACAGAATGTCAAGACATCCCAAGGGTAAGTTGAATAGAAATTCCCAAGAGCCTATAAATCTATTTGAAGGTGATAACCTAATCACAAGTACGCCTGTCAAATCTCAAGGAAAGTGATAAGTTAAACAGTAATTCTATGGAATATGGACTTTTACTTATCTGGCTTGACCTTTCCTCCTGCTCTTTAACCCTTCTGCCCTTCAAGTCTCAAAAAATGGTTGCATACAAAGAATGATATAATACAGATTTGAACTTGAGCTGGGGATGTTGAGCACTTCAATATCCCACTGAATCCTTCACCAACTGAGGATCTGTTTGGGAGCCAACATAATGAAACGAGCATAATGTGGTTGTGTCCAATTGGACATTTGCCCTTTTGTGAAAAGGAAGGTTCCATGGGACAACACACCCTGGGTGATGCATTGAAGCTCAATTTTTGGAAGTGATGTGGCCCAAAAGATGCTAGCTAAGGGTGTGCTGAGATCTGTGCTGCCCCAGTTAGCAACTTTAATCTTCCAAACGAGGTCATCCCGCTGTATTACTGAGGTATTTCTGCACTGCCATCCACAGAGAAATACAGAGAAACCTGAAAAACTGAGCAATAAACATTTGGATCAAGGTCAGGACAACAAGCTGGTTTGTAGCACCTTCCTTTAACGGGTCCAAAACCTTTCGTGACCTGGTGGGTACTAGCTGTCAGTGGAAAGGCTTGACCAGCTCCACTTAATGAGAACCCTTGTTTTTCACAGTCATGCTTAATAAACATTCCTATTAAATTCATGGACCAATCAAGGGTCCTAAATGATGGAAAGGATGATTAAATCTCAAAATTAACAAAGTGATGCAGAAATTAAAAAATACCTGCAGTCCTTAATGATATGACTTTTTATACAAAACTGGCAATGCAAATCAAGGAATTGCACACAAATTCAACACAAATGTATTAATTTGAAGGGAAAAACCCAAACTAGAATTTTGTTTGCATTAATTAATTTCTATTTAGTCAATAAAATAGAAACATGAATGTTTGCATGAGCAGTATTTCACATACAGGAAAAGATTATGTTCACTTGATTTAAGCTCTCTAATCAACATTTGAGTAATGGTACCATGAAGTTCTACAGATTCATTTCACTATATTCATGCTACTCCCATTAATTCAGCAGATACAGCCATCTAGAAAACATGCATATAAGGGTCTCTACATGAAAACTGAAAAATGGATTAGCAATTTTGCTTTTAGCTGCTAGTCAGTCTTGATTACAATAAATCCAATATCCCATAAATTGCACTCATGGGCGAGTATATAAAGTCTTTCTTAAGTCATAAGTAATTAAAAGTCAGGGGAAAAATTTCAGTTATGGACCCATAAGAAATACCTTGGTTTATCTGTGGTTTTCTTTGTTTGGCAAGGGGAGAGTGAAGAAGGTGTATATGTGTAAATGTCTTAAGGAATGATTAATGGCTATACATATTAGAACAGAACCTGAATTATTTAAAATGTATTTGTGGTGAGCTTCCTGGTTTCTGCCAGGCACTTTAGTAAGGTGTATCTGACAATGATTTGTGCTTGTTAGGGGTACAGCTGCATTGGGAAGATGTTGGAGAAGAGATGAAGAAGTTGCAGTGCATTTCTCTGTCTGATGCTTACCTGAACTCAAACTTCCAGTCATGTATTTTATGTGTTACTATTTACATATTTGGGCTAAGAAAGATGTACTCATTAAAATGGGTGATTGAGAGAGATCACTGGGTGAAGCCTTGGAAAAAGTGTTTAAAGTCTTTTGAATTGCCTAGATTGCAATCAGTTGAATAAACACCACATTTAAGGGAAGGAGGATCTTCAGGTCATCAGCTGCTGTTTCCCTGAGCTGCTTTCCTGAGGGTCAGCCTTGCTGGGCTTGCCCTGACCAGCTGAGGCCTTACCTTTGAGTCTGCTTTAATCAGGTAAGAAAAGTCTCATTTGTAGCTTTTAGCTCCTCAGTGTGCTTTGGTTATGGCTGCTCCATGTCTCTCTTGTTCTGTCCACCTAATTCTGTGTGCTGCCATTTATCCCAGCTGTGGCCCTGTATTACAGTTAGTGGGAAAATTCCATGTATTGTCCATCACAGGTCTCTGTTGTAGGATCAGCTTCTGTCTGAGTATGACAGTATTTTAATTTTTTTTTTTTTTATTACATCAGAGGTTTTTAATCAAAAGACTGGGATTAAGCTTTTGCTAGAATGTGTTCCTGGCCATGGGAATTCTTGTGTGTCCCATTTCTTCTGTCCTGCTCCATCCTCATTGCCAACTGGCTACTCTACCCCTCACACCCCATGGACTTATGATTACAGGACATAGGGGCTTATATACTACATTTATTTTAACTGTTAGTAAAAACATCCCTGAAAGGTTAAACTTGGTTGAGAGGAGACCAACCCCAAAGTACCTTTCATAAGGATCCAGTCTTGACTCAAAATATGAGATGGGTTTCCCTTCTACAGAAAAAGAACATTTTTTTTTTTTTCAACAAAAGGGAAATTATATCCTTGATATTTTCCCTGAAAAGTACAGCAGGTGAACAGTTCAGCAGTTATGCTAGAAGACCTCATAAGGCAAGCTAATTAAATGTGGCTGGAGCACGGAGCTCTGTTTCTGGGGCTGAAGTTGGCTTTTAGTTGACTTGAGGAAGTATCCGTGTGCCTTTCTACACGCCTGGAACTCGCTTACCACCAAAAGAATTGCAGTGCCATTATGGAAGCATACCTATTCCAGAAGTGTGCTGTGAGGTTTTAAAATGTTACTTTATTTTGGTTTATTTTGGTTTTCTGCTGCAATATTCAGTGTCATCTGCTCTTCAGCTTGCTTTCTCTGTTTTGTTTCTGGTTTTAGGCTGTACTGGAGAGAACATAATTTTTAAATATTTCTGAGATACTAGGTCCACTTCTGATGACACACACTAAAAACAATTGACATTTGCTTGCTCTCTTATTATTACTGCAAAGAGAAACATCCAGAGAGACTCATAAAGAAATTAAATACTTTTCCAGACACCCTCTTTGGACAGTTCAGACATTTTAGTTTTTCAACTAAAGACCTTTTTAAACTAAATTTATATAAAAGTACTATAGCTTAACCAACATATTTCTAAGGAAGTCTCCTGGATTTTATTAAGTTACAGAAAATCCAAATGACACATAATTATTGTGCTCCTTGCAGTTATAGATTGAAAAATGCATTTATCAAGTACCTAAGGCCATCTCAGCCATCCACCTACCCAGATGGAGAATATTCCTTGTTGTCAGAGGTATAATAAAATAACAGGATTATTGCCATAGCACATTTTGCTTTCTTAAGTGCAAACCTTTCCTCTTAGCTTGATTTCTGACTGCCAAAGCTTATTTCATCAGGAGAGACATCTCCTGAACTCTATACTTTATCTATTTAATTGTGTTTAAGTTTGTGAGGGTAAACCGGATTGTAATTAACTTCCAGGAATAAAAGACATTTTATGATTTCCAGTAGCTGCAGAAGGACAGGCACACTCACAGCATGTGTTAAACACAGGCAGCTCAAAGTCCTTGAGACCAGAGTTTGACCCTTCCTCTCCTGGAGTCAGCAATCTCCTAAGGGTTCTCTTTGCCTCCCCAAGATTTAAGTGGAAAATATGTAAAATTATTAAAATGGTTTATAAAAGTGTTGTCTTAAAAGTAATATACTGTGCTCCAGAGTTCTGTTTGTCCAATCTTGAAGTCTGTCTTATATGGCATTTTCAACTAAGTGAAAGTAAAATAAGGACGCAGTGAAGTAAAATATATCCATTTATTTGACATTGTGGATTATTTTCAGTTACTTGCAAAGTATTTGTATCCTATAACTGTGGTAACAATTTCTGAAAGACTTTAAGACTGTAAAATCACAATCTTAGATCATTTTAGGATATAACCTCTAGGATAATTTTGTAGGGTATTTTTACCAGTGAGGGGCTGTAAGGGATTCAAGATTTTGCTCAGTAATTTACATTTAACATTAACTCATTAACATTAATATTCTGGATTTTGAAAGCATATTGAGGTAACCTATTGCCCTGACATTTTTTAGGATTATCTGTCAGCCAGGATGATGTGGGAGTTGTGTTGAAAGACTTTTTGAATGAGTTTGAGTTTTATCACATCTGAAAGCAAAAATTTTAGTTGTTTCTCTGAAATTGATTGCAAACTGTTTTATTGCTGTAATTTTTAGGACGAGGGAAGACTTTTAAAGTGTAATGTCCTTAATAGTAGGCAATTAAAAAGTGGATAAATTGGGAAGAAAAAATTTAATTCAGTTTTTAACTGATTTACTTTTAGTCGTTCTCTATCAGTGTTCCAGAAAAAGCATTAAAAAGCTGAGACCGTTTCCTGTAATGCAGGAAAAGACAGGAATATTCTGAATAAAAAATACAAGCAGTTAGCAATGTTTAATTTTTCAGCAAACTTATCAATATTTTAAAGTCCTATTCCCAGCATGTATATGGTAGTGTACTTTATTACCTTGTCTTGGAGTATGATGAGTTGCAGCATCAAGTTTATTTTTGAGTTTTGGGCCCATCATGACCAGAGGGACATTGAGGGGCTGGAGCAGGTCCAGAGAAGGGAACAGAACTGGGAAGGGGCTGGAGCCCCAGGAGGGGCTGAGGGAGCTGGAAAGGGGCTCAGCCTGGAGAAAAGGAGCTCAGGGGGGATGTTCTGGCTCTGCACAACTCCCTGAAGTTTGGTGTGTTCAGGTGATGGTCGGTCTCTTTTCCCAGGTAATAACTGAGTGAACAAGAGGAAATGGCCTCATGCTATGTCAAAGGAGGTTTAGATTGGATATTAGGAAAAAAATAATCACAGAAAGGGTTGTAAAGCTTTGCACGAAGCTGCCCAGGGAAGTGGTGGAGTCACCATCTCTGTAAACCTTCAAGAAGGATGTGGTACCTGAGGACTTGGTTTAGCTGTGAGTGCGGTGGTGGCACTGGGTTGATGATCCTGATGACCTTAAACTCTTTTCCAACCCTGTGATTCCATGAATCTGGTCCATGGGAACATCGAGGTGCTGCTGGGAACGTGTCTGAGCAGTTCATTGAAAACCTCTTCCTTCAGGTCTGTGATGCCTCAGGTTTTAGCTTTTCTATTTTTCACATTCTGTGCTGCTTTAGTGTGTGTGTCAGCTTCATATCAGGGGATGGTGAGCTCTCTTCACAGAGTAGGGAGACAGAACAATTCCTGCTCCAGCTGGGGACCAAGGACAAATGATCCAAATCTCAGGCCCAAGAGCACAAACAACGTGGGCTGGAGAGAGAAAAACAAGCAGGATGGGACTGCATGGGCTAAAGCTGGAATGGGACAATGAACTCCAGTGTGCCAATGGAGCAGAGCTGATCACAGTGAGAGCCCCCGGGAGCGCTCGTGCATTTTGGGACCATTTGGGTTCATCTTGGGTGCAGGCCTGGCTAGGTGGATCCATGGAGGAGATCCTTTGAATAAATCCCTGCTTTATTCTGTAACTCTGTCCAGCCTCTGCTCTAGGGCAGCCTTGACAAGGCATCATCTGGGTACTTTTAGCTTCTGCACCTTCAGATGTTGTACAGTCTGTCATGGTGCTTGAGGGAAAATGTTCTTGTCACTTCTTGAAGGCCTGGCATCATTAACAGGTTCCTCACCACAGTGCAGGAGAAATACACCTTCCTACTCCAACAAACTTTTATTGCATATGTTAACTTCTCCCTGAATGCATATTTTCGCTCCACCTTACTTTGAAAGGGATAACCCCCCTCTACAAAAGGAGTCCCTGCTCCTGGTGTGGCTCAGTGTGACCTGCTGTGTCCATTCAGTGTGACTTTACCAGGTTGTGAAGCATGGCATGTGATCATTTACAGGTGAAGTATACTTGTGCTGGAAATACAAAGACTTTTTGATGCTTCTTAATTTCTTCTCTCCCTGCCTGGTTATAAAATAGGAAGCTGCCATGGTTACATGTGCCCATTTGTGTAATCAGATGGTGGCACCTTCCTTGTTCAGTCTTTGAGCAGTCTGGGTCATCTGTGAGTTCTGCTTTGTTTTCTGTGCAAATGGCAAGTTGCATATTTTGCTTCTTGCAGCTTCCTCTTTCATTTCACTTTATAAATTTCATGAGGTCAAAAAAGAAATTACATAGAGAGAACAAAATATGTTTGTTTATCAGCTAGAAAGTCTATAAAACCAAGAAGTCAATATTTTTGTTCAGGTAGAAGCAGAAACAGTCTGTGTAACCCATCTGCATTTAGAGATTCATTATACTTTTTAAGATAAGTGAAATTTCCAGAAAAAAAAATTTAATTAAAAAAATATATATCAAAAAAGTATTGAAAATATCCAGTGTTAGTGCTTTGATTGAGACATTTCAGGTTAAATGTGGGTTGGGTGATTAGATTTTGCACTTTTATTTATATGTTATTTAAATTTTTAGTACCACTCCTTTCAGAAAGGCATCTTGTGTTTATCAACAGAAACAGAAGTGCATTTGTTGAATTTAGTAACTCAGTAGATTGAGAGCTGTTAACTTTGAGATGTTCTTACGTGTCTGTGTATCATTGTAGCCATTGCTGGTTATGGTCATCTTGTTAATTCTGATTCCAGCTCTTGCTTCAGCCTTTCATCTCCTGTTTGCCTTGCCAAGCAGTTGAGTGCCAACTGAATGCATTCATCAAAAATAATTTAGTTCCCTATTGAAAGCTTTTATAAAATATCAATATTGTGTGAGCCCAGCTTTTGGTGAAGTTGCACCAATACAGAAATTTTCACTTGAAAAAAGCTCTGAAGACAGTTTTTGCATCTTTGGTAATTCAAATTATATTGTTTCTGCATCATCATCCTTATACAGCCATGGAAAACTTAAGGCAAATCATGTTTTTTACTTGATTATTGAAAGCAAACATTTTTTGTTGAAACTTTATATCTTTGTAAATATCAGCAAGGTGTGGAAATATGTACTCACTCTTTGGAAGTCCTCCTTTGTTAAGCTTTTCTCTTTACCAGCTGCATCACCTTACAGTGTTCTTCACACATTAATATGCATCACATTTTCTCTCTACACACTGTTTTATCAAGGGCTCCTCTTGTCCAGAATCTGTAGACTAAAGGAAGTCTGGAATAAAACAACCTTTTCCTCTTACTCAAGATTAGATCCTCTATGAAGACCTGCTTGACTTTTTTTCAGTAGAGGCTGAACACTGTATCTGCATTTTTCTTACTATTTGGTTATTTTTTACTAGAATTTTTATGTTTTCTGATGGAAACAAAGGGGATCTGCAGTGCATTAAAGGGAAATCTCTCATCAATGTCTCATTTTCTCACCAAAGAAAATACTTGTTGTAAAAAAAAAAAAAATCTCTGAATTGCTCGTGGTTTATCAAACATGAAAACTTCCTACTTTACCTTCCTCCCTCAACTGTTTAAGTGCTTAAGAGATTTATCATCCAAAATTCTGGTAGCTGGGAGCACAGCCTTGCCACTGTTTATCCTTAGGATCTCAAATTCCCAAACAGTTAATCTTATTAAACAATATTTCTACAAGCCAAGAAACCTTGTTTGTGTTTGCCAAGCCTTGAAGAAGAAAACCATTCCTTACCTAAAATTTTGTGACAATAGAGACTTGTTAGAAAAATCTGCTTGGTTCCCACTTCTAGGGGTACCAGCAATTTTGTCAGAGGGGGGAGAAGAAATACACAGAAATAATGTAGGTGCTTAATTTAATTTTATGCATCTGTCATTACCTTTCTGAACATATTTTCAGCATAGATGGAGTTATCCATACATGATCTATTTCTATAACAATTTTTAAAAAGGAAGAGGTTGCATTCTCACATCCAACAATGGCAAATGTGTATAAAAAACTTATGTATTTGCCCAAGCTACAGTTCTTTATTCAGAAATGCCATCTTTCTGTAGAGAAAGCAAACTCCAATATCGGGCCCCAGAAGTTTTTCTTGAGTAACACAAATACTTTTTTCCAAGTGAAGTTAAAGGTTGTACATCCTTGGATAAGCATCTGGTTTTTACAGTGCAAACAACGATAAAGAAAGCAAAAGCTTGAATAAATCCAACTACATAACGTACAAAATGTCATGGAAGCAAAAAAAAGGTTCCAAATCTTCAGAAGCCCGAGTGCTAATTTGATGCCTTTGTGAAGAATATTTTAATAGGAAGCTTCAGACTGTGACAAATCAGGTGCCTGTGTAGTAAACTGGTTTCAGAGGGGTTTTTTTGGTGGCTTTTTTTTAAGTACTTCATTAGGTGTAACTCTGCATAGGTGTGGATCTTTTGAACTGTCATTTACAAGAAAAAATGAAAACACTTTGTTATTGCTGAGTTCTGCTCAAAGTGCTGGTGGTTGTTACTGGGTACATGAGATCACAGGGTGTTTGCTTGGGGCAGGGAAGTCATATCTGGGTTTTTTGACATATTAAACATCTCAGACCACAGAGTGAGGCCAGTTGGCTTCAGCAGCAAGCTAAGGCACTGCCCTTCCTGCCATTTTGGTGTGGTGTAGAGCAAATAGAGGCCCAATAATGCACAAAAAGCTTGTTTTAGGCTGTTGGGTTTTTCTCCAATATATTTAGAGTATTTTTTTTCCAGTCTTCAGTGAAAGTAAAAGAAAGACAGAAAGAGAAAATGAAAGTGGATGGTTTCTATTTATATTCATAATTTACTGTTTGAAGAGTAAGTTGCTGAAATGAAAATAACTCTTGATCGATTTTTGACAAAGGAATTTGGAACAAAAAATTTTTGATAGGACAGTAATAAAAAATGAGACAATACAAGCTGGGCATGATTGTTTCCAGATTCACTCATGTAACAGAAATTAGCAGCTCCTTGTCTTCTCTCTATAACTCTATGCCATGATACTTGTGACATGCTGACCCAAGGTGAGGACTTTAGTTTATCATGGTTTAGAGTGCTCTTTGAAAATGATTTGTGGAAAACTTTTTTCTTGATGGAAATTTCAGTCAATATCAGCCAGAATAATAACTGGGAACTAATGAGAAGTAGATACCAAAGAATTTCTTAATGTTTAGTCTTTAGAAGTTACACTTTTGAAGTTGTCCTTTTAACTTGAAACCAAAAAAGTTAGGAACAAGTAATTGAGGCATGGGATTGCTGGTTTCAGATTAGTAAAACTCAATACAGAGATCAGCTGGGTTGGAGATCCAAGTGCAGAAGCAGTCTCATGTAGCAGTTAAAAGGTAACAACAGGTCCCTGACAAGATAATTGCCCAGAAATGGATAATCAGGTGGGTACTCAGGAATTTCACAGCCCCAGACACAGGTGGTCTTTGTTCTTGGGAACTCTTCATGTGTTCTAGTTTAGGGTGAGCACTGTCATTGAACCACACCTCAACTGATTTAAAGTCTTTGGCTTAAGGCTTGTGACTTTTACAGTCCAGAGTGAAGCAGAGAATCATCAAAGGAAATCTGAATCGTGGTGAAACAAAAAAGTGAGGAACTCAAGAGCTGAGAAATGAAAAAAAAAAAAAAAAAAAACCACTGAGATTTCCTGTGGGGAGTGAGAAAAGGGGAGATGTCAAAATTACAAAATTATTACCAAAAGAACTCCAAGAAGAGAAGTTTTGTATTTCCCATGAGCAGCACTGGATGAGTTTCATGTGAATTTCAGAGTGTCGTAAGTGGTTGCACACTTCCCACTCACACACATGTTCATGGCTGTTATACCCGGTTAGCTCTCATTTCATAAGCTCCAGAAAAGCCACAGCATTTGTCTCTATGGTGGTGGCAATGTCTATTAATGTTATCTTTTGTGATTTCATCTTCTCATAATGTCTGAGAGCCCTGCTCTAAACTGGCAGTCTGTGATTGTGACGGGTGAGATAAAAATTTCAGTGAGATTGAGCAAACTCACGCTCCCGTGTGTGACAAATTGCAATGACAAGGCTGTGGTGATAGCAGCTTATGATGTGAAATGAAATCACAACCACAATGCCATAAAGATGTGTGCTTAGGGCAGCTTTACAGAGCTCCAAGTGAAAGAAGATGTGGTCACAATGTCTGGTGGGCACTCTGGTCCTTCCCTGCACTTCATTTTATTGCCGGGACTGGCCAGGGCTGCTCAATAAAAACACTTCATGCATTTCAGGCTTTTTTTCTTTTTCTTTTTTTTTTTCTTTTTTTTTTTTTTTTAATTTTTTGTGGGTTTGCTGAGTGTCTCTATTTCAGCTCCTGTGTAATGGGTACAACCAACATCTGAAAACTGTCTCAATTCATGATACAGTCACAATAATTGCTGTAATGTTGAAGATAGCCATTTGATTGGATTTGTTTGATTGGCTGAACGATCCAGCTGAAGAAAGGACAACAGGAAATGAGAAATAACAGCAGGTATAGAATGCATTCCATGAAACTTCAGGGGGCTGCATCAACTTATTTATTCATATTAGCAGTTCATAGGACTGACAGTAGAAGTAACAGTGTGACTCTCTTCTTGATATCAAGGGTAAAATTCAATTGCCTAAATATCGAAATCTAAAGCTATTTTTTAGTTTTAAAGACAGCCTTGTGGACCTGGCAGGTGTTAGGATGGATGGGACACCAGCACTCCTCTGAAGCAGCAGCCAGAGGCTACAGATGAAATTGCAAAATGCCACCAAAAAACCTGTACTTTCACAACAGAATTACTGAGTAGTGACCTTTATGGCAGCCAAAATTTGGGATTCTAGGAGGCAAAATATGGTCTCTGGGAATGGCAGGAAACAGCTATTGCAAAACTGAAAATAATAGGACTCAAAATTTCTATAATTTTTAATAATCTCAAATGTTGTTAAGCCCCTAAGGGGAAAAAGTCTCTAAATCAGGACTTATACTTGAAGGTGATATCCTTCCAGTACAGAGAAATGTGCACTCAGAGGACAGCTGGAGTTAGCCTTGAAATTATTTTAGCTTCCCAATATGATCTACTAAATAAATTGCTGTTGAAGAATGAGTTTTCAGCTTTCTGAATAATTAGATCAATAATAAAATGGGGAAAAAAAAAGAAAACTAGAAAATAATTCCTACACAGGACCATGCAGGAACAGTGTTGATAAATATAATTTTATTAATTAATTATTAATTTGGTTTCAAGTTTTTTTTCCCTAACATTATTATTCTAGTTAAGTACCATTAAAAGAGTAATTATCATTTACCTCCTCTATAGTTGCTGTCAGGCATACTCTGCTTCCATCCAAAGTCTGGTTTTGTCAGTGATTTCTGTCCCATCACACAATTAAAACAATAAAAATGATACTCTTAATGAAGAGGGAAGTGTGCAAACTAATAATTACCATAAACAGGTTTTCTGCTGCTGATTAAAGAACATGCAATAACTGATAATGGTGAAGCAAAGTATATTTCCTACCAATAGGTGCCAGTATAAGCTAATTAAGCTAAAATATATAATGACAGTTTTAAAGGAGACATTAAAAATATTTAAAAAATTCCAACCAATTCTCTTGATAATTTATCCTTTTGGGTGGGGCATTACCTTTCTTGGGAGTGCTGATGGAAAAGGTTGTTCTGTCCCTTCCCTGCTTCTTTTCTCTCCTCTCCAGTACAGCTGAATATGAGAGACCCTTGCTTCTGTTTCTAGCTCATAGATTTTGCTATCAGTCTCCTTTTTAAAACCAGAAATTCATGAAAGATCTTAATCAGGTAAAATTTAGAGGGAAGGAAAAAGCCAAGAGTGATACACTGCAGCTGAACTTGCCCCTGCAGGTTTCAGCAGCTGGACCAAATTTATAAGAAATAACTATTTATTGTGGAAGAACAGAGTTAACTCTCACTGCAGTGTTTCTTTAGTCAGATTTTCCACTTTAAGCATTTAAGATGTACCTCAAACGTGGCCTCACAGACCATGGTGAGGCAGCCTCACGTGAGTGTTTTGTGAGTGCATGGAGTATCACTGCATCATTTGTGTGCAGCCTTCCCCTGTTTGGTGCCCCATTGTAGATATCTGGAGCCAACCCTGTAATTTAATCTCGTTCCTATTCAGTCTTAATGGAGAGATGACCTTTCAGCAGATTAGAATTGATTGTTTTTAAATCTGCTGGTCTTGTCAAAGCTTTGTTGTTACAAACAACAATTTTGCTATCATCTGCCTGATACTTATCAATATATCATAGCAGCTGTAATGACTTTTTTTTAATTTTCTTTTTTTTTTTTAGCTTTTTTCCATCTTTTATTGGAGCCACCTCCTCCAAAGCTTGGACAGTGTCACTGGTGAAGCCTCTCTCTCTCTCTCTCTCTCTACCACATGAAATGTCGCTGTTCCTTCTCTTCAATTTCTCGACTCCACTCTCGTCTTGAGCGTGCTGAACAAGGCCAGATCAAACAGGAGAATATGAAAGGAATGAACTTGTCAACACCAGCAGAGTTTCCCAGCCCAAACATTGCTTTCTTTTCAGTTGGCATGGTTGTATCACAGTTATGTTATCTGTAGAGACTCTGTTGCTCCTGCAGAAATTCAGATTGTGCCATTGCTGCTCTCCAGATTGAACCCTTCATCCACTTTACTGCCTGTCTTCACTTCCTCAGGGCTGTTTGGGTGGGGATTTTGTCTGGGTTTATTTTTACGGTAATTGAATAGAGCCTATGACAATACTCTTGCTCTCTGCAGGCTGCTTTTGCAAGGAGGGAATGGGATGCACTTCCCAGATTTAATAGCAAACATGGAATTAATTGCTCTGCAGCTTTTCCAGTGCTGACTGTGAGTTTCTTATCACATCAGCCTTACATGCATACAGGTGTTTGTACAGAAAGACAGATTTGGAGAACTGCTAAGCCAAAATGTGCTGAGGAAGATCCTGTTGGTGGCAGCAATAACTTACATTTAACTTGTTAGGAGTTGTGAAGGTGACAGAGCTCCTTTGCAGCCCGTGGCGCCTGTGTGCAATAATGGGCTTGCTGTGCATTTGAACGCTCTACATTGATTCTTATCTCTTAATAGCCATTTAATCCAGACTTCAAATCACACATCGGGTGTAATGTACAGCTAATGCTTTGCATAAACTTGTGAATCTGGACTAAGGAGTAGTGATATGCCAGGGATGTTTGTAATTCCAGAAAAATTACCCTGGTTCTGGTGTTCAAGGGTTTGGGGGATTTTTTTGGTATGTGTTTTTTTGGTGGTGGTTTGGTTTATTTTTAGTTGTGTTATCTTTGTTTGTTTGATTTGATTTGTTTTGGTTTTAGTCTTTGTTTTGTTTTGGGATTTTATTGTTGTTGGGATTTTTTTAGGAAAAAAGCATGATCCAGTCCCTGTGTGTTCTTCATAACAAAACATTTATAGTTTCCCCACTCATAACACATTTTGGATAGAGCTCTTCTTCCAGGGAAAAATGACTGGTGGGGAGTTGGTCATGGTGTGTGTTGCACAAAAACATCCAGCAAAATGCAAGGGGATATGTGTTTTAACTCTAATTTGGGTTGCAGGCAGTAATTGGTCACAGAGGCCAGTTTGGGCTGAATGTGCACTAAAAAAATTATTTGAAGTAGAAGCAAGATGGTTCTTTTAAGGTTAAAACTTCCTTAGACCACATTTCAGTACCTGAAGGGGCTACAGAGAGATGGAGAGGGGCTTTGGACAAGGATGTGGAGTGTCAGGACAAGGGGGAATGGCTCTGAGCCGAAGGAGAGTAGGTTTGGATTGGATATTAAAGAAAAATTCTTCCCTGTGAGGGTGGGGAGGCCCTGGAATGGATTTCCTGGAGGAGCTGTGGCTGCCCCTGGATCCCTGGAAGGGTCCAAGGCCAGGCTGGATGGGGCTTGGAGCACGTGGGACAGTGGAAGGTGTCCCTGCCATGGCACAGGGTTTGAAAAGAGATGATCTATAATGCCCCTTCCAACCCAAACTGCCCCGTGATTCTCTGATCTCCATCTATATCATTCTAAATCATACCACAGTGCATTATTACCCTGCTGGAGCTGTTTTGCACAAGGACTTTGACACAAAGCTTTAGAAGATCACAGGTATTTTTGTGGCTTTCAGGGGCAGTTTCTGTGCTGCAGCTCCCAGTCTGAGGCAGGGGGATGTAACTGAGCAATGCCACAGCAAATCCTGGCAGTGACCACTTGGGAAGTGTTTGTTGGGCTTAGTGAGGAGCAGATCCCTGCCTGGCAGAGGACAGAGTCCAGACAGAAAGGACAGACTGAAAGCAGTCACCCCCAAAATGTTAATGAGCTGCCATAACTATTTTAATTTCAGCCATCTGTACTCGAAAGCACGGCAGTCTCTCCAGATGAACTGTCTGCTGGGGGAAATCTAGATAAGCCTGGAGCACCTGGGCTCTCAGGGAGTTCTGGTGCCAGTGGCTTTGTCACGATTGTCCCCTCCTGGGTTCTAATCCAAAATGTCAGCTCTGCTCTCACGTCTCAGAGCAGGGCACAACGTTCCCTCTGAGCACAATTGCATGTGTAGGTGTAACTTGAGCTCAGTACTCACTGTCCTTTCACTTCTAGGAGGAATTATTCCATTCCTGCTCCTCCCCCTTCTGGGAGCAGAGCAGACACTCTTGTGTCTTGTATCTTTTCCAGCTCTGCCACAGATTGTACCAGGTTACTACAGAGAGGACATGAAGTTGTACTTTTGTTGTTCTGTTTGGCACCTGGCTGGGAGTTTTGTCCACTTATTTATTCCCCCTCTACCACCCTCCAGATTAAGTTAGGCAAAACTCTTCAGTGTGCATTGATGGGCGTTGTTTTCCTCTCTAGCTGCAAACAAAAAATTCCCATTTTACTGACATTAGCACTTGCAACATCCCAAGACTTTTAAATGAAATTATTTTTAACAGAGTCATTTTGGAGTCAGTAAATTAAACCAGAATTTGTCCCCCAGATTTCATTTCTAAAGCTGCGGTATACATCTAATGTATATCTTATGGCAGGTAAGTTTTGTACAGAATCTCCTATATCACCACATTTCTACACGAAAGCAGAGGTTGCAAGACTGTGTTGGACAGTTGCAGAAGAGATGTCCATGGCCATTAACTTTCATCCAGCACTTTCAACACACTTATAATATTATTTCATAAATGCATTTGGCATCCAGAGGTCCAATACAATCTGATAAAAAACATAAATTTATTGCTTTTTATCTGAAGTCTTCCAAACTTGTATATATTTTCTTATCTCAAGGTGTCAGTGCCTGTTATTTCCTTGTCCTTATTTGGCTTTGTCAAATATGAGTTTGTGTCTCAGAAATTATTTTATTGTGTTTATATTCCATATGTCATACTCCACTGAAGATAGGACACTTACAGAATTGCTGTTCATTTATGTTTGTGTCATTGCACTTTGAAAAGGTGTTTCTTTGCACAGGCAGTCTTCCAGTGCTTTTTTGTTGTGGAACTAATTTTTTTTGTGCTGAGTGAATGGTTAAAACATCTCCCCACCCAATATTTAGTTACTGTTTTTTCCCTCAGTGCTTATTTTTGTGCATGAACATTTAGCATATTTGGCTGCAAAGAGAAAGGCAAATACAAAGCACGTGAGGGTTGATTTTCTGCATTGTCTGTATTCCCAGCCAGCTATGTCAGCCAAGATCCATGCCTAAAATAAATACAGCTATTTTTATTGTTCTGGGTATCTTTTCCAGTGTGTGCACTGAATTGTGACAAAATTGTTTGCTTTGTTGTGAACATCAATCCATGGATTCCCAAACCCTCCCAGCAGTCGTGGCAGAGGAAGGAAGGCAGGGATGTTCTCATCTGCTGGGTTAAAAGCTTTTGGCATTTGGGGAACCAACTGGAGCACAGCACTGAGGGTGGGCCCACCGACTCTGCCATTCTATCTTCCTGAACAGTCTTCAGCTAAGAAAATATTCCAGAAGGCAAGGGCTCCTTGATTTGTGGCCATTTTTTTTTTCTGGTGAGAATTTGTGTTGCTCACTGTGCCAGGCTGAAGGGCTGCATGTGCTGAGGAACAGGCTGCAATCAAATCACCCCCAGACCTTGGTGACATCTGGACTATTTGGCTTGATGATTTTTCTGTAGGACTTTAAAACTATAAACAGTTTAAGGGAAAAGTATTGTTTTCAAGCTGGAGCAGTGAGTTTTATGACCTTCAAAGAACCTGCAGGTGCTTTATTCTCAAAGGGTTTGGGTTTTTTATTTTAATACGTATTATGTCTTGCGTTGTGTCTCCATCATCTTTTCTATTTTTTCCAGGTTGTGCTGAGCACTGTGTTCCATTCCCTAGCTCTGTTCCCAAACTGACTGCTCTGAGCTTGCAGATATGAATGACAGTCCAAGCTGTCTTTGGGATTCGGTGGAAATAAGCTCTCTGAAGTACCAAAACCACATCTGACTCGACAGAAAGTAGAAGCTTTGTGGGTAGGTGGGTGGTGCAAGGTGGAAAGGGAGGTGTGAGCAGTTGTTTTTCTGTTTTTAAGCCAGAGTTTGGCCTAATTAGATTCTTAGAGTATTAAATGTGCTAGAGTATGCTGTGGAAGAACTCTAAGAACACACTGACAATGTTGGAGAATCCAAGTCGGTAACTTGTCAGTGTCAGGCCTTTGAACTGTTTTGGTTTTGTTCTTCAGCTTACAAAGCACTTTCTTAATTAGATTAGCCTGCCACAGGCTCTTGGCAAATTCCAACTTTAGTGGCAATGAGAACAAACACAATTAATTAATCCATACATAAAAAAGGAAGGAATAAATGATCCGATTACCCTGGCAGGAAAAACTCTGCTGTGACCTCAGAGTCTCACTGGCACATGTTACAGTTCTTTAATGCAGCCATGGGTTAGGCAAATGTGTCTAGTGGAAAGCATGAAAAACTTTGACATATACTTCAAAATTCACTCTTATTTATAAAATTGCAACCCAGCTGCTTGTTTTTCTCTACCAAGGGTTAGAAATTTTCCATTTCAGAGAGACAAAACTGGCCTCGGGAGCACCTTGTGTCCTTATTACAAACATTTAAAGTTGGCATTAATATTTATTTCAGTAATGTTGCTTCAAAGTATGGTCTGATGTTTTAATTTTGCATGACATTTGAGAAGCAGCATAGTCTAAGTGATTTTCTGTAAATACGTTGACTTTATAATATTAAAGACTTTATTCTTTGGTGCAAGCTAATAGTACTGTTACCATGGAACACTTATTCCTTTAATTTCATGTAAATTTAAATTTTATGATGTTTGCTTCTCCAAGATGATATAATCCCTTTTTATTGAAAAGAATCACAATTATGGAAATGATGATATCCAAGGAGACAAGCAGCAATTAACTGTAAAAGACAGGCTGTTACCAAAAGAGTTTACTCTCAATGAACAGAACAGAACCTCCTTTAAAATAAACCTTTATTTAAAGAAATCAATTTGGCATCGTTTCTAAAAGAAAGCAATTCATTCAGACAGAAGCTTCTAGTCTTAGCAGCATGTTCAGTAATATATTTGAGGTTTTTTCTTTGACTCCAAACACATTATTTCTGTACACAGAGCATGGAGAGCAGAAAGCTTCAGCATATCTGTGGACTCTGCTGGCTTTGCTTCCAAGGAAGCCCAAAAAAAATTTGTCTTTCTCCAGGAGGCTATTAATGAAGCAAAATGATCATCTGTGAACATGGAGTTCCTCAGTCTGGTGGTCTTTGAGCAACCTGGTCCAGTGGAGGGTGTCCCTGTCCATGGCAGGGGTTGGGACTGGATGACCTCCAAGGTCCCTTCCAACCCCAACCATTCCTTGATAGTCACTGGTCACAGCTCTGCAAATGTAAAATAATGTCCAGAGGAGCTGTGTGGGTTAATATGAACCTCCTGGAGAAGGCCTGGATTTGGATCCAGCCATGTGCTGTGTTTTTTTCTTACACTCCAAATGATGCCAGCCTCCCGTGTGCTTTGGAATGCTCTCCAAAATGTTCACAGATGGCTTGAGAATGTACTGAAGAGTCATCTCTCCTTGGATACCTTCCCTGTGCTTGGTGGGAGAGTGGTGCTGCCTCAGACACGGGCAGATATTGCAACTGCAGGCAGTGGATGTGCTGCCATATATTAGAATTAATTTTGTTTTCCCAGTTCCCTGTGTGGAGAGCTGAGCAGTGCTGGAGGAGGAGGAAATAGCAGCTGGTTTATAGAGAGCAGGTTGTTTTTCCTCAGTAATTTTGATACTCTGTTAAGGAGCCTCAAGGGAGATCGTGAACGGGAAAGTTGGAGGTGAGGGTGGAATTTGGATGGGTCAGAGGGCAAGCCAAGTGTGTCAGAGATTAAAGTGCAACACAGCTACAGGACAGGGTCACACATGAGCTCCTAAAATCCTCCCTGCCCCTGCAAACCAGGTAACACTCCTAACACCAGATGTATTTTTCCTTGCCTCTTTACAGGTAATAGCTGTGAACAAACTCTGGGGCCAGGGCTGTATTGTCCAAGAAAAAACACAGATGTGCTTTTCCTCCTCCACTTTCTCTGCCAGAGAATCAGCCAAGGGAGCAGCCTGGGCAGGGCTCCACCAGACTTTAGGGAGGGCTGCTGCTCCAAGCAGAGTTGTTGGAGTTGTGCATGAGCTCTGGAAAGCTTCGTGGCTGCCAAGAGCCTGAAGAGTGTCAATAGATTCTGTGTGCTTTAAATCACAGAGCTGCCAGAAAGTTTCATAGCTGCAGATAACTGCAGTTAGTGCACCTGGGAAAATATTTTTTCCATTAGTGGCTTTCCCTCAATGAAAGTCAAATATGAAATAAAAAGCTTCCCCCACCTCAGGAAAGGAAAATAAGCTTCAGAATTTGCCTGGTAACTGCAAAGCAGAGAGACTTCATCTTATGCATTCTATTTGCACTTCTCAAAGCCTTTTATAACATGTTAAATAGTAGGTGTGGTAAACACATCGTTTCACATTTTATAGGTGGGTCAACACTGAAAATACAGATATCCTGTAAACTCTACATTGAATACCTTCTTATACAGGGTTTTTATCTGTAATTGTAGTCACAGAGCTATGAGGTTGTGTGCTGGACAATTACCTGGCATGAACATTGAACAAAGACAATATCAACTTGGAATTGCACAGCTCTTTTCTCCTTTTGTTTTAGTTTCTTTTTTTCTTTTTTTTTTTTTTTTTTTTTCCCTTTGGTGGGGTTTTTTATCATTTTATCATTTAAGGGTTGTTTTTTTCTCTCCCCATTCCTCAGATAAACTCTAAATTGTGAAAGGATTACTGTTCCCTTAGAGCTGAATGTCAGACAAGTGCCAATGATGCGGGTGATATGCTTTCCTGGGCTGGGGTTAAGGTGCAATTGTGAGGACCATAGAGAGAAATTTCAGAAAGTTTTTTGACACTGCAAAAAGGTTGTAATAGACTGTGCAGGAGCAAGGTAAAATTGGCATTTTCAGTGCAGAGTGAATGTCAAGTCATAGAAAGGTGTTGACCTCCAAGCATCAATTTTATCTCCGTTCCTTCTCTGTGCTCCCAAGTGCTGTGCCCCAAAGTTGCCAATACCTCAAAGCTGGCATTAAAACCCATCCAGCTCAGAAAGTCTATGTGAAGTGCACTGATGAGATTTTCTCCAGTGAATGTTGTGTATAAGAGGTGGGCTTGACCATGTCTTTTAAAAATATTTTGGCTATCACGTGGGATAACATCTAGAAAGGTCAGGGTGGAGCAGTTAGCCAGAAAAATCCACCTAAGTGTAGTTCAGGTTTGGCTTTCTCAAAATTAGATTTTATATTTTTTTTAATGAATGAAGTAAACCTCAAGCAAACTGACTGAAAAGCTGAGTTTCAACAGGTTGGAACTCACCATGTTTATGCTTTATTAATGAAAAATCAACCCCCAGGCAGAAAGGGAATATTGATGATGATCACTTTGTAATGCCTGTACAGCAAAATGAGAAAATCAGCAATCAGGATACAGCACAGGCTGAAGGAACAAAAGTCTCTCCTTCTGATATTGCATTGCCTCAAAGAATATTGTTTTATCTTCTTATTTATTTAAAACTGAGTGTGGAGGACTGAAACCACTTACAATTAAATAATGAACATTGGAGAAATTAATATAACTCACGGAAAGAAAAAGAGCAATTTAAACATAATTGGAGTTTTTAACTTAATATACATTCAGTTGGGAGGAGTCTCTATGTAAGTTTTGTATGGAGATGTATTTAAAGTCCTACAATTTTAATAAAAATACAAAACATAACCAAAATATAAAACAAATCAAACTTTAAAAAACCCCCTCCAACTCTTAGTTAAGTAGAAAGGCATCTCCACCAATCAAGTGAAGCAGGCTGAGAAGGTTTTTCAGAAGGGACACAATTTATGAGAAAAGCTGAGAAGGGAGCCAGATATGAAGATGTAATATTGAATATATGTAACTTTTTTTTCACATTCAGTGCCTTGATTTCCCCAAACAGGTATGTTTCTGAAATCCAAGGAATATTATAAGGGCTGCTTGGAAATTTGAAGCTCAAAACTTTGCATTTTCTTTTGGATGTAAAATATCTGTTCACGGGACCAGCTCTTGCTTTAAGACCAAGAATAGGTTTTTACATTTGCTTACAAAGCCTTTAGGAGATTTTTGTACCAGAATCTCTCTGGAGATACCAGTTTAGAAAGAGTGAAGTGCCCCTGGTTAATAAAGAGAAATGGGCAATGTTCACATGGCACAGGCTGTAATGAGAGGAGCAGGAGAGGGAGGAGATGTCAGACATGCAGAGGTCCCTCAGGAGGAGTTAAAGCAGAGACAATCTGCTGAACCAGCACTGAAGCATTTTTGGTTCTGTTTGTGCAAAGGAGATCTGGGGAGCTTAGTGAGGCAGCAGAGAAGATTTTGTGGAAAGTTGCTGGTGAACTCTCTCCAAAACATCTCCAGGTGATGAAAAGTCCAGGCTTTGCACAGATGAGCTGAGATAAAATCTTTTCTGTGATCTCTCAACTATCCTTTCTTGAGGTAAAAAGATTTTTTTTCCCTTTAGAACTACTGACACCAAGTGTTATCCCCTAAACCCAGGAAACAGGCACCAAAATCTGCCAGAGTTAAGGATATCCCTGCATGGGGACATCCTTGATATTTATTATAATGAATGTTTGAAGGAATGAGTCTGTATAAATAAATAATGAAAAAAAAAAAATCCCTCCCTTCTCCCTCACCCTACTCCAAGTGCTGTTAGAGTTGGGAGCAGTGGACTACTTTTATTGTGTGCAGCATTTCAGTAATTTATTTACTATTGAGATAAACTTTACCCTTTATAAAACACTCCAAAGCATATATTTGTGGTTCATTATCTTATCTAGACTGAATGGCTTATTTTTATTTTAGCATGGAAACTATTTTTTTTTCCAAATACTACAACTATTTGCTTTTAAAAATTATTATTAAATAAGAATATGAGCCACCACATATTCAGCATTTTCCCCATTTATCTTATCTGACTCTCTTATATGTACCCCTGGGAGGGGAGACCAGGCTCTTCAGGTGTGGCCAAACCCAAATGTGTCAGCATTTGAGAAATACCCCCCTAAATTTGTCAGGCTGGCATTTCTTTCCCAAATCCACTATTCCTAGATGCTTATGCTTACTTGTTTATAAAACACACCTAATAAATGCAGCCAGGCAAAACCAAGTCCACGTTGAAGGCAATGGTGCAGCAAAGAACTCTATAAAGCTGGAGGAAAAAAGCCTGAACTTCAGAATATGTGAGGGATACAAAGTTGTGTGAAGCTGGGAGTTAGGAAAAGGAAAGTCAAGGAAAGGTGATGAGACTCAGAATAAATAAATCCTGAGTATAACCTGAAAATGTTCCCAAAAAAAAAAGAAGATGTAAAAGTTACAATTGTAATTTAAAATATTAACTAAAGAGAAGATTAGGTATAAAATATAAGATTGTTAGCTTAAATTGATACACTTTACATTGTTTTTTTTTTTACAAGCAAATAGAGCATTTATGGTTTTTGTGTTAATGTCTAAAAGAAGAAGTAGGAACTTCTAAACTCAGTGCATTCCCAGTCATTTCTTTTGGGCTTTTGATCATGGTGTGGAAATGTAACTTGTACTGTCTTTGTAGGATCACTTGTAGATGGCTGGCTGAGTCTCAAGTCCTTTTTCTCCTGGGAAGTCAAGTCTTTTCCAGCTTCCTAGTAATTAAAAAGAAAAAAAGCAGACTCCCACTGTGAAGGTATGACATTTCAGCACAATTTTTATAATGCTGGAACAGAATGATTTCATAAGCCTTGGAAGGACAAAAAAAATATTCAAGTTAATGCTTTTGGTTCTGCGTTAAATCATATTCTATAGCTCCTTGTTGCACTCTGGTGTGGTTGTCACTCGATAACTCTGAGTTTGAGCCTTGCTATAGAATGTGTATATTTGTTTGTTATAATCCACCTCTTGGAGAACAGCTTGCTTTCTGTGTCTCAGCTGTGTTTTACTTGGAAAGGTAAATATGTTTTGATATTTCTAAGCTTCTCACTTTTGTTGTCTGGTTCAGTTTTCCGTGCTGTTTGGTGTTACTTAAAAATATCAAAATTAATAATCCTGAATTCAAAACCACAATGTGTGGTTTGAGGTGTGGCCATTCTATCTTTAGTTTGCATATTGTGATAAAAAAAGGGGGCAAAAGGACTTGCTGGTTAGTAGAAAAATGCTGGTAATTGTGGTAATTCAGAAAACACATGCTGTGGGTTAATCCTAGTGTCACAAACAACTGCAAAAAGTTGTGAGCCTGGAGAGGAAATCCAGACAATCTCACGTGTGACAGAATGCTATAGTTGAGATGGAAACAATACAAAGCAACACACTCCATTTTCAGAAGAATTCAAACTGTTCCTATTCTAGCATGCATGCTTTCTACACATTCTTACAAAGCTCATAAGTTTACACTTCACTCATTGGTCAGGACAGACAAGCAAAGTGCTCATTGGAACAGGCACCTGCAGGTTTCTCTTATTTCTCCTTCTTTCTTTCTTGGTTTCTGTGTCAACGGCCTTGGTAGGAAATTCTTTTGGGGTAAGCATGGATCCTCTGATCAAACTTCTCTCTGGCTCACAGAAGTCGCTGTAAAACCTCTTCCTCAAGAGGAGCCTCCCAGAAGGATCTCACTGTGGTGCAGTACCCACCGTGTTCACAGAATCACAAAACGATGAGGCTGGAAGAGACCTCTAGGATCATCCAGTCCAACCCATGCCCTAACACCTCAACTGGACTATAGCACCCAGTGCCATGTCCAGTCTTTTTTTAACACATCCAGAGATGGTGATTCCACCACCTCCCTGGGAAGACAATTCCAGTACTTTATTATTCTTTCAGTGAAAAATTTTTTCCTAATATCCAACCTGTACCTTTCCTGTTGTAGCTTGAGGCCGTGTCCTCTTGTTCTGTCAGTGCTGCCTGGTGGAAGAGACCGACCCCTCCTGTCTACAGCCCCCCTTCAGGAAGTTGTAGAGAGCAATAAGGTCACCCCTAAGCCTCCTCTTCTCCAGGCTAAACAACCCCAGCTCCTTCAAATATTCCTCAGAGGGCTTGTGTTAGGTCCAACATCCCCAGGGCTGGGTGTCACAAACCCAGACAGAAAGGTGTGCAGCAAACCTGCGCCCCAGAGCCAACCTGTGCTGCAGGAATCACAGCTTGGACCAGAGGGGTGGGTAAAAATGTGTTTTCCAGAGAAGCAGTAAGAAATCCCAGAAGAATGAATATTCCATCGGGAGTGTACCAGGAGATGAGGTACTCTGTTTCTATTTGTATTGAATTCCTGCTGTGAAGAGAATTGCCACAATTTGACAGCATCACAGAGGACTTCATGTTTCTTTGGCTCTGAAGGTTTTTTGTTCTCAGCTCACTTTGTTTCTGTAGTATTGGCTAATTTTATCTAAATAAGGTGGTTGTGGTCTGCCCCAGGGTATGACTTGCACCTCTCATAGCTACAGAAATAATTAAGACAAGAGACAATCACTTAGGAAGCATAGTTTCCCTTCTCTGGCAAGAGAAGGCACAAAAAACCAGACCAGAATGCCATAGCCATTGTGTGTGTGTATATATATATATATATATATATATATATATATATGTATATTTATTTATTTATTTATTTATAATATGAAACAGATTTAATAAGTTTTCAAAACCATATGGTAGACATTTTAAATGAGAGCAAGAAATCAGAATAATTGCAATGGCAAATGGATATAAACTATAATAAACTGATAGAAAATATGCTAACCCCATTATGAGAGATGAAGGGTGCCCTCCATTCCATCTTTATTCAAAGAGCTGAGCCAGGAAATGTCCAGCATTGGTTGGAGGTCAAATGAAAATAAAAAAAAATAAGGACAGGAGAAACAAATTCCTCCTCGCTGAATAAAACATCTGCCTTCTGTGTTGTGCCTGTGTGGCCATGGAGCTCTGATGGCTGAAGATCTTTAGCACTTTAATATCCTTTTGTCCTTCCAGAGCCTGAGAACTGAGTTTCCCCAGAGAACAGTTCTAGACCACTGAGATTTTTGAGGTGTTTACTCAGTGGCTGCAATTAAGTTAAAACAAATGAATGAAAGTAAACCTAATCTTTCTAAAGCCTGACACAGAAGGTGTGGATGCTCAAAATGAACACTTCCAGCATTGTATGTTCTTGCCATGTTTATTCTGTAGCAAATAATAGTTAAATATATTCAGTTACTTCACCCACCACCAGGAAATCCATGTTTAAAAGTTTCAGCAAGGCCAGCTGTCCTTCTGCTCTTGTCAGTTAAATTCAATGATTTAATGCTGGTTTTGTTCAGTATCCTGGTGATCATGCAAGTCCTCCCACAACAGCCTAAAGTTTTATCCTGACAGAGATGAAGGGGCTTTGCTGGACTGTCTGATTTTACCAAAGCATTTTAGGTTGACTGTCACCATCTGAGGCATTTCACTGCAATGTCAAGGTAAATAAACATAAAGTATTTCCTTTGCTCTTCTCTCCATTTTTCAGGTGCAAGAGTGGGAAGAGGAGGGGTATATGATGCTGTTGATTGACATATATAGAATAAAATGAATTCACATATTGTAGAGGAGAAAAACACTTAGAATGATGATAAAGTGCAAGCTTCATAAGTGGTTTGGAATATCTTAAAAATAGAAGTATCTACTACTGAGGTGGGTTTTCTTTTTTGTTTTGTTTTGGTTTTGTTTTGGGTTTCTTTTTTTGAGAAATAATCTTAGCCTCCTGAATGACAGACATAAAATGTCAAAATCTGATACTTCACAAGAGGAGAATGGTGAAGGATGGCAAAGCCAAAGCAATAACAGAAAAGAAGAGAAAGATGTGGATTTTCTTTCCTATCTATTATCTGACAACTTCTGTTTCACTGTCATTCTACATATATCTCCTAATAAAACCAAGTACTTTTCTTTACAAAAGCTGCCATCTTACAGTGTTAGGAAAAGGGGAATTTACAGTTTTACATCACTCAATGAGAAAGAGAACACAGAGGGGGATTTGTGCAGTCGCCTACTTTTTCTAAGGAGACAATTTATTTGTCATCCTATAATGACAGACTCACATTCATCTCTTTCTGACCCTTTTTTCTCTCTCTCTTTCTGCCCTTCCCTCTCTGTCCCACTCTCTTGCTGTGTCTTTTCCCTTCCTTTTGTAAAGCTTTCCACATCTAATCCAATTACTCTGCAGTCTGTCTATTCCATGCCTCAGTTTTCCTTAGGGAACGTTTGAAAGCATTGGGTTGCACATTCCCCTTTGGTGGATTGCCCAAAATATATCTGTGCTCTGCCTCTCGGGGACAGTTCTGTGCCAGACACCCCCATGAATAGCAAGAGTCTGCCTTTGACAGCAATACATATCCTGACCTTCAATTAAGCTGCAGGTTAAGACAATACTGGAAAATCAATAGCTCATTTTCTGTCTTTTGTGCTCAGATTTTGATGTTTACTAAGATAAAGGATGACAAGGCTGAAGGCAGGAATCTTTGCAGAACATCTATTGATGCTGCCAGAGGCTCAGGGGCCAGGTATGGCCTAATCTTTGCAAAGCTCCCAAACACCAATAAGTCAATAAATATCAACTGTAGCTTTGCGCAGCATCCCCTGCCCCAGGATTCTCACCAGGAGCTTTTTCTATTCTCCTCCAGTCTCCTGACCCAAGGTTTCCCTGGAAGGGTCACGAGAAATCCAAATTCATTGGTGGTTACAGTTACTGGGAGGAAAATCTGTAGCTTGAAGCCTTAAAGTCTTTGTATATAATTTTTAGCTTAAAGCTATTTTTATTATGAATTTTTTTTGGATATCTGTGTGTGAGGAGGATGAGTTTTGTTTACCTATGCAATTTAAACCTGCCCTGATAGCTGCTTATTTTTCTCAGCTCTTTCAGCGTCTAAATGGACTCCCAAAATAGAGAGGGGACATTGAACTCCACTTTTTGGAGCAGACTTGGCTGAAAGGTAACTTTAACCTCCAATTTATTTTTGTGTAGTTGCACACACAACAGCAATTTATTAATAAACCTGTCAGGTCAAAGGGAATGGTTCAAGGCAGCTCCCCTCTATGGCAAAGATAAAGAATCAGCCAAATGATAGATAATTTTGTCTATGATAGGAGAAAATGTATCTTAATCAACTTCTATTTTTCTGCATTTTGAATAATTTTGAAACATCAAAGCCTTAGTTTCAATTCAAACAATTTTTTTTCCAAAGCAAAAATATGATCAATTTATATTTACAGGAAATGCTGTATAAACTTTGGGAGTAACTGTTAACAATTATTCTAATGGTGAAAAGGAATGGACATGACACCAGTGTGAACATTTTTAGCCCTGTAACTTCTCCCTGTGTGTCAGGGTGAGACTGTTTGCCAGGAAGAGATGAAGGGGGGGGAGAGTCAAGAAGGAAAAAGAGGCAAATTGGAAGGACAAAATAATAGGGAAGAAAAGCTAATTATCTGTGTTCCTCCAGCTCCCATTCCCCATCCAGTGCTGTATGACAAAGGGTTTGACCTGAGCTGTAGCTGGGAGTTGCTATGAGTAACACCCTGGATTTGTCACAGATGCATTCCTGTGGGCAAACACAGACTGAGCAAGTCAGACTTCAATCATAAGGAAATTAGCACCTGTGAAATATCAGAATGAAAATTGCTCTTTCTCCTAAATGCATTTGGGTTTTGATCTGAAATATAATGTTGCTCATTCTAAATATTTCACAATGTGATAACTCTTAATAAATTGTGTTCAAGTGCAAAAATCAGATCTAAAATTTGAGCCTGGGGGAAGAATTTGGCGTGCCTCTTTGGCTTTGCACTGCTGTGTGGGCTAGGCCTGCAAATTAAATATTTGTCAGGGCTACCAGCTGGGCTGGCTGGGTGCAGGGGTGTTAACTCCCTCTGAGTGCAGCCTCCAGTGCTTGACTGAAGATCTGATCATGGTGACGTGAGACCCCCGTTGGAGTCCAGGACATCCCTCTGGCTGCCCTGGCTGTCTCCAGACCCTGGCAGGGGGCTTGGAGACCTTGGCACAAAGTCAAAAACACCTGTGGCTTCCTTTTTAGCCTGTGGAAAAAACTGCCAACTTTGTGTGAGGAATTAAAAGTCACAAGGGTTTGAGTAATGTGATATTTGGATTAACACAGGGTGGAAAAGTAGAATTTTGACATTTTTAGAATGGGTTTCAGGGGGTATAAGATGGAGAAATTTGGGCGTGTCCTGACCTTCTTCTCCTTCGTTTTGTCCTCCATGTCCTGGTGTGATGGTGACACTTTTCTATTGGTTTAAGGTAGAGACACACTGTCCAACATAGATGATAGTTATTGGCATGTTATAGTAAGCATAGCACACGTAGTTTTTGGTATAAAATGTGGGAGCCGCCTGAGGCTCAGGGCAGACTGCCATGGCTTCCTTTTTGGACAGAGCTCAGCAGGTCAGAGAAAGAATGTTATAGATAAGAAAAAAATAAACAACCTTGAGAACATGATCCAAAGCATTCCAGACTCCTTCTTTGGCTGCAGCAGGCTAGGAAGCAAAGACTTTTACAATTTCGGGGTCATTCCAAAGCAGACCCTGACAATCCCCCAAGCAGGAAGGTGTGAAGGTCAGGTGTAAACCTGTGATGTCCCTCACAAGCTCCTGGAGCTCCTTTCCCAGGAGACAGCTAGGTGGGAGCACAGAAAGAAATGGAACAGTTTTGTGTTAAGTAGGAGAACAGAAAGGAGTTGTAGAGTTTGGTGTGAGAAAAGTGAAATGTAGCCATGTCTGTGGATCTGAATAAGAAATCTTCCTCTCATTCTGTATTTTGTGCTGGCTCTCAGAGCACCTTTTACTTTCTTTCACATTGTCGGCAGGTTAGCATCTCTCCTTTCTTCAGGTCTGGGATTTTGTGTTTTTTTTTTTTTTTTTTGGCGAGCCCTGCACATAACACTCTAAAAAAGAGTAAAGAAGGGTACAATTCTCCCCGGCAAGGTTCCTGCCTACCCAATAATCCCTCTGACACACTGCTTTCTGAGGCACTGGCTGCTCATGAGTGCAGGTTTTACAGAGCAGAGCAGCTCAGCAGTGCTGGAGGCATTCTCCTAACGAGCTGTCCAGGTTACTTTCACATTCTGTTTTACATGCCTCCCTAACTCAGGAAAAGCCAAGTGCCAGCATCTCCCTGCCATTCCCTTCCATGCAGATTTCAAAGGGAGAAGAGCCTGGTTCTTCCCTGAACTTTCCCAGCCTTTGATTTAAGTGTTAAACCAGCAACGTGCCCTGGCACATGAGCAATGAGTGTTCATATCTTTAATATTTGGTGTGATGATTCCATTCCAAACAGCAGATCCAGGTTCATTTCTTCCATTACTATTTTATTACCTTTTTATAAAGTAAAAATAAACTCATCTTTTCCACTGATCATGGAAAAGCAAGGATGCAGAACTTAATATGTTGTTTTCTTCCTCTCCTACAAATCATGCAGTGATAAGTAAAATAAAAGCATCATCACGTGGCAACATGAAGCCTGAATAAACCTTGTTTTGAGCTCTTGAGCTAGATTTTTTTTATTTTTACTTTGCACATTTTCTGACAATATCCACAGCTGCTAAAATCCAAATTTATTTCTGAAGTGAAAATATAAGCAAGAACCTGTTCCCAATGTCATTTAGTAACCTAGAAAATAATAGTAAAGTCCTGGAAGGACAAGTATTGAGGCTTTATTTCTTCCTCAGCTCAATGTGATTTTTATGAGAGGGTCTTCAAAATGTGATTACAGCACCATAAGGTGGATTTTGTATAAAACTATCAATGCATCCCTTAGAAAATGATTGCATAGATTAATACTTTAATTCATCCTTTATATTGAAAGTAGATGAGCAACACAACTGGAATGTCTACTTGAGAATGGAGAAAAATGTGTATGAATGTGAATTTTCTTACTGAGAAACTTAATGACCCAGAAAAGAAGTGATTCACTCAATAAATCAAATATCACCTGTTATTTCACTCTTCTGGAGGGGAAAGATTAATCTGGTCCTAAGGGGGCTAATATGGATGGAAAGGAAGGATGGAAAGTGTGCAGAACAGCACTGGAGCTAACACTGCATTTATATTGTTCCCATGAAAAAGTAAACAGGAAGAAACCCTGGTCAATAGACTAAAAAAAAAAAAAAAAATTCTCTGTATCTACTAAAATTATAGCTGAATTTTGATGGAGCTAAGTAGTTAATACATTCACTATAAAATCTTAAGTCTCTTTTTTCATTGTTTTTATGAGCAGATTTTGAATTTTTGTAACAGATAATAACGGTTTAAATAACCAAGTTTTCTGAAATCATTTTTATTTGCAGAGTTCATGAGTAGCTAGGTAAGTATTGACTGCTGGAGGTTGGGATTTTGTGGTAAATCAGATAAGTCCCACAGCAGTAAAGCCCTTCCAGCACAAACACTTTTGTGTGTGGATTTTACTTTCCTTTTGCAAATACTGGTGCACAGTGCTTTGAAATTAATTTTGCACAAATGTGCATGGCAATAAGTTAGTCACTCAAATGCTCATGGAAACCAAACACCCCAAAGGATCTGAGCACAGCCTCAAAGAAGTGCTTTAATAAAATCAGTTGAATATTCAGGTAGACTGTTTTCCCTGAGAAAATGGCTATGCCTTGGACAGAACCTTAATACTGACAATTTTGATAAGCACCTCTGGAGCTCTAAAGTGATGTCTTTGCCTGGGGGCAGTCATGAATTCAATCACAGCCAGCTTTTGGAGAGATTTTACTCCAAATAAAAAAAAGGTGATGGAGAATGGCATGGTTTACACAAAGTACAAATATCTCAGATTCTCAGAGCTGGAGTGAGCACAATTGCAAAGCCCTGGAGTCCCTCAGATCAGGAGCAGAGGCACAACTACAAATGGGTGAGGCCAGGAGTTTTCCTTTGCTTCTGATCATATTCTTTGGCATAAAAACCACTTGTGAAGCACTGCTGCTTTGCATTTAGCATGGAGAAGTGTGGATTAGCTAAATTTGCACTGCTGTTCCTGTGCTCACGCCCCTGCTCCAGCTGTGCTCTGCAATCCCTGCATCTCATCACCACAGACACCTCCCAGAAAGTCTTCCTCAAGTCTTTTTCCCTAAGATGAAAAGAGCTCATCACTGAAGAATACATGTTTTATTCCTGATTCCTCTGCTCTTTCTTTATATTGAAGGCTTAAAAAAAAATAAAAATCAGCTTTTGAAAGTTTTCCTATACAATTATGAGTTTTGTGATGGTGAAATCTCAGAGTTAGACCTGCAAAAGACATTGATCCTTGACCAGTCCACGATCCCAAACCTAATTTAGTTTTCAGCGGTTTCCACTAAATAACATTCTGTAAAGTGACCAAATTGCACCTAACAGTGACAAAAACATGAGGATTGCCAGGATTACTCTGGGTGTAAAAAATAATCCTTAAGCTACGCAATGACAGAACATGGTGAGCTATTATTTACCCCACAACTATGCAGTAGATTTTATTTTTTCTTCATAGATGTCCAGCATTTACAAAATGGTTTATTTGAAACCCAGAAGTAAAGAAAGAATCCAGATGACTTCTAGATGCATATTTGGTCTTTAAATATAAGCATAGTTTTGCATTGTGGTTTAGTGGGATTTCCAATTGCAGCTGAAGGTGCCTTTCAAATCCCTGTATAATTAGTAAGTTTGAATTTAGATAAATATTCATTAAAACTTGGAAGTACCATCAACAACTTTCTATTTAAGGTCCAGATTTTAAATTAGGGTCTTTTCACTGAAAGTAACCATAAGAGATTTTAATTCTGCTGGTATAATATTTTATTGGAGTCTACTTTGTCATTCAGCCTCTAGACACTTCTTCCAAAACACTGCCATGTTTTCTGGATAGAGCTGAAAGGAATAATAAAAATCTGGAAGTGTTTATTTATATATTTCTTCTGTCACCTTCCATTTGTCCCAGGCAGTTGTGTGAGAATGTGAGGACAAAGCTGTGACCCCTCTCTGCTGAACTTGGCAATTATTTTCACTGCTTCTGTGAGTTTTTAAATAGAAAGCTTGTAGGGAGCTCTTGTTGTTCAGCCATGTGCTGCTGCTCTTTAGCATTGCTCTAAAACAGCACTTGCAGTGAAAACAGGGTTAAAATTTAATCAAAGACATTGTGGGTAAAATTTGTTCAAAAAACTTCCCAGATGACAGTCAGGATCATGTCCTTTCACAGGAAAACTCCTCTCCAACGTTTGTTATGCAAACTCATGCTTAACATTGTCAGGAGTGACCAACTAATTTGTTCTGGTACAGAAGGTTTTATCCATTACTTTAATTCATCTGTTGCCATCTCAACTAAGACCAAATTAATCCCCTTATTAAACAGCAGTTGTGGGGTTGTTGGTGTTTATAGATTGCAATTCATAATTGTGTATTCATCTGGACTGGATGATCACTCTAGGTCCCTTTCAAATGAAACAGTGTCTTCTGTTCTACATGAATAGAGCACTGTAGATTTCTGTCCTGAGTCATGAAAACACATTCTTGATGTAATTAAACTGCTTTAAAATATGATAAAAAGTCAGTGACTGCAAATGTTGTACTTGCAATTCAGAGCATTACGTGAGAAATGGGCTTTGAAATATGCATCTCAGAAAAAAAATGGCAAATGTGTAAATAATCTTTGAACCAGCTCTGGTGGCTCTTTCCTGTCATTTCTTAGCACCTCACCCATTTAGATTTGATGGTTTTATTAATTTTTTTTTTCTGAGGTGTGTTAGTCAATATGGTAACTCCTGCAATATTCTTTTTAAACTGTTGTTCTGAGGATTCTGCCAAGGCAGATTATGAATTCAGTTTAGATTGTCTGGGCTTTGTGTTTTTTTTTTTTTTTTTAATGTCAGCTATTGAAGTGCCAATAAGGCCTGACAAATGATGGGGGCTCATACACATTTATAGCTAGAAATGGTTTTACTGATGAGCTATTAATACAGATATCAAAGACAGAGATGAAACAAGAGTAGGTACAATCTGTTTGTCAGACAGAGACTAGTCATGGAGGCAGAAACAGTTATGGCTTTGGAAAGACCTTTGGTTGGAGGAAAGACTACAAAGAACAGGACATAGAAAATATAATAGCAAAGAAACAGCAGAGATGAGCTGATCTTACCTGGATTTTACACTAAAAGCATGTTTATGAATTAGTAGACTTTTATTCTTTATTTCCTACTGAATTCTTTAATTCCTGGCTGAAACTGTCCTAAATTATCTTAAAAGAGCTAAGCTTTAGAGATCAGCCATGTGCTCAAATCTTCAAAAAGAGATATAACTGCTCCTAGAAATAAAGTGTTCATCAAGTGTCCTGTAAAATGGTTTTGTGCATTTTCTGTAATGTTTGGATAGTAAATTTAGACTGTTTCTCTGAGGTGAAATGGTAATTTTTCCTCACCTGTGCTGTAGAAACAAGGAGTCCCATAATTCTGTAGAGTAGACAGAAAAGTTGTGAAGCAATTGTGATCACTAATCTGTTTCAGCCCTTGAAATCTGGTGGAATGGCAGTTAAATGCAGAGCAGAGAGCCCTTCATGCCTGTAAGAAGATGAAAGTGTCATGGTGTCATTCTCATTGCATGCTGCATTTGCCAGCTGCCCTCCACTGGTAGAGCTGCAGTAAGGTGACCTTGATTTGTGAGGTTCTGGTGGCTCTTTTGGCTGAATTCTGATATCACAGCAAAGGGTATTTGCCCACGGAGTCCTACCAGTGCAGCTGACCCAGAACACAGAAACATAAAGGTCCAAATTCACAAAAATGCAATCTGAATAACCTTCTCCTGAAAGACTTCAGGGTGCTCTGTGCTGAGTTAAAGGCAAATGAGATTATTAGAATGATGTACTCTATAAATAGCTGTAAAGAGACTGCCTGTACCTAACAAATGTAACATTTCACTGTGGTTATATTTCACAGCTAGTTACTAAATTCCCTCATGCAAAATACAAATTAATAAATGGGCCTAAATATCACACTGCACATGCACAGAATTGCTCATGTGCCCTTTAAGCATACTTTGTTTGGAGGTAAAAAACTGACTGTGAAAATTTTAGTCATCACAATTTATAGGTTTAGAATAATACTGGGAGAGCTTTCTTGTCTTTTTGGTTATTATTACTGAACAAAACTGCTATATATTGGAATTTTTTTCTAAAATTTAAAGGACAGAAAGGAGGGGAAATATTAAGACTGATAATAAGAAACTTCTTGTCACTGTCAAAAACATCAATATTATTTTAATTATGCATACAAGATGATGATTAAATTTAAGAATTATTATATATCCAGGGGAAAAATGCAGAAAAACATCATGTCACTTCTTTATGTCACCTTACAGTATTTTCCTTAACTATACAATAAGATTTTCTTATGAGTGTTTTTGGAAATCAATGCCTCCAGATGACAAAGGTGTCTGTTGAGACAACTAATCTGCTAATAATACAAAGTATCTATCACACATTTATGCCAAAACTGCATGGAGTTGAAATATATAGTTAAGATATTTCAATGATTAGAGAGCTTTCTACAGTTAAACAGAAATTCTATTTTTTTTTGTATTCTCAGCAGAGGTAAATGACTGTTAATTATAAACTATATTTGTTTCATTTGACATAAGCTACTTTCAATCTGAGAACCATCATCATTTTCAGAAAAGGAACTTTACCACTCCTTCCAAAATTATCATATTTTAAACCATTGTTTCCTTAGAACTGCTTAGGCCCAGTGCATTACTCTTTTTGCCAGCATAACCTTTAAGCCCCCAATTCCCAAATTCATTGGATTCTAGCCCATTATCTGTCATCAACAGCTCTCAGACTATCATGGATTCTTATCATGAAACTTTTAATTGAAAATGTTCCAACAGGGATAAGATTTGGAGGCCACCTGTGGGATACCCAGTAAGGTGTTGAAAACATCATTTGGTAACTCCAGTCGTAAACTAAGAATCTCACAAATAAGAAGCTATTTGGCTAACAATGGGTTTGCTTGTAGCTTTGGGGTATTTCTGAAGTGATATGCTAAACTATCTCTCTAAAGCAATTAAATTCACTTCTGAAAAATATTAAGACTCACTCTCCAGCTGTCACAGAGTAACCAGAAGGAAACGAGTACCATGGGAAAACTAAACTCTTGCCTCTCCTGGGCTTCTCTTCAATTATACTTTGGTATGTCACAGGCAAGACACTTATTGACATTTATGAAGTTTTATGCAAATTTATCTGGTTGGGAGTTTTTTTTTTTTTTTTTTTTTTTTTTTAATAACACTTTGAAAAAGTTCCAATTTATTCGTGCAGTTGGATTCCCAGCTCCACCACGTAAATCGTGTGCCTCAAATCATGTCTTGGTTTGTGGGTGAATCTGTCGAGCTGCCGTGTGACATACAACATTTGGTTGAGTTCTTTGTTCTAAATTTGCATCCAATTCCTTGTGTGAAGGAGAGATTAGGCAAGGTGACAGTGTCTGCAGGGAGGGGACATGTCCTGGGGAAGCAGGAGCGGTGTCTGGGGAGCTGTGCCAGGCAGGAGAGAGGGACAGGGTCACTCCCAGGGGATCTGAGGCTAAACTGTGCAGGGAACAGATTTCCAGGCCTTGACAGCCTCTGAATAACCTTCCTTGATCAACAGGGATTATTAAGATTTTTGCCACTCTTCAGACAGGTGCACAATAGGCTGAAACTCACCTGGAGGCAGGGATTTATCTTGGCACTTGTTTTTAAGTTGTTTCTGTATTTTTGCCTGGGGTTGCTTAGCTATTTTGAATGTTCTCTACAATAAAAAGACCCCAAATATTTTAAATTATTTTGTGATGAAGCCTAATTTTTGACTTAAGTGTCTTTTAGTCTTTTTAAGAACAATAGCAAGGCAAAGCTACTCTAGAAGAATGAATAATTTAGAGTTAAGTTTCCGTGAGTTCTTTCTTCTGAACAAATATCTGTTGACACAATTGATAATAAAGGAAAACTAATTAAAAACTGATTTAAGAATTTGTGCTATAACACTTTCTTAAGTCATTAATATATAAAAACATGTAAGGCTGAAAATTTTAGTAATTTTTACACACATTCAGGAGTTTGGTTGCTTTGTCAGGTTGCTTTGTCAATTTTTTACACACATTCAGGAGTTTGGTTGCTTTGTCAGGTTTCTTTAACAACTGCAACTTTCACAGTAGTTCATTGAAAAGTGTAGTGGTGCTCCTGTTTTGATTCTCTTTGCCTGGATCAATAGAAATTATCAAGTTTCCAAATTTCCAATCAGCGATACCCACACAGAAGTTTAGTTGATCTGGAATACCAGTTTTACTTCTTGTAAAATTGGGCTCAAAAACTCAGATTTAGTAATTATCCACTTTACCTACCTGTAATTTGTTTGATGCTTCTTCTTCTCATGATGCTAAATATTTCCCTTCAGTTTCCCCTTGCCAGCAGGTACTGCCATACAAGAGGAGCATATTTACAGTAGAATAATAGTTTTTTTGTAAAGATTTTATATACAGGTTATATGTAGATACACATCTCACAATGAGCTGCTTTTACATGAGATGAGATAAATAAATTTTAATGCCATTTTTTTTTGTCCTTTCAGAGGTTGTTAGCTTGGCCATGCTCTGCTCTTTACACAACTCTTTTTTGCCATTGGTCAAGAGAAAGATGCTCCATCAGAGTTCTCTGTTACACCTGCTTTGCTTCTAATTTGTTTTGCAGTGTTGTGTTTGCAGCTAAACCTGGTGTGAAGAATGAGGAGCTCATGAAGCTCATTATGCTTCATTTGATTTGAAAATTAAATTTTGCAATTTGAGACTTGTAAACACTTTTGAGAAGCATTGCTTCTTGTAATGGAAAACAACACATTCCTACAGTGTTGTTAGGAAATAAATTTGTATCATGAATCTTTAATAAGTCATTCGATATGTTGCGCCCTTGGGCTATTGATATACCAGGAATTGTACCTGTATTCTGGAAAAAAAATGTGCAATTTAGAAATCTTTTTTTCTTTCCAAGACATGTAACAATCTGAATCTTATTAAGTTGGTAATAAGCCCCAGCTATTTCAGCCTTTTCTTCTTGCACTAAAGCTCCTCAAAGACAGAATGCTTTTTGTCATGTCTGCTTCCCAGCACTAAATCTTGGCACGTTTGTTTCAGCAGAGCTGAAAAGAGAGCACAATTCTATTAAGTGTCACACTTCCCAGTACACAGTGCATATATTTTCAGTGTCCTTTAGGGTTTTTGGGTGAGTCAGTTATTGAATCAGACTTTCAGGAGACCAGACAGTGGACAGGCTCCTGCCCACACACCTTCCAGCTACACATAAAGTATTTATTAGAAGAAGGCTGAGAAGAGAAGAGCAGGTTCTTTTTCCAGAGGTCTGATGTAGAACGTAATATGTTATTTGTGGATAACAAGACAATTTGTGCATAACAATACTTGTGGAGAACATCATGAAAAGGTGCCTCTTTCTTTGGACAAAACCCCTATATTTTATGTGTGTTGACATGCAGCCCCATTCTAGAATGTTTTTTAACAATTGGAATCAATAGATATGAGAAAGTCTAAGTATAATTGTTTCAATACTATATACACATATATATATATATATATATATATATATATACACACATATATATAAAATGAGAGCTGTTATTTTTCCAGAAGGTTTTAGAACTTTTAGACTTGGAAATTAGATGATTAAATTTCAGAAATTGCTTACCTGGAGTTAGAAAATAAACATCTCATGTTTAAATAGCCTCTGGCTAATTTTTCAGAAACCCAGATTCTTTTTCTTACATTTCGTTTCACCAAACTATTTCTGACTTTAATTTTTTTTCAATTGAAAATAGAGATAGCTGCAATATTCTCTTTGCAATATTCAATATTGCAAATTTCAATATAGCTGCAATTTGGTCTTTTCTGAGATTAAAATTCCTCAGGTAGAAATTACTCTTAGAATAACCTCAATACTTTTATTTATTCCATGGACATTTTTCTTCTCAGAAAGAACCATGAAAACAGAGGGCCTCTTTACAAGGGCCTCTTAAACTCATAAAAACTCAGAATTTCCTCCCAGCCAAGCAGTACTTAACTCTGGCTTTCCTAGTACAGATTTCTCTTGACCTCTCATCCCCCCCATCACTTTCCTCCACATATGTCTGAGAACACAATGTCTAAAATCTGAATTTAACAGAAATTCTCTGCATGCTGTGTAAATAGGGATCACTTCACATCTCTTGCAACTATGAACTTCTGTTTGTAGATCCCAGGGTGATATTTGCCTTCACCAATGTTGTGACATTGACTCGTGCTTTGCCCAGACTCAAACACTGCCTGGACTTTTTTCTGAGGAACTTCCATCTGATCTTTCATCCTTTCTTGTGTATTTGCAAAACTGATTATCCCTGCTCCAGTAGTTCCTTCATACACTGAAATTTGCTTTTAGAAATGTGTGTGTAGGTGCATGTAAGATTACAAAATTATGGATGTGGAATTAATGCATATTAGCAGTACCTCTTGATTAAGACTAGTCACAACGCTAAAACATATTGTTGGGGAGTTTTGAGTTTTTGTGTCTTGCCCTTAGCTCAGTTAAATGTCTGAAATGCTCCCAGAAGTCAGACTCTGAAGTTGCAATGTCAGGCTGAATTAAGTAATTAAGGGCAGAAGCAGACCCAAGGCTCCTGCACAAGAAACTTAATTTTGGTTTTAAGCTTTGTGCAAGAAATTGTTGGGTTTTGGCTGGCGTGGGAGGAAGACTGAGTTGGGTCAGCCTGGAGATGAGGGCTCCAGGGAAACCTTAGACCCCTTCCAGGACCTAAAGGGTCTACAAGAGAGCTGGAGAGGGACTTTGGGCAAGGATGAACTGAGAGAAGGCAGGCTTAATTAGAGATTGGGAAGGATTCCTGGCTGTGAGAGAGGTGAGGCCCTGGCACAGGGTGCCCAGAGCAGCTGGGGCTGCCCCTGGATCCCTGGCAGTGCCCAAGGCCAGGCTGGACAGGGCTGGGAGCAGCCTGGGACAGTGGGAGGTGTCCCTGCCCATGGCAGGGAGTAAGGACAAGATGATCTTCAAAGTTCTTCAACCCAAGCAGTTCAACAATTCAAAGTTTCGTTTAAATTTTGCAGCAGGTTCATTTCACATTAAAAGAAAAAAAATACTACTCTGTAGAACAATTTCTGAGAGAAAGAGGTCACGATCTGGGTGTTCATGATTTATATGGTTGGAGTGAAGGTTGAGCTACCCCAGCCTAGGCCTCAGATGTGGGCCTGGGCGAGGCCTTAAAGCCTGTGGCGCGGTTAAGAATAAGTTTGTGGCGCAGTCAGAAATTATGTTAACGTATAACACAATGTACTGAGCTATCTAGGTGTGAATTAGTATAGGTCTGCAGTGTGAAACTCTAGTCACCTTAAGGCAGGAACAAACAATGTTTGCTTGCCAATGAGAGTGTGCTCACGATTGTAAACTATCTGGAAGTGTATAAAAACTACTGTCTGTAAACAATAAAGGGAGAACGTAGGATTAGCCACATTGGTTCGGATCTGCGTTTGCTCCTGTCCAGCTCACCTCTTTATTATCGGTCCCTGCTTTACTACTCCACCTGGGTTTTGGGTGACCAAGTGAGCAGGGAGCACACACAAGGCACGAGCTGCAAGGAGACGACCCTGGTGTGGGGAAGATGGGTTGGGCAATGCAAAAGGCTCCACACAGGAGCTCTGTCTTTGCTAATAAGCTGAAACCTTCCCCTGGCAGTGGATGCTGGTGTTGAGTCACATTAACTCATGCAGCTATTCACGATGTAAATGGGGGGTTACCATGGCAACCTGCTGCAGGAAACAGCCATCCTTGCAAGCCCAGCAGGCCTGCCTGGTGCTGAACCCCCTGGGGCTCAGGATCTGCTCTGGTCCCATGGAGCTGGTGTCAGACGCGTGGGAGGGGACAGCACTGCGCAGACACCCTGCTCTGGGTGCAGCCTGTGAGCATCTCTTCTTTGGGAGGTGGAACCCACAGCCTGCTCTTCCTCTGCGTGGAAAACTCCACACACACGTTTACTTTTTGGGGGATTATTTTCTTTTGCCTTGCCATTAAGGCAAATGATCATTTGTGACAATTAACTGTGACCTTTGGTGTTTTGTAATAACTCTCAATAGTTGTTATCTTTTTCTAGTGGGAATAAATTATTTTGTGATTACATTAATTTCTCCATTATATTCCTTGCATATGTTTTGTATTGTTAGCCTATCAGTCTTTTATTTTTTTTTTGTTTTTATTTATTTCCCTTTGTCTTTGACAGCAATAACGTACATCGGTTTTCCTTAGTTTCACTAGCAATTTAATTTTTGGCATATTTGAGGCAGGCTGAGCAGACTGCATTCATAGTAGAATATCACACAAAAGGCTCTGGAATGGTTAAGACCAGAGCAATGTTGTTAGAGCACAAATGCTACATCATTCACACCTTGCTGCTTAAGAGGAGCAGTGTTTGTAGAAAGGCTTAATGCTTAGAGCTAGAGTAGCACCAAATAGAAAATACAGCAGGCACCCAAAGCACCTGATGAATTGGTACAGGGTTTACCTTCATGATTCTCATTTTTCTTTCCAGCCTTTGCTCTGGAGACAGAGCGTTCCCGTGTTTTTCATTGAATTTGCTGTACAACCTGGGGCTTGTTTCATTTTCCACCCAGCTGCGAAGTTTTCCTGTTAACTCCATACAGGTAAGCCTGACCTGGTCTGCAGAGTCAGTCCTGTGCCTTTCCTGAATTGTGCTCAGCTCTTCAAACCCTCACTGGCCACCCCAGCAGGTCTGAAGTTGTTTCAACAATCCCTTTAAGCGTTGTGGTAAAACAGGCCTAGAAAAGCCTTCCTCTGCTGGGGCTGGTTCTTTGAATTTGTCAAGTTTATTTTAGAGTGTATTCTTTGCTTTCTTCTCTGCTCTTCCTCTCCCTCTCCCACAAGAAGTCTGCCTCAGCATTTCACCCCTTTGGGAGTTATAAACCAGTTTCTTGTTTGTAGCCTGAATTTCTTCTTTGCTTTAATGCTGATGTGACAACACTCTCAGAAGCTCTAACAGCTTTTTTTTTTTTCCTCCCCAGTGGTTGCTATCACTAAAGCATTTGTAAATTACAGTGGTTCAGTCAATAAATTAACTTTATTGTGTATTTAAGCTTATGCTTAAAGTAATTCTAGAGTCCAGAATGCCAACAAATTTTGCCTTGATTTCTAAGCAAAAAATGAGGTTGAGTCCTGAAGCTCTGGTGAAAGAAGGGTGTGCTTGGAGCCTCAAGTTTAGGCACATTCCCCTGAGACAGGAGGAGATAAACTGCTTGTTAGAGATGCTGAAGAAAACACCACCATTTCTTCCCATCCCTCCTTCTCCACCCCAGCACTATTTCCACCCTTTAGAAAAAATTCAAGACTCCAAACAGAGTCAAGGCAGAAGACTAAAGCATATAAGAAAAATCTCAAGAAGCTGCCCATGGAAAACTGTGACTCCTATGATTAGACACAATAAATGTGACCATCAGGGCTGTCAGTATTGATACAAAATTACAGTTTCTTATTCACAGCATTTAATTATCCTTCAAAAACAAAGCTCTCTCACTGAACAAAAATTGAGAACCTGATTTGAGAGAAAACTCAAAACACATTAACAAAACTTACTATTTTTCTGTTGAATCATGCAAAAAGTTTAATAATTTAATTCTTAATAACATGCTAAATCCTAAAATTCATAGATCTAAGAAAAATTAATTTAGTTTGTAAATGTCTTCAGCAACTTTAAGAAAGCATCCTATTATACATGATCCCAGTCTTAAAAGACTCTCTGAAACATATTTTAGACCCTAAAGTTCAGTGCAGCCTTTATTAGAAAGTGCCTTGCCTTAGCTGCCGTTGCATGCAGTGTTTTTTGAATTTGGGTAGAGGATTGGAATATTCTGATGTGCAGCATGAAGCTGAACGTGGTTAAAGGCTGAATGAGTGACAAATGCCTCTGGAAATGTTTAGAGAGAGCCAACTCTTTCACAAGGACACTTGAAAGAAAACAGCTTTGAAAAGAAAAAAAGACAAACTTTAGAACATTCACTTTTTATTGAAAGAAAATGGAGTATGTTTTAAACAGAAAAATTCTCGTTTAGTAAAAGGATCAAATGTTCAAAGAGATGTATTTCTTTATCAGCAAGGCAAGTTCTTATAGATTCATCTAAAACAAGAGAAATTTTGTCTGAAAAACAGTCAATTTTTTAAATCCCTTAAATTCAAAATTAGCCAGATTTCCCTCCATTTTCTATGAGACTTAGTAGATGTTTGACACTGTTAACATTAAAGCAAAAGGATGAGTTTTTCAGTTCAGGAATCCAGTCTTCCTCTGCAGATAAGAAAAGGCTTAGAAGGAATATTTCTCTAGAGTCTCGAAAATATTAAATTCTGAAATATTCAGCTATATGTACACCAGTTTTCAGAAAGGCTGCATTCTGTAAACAAGCATATTTTTAAATGAAGCTCAGGTATGTTAGACACAGATCTGCCAGCTTTAGGTAGAAATCATTCAAATGATCATGGCCACAACTTAATTGTTCTTTTGGCACAGCAGGGAAGGAGCAGGGAGGTGGGGGCTGCACCTTTGTGGGATTCCCTTCATGAAGGACAGCAGAGAGATGAAAGCACACTGATGTATTTGCATTAAAAATACATTTACCAAACCATGGGAAAGGAGCAGGTAAAGAATATCTGAGTGCTTTCCCAGCCTGATATTCATATTTCCAACTGAAATCTCCAGCATCTGATTAAATAGCACCACTGATTCCATTAAATACGTGTGTGGAATGAACACACATTTTTAACATTAGGTTCAAGAAGGAATTTTAATTAGAAAAAAGGCTCACTTTTGCACAGCAGAGAAAATTTTATTTTTCTTTCTTTTGTTTTCACTTTTAATTGGATATGCTTTCTATGAAAATTATTAGCTGTTATGATATGTGCAATTTTGGAAAAGGAAAATGCAGTTTCCCATAAGTAAAGATAACCTATCTAAAAGCACGAGGCTTATTGTAACTTGCGAATGCTCTTCATGGGAAAGAACCCCTTTATAAAGAGTTTATTTATGATATTATTAATAAATTATACTTACTATTGCTTTTTCACAATAATGAAAATAGCACTGTAATATTACTTATTTACATCAAATGTCACATCACTCAAAGCTGACATTTTCATATGCTACTCGTAAATCTGAATTTGCTTTATAATAACAAAAGAAGCATCTGAGAGTGGTTTTTTTTTTTTTTCTTACTGAAAAATCTATATAAAATATCTTTCAAACTGTGTGCAACAAAATTTTCCCAGAACTTGAACAGTGCAGTGTAAGTGACTGGATTGTTTAAAAATGGGAGTAGGTTTTTGCCAGTTAGTCACTGGGATTTGTCAGTTTTGCCACTGGAATTTGCAGTTAAGTATTGAAGAGAGCATAAAGACTGAAGCAGGGAGGCAGAAGAGTGTTCAGTGAAGAAAACTAAAAAGGAAAAAGCAAAACAGACACCGGAGGCAAATGTTGAAATATGTATTCTTCCCTTCTGTCCACCTTTAATTGTATTAACAGCAAGGTTTTGACAGCAATCTTTTAATTTTCCCTCATTAAAAAGTAATTAAATTTATTCTGTACCCTGCTGCATTAGTTTTACATGGGGGTGACTTTAATATGGCTTTAGAAGTCAGAAACCTCAGTTCAATATGGATCTCACAGAGCACATTGTGCATCCACCTTGAGTGAAATCCTGACCCAGTGAAATCAATGGCAAAATTCCCATTGACTTCAAAGGGGGTTGGATTTCACACCCAATCTCCTCTTCCTTTTTTCTGCAGCCTCTCTGCTTTTGCTAAATGGAATTGCTTTTCCCAGATGGACCTCTTAATGCTATGCACAATGATAATTTCCACTTTCTGTAATAAAATGCTGCAAGTCTTCTAAGGAAAATTCTGTCTTTTCTTTCTTTCTTTTTAGCACAGCCCTGATGTCCTTCTTAGTAAGGCCTGAGTGCCATCCCCTGATCTCTTAGCAGTGTTTAGTCTCTTTGTATTTTACTCACAATTTAAGAGGGGATGGTTTTCAGAAGTTCACATGTTAAAAATCATTTGGCTCTATATCACAAGAGCACAAGTATTTTATGAGGACTCTGTTCCACAATGAATATTTATATTTACCCACAATTAATCACACAAACAGCTAAACTGCAATGTGGTTATAATTTCCACCTTCCTCATAACCTCAGTTCTGCTAGGTTTTAATCACATCATCTCCTTAACACTTCTTTAAGAAATTAGAATATTTTATGTTTATATATTTGAAGCAACTTGTGTTATTTTTGGCATTCCACTTGTGTTATGTTTGGCATTCCATTTAAAAGCTGAACTCCCCATTCCTGATTAAGTTTTTTCTGTGAAAACCACCACAGTATTTGCAGATAGAACAGACAGAAGGCTCCATTTCTGCGTGCCTAATGTTTTATCTGACTGTTACACCTTGTCCCTAAACATTGTAAATATCTTTAAGAATTAGACTTTCCTTAAAACTAATGACTAAATAAGGCTAAGCCATTTATTAGAAATGTTGGACCAAAGCAGAGACATTCTCTTTGCAGTGGTTGCTGTGTTTATAGCTTTTATCTTCTGTAAATATGATAAAACCTTTTTATAACTTGTTTACTAGTGATATAATTATGCTTGTGATTATATATTAATTATAGAGAAAAAGAAGCGTAGACTAAGCCCTCAAATGTCTGGAAGTTTTTTGTGTCCTCTAACACAAGCTATTTCCATGGGTTTGAATTGCTCACTCCTGCTTGCTCATCCAAGGCTGGTAAGTCTAAAACTTTCCCTTTTGAACTGATCTTTTTTGGCATCTGAAATGCACATGCTAAATAGCTCAAGAGAACATGTGGATAACTCAGCTATTTGAATGCATTTATGGACGACTTACTTTGCCTATAATAGGAGGAGGTGTTGAACCCTATTATGGGAAACTTGCTGACTGCTTTATGGACACGAAGCTCTGAATCAGCTGCTGACAAGAGTCCCAAATTCATCTCCCTGAAATGCTGCCCTCTGTTAAACTTCCTGGAGAAAAAACAATATTTTATACCTCTGATAGCAGCAACTTGTTTTCTTTTGGATCTGCTTGGCCCCAAGTCATAGGCACACCTAGAACAATACCTGGAGGTTGGGTAAGGTTTTCTGACAGCATCAGCCTTGTTTTTCATTTTAAAAATTCTCTTAATTAAACAAAAAAATGCAGATCCTCTGCTAAGTGAAGTACTGTGTACTCCTTCAGCACAACTTTCACCTTTTTCCTGGTTTTTAGTTTTAAAATCTACTCAGTTTAAGGGATAGAACCTATATACCTGCCATAATTGGTCAATAATTGTGATACCACGGTAATAATTTGCTAAGTAATGAGTGGAACACTTTAAAAGTTGAAAGTAATTGAAAGAATTCATCCATTTCTGCATGTCTGGAAATATCTGCTCCTGTACAATGGGAATTGTTTTAGTAGTAGGAAGAAGTTTTGTGGAACTGCTCAGAATTACTGCAGAACTGCAGCCAGTAATAATTGCAGAAAAGGAGTCTAAAATATTCTATTTCAAATATATTATGATTATAATTTAGAGCAACTAAAGAGAAATTATGCTGTTGAATATTTGCCAGATTTATCTTTGTATGTTTGGTTAGTTGAGGGGTTTTTTAGATAGTTTAACCTATTATCCCAAAACCACAAGTAATTGTGTTAGAAATATAAGATTTTTAAATACCTTCACAATAAATTCCATCAAACATTGCTTTCTAATATAATTATGTATACAGTTTTATGGTTCTGTATTCACTGGTGTCTCTCTTTAAAGTTAAATTACATGTTCTTAGCTGTAAGAAGTCACACCAGGAAAAAGTCTTAGGTAAGAACAAAAATGTACAGATTTACAATTTCACAAGGAACTCCCCTAAAGTGTCTCTGGCACAATGATTAAAGGTAATGCTTTTGTAGTTCATAAAATTTCAGTATTAGACAATAAAAGATCCTAAAATTAGATACAAGAGTTTCTAGGAACTCAGACTAGCTAGGTTTAACTAGAATGCGATTTATTTCTATTATGTGTGGAGGGAAATGTTAAAGAACTTGACCTTCCACTATGTAGCATGACAACATTTACAACTCCATTAAACTGAGGATATATGTTTCAAATAGTCCTTCAAGACATTTAATTTTGCCAGCATTTACTTTAGTTGGAAATAAAAGGAATTCTATCAGTAAACTGGAAACACAAGTTAATGTGTCAGGATTATGGAACAGCATGTTTTCTGATTTTTGAGAAGGATTGCAGTTAGAAAGCACCATGATAAAAAATGTCCTTATTTACAGATATGTGCTTTAGTTTTGAAAATTCATGTTTTTATTTTTGAAGATTTATTACTAATAAATAGAAGTTGGTCACTATTTTTTCAACTTATCAGTGTTGTAAGGTTTGGGGTTTTCTTTTTTTTTTTTTTTTTCTTTTGTAATAGATGAAATCTGCCATTATGAACCATTTACCCTTTTAATTTGTTATTAGTTTTTTAAGTAGTAAATAAAAAAAATGCAATTTACATTTATGGCGCTGTAACAATATTGGAGTAAATGAATGAAAAATACAAGTTCCATGGTAATTTTTTTCTTCTTTTCCTACAAGCATAATAAAGTATAGGGACAAATAAAGAATTAAACTGTATAATCAAACTCAAATTTGTTTCAGATACTGGTGCACTGCCGTTTGGTGAGAAAATAGTTTTGGAAAGGACAGCATGGTACAACTTAAAATCGAAGTGCTGTCAGTCACATTTGCTGATGATCTGGTAGGAAAATGGCAGCTGCCACAATATCTGCCAGAAACCCTTTGATGTTTCAAAGGAAACTGTTTTGCCATTAAAAGTTGTACTGATTTCTCAAACTCACATTAACGTTGCAATTTAAAGTCTGTCATGGGGAGGGAATTATGCACAAACCCAACAGTGGCTGGGAGGATTAGCAGAGCCAAGTGGAGAGGAGGAGCCCTTTAATGTGCTCATGGCCAAGCTCGATAGAGCTCAAGAGCATTTCCCTCTTGGCCACGTCTCTAATCCTCTTCCAGGGCTGACTCCAGTGAAACCCAAGGAGCTCCAAGTCCCTGCCCACAGGGAAGGCGTTTTCCATTTCATTGTCTCCACCAGAAAAGAAAGATGAAGAGGAAGTGAGGAATCAGGAGAACAAGGAGGCCAAATGATTTCAAAGGTCAAGCAAAAAGAGAATGTCAAGGACCCTCCTGTGAAGCTTTTTGAAGTTAATCAGAGGGTGGGTTTGATATCTGCCAGCAGTTCCACTGACATTTAGATGGGCCTTTGGCTTATGTCAAGTGAGTAAGCTCTGGTTTGTTTTATAGCTTTCCATATGTTTGTGTTCTTAACACATTTTGAAGTGACATTAATGACTCTCTTTGTCTTTCAGCAGTCAGTCAAATCATGTTGTTTTTTTTTTTTAAAGGGTTAAAAAGTGACTTCTCACATACTTAAATGCAGCATCTACATAACAGGCCAGGTTAGATAGCTTAAAAATCTTTGGAAAGATAGTAATGTTTATCAATACCTGGAGTTCAGATTTCTAATGAATAGTCACATAAGTTACAAAGTAAATTTTAATTTGAAAATATTTGCTTATTACTCGCTTCAATTTGAAAATAAGGTTACTGTGTGGACAAACTGAGATCCAGTGTGTCAAAATACCAACACTGAATGACACCCATGATGTAAGGGCAGCATTTCTTGTATTTTAATGAGTTCTTTAGGTTTGAATCTGGAACCTACTAGGAAAGCTTTAAATTTAGATGATGGATAAATCCTTGTTATGGGGCAAAAAGGAAGTAAGAGCTCTCATGCAGAAAACACCGGAGTAAAGCATGTACTGCATCAGAGTAAAGCAGCCTGTTTTCCTGATTACCTTTCATTTTCTTACTTTAAAAACTCACATCCTCTCTCTGTTTCCAGAAATCTTGGATTTCTCAAAAGTTGCACATTTTCTTCTGTTCGATTAGTCTGGTGGTTTTTCATCTTCACCTTCCAAGAGGTGATTTTTAATATCCCAGAAGTATTGTTTCAGAAAAGAAAAAAGAAGAAAAGGCATTCAGAGTTGACCTGGTGAAGATAACAACTTATTCCTCCTTAGCTGACCTTTAGGTATTTCTTAGTGTGCTTAGATTTTTGCAATGCTATTTTAGTAAAACCGTTGATGTTTATTCTTTTTAATTGAGTTTAATTGCAACATAAGTTTCTCAGTTCACTGAGAAAACTGCTCCCATTTATCCATTTCTGTTACTCTCTGTGGCCAATTAACACCCGGACTCTGGGGCTGCAGTTAAGCAAGGACATTTTCCAGGGTCATCCCACACATCACAGGGTCTTCTGCCCAAATACAACTTCTGCAAAATCACACATCAAGGCTGTTAAGCAAAAGCTAATTATCAATTGTGAGCAATGAGTTGCCTACAGCACGCTGTGTGCTGGAGTAGTCATTTAACAAAAGGAAATTATGCAGATTTCCAGTGCTTATGAAAATACGATTTTACCAATGTTATATGCTCTGAGATCCCGAAGATCTGAGGCTGATGCAAATATGTGAGTGAAAAATGAAGACATTTTCTGAGTGGTTCCTATAAAGCTCATAGGGCATACATTTCATTTGATAAAATGCATGATTCAATAATGCAGTTACAAATTAGGGGAAAGTTAAACAATTTGCATTTGCGTTTTTTCCTGTTCTTTCCTTTTTTTTTTTTTTTTTTTGGTCAAGGGAGTGCCAATGTTCTTTACTCCATTCTTTGCTCCACTCTGGCTTCTTCTCAGCAATGTTTCCTAAGTGTAAGACAAAACAACATTTAAATCAAGCTTTTTAAGTGGATGATTCTGCAGATTCCTTTGAACTAAGCTTCATATAGCTTTATGCCTCTAATTTTGGAGATCATTTCTCCCATAAAGAAATGTTTGTTCAAGCTATGTGCTGTTTCCCATTTACAACATGAAAACTGCCACAAAAACATCAGTGGCTAAATCACAAATTTTCTCATGGGTCCTCTGTGATTAAATCATTAAAACTCCTTCCATCTGTAAAGTCTTTATGCTGACAACATCTGGATGCAAGTACAGAGATACTATTCTTTTGTCACCTTCAAAGACCTAATCACAAAGGCTTGCTTTAAACAAAAATTAAATTTAAAGCATAAAGCAATTCATTTTCAGCACTGTCCTGAAGGATAGATTTGTCACCGAGCAGACTCATGTACTTTTATTTGTTAAAGTGATGTGTATTTGTTGTGGAAGCTACTGAAAGTCTCCAAGGTTGAAATTTTTCTCTGTATATCCAGTTAAGTGAAGGAAGGATTTGGTTTTCTCTATTGCAAGTTTCCAGCCTTGAAGAAAGAGCAGAACTATTGCAAATGAGGATACAACTCACCTTCCTGTTAAAAGCTCAATCCTATGTAAATCTCATAAGCTAATTTTGAAAAAGTTATATTACTTGATAGTGCAATTACAAATAGCTTTCTAAAAATGGCTTGAAGGAAATTGTAGTTTTTTAATCATTTGAACACAGAAGGAAGTCTGCTGTAGTCACCTGGGGCGCCAGGAGAAAAATCTCTGCTACAAAGTTTTCCCTTTCTTTTTGGTGTCAGATATCTAATTGTCTATCTAAATTGCAATAAGGACCTCAAAGGGTAGGTTACACTTATTTCCAGTTAATAACATTTGAAGATAAGAGAACATTTTCCCCTCAGTGTTCCACAAAAACAAAACTCAGACTGAAATTGTTCTTTTAAAATGAATGTGGTTAAATGAGATTCTGCAAAGGGTAAAGCAGAGTATTTATGATAATAAATGCAAAAAGAAATCACTTGTCTGTGATTTAATTGGTACATTCATGAGCCAGTTTCCTCCAAACCATTTGTTGCAGTTCTTTTAGCCCTGTGTCCTAAGGAAAGGCTGTTGGTGTGAAGGCAACCTCTGCCTGCCCTCCCCTGCTCCCTTTGGTAAATATTGAATTTTTTGACAATTTCAACCCCATTTGACAAAGGCACAGAAGTCTCAAAGATAATTAAGTTCCTACATGTGTCATGACAAGTGCTGTCCAGGGGATGGGGAAGAGCTCAGATTAATGCTCTGCTAAGGAACCCCACCTGACAGGTTCTGGTTCATCCCCTCGTGGCCCTTGCAGAAAAACTGGTGCACAAGCACTGCAGAGGTGCTGCAAATAAAACCAGAGCCCCTGGGCTGGAGATCCAAACAGAAGGGTCACAGGAAATATGAATGATTAAAGATGAGCAATAACTGGTCTGCTGTGGGCATGGAGAGTAATTTCAGTTGTGTGAGGTCAGGGGGAAAATAGAAACTGTAAAATGAGCTACCTTAATTCTACCAGTGACTTGAGATTTGTTAACAATTGGCAGAAAATTGGAGTTGGTGGGTGTAAGAAAATAAAAAACTTGCTATTTTCGGAAGGCAGGACTTAGTAGCAGATTGGATGTAATTTCACAGTTATGATGATAAGACTTCATATCTGAGATGAAAAATACCAGGAGGCAAAAAGTCTTCAAATATTTGTTTGGATTTAACAGGATACTTCACCAATTTTATCCTTACTATTTTCATTTTTTTTTTATGTTAATTTTTTAACATTTTACATTAAAGCAGAAACCCCTTCCCTCTATGAATTGCCGACAATTTCACCAAAATCTTTATAGTTGGAAGAAACCTCAATATTTTAATGAGAGCGCTATTTGTGACAAAATTACTTGCAATATGATTAATGAGTTACAAATGTAGAAATTCAAATTAATTGCATCAAAATGAATACATTAATAATCCAGGTATATATTTCACTTTTACCAGAAGCAGTGGAATAAATGTTTCTCAGATTGATGAGTATGGAATGGGTGATTACAGGTAAGGGAATTGTAAGAGAAGAATTATTTTAATTCTAGAAAGTCTAATTTAGAAGCAATGGATTTTTTAAAATTCCTCTCAGGTGAAAAAAAAAGTGTAAGGTATTATAGAATGTTATAATTTTGGTCTTTTACATGGCTCCTTTGGTATTCAATTATAGACAACATATGTTTCTTGACTGTTTTTTCTCCCAGAAAGCGAAGTATGGTAGTGATATATATTCATATATATTCATGAAGTAGGCACGTAAAACTACACAAAGTTACAGAGTCCGTTGAAACAAACAAAACTTTTCTTAAAATATAAATACCTTCTGCAAAGTATTCACCAAAATGTGTTCATGGAAGATAATTTTTTTAAAAATGCATTTTGAAGGCATATATGAAATATAAAATATCTAAGAAGCCCTACATGCAATTGTTCTCTATATTTTTTCCTTTTTTTTTTTTTTTTGGATTTTAGATATTTATTAGAACTCATAGTTTGGCCTCACCTTGGCAGAATATGAATTAAGCAGCAGCTTACTTATCTGCAATAGGTTTTGCAGATTAATGCAGCCTTGCCTTGTGTTTCCTGTATTCCTTCCTTTCAACTTGTCAGTATTCAGTGCAAGAAGTATAACAGAAAGTTGTGTTTGAAGTTAAAAACAAAGAAAAACAAAATAAAAAAAAGCAAGCCTCTGGCAACTATAAAGAAATAACTGGGATCAAGATTAAAGATAGAAGTGGCAAAAAAAAAGAAGCATAAAACTATTGGAAACCTGTAGGCATTGTGAAAGAAAGAACATGAAATGTTTATATAGATAAGGGAGCCCTAATGAAAGAACAGACATTTGAGCACTACTGAATTTTATCATACCATTGCCTGGGATAAGAAATGTGGATCAAAAACCCTGACAGCCCCTCAGAAGCTGGGGAGCCTCAGAGAGCTGTCTCCTGTATTAATCAGCAAACAATACCCTGCAAAGAGGCAAAAAGGAGCAGTGTCATAGCAGCTGGGCCAGATCTGGCAGATTGGATGTCTGGGAGTGTCTTTGTAGGGATTCAGCTTGGGAAAAGCAGGCAAACTCAGGAAAAAATCCTTCAGTGCATAAAAACATCCAAGTATTTGACACTGCAGGCTTGTTGAGCAGAAATACAGTGTGTGCTCTTTAAACAGGCAAGGGAGGTAGCAGCAAAGCAGTGATTGTTTGATGTAAATCAATATCATTGATCCCAATAAAAGCCATATTAAGAGGATGTAAACTTATGAGAGGCCGTGAGTTTTTGTCTTCAACACTTGCGTTGTCTCCTTGGAATAAGAATTCCTTCACGTTGTGGTGAAGTCTGTCTGCCACTGATTCCCTGGCAGCTAAAAATGATGGATTTTTAGGAGTTATGTAAAATTTTAGCATGTGGTGTTTCGATTCAAGAATCTATAGGAAATTGCCTTAAGATCTCATTAGAATGCATGTGGCTGTTGTGGAGGGCCAAGACCTACAGTTTAACAATTTCTACAAAAACAGAGGCGGCTGAAAGGCAACTCAGTAATTGAAACTGAGTCATTTAACATCAGTTATATTTGTAACTGAAGAAACATTTCTATTCTAGAGTAATAATGAGACAATGAAATACGTGTCACTCTGTGAACCCAACAGTAAGCACAAAAATTTGTCTGGGTCACCAAGTGGAAAAATACATGGTTTCTTGTATTCAGGATATTAAGAAAAAAAACATTATTCTCCAAGTACAGATTTTCTACTCTGGTGTGTTACAGTCTATTTGTTACAGAAAAGTAGATCTACCACCTAGCATATTATTCTGGATTTTGGCAAGATATCCATAAAAATATTTTAAATGATTAAGAGAAAACATTAAAATACATATTATGCTTTCAAAATAATTATTAGAATGGCACACATCCTCCCAATGTTTAAATTATATGTTTCTTTTACAGTTATTGATGTCAGCATATAACCTTTTAATAACCTCTAACTAAAAGGGCAGCAGTCCTTATAAGAATTCTTGCTTTGGAATGCTACATTTGCTTTCCTTTGTCTGCATTCTGGACAGACTACTAAAGACATTTTCTTTCCTTAATAAGGCAAATTGAGCTCCTCTAGACTTTGAATTGAAAGAGAAAATATGCTGAAGTGTAATCTTAGCAGTATCCACGGAAACCAGTTGCTTCACTGGAGAATGTTCTGTATTCTACTCAATAGATTTGTGTGCCAGAAAAGAAAACTGGTTTGGACTGACTCATTATCCTCAGGAAAGCAAAAAGTCCAAGGTTATCATAGAGGTGTTTGTCATTAAAAACAGTTCAGCCTAATAATCCCTTGTTTTTACTCTGGATTTCCAATCAGGGTCCTCTGGCCCATCTAGGCTGAACATTTTTACTCTGGGTCTAAACCAACTTCAATCCCAAGTAACTCACTTTGTTTTATGAGTGGGTGTTGTTCAAGGCTCTGATTCTCCCAAAGAATTCACATTTCTGCAGAGCCTCAGTGTTTATTCCTCTTCTGTATGTGGGACAGCAAAGGAAGTGAAAACTGTTTTCCATAAATTGCTTCCCACTCTGAAACACTGAAATGGCTTTTCCAAAACTGGTATTATTGTCCTCCTTTTGCTGTCTGTGTGAGGAAGGACTTGCAGACTATAATGAAGACTTTCTAAAAGTGTGAAATGTGTTGGTGTCATGAGAATGGGAAAGAAGCTGTGTCTGAGGATCCTGAAAGCTCCAGCAGGATTTGCCTGCTGGAGAGAACAGTCAGTGCCTCAGCAGTGTGAGAGAAGTGCCTGAGCTGCTGGAGGGCTGCAAACAATGGCACAGATAAAACTGGCAATCTTAGAACGGGCACAGAAAAAAATTCACTGTCAAATTCCTTCAGAATTTTTGGAATTCTCCAGCTTTGCCTCACTCTTCCTGACGTCTTTGTGAAATTAAAAGCAAGAAGAAAGCATGCATGCAACTATGATTTTATTTAATAATATCTCTTTAGGTCTTTGTGAAAGAGGTAGCATTGAAAAAAAAACATTTAAAATACTGGATAGTTTATAATATTATAAAAATGCCAGCACAGAACAAGTAGGAGGACATCAACAGAAATATTGTCCTGGGTACTCTGTCAGGAGCATCATCCTCTTCTGGAATCAGATGGAGGTTCTGGCAATAATGGCAAGTGGGTTTCAGGGTTTTGTGTGGGATGAGGTAAAATCAAAAATGAGGAGCTGAGAGATCAAGGTTAAGTTTTGGGTGCTTGTTTTTAACAACAGGAAAAAAGTAACAGGAAAAATAATCCAGTGTCATTTCTGCTGCTGAGGCACCACCTGATTTGTATGACCTGATTTAGATTAATGGTGAGTAAAAATGGATGGAATTCAATCCTGTGCTGTATCATACCTCCAAAATACCGTACTGCTGTCAACTTAACACCTCATTTGTGCATAGTTACAGCAGCAAAGTGCATTTCTGTGATTTCACTCTTCAGAATGCCACTGGAATGGAGCCACAGAATCACAGAATAATGAGGCTGGAAGAGACCTCTAAGATCATCCAGTCCAACCTATGCCCTAACTCCTCAACTAGACTATAGCACCCAGTGCCATGTCCAGTCTTATTTAAACACATCCAGAGATTGTGATTCCACCACCTCCCTGGGAAGACAATTCCAGTACTTTATTATTCTTTCAGTGAAAATTTCTCTCCTAATATCCAACCTGTACCTTTCCATGTTTGCAAAGTCTTGCAGTGCCCTGCTGCTCTGCCTTCCTGCAGCAGCCTCTCTGGGCAGCTCTCAGGGGAGCCCAGGACATTTCCAAGTGTTCAGCAAGACCAGATTGTACTGTGAAATGGGATTCCACAACTCCTTGAGCAAGTCTGTTAGTGAATGTGAGCAAAATTCTTCAGATGCATTTTTAGAGGCTGAATAGGGAATATGCTTGACTAGAGAAATCTTTTTGTTTTCAGAACTTTGACAAAGTGAGGTTATACAACTCCCCTCATACTGAGCATCCTTCAAAAAACAGTCACTTTAAAAACCAGAAGTATTGACTAAATCTCAATTTCTGTTAAAATAGGTTTTTGCTGCCATCTAGAATAAGGACTTATTCAGCATTTTCTAACAGTACTCAGGATATTCTTACAGCACAATATAGTGGTTAAAGAATTGAAAATTTAAAAAAAAAATATAACTAAAAAGGATTTCCAATTTTTTTAATAGAACAGTCTCATTTTATTAATTAGCTGTATTTTTCAAAAAGGGAATAATTTTGGCATGATTTTCTTTTGATACTAGGTCTACATCCAGTTTCAACAGATCAATGCCTCTATTTCAGGCCACTATTAATGCTCCTACTCTGATGTAGTTTAACTTCCTAAGGTTTCTGATGTGGTCACATCACATGTGATATCTATAAAGGATTCCTTTTGAACATTTTTGTGTCCATTCATTTCAAAGAGAAACAGCAGTAGCATTTATTTCATCAATTAGAGATTAATATTGACTCAAATCAAGAAGGGTGTTTTTTAAAAAATACATCTAACATTTGACTTTTTTAAAAATCATGTTAGAATTTGCACAACACTCTTCAAGTTATCATTCCAGTGGCTTTTGTCTTCTCTTTTATTATTAACTAAATACTTTTGATTAATGCTTCTGTGATTTTTACACTGAAACAAAATGTTTGATCAGTGTATGAATTAACCAAAAAGGGATATTTCTTATAAGAAATGTACAAAGCACTTAAACTCTCAGTCTATTTCTGTATAGCAATCCAACAATTTAGCCAGAATTCAAAGCTTTGTGTCTCCTGATTGGTGTCTGCAATGAAATAAATCAATCTATTAGCCATGTTAGTCAGTATACTCAGTATTTGGGTGCTGTGGGACATCTTCCATTGTCTGGGGCATTCTGACCACTTAGGAAAGTTTTGCCCAGCTAAATAAATTCTTATAAAAATCCCAAACCACAAATTCTTTGGGGCGTCTGTGGCAGGATTTGGAGAAAGGAAAGGTTTCACTCCAGAGGACGGTGAGTTTGCACAAAGCAACAACATGGGTTTTCTATAAAATCTGAGATGCAGTTTGAACGCTAAAAAAATGTTATTTCAGCACTTTTGCTAATTAGGCAGCGGTTTAATGCCAGCCAAACAGGAATTTCTCTGAGTGTGAGGTAGAAATGTGGTTGTTACAGTCCCATCCTACCGAATGGGACACCTGCAATCACCCAGCTCTTGCTCTGAGGTGTGTGACAACACTTGCTCCTCGTGCCTTTCCTGTCGTGGCATTGAGCCAGCTCGGTATTGGCAAGAGAAAGAAGCACAAAAGGAATCCATGCAATGCTGCAAAGGGGTGAGTTATGCTTTATTACCTTGCTCCTGACTCCAGGAGCGATGTGTTCTCTCCTTGCAGAGGACATGTGGAGTTGCAGAAACAAAAAGAATTGTGTATAGATTGAGGAAAAACAGCAATAAGAGCTCTGTTGGTTCAGATCCCTGCAGAGCTCAGCTGCAGGTGCCGCTGCTTGCTGGATCAGCCAGCACTGGGTCTCCAGAAAAAAGAGTTCAAAATTCACATCAAATTCAAGAATAACTGCAAAGTACCGGAGTGTCACTACTGGACACGAAATGAGTACACAGAAGGCTGGTAAGTTCAAAAGAGAAAAAGGCACAGTTTTATTCAAACATTTGGTATTTTTAGAATTCTAAAGGTGACTGTGGATTGGAGGATGGAATTACCACCTCTCCAACCACACTGGTCTAAAGATCAATCAATCATTTCTCTTAATCTACAGAGAAATATGTAAATTATTCTATTTATACATGAAATTGTGTGGGAACTCTGACTCTCAAATATGTAAACATTGTCAGAAAGCTAAAGAAGTTTTATGAGAACTTTAAAACTTTGAAAAGAACTATAAAAGAAAACTTAACACTTTTAAAAATCAGGGCAACATTGGCGCTGCTGCACTCCCTCTGCTTAACTCAGTCATTTCTAACGATGCATCTTGGACCACTGATGGTTGTGGTCAGACCAGTACAGTCTAGAGACACTTTTAGATTTTAAGAACTGAAACAAGAACTGCTTCCAAGTCTGAATTTAGTTTCTGCAGGGTGTTGTCATGGAAATGCCTTGCTGTGGGCTTGTTTTATAAAATCTGTGCAGCTGATGTGGGGAAACAGTTCCAAGAGCAAGGCTGGAAGCAGCATTAAGACTTCTGCTCCTGGGTTTGTGGCCAGGGGGACGGACAAACACAAGAGGAAACCTGCAGTGACTCTTCTGCTCTCGTGGCCTGTGCTGTCAGTGGAGAGATCCCCAAAAAACTGCTCTGGGATGGGATGTGACCTCCTGAGAAATCCTCTTCAGCTGCAGATGCTTCTTCAGCACAGTGCATGGGACAGTGGCTTTGGAAAGTGCAGTGATGGAGTGGCCTCTGCAGCTTTTTGCACAGATTGATTTTCATTCCCACTGCTCCAGCACATTACCTGAATGTACAAGTTGATCTGTGACTGTCCAGTGCTGAAGAGCATTTCATTCTCCAAATTAATAAACTTGGTCTTTAAAAGAAAAAAAAGGCAAAAAAAAAGCTTAAAATATTTCTGAAACAGCCATTAGTAATGGTAGAAAGAAAATAGTTCCTACTCTTTGGCTGACATTAATTTAATGTGTATTGATTTCAGTGTATTTTTTTTTTCTGTTGAGGTATCCCAGATAGTTTTACCTCAGTCTTTTCATTTGAGATCATGACAGAGGCTTAGCAAAAGCACTGAACTCCCTAAATCTTGGCAATACATATTCTCAGGGCTGCAAGTACAAAGTAATATCCTTCATATGATAGTTTGGGAAAGCAGAAGTTTTTATTACTTCATTTAGCTGAGGTCCATAAAAGAGTATATCTTGCCATAAAACAGGACATGTCATCCTCAAACACTCAGGAAGACCAACTTAACCTTGCAGCCTCCAGCCAAGAAGGGTTTGGGGGTTTATTTTGTCTTGTTTTTGGGAGAGTTTAGGTATTTTCTTGAGAAAAATGAGTTTCTCCTCATTGCCACTTGGTTTGTTCAAGGCAAGCTTCTGTCTGATGGTCAGTTCTAGATCTGTTACATTCTTTGCAAGTCTAATGTTTATTTATTTATTTTATTTGGTAATTTATCTGAAAGAACTTGCACAGGTTCAAGTCAATAAAAATGCTTTTGATATCAAGGTGAATGGGCACTTAAATGCAGTTTTTAAAAGCTAAACTATCTTTCATGTCACTTAAATTGCCTTACTCAAAGGCAATTTGGGAAAGAAAAACATGCCTTTCCTTGTGCTACCTTACTTCTGTATTCAGAAATGTTCAGTTTAACTTCAAGTTTCGTTGATGACTTTATGCATGAATGTCTAAGTTACCATTAAAGTTCTGAATTCCCACTCCCAAGGAAGAATTTTTGAACACAATGAAGGACGTGTACTTAAATTATACCCTGAAATATTGAATGAGCCTGAGAGAGAAGCTAAATTTATTTTTTAATGCCATTTCTGCAAACGTGCTCTGTTTATCATGAGTCATTTTCTGGTAAGCTCTAAAGTAGGGGTATTATACTTTAATATCATTTTCCGTAACATTAAATTTGCAATGGAGAAAGGCACTAGGTCTGATTCATCATTTCATTTCACTACTCAGATTTCTTTGACTTCAACAGTGTAAATTGGTGTAAGATAAAGGGCAATCTGGTTTCCCTTCTCTTACAATTTTTCTGATTAGCTTTCTATTTTTCATTGCAGATTTTCCTGTGTTCTAATCTGAGTGAAATCATCAATGAACCAGTTTAAAACATTGAGGTTTTTTCCATTAAAAAATGCCCCAAGTAATCTGGATTCAGTGGGAATTGAATAAATAAAACTGAATAGCTGCTCCTACAGCTTTATAAAATATCTTCAAGAAATATGATTTAGTTATAACTTAATTGTGATTCAAAAATTAATGAATGCTTAGATGAGTGAGAGAAAGCTCAAAGAGAGACAAACAAACAATTAAACCACATTTACTTATTGTTGCCCAATTATTTTCTCAGAGTGCTGGTTTTGTTTCCCTTACTGGACTTTGATCTGATTTATTTGGTGCCTATGCTTTAATGGAAATGGGGATTTCCAGATTCTCATTTTTAAGCATATTTTGGGTAATTGTTCTAGTGGCCACCCTCTCTAAGGAGAAGTTGCCACTATTCAGTGAGAAATGTCGACATTTCAGCCTACCCAAATGCTAACCCTTTTCCTCTCCTATTTGTAATTCACCTTTCCAGCAATAGCTGGTGGCTAAGAGAGTATTTAAAGTTATTATTTAGTATACTAAATGTTTATACTAAATAGCATACTAATACTATAATTATTTATTAAAATACCATTTTAGATTGCATAAAAAATGAAGAAGTCTGACCCAATCAAACAAAATCCCGACACCGCCATAATTCTTTGCTCTCTGCTGTCTTCCTTGTTATCCCTTGACTCTGGATAGACATATGTCCAAATTTTTATTCTTCAAGCTTATTTTGGTCAACAAGAGCCCTCCAGACTTGTAGCTCCTCGTTTTTGTTGCTTGGTTTCCAGAGTGAAATCCAAACCCAGCTGAGCTTCTGTCAATGCAGGGAAAGATTTCCAAACTCAGAGCAGGAGTTTCTATGTAGAAAACAGGGAGCTGCCTTATCCCAAGGCTTTACTCTCAAATCTTGCCCTTGGGAAACTTAAGCATGGTGGATTCAATGTTTTCCCCACTCTGAAGCTCTCTCTGACAGCCAAGTGTGGTGTGTAGGGTCATTCCCATTCTTTCCCCTTCAGAGAGGGATGGAAGATTTGGAGTGTATCAAAGAGGGTGAAAAGAACCCCAAAAAACCAGAAGTTGCAGGAGAAGTCTCAGTAAGGATTTTATACTTGAGAATTATTTCAGTACCCTGGTAGGAACAATTGTGCTCTGGCTGAGTGACTTTAATGAGTGGGAAGGCTGCTGCCTCCCAGTCCATCCCACAGCCACTGGAGTAAGCAGCAGTAACGGGGCAGGAGACACATCAGGCTGGAGATGGTTATTAAATCTGGACCTCACACTGGAGCTGGAGCTCATAAATTATGCACAAGCTCCCCAGCTCATCACAGCTCAATCCTCAAAAAAATAATATGAACCAGAGGGTCACAGTAATTCATGTCTCCCTGTAACTGAGAATCCAAATTACTCTCTGAGTGGAGCATGAACAAAGACTGGTAGAAGTTCAGCTTGAATTCTTACAAGAGCGGCTTCTTTCTAGGAATGAAGGGTTTTAAAAACACTGTATTTTTCTCAATACCTAAAAAATCATGAATAACAGAAATTAAATGCAGTTGTAAGAATGCAGTCAAAACCCAAGAGTGTTCACAGAAAGAAAACAAAACCAAACAACTTTTTGGTATCATTCTTGGTCCTGTGATGTGAGGAGCAATTCCCACTGTTCTCAGCCATCCTTTCCCCCAAAGCAGTGAGAGCTGAGAGCAGCATGATGAGTTCCTGGTGTTATCTGTCATATTTATTCTATCTGGTGCATTTCCATGGAATACCACAATTTCCTGTGGGCTGTCCCAGCTGCAGCACTGTCAAAGACCTGAAAACTGCACTCAGTCACTTAAAATTGACATTCTAAATGTTATTTAAGGAGGACAACCAGGCTGAAGGAAGGTGGTATTTGCAGTGGAGGAAGATCTGGCAGGGAACTGTGAAAGTGGAAATATTTTCTATATTGGAGCATCAGAGAAGATGGTGCAGACCCAGCACAAGGGCCTTCAAGGCTTTATGGTCTGTGCTGTTTCCTTGTGCTTTGCTGGGTACATTTGACTGATAGTATCAGATATTTTTCTAAATTTATGGGGTTTTAACAGTTTCTTGTTATTTTTGGCTAAGTACTCATTTTTAGCTTCTGGAACCTTTTCTAAATTTTATTTTAATGAACATTTTTCATCACAGACAGTGTATTCCTTCATAAATTTCTGCACATGGGTGTGTTCAGATGAGTTAATCAAAGCTGTTCTGTGTACAGATTTTTCTTATGAAGTAATAATGGAGACATTTAGTTGCATACAATAAATAGGAGATCTTTAAGATACAAAACTGATGGATGCATATTTTTAGTGGTCTGACAGAAATTCTAAACCAGCTTTGATACTAGAACAGAAGGAGTCTTAGTGCTTGAGATTACTCATGGATAACTCTCTTCTTCCTTGGAGAAAATGTACGTATTTTATAGGTATATTTTAGACTCTAAAGCTGGAATATTCTGAATTCCATATATAAAAGTGCTTTAAAATGTAGCTACCATCATTTCTTTGTAAAGATCACAGGTTTTCTGCATACACACACTACCAAAGGCTTTTTAAGCCTTTAAAGGCAGAAACTATTTTCATTTAGACAGACAACCTAATGGAGCCAGGCTGCTGTTCATGTGTGGAATGGAATTTTTGGAATTCCAAATTCCAAAAATTTGGAATTATTTGCTCTTTGGAAGCAGAAGTGGTTGTTGTATGACAAGATCTGCGTCTCACAGCCACGTTTTTTTATCAGCTTATGCGTCCCACACTCTATTTTTCCCCTTTCCTCTCATAGTAGACGTTTAAGCAGTAATTTTTTTTTTTTTTTTTTTAATTGGGAGCAGCTGAAGCCATAAATTGTGCCTGATTAATAGACCAGTAATAGAGGCAATATACTGGGGAAAACTAATGCACCAAGGTCAAATGATGTAGATGAAGGTGCAAAGAAAAACCAGTATAGATGGAACATAAAGATTCCTTGAATCTATTCTTCCTCTTTGTCTGATGGCTTAAGGATCTGTCTCATCCATTTGATGCAAGAGCAGGCTGCCTTTTGTGCTGTGGGTCTGATCATGCTGGCTATTTTGGGAGCTGTGTTCCCAGCTGTTGACTGACTGCTCTGGATGGGATGCAGCTCTGCAGGAGCCGTTGGGGCAGGACGGGGCTTTGTGCCAAGCAGTCACTCAGCAAGCAGAGGAAGCCCTCCCTGGATGCCTGTGCACGATTCCTCAGGCACTGGAACAACACAGAGGCTTGAGAGTCGATTGGGAGCCCAAATATCCATCCTGAGCATGGAATAATGAAATGTATGGCATGGCTGAAATCACCCAGCAGGGCAAATAGTCAAAACCTTACCCCGAGCACAGCCTGGGTATAATTTCCTGAGGTTTGCTCATTGCCCAGCAATGACTTTGTGAGAGGAGCAAAGTGCTGAATTTGATGAATCTTAAGTACCTTAATTTCAATGCAACCTTTGTGTATTTTTTTAATTACTGAATTCAGCCCAGTAATCAATCCTACGATACAACATGTGTGCCTACCACTTAAAAAGTGAACCAAAGAAGGGGAAAAAAATCAGTATCTTGTCCTTTATTGTCAGAATTGCCCATATTTCCACATATCATCTAAAACGTATGGGTAAAGTAGGCATCTGAGTCACCACAACTAATTGTGTAAGATTTGTAATTCATGACGGTGTATTGGAGGAACCTTAAACTGCATTTTTTCTTCTCATTTCAGTAAGTGCTCCATCAGACTCCACCTGAAAACTTGCCTTGGTTTTTAGCTGAAACTTCCACATATCACCTGGAGGTGGGCAAACACAAACTCTTTACCCAGTTTCATGGATTCAGCATGTGCTCACTGGTTGCTATTTAAGCTAATCCTGCTGTGCTGAAGAATTAACAAACCATAGGATTTATGGTTATCCTAATTTCTTCCTCTTAGAAATGTAATTTCCTGCCAATGAATCCATGCTGGTACACCCACTGGGTTTTTTTTTTTTTTTCCCAAGAAGAGGATCACAGCTCTTAACTTTTTAATTAATGACCATGTTTTTCAACATTCAGGATTTGCATCTACTTCTTTATTACTTTCATCTATGTAATTTTTTGTTGAAAATACCTGTCCAATGGCAAATTCAACAAATTAATACTTCTGATATTCTTGCAGCCCTGGAATCTCACTTGTGTAAATATGTATTATATACTTATATGTAAATATATAAATTAAATATGTATTATATACTTGTGTAAATATGACAGTACATTCAGCACTGAACAACAGAATATAAGAACCAATGGTTTTCCCTCCAGTCACCTTGACTGAGTTTTAAAAATAAAGTAGGTATATTGAGCAAAAATTTTACTAAAGCAGTTTGAGTGTCCATAAGTGATTTTGGACATATTTTTAATTTCCCTTTCTGCCTACAGAGTAATTATGTGGAGATTTATTTTCGTTGTAGTAAAAAATTAGATCTTAAACATTATCTCTTTTAAAATGCATTTCTAAGTGGGCGGAGAATAGTCTCGTGTTTGGCTTTCAGTTATAATTTACAAGTTTAGGTGATTATGGATAGTTTCCTTTCAAGCATGTACTTCCACTGAACTTTAAAAAAAACATTTTCCTTTCAAAACCACCCCATTTAATCTATTGATGCAATTTCCTTGTACCTGTGCTCGGCAAAGCAAAACAAACTGACAAAATTTGGCTAAACAGAAGTGAGACTCGTACTAAAGTTTGATTCTTGCAATTTTTAGCATGCAGAACACCTGGTTTTGTCCAAAACTTGAGGAAGTAAAGCATGAGGGACTGAAACACCTCCATAAGTCCTGCAAACGCTCATGGCTGCTTGGCATGCTGCAAGCAGGATGCTCCTGGCAGGGATCCTCAGCAGGTGCTGAACATCTGCACCTTTCAGAAAGTTCCTTGGAGCCGTGGGTGCTCAGAGACAGCTGGAAAATAGAGCTGTGAATCTCTCAGTTTGCATCGATATTTCCCCAGATCTGGAGGTGTTGTGCTTAAGGGATATTAGAAAAGAAACAAGAGAGACATGAGAATCATGAAAAGTTTTCACTGTTCAAATTTGGGGTCTTAAGTGTGAGTATCCTTATATGATACATGAGGATCTGAACACTGACAGTTTTATCACCTGCTGATAACATCTTTATGTTTGGATATTTGTTTAATATCCAATATGTTTAATAAACATTTTCAGGGAATTAGCCAGGGAAATTGATAGCTAGAATATCTCAAAAACTGATTTAAAAAAAAAATTAGTAACTGAGCTCTGACGCAGGATCCGCTAGCAATGATCTTGTACCCCAAAATGCTGGAAGTCTGGCTGTATTTCCAGAAGCTTTATGTTTAGTCTGTTTTATAAATGTTGTTTTTGAATGTCCATTGTCATGAGGAGAGGCCTTTTCACTCAGAGTTCTTCCCTGATGAGAACATTAAAGAGAAGAGTGAAAATTCTTTTTAGAAGTAACTGTGGTGCTCTTTATAAACAAACTGTTTTTTTAAAAAAGTCTGCAGATGAACAGCATTTTTCCCTTCATTTTATCAGAATACATTCACCTGTTCAATAGCAAATAGAATGTAACAATCTGCTGTATTCAGCTCACAAAGCCCACTCATCAATATCTCCACCGGAAACATAATCTGAAAAGTAATTCACTTATTGGCACATTTAGCACTCCCTATTTATGCATCACTCTGCCAAGGCTGATTGGAATCAAACCAGCCAAAGAGCCAAATTTCCTAATTCTAGCAAGCCCCATGCCCAGCTGCCCTGTGCTCAGCAGAGTGCCCTGGCTGAGCCCACGGCCAGGGGATCAATGCAATTATCAGCCCCTGACACATGGCGAGCAGCTTGGAGTGTTCTCACATGAGCTAAATTGAATGGGACACAAATCATTGACTTGTGTCAAGGCAAGCAGGGACAGCACCTGAAATACAGCAAATTTCACCAGGGGCTGACAGGCTCTGAGTGAGGAACGCAGAGCTGTGTGGGGTTGATACTGCTCTCCACAAAAACCACCCAGCCCCTGCGCAGCAGTGTTTGCGCCGCCACCCAGGGCACGGTGCAGGGTGATGTGCTTCCTCTGGGTTTTCTTTATTTAGGCAAGTGTTTGCTTACTCACTTTCATATTCCTTCCAGAGGGTAAATACCCTTAATTCTGTTTAGTCAGTTTGGTAAAGTGGAATTGGGAGTGCTATAACTGCTGAGGGCAATCCATATGGAAAAATAGCAAGGATTTCAACAGTCCAAATGCTTCCTACACTCTTGCCAGCCTCAGCAATGAAGATAACAGCTTAAAAAGATGGGATATGCCATTTTCACTTTTCATTTTAATCCAAACATGGACTGTCATTTTATGAAAAAAATAAAAGAAAAAGTAATAGTGACTTAATTTAATTTGAATACTGGAAATTCATTACAGCTCGTTAAGTCCACGTTTGTAGGTGAAAAGGAAGTGTGGTTTCATGTGTTTAGGTACATAAAGAGGGACTTGCACCATCTAACTCCAGGAGCGCTGGTGCCTAAACCAGAAACTAATCTTCTTAAGCCTCCAATGAAATTTGTGACAAGAGAGAGAAAGATTTCTCCAGAGGGCAATTCAGAGTAAGAATTCAGCTTAGATGCTTTGCATTGGACCCTCCAGAGAAAACCCAGCTTCTCCTTTTAGGTATAAAGTGTGCGAGCAGCTTTCTAGCTTGGGCACTTTAGTCAGGGGAATGAAATCCTGTATTTCAATCAAGACAAACATTTTCTTCCTAAATAATTATTTCTCTGTAAAATATATTTTTTCTGTCTCAAAATAGTTCATGGGTATCAGTAATACTAAAAAAAAAAAGAAGTAATTCTGCAGCTAGAATGAGTGCAGGGAACTACAACGCGCTGGTGAGTGGTGGTTGTGCTTTTTATAATTCATATATATTAATGTTATTTCATTTTGATTATACTTGCAGAAAATATGGATTGAACAGTCTATGAATGTGCAAAGGTTAAATATTTGCAAGAAAGAAATGCAACAATGATAAACAGAGATATAATTTTTCATTAAATGCCTTTGTCACCTCGTTTTAGCAAATATTTGAAACAGTTTTGTGAGTTGCCCTGAGTGATATGGGTTTGTTCAGGTCCAGAGCTGCTCAATTTCATATGATGTATTATTTAATTTTTGTTAGTCTTCATGTCAATAGGTAATCTAATATAATCCTGCAAGCCATTTGGTTTGACTGACATCCCTTTAATGTAAATTACCACTTGTTTTGAGATACACTGAAAGGGGAGTTGGGAGATGCAGAGCATAGAGGGGAAGATCTTGACAGAACCTTCAAATAAGTTTGGTTCAGGTTTTGAGTAGTTGGAGTCAGTGTACTGGGAAGGAGAGAAACTCTGAGTAAAAATCAGAGGTTCATTTCTTATCTTCCAGCCTACCAAGGCCCTCTTACTGCTGTCTGCCAGTCCAGTCTTTCAGGAAAAATGGAAAACAACAACAAAAAGCAGCTGCCTGAGGACTCACTTCACCTCTTTTTGATTTTTCACCCCTTTGCTTCCCTTGTAGTTGTCAAAACCACATTGTTCTTTCCATTATCCCAGGCCTGGGCAGTCTCTTTCCATACACCATTTCCTTCTAAATGCCTTTTGGCTTTTACTCAAGCCCCCATCCATCTCTGAAAAGCTTTACAGAGAACAGCTCTGTCAAAAAGCCTGCAGAAACCAGGCAGCTTTCAGGCCTTTCACATACTGACAGCACAAGCAAAAAGTTAGAGAAATGTGAAAAAAAAGAACAAAATTGGAATTAAATTATTTTTAAGGTCCCTTCTAACCCAAACCATCCTTGGAGTCTATGAAATAAACTTGTGTGAGTGCACAAGGTTCTCACAGACTTGTGGGACTGGATATTCAGGACAAAATGGCAAATACTCAACAGAAATTTTTATCCAGTCTGTCCTCCAGCTGACAGCAGAAAGATGCCTTAAAACCCCTTTTTTTGCTTCCATTTTTTGCTGTGTTTCAAAGGCCTAGGGAAGAAAGCTCCCTCAAGCCCTGCAGCCTCCAAGCTAAGCTCTAACTGGACTGGGGGATGCACTCCCCCAGTGCTCCTGTGAAAAGGTAACAATAATGGCTTTATTTTAGAAATATCAGATCAGGATTGTAACGTTCCTCATTTTTCAGAGCAGAGGAGCCTTTTCTGGGTTTAAGCTGCTCTACACAGTTTTACCAGTAAAAAGAAGGGTTAAAATGAGTTTGGATATTGCTGTGTTGCACAGCAGTCACTGGAGCACAATTAACTCTCAGCCCTCTAATCTTTCTAGAGCAGATTTTTCTTGCCTCTTTATATATAAGATGTTGCTACCTAAGCATGACTGTATGATTAATTCATTTCAAGGCTTACATCATATTTAAATGGCTTCCAAAGTAACGAGGCAACTGAAGTATCGAGTAGCATCAAATTCATATTCAATATTTATGGTTTGTATCAGATCACTATTTTAAGAGACTTTGTGTTCAAATTCAAATGCTTCCAAAGTTGACTTTAATAAAGCTTATACCATATTAAGTATTAGGAGGACAGGAAATGTATTTGGATAAAATCCAAACAAGAATTAGAAAATACTGATATTCTGATTTATAAAGAGCTGAATTTCAGAGTACTTTTACATGTGGGAATCCCACACTAGTTATTCCATATAATTTCTTCCTCACTGCATGTTTCCTACTCTCTTCCCAAGAAAAAGAAATTGCAAGGCTTGTGCAAAGAATCTCTTTTAAACTGAGTAAAGGAGAAGAGAGATGTGTGCAAGCTTAATATTGTCAAGCACAATTTATCTTCCTTTATTTTGGGGTTGATCATTATGGATGAAGTTGTCTTCATGTCTGGCACAAAGTTTTGCAGTGAAATATCAGCTAAATTATGACGCCTGCATTAGAGGCATTCGAGTCTATTTATAAGTATGCACTGCTTGGGGATTTTTTCAGCTCGGTGGAGGAGTTTGTCTGTGCCATGCAGAACATGGCAAACCTGGCTAGTAAGTGGCTTGTATGTAATTAAACCTTGGATTTATAGAAAGGTCACTGCACCATCAAGCTCATGGTAACCACACGGCAAAATAACGAAGGTTAAATTCTGCCCTTAATTTTATTTTGTAGCCTCCCCAAAGCCACTCGTGTCTTAAACAGCAGAAAGTTGCTAAGACTTTAAGTACCTGACTTCAGAGTTGTGCAGAGGTATTGTGAGGACAGTGAGAGGAAAAACAATTGGTCCAGGGAGCATTCAGATAAAGCCAGGTCTTATCACCGCCGCTGTACAGAGAAAAACAATTTAACAGTTGTGAGCTTCTCTCCCCTCCAGGATCTGCCTGCTCACTCCAGTCCTGCCCCAGCTGCTGCTCTGCCATGCATTTATTCTCTCCAGCACCTCTTAAACCCAGATGAGCGTGGACCAGGAAGCAGCATGTGCTGAGAACACCAACCTCTGCTAGAAAGTGTAGCAGAAAAAGATGTATTAAAGAGAGAAGAGGGAAGGGAGTTCAGGAGCTCAGAGTGCTGGAATGCTCTCACAGCCCTCCATTCCCCTCAGATCTTACACAGATGGCAACAGGAAGCAGATAAATGTACAGCTCCTCTCCCAGTGATTTTTCTTTTTAAGAGACTGGTTCACCACTGGCAAAATATCCTTTTTTTCCCCCTTAGTATTTTATATCTTTAGTCTTATTTATTTTTGCAGCATACTGGCTTGTCACTTATACGAGAGGCATTTGTTTTTCCCATAAAAATCACTCTTTCCAATATGTTAAATCTCTGCTACTTTATTAAGTAAGCTATTTTTAAAGAATTAAATTAAAAACTAGAGTCAAGAGTTATTTGCAGACCCATACTTAAGCAAGTAGCTGCAGCAGGATGAAGCAAATCCATGGATGCTATGAAGCAAGTCCTACAGCTATGAAGCCATGTGTGGTATCCCATCATTTCTCCCAGATGGAAGAACCTCAGTCTGCCCCCAAACTGGGCAAAGTTGTATTGATTTTGTGCCTGCCAAGCCACTGAGGGCTGCTATGTCTTACTCAACAAAAGGAGCAGGAATCCTGATTTTTTAATACTGTTGGAATATTTGCTCCAATATGCATAAAGATATATAATGCTTACAATATTGTAAATTATATCGATTGGAAATAATGAAATTAAACACGTTTTATCCCCTATATTGCTCTCTAAATAAAGCCCCCGTGTTCAAGGCAGTCACCTGGGTGAAAAAGGACACAGCAGAGCAGCAATAAAACAGGAGAAGGAATATAAAACCAGGAAACAGGCAGTAAACACAAGTTACTATTTAAAAGGTTCTAAGCAGTTACTAAGGGGAAGAAAAAAATATGATAGCAATATCAATAGTGAATAGAGTAAGTTAAGAGGAAGGTTTTTCAAAATGAAGAGTGTTTGGGTTAAAAATAGCTTTGTAAGACCAGTGTAAGAAATAAAAGTCATCCCAGTATTTGAAATCAAGAAGCTCTTTCCAGCCCTGGAGAAATAAAACTGTTGTCAGCTCTAAGTAGGGAGGATAGGGAAGTTACATTTACCAAAAGTACAATCTGTAATCCTCTAGTCTAGGGCACACGAGTTCTGGAGGCAGAGAAGAGCTGACTGTGTGTCCTGAGCCACAATTAACACCAACATTTAAAAGAAAAGAAGGATTGCACAAAAAATCGAGGTTATAAAATTGCCCCAGTATTGGCTAAGGTAAAAATCATGACTTGGGAGTTATAGATCAATTGGACTGATATTTGATTCTAAGCAAAATAAAAGAACAATTGAGTTTGGACTTTGAGACAGCTAATTATTACAATGCTGACTCTTATATTACACGTCTGTTTTTTGTGCTATTTATCTTTTCAAAATTTCTGTATTTTTCTATTCTGACAAACTTGCAGGCCTAGTCAGGACAGGCAGCATTTTGGTGTCTGGATTTCTCCACCTCCTTTCTGCCTAACTCTCATTAAAAGGAATAATAGGGTGTTTTGCAGATTCAGTTTACAAGTGACTCCCTCATAGAAAACAGTTTTAAGCTGCTAATGGGTGGAAAAGAAAGCCCTGGGATGTTACTGAGTATGGTAAAGGTGGCCCCCAATGTCTGGGAGGAATGATGTCTGAACTCCAATGATTTCAGAAGGCTAATTAATTACTTTATTATACTATATTATACTATAACTACATTACACTATATTACACTAACAAGAACTATCACTAACGCACTCACTAAAAACCTGTGACTCTCTCCTGAGAGTCCCAACACACACATGGATCCAAACAACCATTGCCAGAATCCAGTCAAGCAATCACCTTGGGTAAGCAATCTCCAGAGCACATTTCACACGGGCACAAACAGGGAGCAGCAAATGGGTTAAGAATTGTTTTGATTCTCTTTTCTCTCACAGCTTCTCTCAGGAGAAATCCTGAGAAAGCGAAGTCTCTCTCTCTCTTCAGAGGGCATGTGCATGCCACAACTGAGTAGCTGATATTTGCTGGAGACAGAGAGAATATGCAAAGTTTGCAAATGGTGCAATATTTCTGTGTTAGGGACTGATGGGAATGATGAGAAATGAACAGGGGTGGCTCAGCTGATGGCCTGAGAGAAGAGCTCAACAGCAGACACCCAGGGGAGCCTTTCCTGTGCCAGCCCATCCTTCCTCAGGGGAGAACTCACAACTCCATTAACCTTCCTCCTTCCTTCACTACATCTGGTCTCGAGAATGACCTGGGGCACTTAATTAAATGGTCACAACTGAATGCTGGTGTGCATTTCAGGGACGTACATTTCAGAATGAAGGCCACACATGGCGCTAAGGAGGCTGGAGCTCTTGTGCAGAAATGCAGTGAGTTAAGAAGGGTTTTCATGCTTATTATGAATACTTACCAACGTTTTAAATTCACTTCAGGGTTAACTGCACAAACAGAATGAAAAATGTAAAAAAGAAAAACTTCCTGTAATCAGTGCTGTGCTGGATATCTGCTGGGCTTTTTTCTTCTGTCCTGTTGGAGGTTTTCAGAGGGTTTTCCAAGACTTCAAATTCTTTGAATGATTGAAGTCGCTGTTTGTTAGAGGGCAGTCAAATGACACAGAGAATCACAGTAATATTTGTTCCTCTTTGGTGCCAAGGCTGCAGAACTTGTCTGGAAGTGATCTGTAGTCAGTGAAGGTGCTCCCCTGAGAACAATCCAGCCTCTACATTTCAAGAAGGAATTAATTATCTCCTGGTAATTGGTGGTACAATAAATTGATATTTTAGAATTAGACTCCACTTTCTGGTAGCTAAAATTAGGTGAATTGGATGTCACCTGCTGTGATAGAAAAGCTTAATAGTGAGGTATTCTTATTTGAAATATAATATAACATTTGGATACAGACAGGTGACACACAGGGTTTTGGTGTTTTTTGCTTTTGTTTTGTTTTGTTTGTTTGTTTTTTTTTTATTTTAGGCTCTCTGCTGTGCTTTTCAGGGATTTCAGAGTTACCACAGCTGTATCATTATATTAGGAATTGCCACATAATTTGGGCCACACACAGAATATAACCATTAACTGTAGTTATTAAATGGGAGAATGACAATGGATTTGTTGAGCAGCATCATTACTCATAAATGCTCCCTTTGTTATCTGGTATCATCCACTGTATTTTTCTCTCAGAATGAATAACAGTTCAGATCAAAACAATTATGCCAAATGTTGAAAGTAATTGTGCAATATCTATACTCAGACACAAGATTCATGATAGATAATAAGAACATGGTCAAAATACAATTACGCATACAATTTGTTTTGTTGTACATGGTTTTGTGTGACAAAAAAATGCTTTAATTCAAGTTTTCTTTTTTGTTTTGTTTTCTTGACTTTTTAAAATGTTTACTACTTTGAGGAAAAGCTAAATTAAATTAGATTTATCAATTGCAGTCCACCTTTTAGTGGGAATTATTCCACTCTCAAAATAAGTGAAGCATGAAGGCTGATGTTTCTGCTGCAATAGTTTGGAAGATCTAACTCAGGTTTGGCTAATTCTTTTCCTTTTTTGTTGTCTTATTTTAAGATATTCATGCTGTGGAATCAATCCATCATTAACAGGAAATTTTCCTGCCACAGCTGTGGTCCTGTGGGACTAGGTGAGACATTGTAGAGAGGGAGAATCCTAATTTATGAAGAGTTAGGATTAAGGACTTGGATAATTATTTCCTGTCTTGTCATTATGTATGGAACAATCAGCAAATGAACACTTTAAAATACCATGATTGCCCATTAACTGATGTTAGCACAATTTCTATTTCTAACTAACCTGTACAACTGGATTTCTCATTAAAACCTGGAGAATTTTCTGGGGTTTTTTGGTTTGTTTGTAGTTTTATGTGATCTGATCTAAGGATGCATGCAGAAATCTCTGTTACAGAAGGGATTAAGGGAGCTTTTATAATCATAGCTTGCTTCCTGTCACTGCTGTTATTTCTGTGAGCTCTTGGGGTCTGATGTAAACCTCTGTGTGAGAAGCATTTAACACCATCATCACATTGTAGGGCAAGTCCCTATGCCTTCCAAAACATGAGAATTTTGCTGCACCTGCCTAACACTGTTTAATAACCTCTGTTCTGAGTTTTTGTGCTGATCCCTCCCTGCCTCATCCTCACTGGGATGTCACAAACTGGGATAAACTGGGAGTGTGCAACTCTGCTTTCCTGCCCAGCAGAAGTGCAGGTTGAGGATGCCCCTGAGCTCTCCCATTCCTTGTCAGCACTCTGCTGCCACCAGAGTTAAAACAGCTGCACTCCAACTGGAAGAATGAACTTCCTGTTGAAAAAGTAAGAGGAACTGCTGGGAAGCAAGAAGGAACTCTGGGTGTCAGAGGTGCCTTGACGGAGCCAAGTTTTAGTGGAGGATGAGCTGCCTCTATTTTTCCATGCTGAGATGCTCCCAATGCTGTCTGCTCAGACTGACAGGTCTGAAAATGAGTGATTTTTCCTCAGTCATGATGGATACCTTTCCCAGACATATTGTAGCATAATGGACAAATAACTTCTCTTAAAGACTTGTCATATAATTTGAAGGGGGAAAAAATTGTGCCCGAGCCAGACTTTTCTATCTATATCCTCTGGGAATAATGAGATCTTAGAGCAGAGTCTAAGGCTAAGAGTTGGTTCAAAATACTATGATGTGATGTGCCCTTATCTTCTTTCACAGATAAGACAGGCAGACTGTTTCTTGCACAGAAAATCAAAGAGCAGGCTGTAAAATCATAGGAAATAAAAAAACTCGACAACTGAAATCTTTCCTTTCCTTTGAAAAATATTTCTTCCAGATATTCTCTTTTATTTTCCTGTCCTTATTCCTTGGTGACCCCCACTTACCTAAACTGTGGTGACCACAGCTGAATCCTAAATAACTCATCTGAGTTTGGAAAATAGAAACCCCCACATTTAATTTTCAAGTATTTGTGTTGTTGTTGTTAAGCTGTAACCTTGTGCCTTTGTGAAGCACAGTGGACGTGCTGTGGCCCTGAAAGCAGGCTGGGGGCTGGAAAAGAGGGCAGAGACCTCTGAAAGTGTTCCAGGCTGAGGAGAGACCAGCTCCAGAACATCAGGAGGGACAGAGAAAATGTGGAGCTGAAGGGGCAGTTGCTTTTAGCCGTGCAGATTTGCCAGTTTTCCAGCCTGAAACAAATGTTTGGGTGACTTTAGCTAGTGCTTCAGGTTTAGATACCATATGTCTGTCCAACACAACCCCTGAAAAACCATTTTCCACCTGTTTGGTTGGTGTGCCAGTGGATATTTGGCCAATCCCAAAAGATATTCGAAAAGCTATATCAGACACATCTAAAAGTTCACCCCCAAGTAATCTTTTGAGTCTAGAAGATGCATACAGCAGTGGGTTCATCACCTTCCCAAGGCATCTACCTAACCTCAAGAATTAGAGACCTGTACATGACCTGTTGTGTCAAATTTAATTATACAGGGGAAAATCAATCTTTGGTGAAAGATGTTACTCCCTATCACAGTATATTCAAAAATTAGACCTCGTGGTTCAACCACACTTTAGTTCAGTCTGCATTTGATATTGTCTTTCAATTACCTCAATTACATCCTGGTGGCTTTTGAGATGTGTCCACGTCAGCCCAGAGGACATCATCATGTGATGAAGGAGCAGCACCTTCAGCCAGCTGCTGATTTGATCAACAAAAGAGCCCAGGTGGCTGCTGGAGAACTCTGTGTTGGTGTCAAAACCCTTTTTCCTTCCTAAGGGCCATAAAGTCACTGAGGGCACTCAGGAGAGAAGCTGGCTGATACCTCTCAGGATTCCAAACTCGAAAGGAGCTCGTGGTGGGCTCCAGGAGCTGTTCTGTGTCCCAGCCCCCTGGCTCTACAGGAAAGGATCATTCCCATGTGCTGACAGCCCTGCTGTGGGAGGAGGTCAGGGACTCCTCCTGGGAGATGACTGGGATGTGTCCAAAATACCACAGCCCTTAATTTGGTGTTTTCCACATTTGCTTTTCCGTATTTCCATATTTGCTTAAAAGACCGTTTAGAGAAGGCTGAAGGATGGACACGGAGAAGATGTGACACATGAGAAAACATCTGAAAAAGACTGGCACCCCTCAAACACCATTAATACATCAAATGTGGGTCACAACAAAGGCTGCAATTCATTTCAAATCTGCATGGTAATACACACAGAGGGCTTTATACTCCAAAGCATGGGGTCACTCTCTGGGTCCATGGTGCCTGTGCATGACAATCTGCCTCTCTGCCTTACAAATTGCTGCCTGGACCTGATTAATTGCTTTTTGTTCATTAGCAAGAGAGTCCTGGTTATTTCTAAGTCTCTCAAGGTTTCACATTTTTTGCTTATTACTGCAGCCTCCTCTTTTTGAAGGTATGGAAAGACTGACCTGTGGAGGGTGAAACAGAGGTGTCTGCAGTGGAGTGAAATGTCCAGGCTGACTTCATTTTTTTTCCAGATTGACACAGATTTCTGAGTAGAGTTTTTATTTGGCAAGTACATTGGGTTATCCATAAGAAAATGTCAACTAAAATTCCAGAAACTTGTTTCAAAATTTGTAAAGAAACAGGCATAGAGGTCCTTTTTTAAAAAAAACCCTGTTATTTTGAAATAACATCTCATCTAAAGCTGGTTAAAACTAAATAGCGGGTTTTAAGGTTAAAGTATATAGCTAAAAACGAAGGTTCATTTGACTCAAAACAACATCTGTTGTTTGTTCTAAGCAAACTAGAAATTGATTGACCCAGAATTGATTAAAAATTGTAGTCTCTCACCAAGCCAAAAACTAATAACATTTTTGTCACAGATCTAGTGAAGTACATCTTAACATTATAAACTGAAATATCTGAGCTCTATGTGAAATCATATTACAAAATCCCTATTGCCATTTATGAGAAAATTACTGTTTGCAGCCCCTAACCACTTCATATATGTCATTTCTCTGGAGATAATATGATTTTTATTTACTGGAAAAGTGTCTCTGATGAACAGACTGTAATTAATTAAACACATTAGTCTGTTTTGTTTAAAGTATAACCCAGACTTACAGGATGGATCTGTTTCTAATAGAGAAGATGTGAGTGGTCCTTGGCCAGACTACTGTGAAACACAACAAAACAAAACAGAAAAATCAAAGCAAACTAAAAACGAAGCAAACCAAGAAACAAAGAGATTGGAAAAAACCAATAAATTCATGGCTTTTACTTCCCTCCCTCACTGTTTAGTCAAAATATTCTTAATTTCAAAGAGTTTCTTGCCTGATAGAAAAAAGAAGAATTGTAAGTGGATTATACCCGTCATCCTCCAGCCCAGGACCACGGCTCCCCATGATGTGTAAATCCCTGAATTTTCCTGGAGTGTTTCCTACAGTTAACTGGGATGCAAACAGGGCAAGGCCACAAGTTTCAAGTTTTGCTGCATAATTCAAGCCCTTCATTTAAAGGCTATTTGAAGAAACTTTCAAGTAAAATAAAATAATAAAAAAATAAATAAAACTTAGCGCTGAGTGTCTTTAGCAAGGGATTCACTGGGAATTAAAGAAACTGAATTTCAGCTCTTACAGTTGCTACTTGAATGAGAGTGGAGTTGGAGTACCCAAATTAAATCATTGACCACGACCCTCATTAAAAGTCAATATTTATGGAAATTAATGCATTCTGGGATCTTTGAAACTGAAGCATTACTCTGAGCACAGAAAAGCAATGCCTATTTCTATGGCATATACATCAGTGTTTTCATAGCCCCACTGAGGCAAAGCACCTCAATTATACCTTCACTCTCTTACAAAGAACTCTTTGTAAAGCTCTGAAAAAAATGTAAATTTTCTTCTTTTTTTTTTTTTTTTTCCATAGAAATGGAAAAACCATTCCTGCAAATGTAAACGTGAGTACAGGTCTTAAATAAATCTGTTTATACCACCAATTTTTCTGAGCTTCTATGGCTAAAATGACTTAACAGAAATGCAAACCAGTTCTGGTGGAGGACAAAGAAGCCAACTGACCGTGGTTGCTCTGGTAACAAATTGCCTTTCTCCATGAGTGTGTGCAGGAATGCATGAATATGAGAGGGATATCTGTGTACAGCTCACAGCATATTTGTCCACGTCCATTTGTGTGTGCGTCCTTCCCTCTCCCAGATCACTCCACATCTTTCATTACCGTGGATCTATGTGGGTTTTCTCCCCTTTTAATTTCATTAATCATCCTTGTAAATGGAATGCTTCCCTTGAGTGACATTTTTTTAAATGTTAAAATTATATTATATTTGATTTGAAAAGCAACCTAATTAAGGTAGGCTTCCTGTAAGCTATTTAAGTCTCATCTCCCTGTGGAATTGTGGAACATTTAGAAAAATAATGAATTACATCTTATATAATCTTTATTGCTGCTTTTTAGGATGAATAATATATTCAGTTTGGGTTGAAATAACATATCCCTAAGGTACAAGCTGTTTCCACAAATTAGATTGGTCCCTCAAATACAAGATTATTAAGCATGAAGAAGAAAGTTATTGGGTTCCCTGTGCCCCCTAGGAATAGTATTTTCCCCATCACATCTGAGCTTTAAATGTAGCCCAATTCAAGACAAATCTGGTAAATAGTTAAAAGAATGGTGCAGTTGCTTGGACGTACCTGTTGACCTCTTTATTTAAAATTCTCCTCCTTTTTATTTTGAAGACATGATTGATGTGTGCAGCTCAAAGGGGAACACAAAGAACAGGAATACTGCTGTGATTCCCTGTTTCTGTGGGCTCTGGATGTGGTTTTAGCTCTCTTTCTAACTTTACCCATCTTTTAGTTGATTAAAAATCTCAGTGTGATTTACTCTGATTGTCAAGGAAGGTTTGAGTTATTATTTCCAGACCAAAATGGGATTATACTGCAGTATGAAGTGGAGAGAAACATGTTCAACACAGAGTTACCATTAAATAATTTATAAGTTAGATAGTTCCTCTGGAAAAGGCTTGAATAATGAGTTATGTGATGAATCATGGAAAATGATTTGCAAAGGATGGAACAAAAGGCTTTTTAAAAAATCCTTGCCTAAGAGAGTCTCATGGTTCTCAGTTGTTCTCTCTATAATTACATTAAATAATAATTTGTTTCTTTTTCCTGAAGGTAGAGGTATATATTTGTTCCAAATCACTTTAATAGGTTGAGAAATACAAATACTACAGCTCAGAGCTAAAAACCACAGCTCTATTCTTGTTTATACTAAGTAACCTAGTAAAATGAAAAGCAGATCGTGCAGTATTTCCTGTCATACCTGTCGATTCTGTTAAAGCATTTTAGTTGAAGTAGTGAAAAGATTATACAGTAATTTTTCAAGTATGTTGATAACTATATTTAAAAGTCCTACTGAACTGGAACCTTTAAATTACCTAATTTGAAACTAAAATCAATATGAAAGTAATCCTTCTTAAACCATTTTTTTTTTTTAGAATTCTCTGCCTTTGTTACTATTAAATATATCTTTAGCTTAGTTTCCCAAAGTTATATTAGCCTGTATTCTGCTAGTACCTGAACTAAATTCCATCCATCTAATCTGTTCCATGCTAAAAGTAGTTTGTCCCATTCTAGTTTCAACTGGCATCAAATAAATGGATGTGGAAGATTTCTAGATTATACAAAACCTGAGGCAGAGGCTGGCTAGGACTTTAAAACCTATTTTTATCCAGCCTTGTATCTAGATTAAAATATTTGCCTGGTAAGAGCTGGGAAGATCCAGCATATGTGAGATCTTACATTGTTGTTGCCATCTCAGCCAGGAAAAAGAGATTTTAAGTGAGGTAAAGCTACAATTATAATCTCATTAGAATTTTTTGCTTCTTTCCAGATCAACAGTAATAGACACTTACATAAACCTTGACATTTTTTCTCTTCTTTTTCACCCGGAACAAGCTGTGAGGGGAGGTATGAACTTGCTAAACTTTCTTCCAGTAAAAATATTCTGATGGATAGAGAGGTAAGAATGAAAGGGGAGGCTGTGGCTCTGCTGCATTCTCCTTTATCTGCAGACCTTCCCACAAAGGTGAAGGCAGAGGAAGGTCAAGCTCCCAGAGCTGCCTGGAGAAAGACATGGACTTCACTGGTCACTGCCCTGGAGAAGAAAACTCACAGAAGTGCCACAGCTCTTCAACTGAAATACTCCAGAAATGGAAAGGACAGGTTAAAAAAGAAGTAGAAATATGGTTTTGTGGAAAAGAATTTTACATTATCTGGTACATGGATACTGTGACCTGCATATCAAGGAACTGTGTTCTTGATGGATAAAAACATCTTAACCCTGTGGCCAGACCCTGCATATTTACCCATTTAATGCAGCAATATATTCAACTCAGTTTGTAGCATGAGTGCACACATCAGTATAGAACAACAGGATGATTTATACCTCTCCTCTTTCTGTGCTTGAACATGGATTTTCTTTTGGTTTGGATTTGGTGAGGTAATTTTTTTTTTTTTTAATTTGAGGAGAAAAGTTGACAGTTTTTACCAAAACCAAGGGGCTGTTTGAAGAAAGACTCAAGGTGTGAAGCAGTGAATCACTCCCAGGAAATTGCTGCTATGCAACCCAGCCACAGATGCAGCTGATTCCAGGTATTTAAGGAAGGAGGGCGTGGAGGTTGTTGGTGTGGCATCGGCTTGTTTGTAGTGATTTATGTTGTTCCCTCTGGCCCACGGATCCAAGAAAACCTCTCCAGGTACAGTAGAGCTGCAGTGTCATGAAACCAAGTGTTTCTGCTTGAAGGATGCTCTGAAATGTTTATAACAAGGCTGTTGTGAACTCCAATATATTTATTTATTGCTATGTTTCCCGGCCCTTGCTTGGTTTTTTTTTTTTTTTGTTTTTTGTTTTTTTGTTTTTTTTTTTTTTTTTTTTTTTTGTTTTTTTTTTTCATCTTCTGGAACTGTGCAGGCTTTGTGCATTGCTAACATAAATGTGTCCTTTGAGAGGTGCTTCCCAATGCCTCTCCTCTCCATTCCTCTGTGTCTGGGGTACTTTGGTAGAGCCTTGCAATCCCACTGAAGCTGCTCCCCTCCAGAGGAGGGGCTGTGCTGTGTGGGGTAACTGGGAGAGCTCGATGTCCAGAGCTGGGATCCTGAGCTCTTGGTGTTTTCAGGTTAATATGCATGAGTTTACCTCTCTGTCTGATTGGATTGCCTCGGATATGAAGGCTGTTGGCATAATTTTTCTGATTTATTTGAATTTTCATGAGTTGGGTTTTGCTTCAAGACAGACTCTGTACAAAGTCATTTTGCTTGGAATGTTCCTGGTTTAGATTATGGGCTGGGAGTTAGGCAAGGTGTCTTTATGCTAAACTCCTTGTCATGGCTCAAAAACTTTGTTTCTTAGTTAATTCCTCGAATTTGTAATTTTTTCCTTTGCCAAACAATTTGTCTATGGCAGGTCCCTATTTTTCTTTATCACAACTGTGAATTCAGCTTCTCTACTGCTGTTTCTTTGTATTTTGAAACTGCCTGTGGTGTCACCAAAGGCCTGGACAGGTGGCACTTGCAAAGAAAACACCTTGGGTACTGTTTAAGAAACACTATTGTGTGTTGAAATAAACACCATTTATTGGTCAAAGAATACTTAGAAAGGGGAAGGACTGAGGAAATGGAGAGCACACAGAGAGATGTTAGAAATGAAGTGAATGTTGTTTTGGTTCTTGAATGCAAAATCTTTTAAAATGCAGAAAGCAGAATGGGATCCAGAATGATGATTCTGCACAGCAACTCAGACTGATTCCTCTGCCAGGGTTCTGGCTGACATTTAAATCATTTACAGAATCAGATTTGGTCATCATTCAGGAAATGTCAGTAGGAGCATATAACACTTGGGAGAATTGAGCAGGCCAAAGGGTTACCTGCAGTAGTGATTATTCAAGTAGATATTCTATGTTATTCTATATTCTATTAAATCTTTCTGAAGTTTCTCTTTTTGTTTGTGTAATTGAACTAATCCAATGTTGCTGGTACTTCACTTGTGGTCTCCTTTGAAGAGCTGTTAATGGTTATGCTTTTTAATAGAAGCCTAAAATGCCAGAGACACTCTGAATTTCATCTTGTGTCTGAAATAGTACATGAATTTTTCCCAGGAAATCCTATTTCTACTGAGGCCAGTGGAACCTTTCCATGGGCTTAATGGCATTACATTTTTCACCTTTAATCTGTGCAGGTGACAAATAGACCATGGCTTAAACATCATATGACATTCTTCCAAAGTCATCAGAAAGCCTCTGAAACATCATAACCACAATTTCATACTCTCCATTGTATATTGGCTTTCTAGGAACTTGGATTAATACTCACAAAGACTCAGCAGCAGAAGAAATTATCCCTGCCTGTAATGAACATTTGTAATCTGACTCCCTTTCTGCACTGAATTTGTAGAATTTCCCAGGTCCAATTGTGCTGCTCGTGCCACAGAGCCAAAGCTTGTTTTTCCTTTTGTTAGGAAGATCCACAAATCAGTATTCTGGCAGGGCAGGGATATAATTCAGAAATATTTTTCAGTTAATAGTATTTTCTTTATCTTAACACCTCCCTCAAGCTGCTGGCAATGCTTCTGGAGATGCAGCCCAGGCTGGGGTTTGCTTTCTGGATTATTCTGAACAGTTAAGGTAGCACAGGAACTCCTCAGATAGCATCCCCAACCTTTTCCAGTTCCAGCACCCAGGTAATATTTCCTGGCTTTCCCACCAGCCATGCTGTGTGTTGCTGCTGCACGGAGTATTTTGCATGAAATACAACGAGTGAACCTCCTCAATAGCAATATCTCACCAGCATGAGTAAATGCCAAGGGCTGCTTTTTATTGCAGTCAGTGGGATGCCTGGGCTGATAGGTTGCTTTTCTTCCCTTCTGATGATGTCCATGACTCCAGTAACTTTATATTTCAATGACAGTGCCTAGTGTTTTTCTTTTAGTCAGTAAATACACTGAACAAATTGCACAGAGCAACAAGGGGTATATTGGTTAAAATTTAAAAAGTGGAAACACCTCCAGAACTGGCTCAGAATGAAATGGCAAAATATTTATCACTGTGTCTGAACCACTTCAGTGCATTGTTTGTGTGAAAAGATGCATTGCTATTGATAACCATTTCTGCTTATTTGAGCGTTTTAAATTGGAAAGTGGGCGACGATGGTGAGATCAGTTTGTAAAACCAAACCTCGTGCTGCATGTGCACACCAGGAAAATCTGGCTGCTTTGCAAGGCCCTTTGTGCTGTTCTTGTTATCAAGCAGGGGAACACTGCAAAGCTAACGCAGGGGGAGCAATCCTAACCCATAAATAATTGTCTTTGTTATTACAAGGATGGCCACTGGACCAACAGTTGTGCAATAATCTCCTCATTTGGCAATAAACAGCCTCATTTATCATTAGCTTAACAGTTTCAAAATTATGCTGACTAAATGGAAATATGCAAATTGATGTAATAGCTAAATAAAGAAAGTTTGGCAAAAATCAGTTTGATGCTGGGTGTTCATGTGATTTCTACAACTGCCACATGAGTTATCACTCTGATATGCAGTAATATAACCATAGAAATGATTTCTCTGAGATTTATAGCAAACCTAATCTGTGTTCCTCTTGTAATTCTTGGAGAGGAACAATCACATTTGCTCTGCCTGAGAAGAGGGAAAATTTGCATCTGCATTGACTCTGCCTTTTAGAGTTTATTACTCCCTTTCCTGTAGTCTTTGTGCCTGTAATACTAAGCTGCAGGAGGAAAACGTTTAGCAAAAAAAAAAAAAAAAAAAAAAAATTCAAATAGCTGTGCTATGTGTTTTCTTTGGAGGGTGTTTCTAGATGAAAGAACATTAGGAAAGGACACACAGGTTTGAAATTTAATGACTATACTTAACTATATTGGAAATAAGTATAGATTCCAACCCCAAATCTGTGTAATGCCTATAGTTCCTACATGGCACATTATAGAAAGACATAAAAGGCAGTCTGTACTCTTCTTTTATTTTAGAAGCAAATTGTACCATAGAAATTGCATAACAAGCTGCCTAGATGAATGTTCCAGGCTCTCTTTAAGCCTGTGAATAAATGGTGTGTTCCTAGAAGATATGCAAAGTGCTGCTGTCACTTTTCCTTACGGAATGTTCTGGGTGATGCAGGGAAATTTGTTCCTCCCAGAATGCTTGAACACCTGAGACAGAGTCAAGGCTTGAAATCTGGTTTGCTCTCTAAGGTTATTTCAAATGCTATCACCTGTAGTCCTCTCCTGCTTGAGGAAGAGCTTATGCCTGAATTTAAATATATTCAGATTCCATTTATTTGGTTTCTTCTCCACTTGGTGAAGTTCTTGCCAGACCTTGAAGATTTTCTGCCCCCTTGCAGAGAGACAGTAATGTGCCTTTCTGTCACTTTTAGAGACAGATCAATTGTTAATAAAGTGTTGGATAATTTTAAAGCAGCGGAGGACCAATTTTAGTTTTCTTTGCAGAGAACTCTGTTTGCTATGCTATCAGAAAAGCTTGGTCTGAAATGTGTATCTTCACAGGATCCTGTAATGAAGCTGTTGTTCTTAATTTTTTTTTTTTTTTTACTTCTTGTTGAAAAGAAAATTGCTATATTTTATGAGGGCTTTTCTTTATTGTAACTGTACTTACTATACGTTGAGATGCAAGAGAAGGAGATTTTTAATTCTTTATTTTATTTGAAGTGCTAGAAAAGAATAAAGTAGTGCTTCTTACACTTAAAATTGAGATATGGCCCCATCACCTTTATGGGAGACAAGACCAGGGACCATCTGTCAGGGCAGATTTTTTCTCTAAGATGCCATACATGAGTTATGGAGAAATAATACCCAAATAGATATTTTATTGATCACTTTGATGCCCAGCCTGTCTCTGGGTGGCTGCTGAAATTCCATGCTTTCAGACTCTCCTGTAGACAGTGCTAACTTGAAGATTTAGCTGGTGGGTTTTAGTTTAGAGCAGGTATGACACTGTTTTATCCTTAGCTGGCCACTTATGTGCTGATCATATTTTCAGTTTTATGGCAGAGCTGACTGCTCTGTAGCTGCTGGGATATGCCCACAAAACACAAGAAACACAAAGAACAGTGGTTATTCAATAACATCTATCAGAATCTTCCTGCAAATTGTTCCCACAGCAGAAATTCAACAGCTAAACTTCTCACTAAGGCCACAAAGACCCAGGTCTAGCCTGGCAGTTGATATTTTTGCTGTGAGGTTCACCTATTCATCATTACTGTATTACTTTCATTATTCATTAATGCCAGCCTTGTGCCATTTCCAGAAATCCAGTTTCATAGCCACAACTCTCAGATGGTAACTCCATCCCCAGCCTGCCCCAGCGGAGCTGCAGGAAACCAGAAGTGGATAAGACCACCAGGTTCCGGTGCTAGAGGGGTCAGAGTGGGGCTCTCAGTCACACACACGCAGATTTACATCACATCAAGACATCTTGGAGAATTTCTGAACACAATTCTGACTTCTTTTTCAGCTTGCCTTTTGGCTTTTTTTATTTTATTTTTTTTTATTTTTTTTTATTTTATTTTTTTTTATTTATGCAAGGGAGACTGATGATGAATTGTTCTTTTAGTCAGAGCATGCATTTGGAATGTGTCATTTTGCAGGGTGTAAATGTCCATAGCTGGAGAGGTACCAACTTCTTAGTAAGTCTTTTACAATGCATGTGAGCACTGAAATCATGTGAGATGGTTATAATTAGTCTTTACTGAAAATTTTTGGTGATATTTAATGGGCAAATCCTATTAAAGTGTTGAGAGAAAAGATTTGAAACAGAAGGTACTGGAAACAATTCCAGCTAGCAAAGAACGAGATGTCTGCAAGGAGACATTTTTTTCTAAAATCCCTCTAGACATTTATGGAGTCACATTCAGCATCATCAAACTCCCAGCAGCCACAGAAGGAGAGGAAATAATTTATGATGTCCTGGTCACCTGTATGACCTCATGTCACACTGCCATTCCTCCTCACCCACGTGAATCATTTCAGAGTTGACATCAAAACTGATTTTTTCCACAGAGGTCCAGCTTTCACAGCCACTGCTGTCCCAAGGCCAGTTAATCTTTTGGAAATGAGCCCTCCTGGAGTACATTAAAATATCCTGAGTGTGAGAGAAACCTGAGCTATCTTTATGTTGCCTGGTCCTGACAGGTTTTCTCTGCAGGTGTCCCAATTTCCAGGATGATCTATCCCTGTGCAGAGCATGGGCTGCTTCCCAGTGCAGGATGTGAGTTCAGGCACACAAATCCTTTCTGCCTTCACTATAGGTGATATCTTTGTGCCCTTTTTGGAAGGATGCTGAAACCACTGCAAGAAAGGAGCCAGTTGCCTGTTTTATCTGACCTTAATGCTACAAGGACACCTGCTTTGTTCCAGGCTTTTAGGAAGATGAAATACTCAAATACCTGGAAAAGCCAATATTTATATTTTTTTACTGCAGTTCCTTCTTCAGCTCGTCCAATTCAGTTGGTGAAATGGCTGTACTTGGTGAACAGGGGCAGACATAAAAAGGGCAAGGTGGCATATCAAAAAAGAGCAGATTCTCTTGGCTTTCTTATGAAAAAAACCCCAAACAAAGGAATAGGCCCCCTCCCCCCATCCCCCCAACTACCACAGCATAATTGTGACGGCAAATTATTAAGATAATTTCATTATCTTCATTCATTACATCCCAAAAGTAAGGCAGTGGGAACAGCAAAATCCAAACAGCTTAAAACGAAAATCAGAATGTTATTGCAAATCATGAGACTGTGAAGAGAAAAAATTACTACAGAGGCAATAAACTCTGTTATTGTTTGTGCTGTAAGAGCTGCCTCTAATTTCTTGGGCTAACAAACAATCCCATCTAATTACAGAAACATTCTTCTTGATTAGGGTTGGCTGGTCTTTGCTTGCATCTCGCTGTATTTCATGAAGAGAGGAGCTGGGAGTTCTTGATTGTGAGACAGTCTTGGACAACTGGTGCTGCCAATTTGCATTTCAAACCCCACAAATCTGAAATGCAGTTCAGCAACCTCGACTTGTACCCTCGCAGGGCTTCAGATATCTTACTGCATGCCTGTGGGGAAAGCCTTGCAAGGCAAAAAAGGATGAAGGACAATTGTGTTTCCCATGAAAATATAACCAAAAGCATCTCCTCTTTAACTGAAAATCACTCAGAAAGAGCTCCCAAAAAAAGGGTTAGATTAGCATGGAAGGAATGAAGAGCTGTCTTTGTTGCATTAAAAACATCTTTTTACCTCACATAAAGTAACTGGATTAACAGTTGCTGAGATCTAAACTGTGCTGTTGTGTTAACTTAAACATTATATGCCCCACACTAATGTGATGGTTAATTGAGGAAAAATAGGAAATAAATAATGATAAAAGAGTCTTTTGTAACTTATCTTTATTTTCTTTTCCTCATCTAGATGAGTTTTGCCATTAATTAAACCCCGAAGTCTCAGGATTCAGTCATACAAAATACTTCAGAAATAATCTTGTTCATTAAATAAACATTTTCCTTTTTGCAAGGATTTTCCAACCTGATCTAAGTCCGGACACGTTTAAAGAGTAAGGGATTTTCAAATGATCAATGATGTTTTGCACAGAAAGGCAGGGGTTTTCCTAAAGCTAGCCCTGTTTAAGGAGGACCTGTCAGGAACTTTCCAGCTAGAAGGATTTTTTCTTTGGCAGAGAATGTACCATCATCCTTGGATGAAATAAACTCTGATCTTACTCGAGTTACCCGTGCTGCCTGCCGTGGTAAGAGCAATCACCTCATGGAAAAGCACAGCATTAATATCTGGGTTATTTACCTCCATTTTCAGTTCAGCTCACAAATTCTAGTACAGCTTTAGGTAGGTAACTGTGTCAGTTCCAGATAAAATTGGGTATGTCTCCTCTCATTGGAAATATTGTGAAAACTGTGCTTTTGGGTTCTGAGTCAGGATGATGGATAACACTTTTTGTTCAAGTTAGAAGCATAGCTGATAAAAAAGAATGGGTAAAAGTCCCTCATGCTTCTGAATTACTGCCTTTTGCAGCACACTGGCCTTCTGCAAGAGTCAGATTTTATATTTGTCAATAAGTTTTATTCAATGGGAATGCATGTACCTGCTGTTAGATTTGCATGAAGAGATGCACACATGCAGTGTTTATTTTTATAAATTGTATTATTACTTATGCAGGTTGTGTAGTTATACCAGTTTGGAGTCTAATATTTTGTGTGTGCCTTGATGAAACTACATCTTGTTACATGGTTATGTTTAAAGTCAGTTTTGTAGTCTGTCTAGGCAGTTTCTTCCTACTTCTTTAGTAAAGGAAATACTAAAGGGATATTCTTCAATAAGTAACCATCAGTACTTGACTTTGCCAGAGTCTTCCCTCAAGAAACAGAACTCATCCCTTAACTGGGGTATCCCTGTAAAGAATCCTGGAATCATTAAGGTTGAGAAAAACTTCCAAGGTAATTGAATCCAACCATAGCTGGGCCATATTTAAACTTCCCAGATTTAGACCAACTTCCAAAACTTCGTTCACAGTCACTGGGAAGATGTTTATATATTAAAAAGCCCTAAAGCACAGACACTAAAGCCCCTCAGAAACACAGAAATTCCCACAATAATCATGATCCAACATGTGTTTTTAGGAGAAGCCAGATCTCTTGTAATGTAGCTGGAACAGGTTTCCCTCTGAAAGCATTCACCCTCCATGAGAATCTCAGGAGCCTGCATTTCCAAGTTTGATGTTTTCCAGGTACCATTAAGGTTAGAAGTGCCTTTTTCCATGTAGTTTTATTTCTTCTTGATGATGTGATCACTTCTGTAGTTTCCTGTTTGTGACAAGTAGCAAATATTTACTGCAGAGGGAGATTTTGAGGCTGTGTATGAAAAATTTTGAAATTATGGAGCCAATAAGAATGCCCAGCTTGGAGGGAAGTTTTCCTCTCTTTCTGTCAATAAAAGGCAACTCTAAGTACTGATGAACAGGGGAAATATATAAAATGTAACATGATAATGATGAGGAGAGGAGTGTGATGAGTTAAACAGACCAAACTAGTAAAAAAATGTGTGTTTGGATATTTTAAGATATTGATTTTTCAGTAAGGAGTGAAGGATGAGAGACATTTTCCATCCCTGGGAGTGGGGCAGGACAGAATCAAACAGAATCTGTGGCAGGATGGGTGTAGTTCAGGTAATGTTCCAGAAATGAAAATCTCCCTGTAGAAGGGAAAACAGGGGCTGGCATGCAGAGAGATTTCATAAAATACAGCCTGAATAAGTGGGGTTCCTGTCAAATGTGCTGCCAGTGCTGTAAGAGCATGTGCCAGGCAGGAAGCTGCCGGTGTGTGGGGGATCAGGAGGGCAGTTCTGCTGGGCAGGGAGAGCTCTGTGTGAAACACTCTGAGCTGGGGCAGTGATTGGATTGCCAGACAGGCAAAGCACAGGAAAATCAGTCTGGAGAAGGGAAAGCAGCTCATAAGGACAGCTCCATTTAAAAATGAAAATGGTTGCAGACAAAGCAGCGAGGAGAATGGAATCCAAGGAGAGAGTCAGCTGGAAGCCCATGGGGAAATATGGCAGAATAATGAACAATGAAAAAGAGAATAAGGAAAAGGGGAAGAAAAATCACAGTAAGACAAAAAGCTTAAGAAAAGAGAGATAATGGAGATACTGAAGACATCTTCAGACTGTGCCAAGATACCAGGCCAGCCTGTGTCCTGAAAAGCAGCTATCACCTACATCTGGAAACTGAGGAAAAAGGGGTTTCAATCTTCATATAATTATACATTAGAATACTAGTTATGAGAGAGTAGAGAGCTTTACCCCATTTGTTAGGTCAAAAATAATGCAGTCTGAGTCAAATTCTTTCTCCCAGTTTGATAATCTTTCCTGAAAACAGATAGAAAATAAATTATTCCTAATATGAATAGACTCAGTGCTGTGCTAGATTAACTCACAGGAATCCTCTTGATTCCACAATATGGGTTTTGAGAAGGGAATTTTTTCTTTTCTTGCACTTGGCTCAGAATGCAAAAATCTTAAAATTTAAACACCTTGGTGAATACTTTTGGAAAGTTCCTGTGGGAGCTGCCTTTCTTCTTTTTTTTCTTTTCCTCTCAAATTAATCACTTAAAATAAATAAGCACTTTTCAGTTAGTTCCTTTATCTACCTCATAGTTATTTGATGGTTTGTTTTTTTGTTTTGTTCTCAGAGTTTCCTCCTTGGAAAGGCTATGGGGAGTTTATTTTACATAATTTTTATGAGTAACTCAGTCTGCAAAATATATGTAAAGAGCCATCAGCAGGCTGTCATTTTGCATCTGGAGCAAAGCCCCTCATACTCCCTGAAGTATAAAGAGTCCAAATTCATCCTGCTGCAGTTTCATTGGACTGAGGGCTGATGCATTAAACAACTGCACAGAATATGCCTGAGTCATTTGCTGTGATATTCCTGCAAAATATTCAGGATCTTCGCTGGAGGCAAGGATACAGCACCAAAAACTTGGTGCCTGAGAGAGAAAAAGAGAATCAGCTGCTTGAACTTAGATCTCGCTAAAACCCTTGGTTTTGGCTCCCTCCTCTTTCCAAATGCCCAGTGAAACACTCCTCAGATGTTCAGCATCCAGAACCAGGGTCATGATGTCCCTGATTTCTTCTGGAATTCGCTCCAGTTTCCCCTGGGTGGGAGCAGGGTGAGCAGTGATACCACAAAAAACAGAGCAGTGATATGAATCCCAAAAATGGGGCAATGATGTCACAAAAATTGAGCAGTGCCATCACCAAAACGGGACAGCGATGTCACAAAAATTGAGCAGTGATGTCACAAAAAATTGAGCAGTGGTGTCACAAAAATGGGGCAATGATATTGCAAAAATTGAGCAGTGATGTCACAAAAGCAGGGCAGTGAGCCCTGAACAGGTCAATGAGCTGCAGGGGATGTTTGGAGCATTGCAGCTTCCAGGGGAGATATGTCCCTGCCTCGGAACCCTGGCAAATTAGCCTCTGCATTTTGAGCAGGTCAGTGCCTGCCATTAGTGCAGCAGGGATGCACAGCCTTCAGATTTTCTCAGAGTTTTTATCCTGCCCTTCTGAAGATCACAAGGCACACCAAGAGGTGCATTGTATCCACAATGAACAGACCACGTATTAACTTAGTGCTTTTATATCCAGTCTTGAACAGAGGGAAAAATGGTGTTTGAGGTCACAGGGATTTGAGTGAGGTGGAAGGCCAGTGTCTAGAGAAAGGGAAATATTTTGTTCCCTCAGTCATTAAAAAAAAAAATCTAAAGAAAATGTCTTGGGGCTAAAGTATAATCTTTTCTGTTCAGTTTCAAACGAGAGAAAAATGGGAAATAGCAGGTAACAAAGTGAAAGTTAGACTCTAAACAGTCCACCAAGTTCTTATTTTAATTATAGGTCTATATTCTCATGAAAGCTATAGCAAAGGGAGACAGCACAGAGATCTCAGAGCTGTACAGATGGGGTTTGTCATTATCTGTGCCATGGCTGGGTTGTGAGGTCCCTACTACAAAGAGACTTTCACAATGTTTTATTTAAAATGACACATCACAGAATCTTAGAATGCTTTGGAAGGGACTTAATGATCATTTACTTTCAATCCCCTTTCCTGCTCAAGTTCTTGTCTTACTAATTTGAGTGTTTCAACAATTGGTGATTGTCACCAGATTTTATGCAGGAGAGGAACTCAGGGAACAGCAGGAGAGAAGACTGGCTAAAACTGGCTAAAAATGCCTTGACTTCTTCTTAGGCACCACTTGCTAAATATCATTATTATATCTATAAAATGATTAGGCAGTGTAATAGCCTTCTTTCTAAAAGTACATCATGTTTTGTTTCTTTACTTTTGTTTTTCTTTACTTCAGTCTTACATAAGCTTACAAATTCTCTCACAAGTGGAAGATAATGGTAATATATACTAATCTGAGAGATCTCTTCAGCTGCACAGCAGCAACTGTTTGGCATGTTATCAGGGTTAGATCTCTGAAAAGAGAAACAGGAAGATTTTAGCATCTTTGCAAAGATTCCAAACACTGAGCATTTCTTTCTAAACAAGCATAGCAGTGCCAAACTACTATTAAAACGTGCAGTATTTTCTAATAGTCAGTGTTTAATTTATTATTATTTTTTTAATCTTCAGTGATTGTTCCTGGTGCCATTTCATTCTCGTCTTTCATTCTCCTCTAAGTTGCTACTTCCCTTGTTTTCAGTTTGCCCCTCTTGCTTTTGCAGAATATCTTCCTGAATATTTTCAGTATAAATCTGGCTTGAACAGACACTAGAAATGAAAATGTTCATTTTATCCCAGGACTGATATTATTCTCTGTTGGATGCTTTCATTTGACTTACCACCCCCAGAAATTTTAAAGCGTTTTGACAATTATTTTAATTCCTCTCTTAAAAAAAACAGCAAAAAAAACCAAACAAACAAACAAAAAAACCCCACCACATTATTTCACTGTGATTGACAGTGGAAACTTTGCAGTTCATTTCCTAACTGCAGCTAATTAGTCAGTCATTACAGTGTGCTTCAGTTAGATGGCAGAACTCAGTGCTGTTTTCAGAGCTTCCCAGTCATGAGGGCAGGACAACAATGCCTCATTTGCCAAGGAATACGAAATCAAAGCTTTCACTTTGGCATGGTATGTAAAAAAAAAACCCTGGACCTTTACAATCAGCTCCATGTTTTAATGCCGGATCACCCCTGAAACTGCTCTCAAGCTGTGCTTTGACCACAGCAGGGAAGCGTTTGATTAACTACCAACAAGAAAGAGTGCGCTGAACAATGAGACATCAAAGGCAGCAGCTTCCTGACAGCAGTTATTGAGCAGTGATTAATGAGTGACACAAATGAAGAATGTATCACCTCCAGTATATTTAAGAAGGCTAATAGGTATCATGAGGTGAAGTTCAAAAGAGTCATTAATTGGTAAAAATGAAGAGCAGCAACTTTAAAATATGTTGAAAATGTCACATTTGGTCTGGTTTAAAGATCAGCCATATAGAGTGACATAGCTAATATTCACATTGTAACTTTCTTTTTTAATGGAAAGATCTTCTTAGATTAGTTTAACCAGGGGGGAAGATTTATGTGGATTTCAATAAGCATTGCAATTTGAAACTCTTTCATGCTATAATAATAAACAGTCCTTATTTAGTGCTCTTAGTTTTCATGGTAGCTAATTACTGCTGTATTTTCAATGGCAATACTGAAGAACACAAGGAAGAGCAGAAATATTGCGAACATCAGTGATCTGAAATAAGGTGAGAGGCAACTGAGCATTATTAGCAATTCAGAAATGTTTTTATGCCTTTGGTATACATCACTTAAAGCTAATGGCTCAAGTAACACATTTCATTGCATTCAGGTGCAATGTTCAGACCAGAGCTGGTCTTTTAGTTTGCTTATACTTCTCTCAAGCACTCAGAATCCCACTCGGACTGCTTGACAAGTGATGATGGCTTTGTGATGAGGTCAGAAGCTCAAAACTGTGGGAGAAGTTTGTTGGTCCCTGTGCTGCTGCTGCTGCAGCCTGTGAACCTCCCTGCTCACAGCATGCTGCCAGCTGGAGAAGAGAGGGCTCCAAGGAGACCTTGGAGCATCATCTGGAGCATAAAGGGGCTCCAAGAGAGCTGGAGAGGGACTTGGGACAAAGGTGTGGAGAGATAGCAGAAGGGTTAGATGGGGTATTGAGAAGAAATCCTTCCCTGTGAGGGTGGCAGGGTGTCCAGAGAAGCTGTGGCTGCCCCTGAATCCCTGGACGTGTCTAAGGCCAGGCTGGACAGAGCTTGGAGCAATCTGGCGTAGTGGAGGATGTCCCTACCCATGGCATGGGGTTGGAATGAAATAATCTTTAAGGTCACTTCCAACCTGGCCATTCTCTGATTCTGTGCTCTGCCATAAATAAAAATGTGCTCTCCACGTGGCTTCCCCCCTTGATTGCCAATTGTACCTTCTCCATGCAGCTGGAGGGAGCCCAGGCCAGAGCCAGAGAGCCCCACCCCACAGCGTGCTCCTGGTGGAGCTCACTGCTCTGAGCTGGGTACACAAGTTTCCTTTCCCAGGGAGGAAGAGCTGCTCACACACTGGGATCAAAGGCTGAGGAACCCACCCAAGCAATAACAAGAGGCACAGAGGCTCCACTCAGCCCTGACCAGCTCCTTGGAGCTGAACAAGTCGCCCAGGCACAGCTGGAGTGAAGCACTGCTCTCACAAAAGGAGGCCCTGGAAACTCTCTGCTCCCCTTTGCAACAGAACAAAAATGAGGGCAGTCCCTGGGATTAGAAGAGATCAGATCCAGCTCCCTCCTCTGCCTACAGGGATTGTTAAATCTCTCAGAAGAGTCCTAATTAGTGTGCTATGAGGTATTCTATGGAAGAATGCTCTTGGTTGCTCCTGATGTTATTGCACTTGGCATTAAATAATTAAATCTTTGCTGGAGAAAAGATGTAAGGGAAAGGCAGGGGGATGGGGGTAGAGAGCGAGAGAGAATGCACCAACATGACTTTTAAACAAAATGTGTGAGAAATTCAGACTTGTATTCTCCTTCCTATAAATACAACCCCACTTCACACCTCACGGTCATTTAAGGAGGGAGCATGTATCTCCCTATTTCATTAGCCTTCAATCTGCTAGACAATTAAATTTTCTCTTAACTGAATATTAGGAGATCTTGGGGAGACTCAGAGGCTCTGTTGGTGCACATGCTGGTAGCATTTCTCTCCTGCAGGGAGGGTCAGACCCCTTCACTGAGCAGAAATGTGTTTGTGTCCCTGAGCAGTTGGGCTTGGAGATAAATCCTTTCAGCAAGGTTGCTGAGGAGAGCGAGGCGTGGAGGAGGCACAGATTTATGGGTGTGATCTTGGCGCCTCTGAAGTGAAAGTTTAGCCTGTGATAAGGCAGATGTATGGCTGCAGTGTTTAATTTGGCCAGGAAGCTGTGCCACAAGTTTGTGTGAGAGCCCCTCAGTCTCTGCTGTGAGGTCACTGTGCTGCTTTGTTATTTTGGGACATGACATCAGATGGAAAAGGGCTGCTCTGTTTAATGTCAGTTATGGTGGTGAATGAGCAGTCCATACAGTGCTACTGACACAGCTGCTAAAACTCTTAAATTGTACACTTCAGGGGCAGGGGAGGGGCTCTGCTGTGAGGGAGATATTTTGTGATTTTAAAGCTGGGTAGAAATATATTTGTGTGTGTTTGTCTACATATGCATACACTAAAAAGGTGTGTTTGGGAAATTATTTCTGTGGTGACAATTTTTTAATTGTGTCTGTGGTCTTTGCAGGTGATAGCCTACGTATATAAGGTTTTCAGAAACTGCATTTTGAGGCAGTGATGACCATGTTCATTATTTGTTATTTCTGGGCTTTTTGTAATGCTTTAATAAGACAAAGTTATACCTGAAGTTAATAATTTTCTGTGTGAGACTTGAATATCTAATCTAGTAATGGGAAGTTCTCTTGTATCATTCCAAGATAGCAAAGTTCTATGTTTATCAAAAGTTCTGGGGTTAGAAAAAAGAGATCTCTTCTTGAGACTTCCAGCGTTGCCTCAGTCAGGCTAAAAGCCATGTTTCACTGCTTTTAAACCTAGAAAAAGGCAATTATAATTAGTAATGTTTGCTAAAGGCTTTCAAAGTCTGTCACAGTCTGAGGATGCTTCAGGGGTCAGGGAGGGCAAGGTCAGAGTTTCCAGCATTATGATCCCATTAGTGCAGAGCACTTAAATTAATCTGTGCTGTGTTAAGACTGAGTTAACCCCAGAGCTCAGAAATGGAGCTAAGAGTGCAACAGGCAGGACTTAAGAGCTGCTGCATCCTCGGGGAATGCCTCCTTGGAATCAGGGCTTTGAAGAGAACTTGCTGTAAGCACTTCTGTTTGTGCTGTTCATGGCTAGATATCCAAAAAACCGAATATGCTCTCTCCTACTAAACGACCTGGCTTGGGTCTCTCTGGAAATCAAAGTCCCTGCATCTTGCTAGACTTGCAAAGATTTATGTTTGAACATAATAATGTTCCTGATTTGGTGTACACTCTTCAATCCCTCATTACCCAAAAAGGATTAATTTCAGTAATGAGGGAAATGATCTCTTGATATAATTGTGGTTTTTTTAATTCCTCTGACTCAAAGGCACATTGCAAGTGCAAAATAGATATTTAGTATTTTGATACAAAGTGACTACTGCAAAGGAAAGTTATTAAACTTCCATTTATCCGAATTCTGGCAAAAGCTTTGGTGTCTTGTGGTGATATTCTCTGTCTGCAGCTGTGTTGTAGAGACCAGATGGCAAAGCCTTACACTTCTGCACGCTCTTTAACTGAGATGCTGCATGAAATTAGGATACAGTTACATTATGAAGAGTAAGAAGCTTCCAAACTTGAAGAAAAAATGAGTTTAAATGCTGTGTCTCCAGAGGGTTATGATGAACCCTTCCAGTCTCAGTACTGCAAACTGTCTTTACTTTGAGACCTTTGTAGTGTGGCAAAAAGGGTTTGTTTAGATGCAGTTGGCATTTGTCACTCTGTGTGGTCACTGCAGAATTGTCTGCCGTTGGGATTTGCAGGTTGTGACTCTTGAGAAGGCTTGCATCCCATGCTCACCAGAATGTTCCTCCCCCTCTACTTATTTCTGATTATTCATTGTCCTTTTTAATTGAACAATGGGATCCTTACATCATCCATCATTCTTATCTCTTACATCATACCTTGAGCAGTGATAGAAAAAAAAAAATAGGGGAAAAGACCTTATAAGGGAATTTAGTAAACAAAGTCAAGATCAAAAATATTTCCTCCTTACTGTTTACTCCACAAATTAAACCTCTGAGCTCAGTTAATAAGCCAGCCAGATATGTGAAGTTCTGTTGCACTGAGTTTTGTTATGATCAGGAGATGATGAGACTGCAGCAGATTTTCAATGCCTGGCAGTGACTGGGTGAGCCATGGAATGGTGCCAAACCCTGGCCCTCCTCTCTGCTCCCCTCCTGTGTGTGGGGCTCTGTGGGCAGCAGGCTGGGGGGGAAATGATGCCTCAGGTTTAGCATTTCTATTTTTCACATTCTGTGCTGCTTTAGTGTGTGGGTCTGGGCTTCATATCAGGGGATGGTGAGCTCTCTGCACAGAGCAGGGAGACAAAACAATTCCTGCTCCAGCTGGGGACCAAGGACAAATGATCCAAACCTCAGCCCAGGAGCACCAACAACGTGGGCTGGAGAGAGGAAAACAAGCAGGATGGGACTGCATGGGCTAAAGCTGGAATGGGACAATGAACTGCAATGTGCCAATGGAGCAGAGCTGATCACAGGGAGAGCCCCCGGGAGCGCTCGTGCATTTTGGGACCATTTGGGTTCATCTTGGGTGCAGCCCTGGCTGGGCTCTGGTGCTGCCCAAGGTGGATCCATGGAGGAGATCCTTTAATAAATCCCTGCTTTATTCTTTAGCTCTGCCCAGCCTCTGCTCTAGGTCAGCCTTCCCAAGGCATCAGGCTGCGCTTGTAAATCTGCCAAACTCTGTCTCAGACCTCTTGGCTCTGTGGTTTTGGACTCTGCAGTCATCTAAGCACCTTCTCCTCTCAAGAATCTCCAAACTTATTTCTGCTTATTTCAAGAGTTTATTACTCTTGGACTGATTTTCTTTCTTTTATTTTTTTCTATTGCTACTTATTTCTGGAAGCTCTTTCAAAGTGTAAGGATTTCACCTCAGCTAAAAGAAGCTGGGGCTTGCACAAAGATGTCTGTCTCTTCTCACCTAAATATGATTTATAATCTAGGTATATGAACATAAGGGCACCGCATGAAGCTGAAATTAAGCTTAATACTGTATGAAAATTATCACTTTGTCTTCATTTTTTCCATTTATCCTGCATAAGGAATTTAATGACAACTTTTGAGACAGCCAATTCTCAGCGAAAGCTCTAGGTGTTTGCTGGAGAAGTAATGACACATAAATCTCTTCCTTCTGCAACCATTTGTTTGCAGCTGAAAGTTCAAGACTGATTTTCCTACTTGTGTGACAAGTTGCACCAGCTGAAGCTGGGATTTCTTGACAAAATCTGTAAGGAAGCAGATTTTGCTCAGGACAAAAGACATCAACTATTGAATCTTGTTTCCCATCGCCTTGTATTTCTGAGGTCTGTGGTTCTGTCACAGTGCAGGATTTCTGGTTTTGGCAAAAGAAGCGCATTCTTCATTTTACTGCTGGCTATAATTCCCTCTGTTATCAGTACAGGACATTATTTTCTCGTCTGTTCTGCTGCTCTCTGGTGCTTCCACATCCACATTTCTATTCACACTTCATCCACATCCATCTTTGTACTTCTGTCACGAACCTTTCAGAGGGCATTTCGGCAATGAGCAAATCAAATTGCATTAACATATTAGCACTGTTAAATGCATTATATACCAGCCCTGAGATACCACCAGAGTTATAGAAATTGCCCTCCAGGACACAGTAACAACAAACTGAGCTGGATATGTACCACTCCCTAACCAGACCGGGGTAGTTTTGCTTCTCCTTTCCTTCTGCTGTTGCCACTTTCCCTCTGAACAGTAAAATCCCAGCTGTATTTTTTTTAATGTTTTTCATATCTTTGTGATGAGGACTTTTGGAGTGCATGGACACTTTAGGAAAAATGCATTTATCCAAGTAGTATTTAAAAGGTAGTGCATGAGTTCAGCCTCCTTCATTGCTACTTCATTTGCCCATGACATTCCCAAGCTATCTGAAGTATCTGTGAGGAAGGAAGCAAACTTAATTGCAAAGTCAATGTTAAGTGAATTAATAAGTCATGCACACTTTGCACAAGTATCTTCTTCCATGAACTTGAATTGTCACGTTAACTCAGTTTTCTCCTAAAGGGCTTTGTGAGTGATAATCTTATTTTCTCATCTAGTTTCACATGTAACAGAAATGAGGAACTACTGGCCTTGAGCATAAAATCCTTCAAATACATAATGGTATTTTAGGAGTCTCAAAATATAGTGAGCTCAATGTTTTCTTTTAAAAAATACACTCGAAATGAATACCTGAAAAATATGCTGCATAATGAAATGAGATATGATTGCCCTGAGAATAACTTACAAAGATGATTTTTGCCCTTCAACTCCTGCTCTATACTGAGTATTTCTCTCACATATTAGTTTCCAAGTGGATTTCATTGCCAGTAAATAATGAGTCTTTGAAATAGCTAGAAGTCAAGGAACTTCTTCTCCCAGGAATAAAGAGCACTTTTTTACACAATCCCCTCCACCCTGCAGCCTTATTCTGGGGGCAAGCTGCAGCTCCAGTGGATAACCCACTCGAATTTGAATGGGCAATCAGTCGTGAGCCTGTCTGAATGCCCAAGGGGGAGGATATGCTCCTTCCTTAGATGAAAAAGGGACAACCAAATAGAAAAATCCCAGTTTTTCATTTTGCATGGCTGTGATAATAACAGAAGTGCAGTGTCTGGTTCTGCTGGCTGGGTGCTTGGTCAGGGGCGCAGCCACAGCGACAGAAATTCGTGCGGCACACTCAGGGGTGTTTTCTGCTGCTCTCCTCACCCCTGGGGAGGCACTTGGGGTGATGTCAGGGCTCAGGAGGAGCAGATGTGAATGTTTCCTGAGGAGGTCTGGGAGTGAGAGAGCACTGATGGCTGTGCAAATAACACTGTGAGTGCAAAGGGGTGTGCAGGTGGGGAGGGAGGAGTTGTCCTGCCACACGAGTTTCTGGTCCAGCAGTGTTTTTCTGTCTCAGTGCAATTTATTCCTATTGTGACACCCTGGAAACTCAGAAAAGTCATTGTGTAAGGGCAACAAATCCAGTCTGAGCGTCAGCTCTGCTGGAAACAAAGCTGGCTCTCATCAGGAAATGTGTAAGCTGAGATTTCCATTCTGAGAGAGCTTAAAGGACTGGGTAGAGTGTCCACAAGGATGTTTGATAGCACAGTATGGGAATAAATGTGTGTTCAAAATGCAGATCAGAATTTATGGCCTTGGGTGTGTCTAAATTTGTATTTGTGGCTGGAAGGAGATGGTGATCACAAAATCAGTGAGATTTTCCATGCACTGTACACAGCAAATTCTTCACAACATCTTTTTCTCATGTTACATGCTGAATAAGCCACTACAGGAAAAAAATTCTAAAAGTACTTGTAGATTCTCTATCAGCAATAACAGGGAAAAAAACCCAAAAAAACCCAACAGAGGTGATTTTAGAGGTTTTTTAAATGTGCTGGAGAACACTGAAAAGTAAGGTTGGATTTTGTCTCATGTGGGAGTCTCCTGTTTCTGCCCCTCTGGCCAGCAAGCTGAAATGCTGGGTTGAAAGAGGTTCCTTTCCTGGTGGTTTCCTCTGGGTGTAACATGCAGGGTGGTTGTGCAGCTCTCTTTTGTGATGAGGAGCACATCTCTGTGTTAATGGTGGAGGAAAATGTTTCTGTGGGTCAGCCCTAGCTTTCTTTTTTTAAATTTATTTTGACATTTGTATAATAATGCTGTTTATGTGCAGAATATTTACCTAGGCCAAAGACTTGCCTGTAAAGACCCAGGATCTCTTTTCAGATATGCATATTTTAGATGCCGTGCTATTAAATCTAACTGGGATTCTATTGCTTTAAAATAAATAAATAATTGAGTCTACTGCCCTTGTATCTGTCTCTTCCAGCCTTTCCCTGGTAATAAAGAGCACTATAAATGATAGCTGAATCTGGAAATTAGACAAGACTTCCCTTTTCTTTTTTTTTTGGTGGGTTTTTTTTTGCTGTAATACATTTTGTCTGTTTACTGGCTTGAGGTCACTTCCCCCTGTGAGACTTATCTTTTTAATGGCAGTCATTTTTAACATGCACAATTTTTCTGTAAGCATGACATTCACTATCTCTATAATAACAATCATTTGGCTTATGATTTAAACCATTACAGCACTGTACCATGCTGTGAGACTCAAATGCTGCCTTCACTTTTACATTGTTTATTTTCCTATCAGCATGCTGACAGTTCATAACTCTTGGCTACTTCCACACTGACTGCAATTTCTGTAAGGCTTTAGTGGAAATAAAGAACTGCATCAGACAATTGGTTTTTTTTTGATTACTTGCCCAAGCATGCTGTAAACTTGGTATCAAGATGCTGAACTGGACAGTCACTCTATAACATGGCACAGATTTGCTGGGAAATAGGAACAGCATCATCTTTAAAATGTAGGTGAAATGTTATAGACAAAGACAAATTAAAACCTTTTTACAACCTAAAGTCAAGCTGGGATGTATTAAGTACTAAATTAGTAGACAGATTTATTACCTGGCTAATTTTGTTTCCTTGTTCCACTCCTCTCCCTCATTCAAGGGGCATTCCTTTTCTTGGAAGTTTAGTCATGATGGTCTGTGAGAGTGAAGAAAATTTGTTTTGCAGCTGATGGTTTTGTTTGAATTAGTGGAATTTGTTTTGATTATCTAAAGGTTCTATAGAGATCTTTGCTCCCTGCAGTCATTTCACACATTTTTGCTGCTCTTCAGTTTTCTGAAGGAATCTCTGTGGCCAGCCCAGCCAGCAGGAGCAGGAGAGGGCATTGCTGATAAATCTCATCTCAGGGCCAACAGGCTCTGGAAACAGCACAAGGTTCTAAGTTTAATATAAACAAATGACTGGGGTGTCTTTTTTAAAGTGGTTTTCATCTCAGATAGAGTTTTTTTACAGCTGTTTCCCAAGTTGTATCTCTGCCACAAGATTCTCAGACACATTTTGAGTCCTGTCCTCTTTTAAAGAAAATATCTAAAGAACTTTTCATGTGGAAAGGAATTGTTTTTGCAAATTATCCAACCTGAGGTGTGCATACATTTAACTTGGTCAATGCTTTAGGATACACACAGTTTCTGATCTGCACATTTTTATTTTAATGAGACTTCCCTTTAAAATAAAGAGTAATATTCTGGTCTTCTATACAGGTTTAGGTCTTGGTATTGATCAAAATGTACAGTAAAGCCAAAACATTTCATTGCACTCATTTTATTGCACTCTTATTTCTTTTCTTGATTAGAGTTTGTTTCTTTTGTAGCAACAGTTCTGTTATTAAAATGAAAAATGGAACGAGAGAGAACTTTGTGTCTTAAAGATGATTGAAGCTGCCTGTCATAGGCAGTGCAGAGGCAGAATTTGGTTTATGCAAAGATAAATTTGTTTAATAAAATCTCATTTTCCAGGGTTTAATACTAATGAGTTGGAGAGCTTCTACTCAGATACTCCTAATGACTTATGAGTATGTTACACTGCACGTGTTGTTACCTGGGCGTTACCTGTACGGTGTTACCTGGGTGTGCAATTAAACTTCAGATTAGCCTCACTTGTGTTAAAGCTTCAGGAACTGTGTGATTATTCCCTTTTCAAGAAGACATTTCAGTTTGTCTAGCTGTAGATAAAAAAGCTTGACCACGTGTTTTGAGCATTTAGTTTAAAGGCTTGCCATCTGGAGAAGTTAGAGATATTTCAAAATGGTTTTTAATAAATCTGATGTCAGAAAACACAAAATTTCAGAGTGAGTGACGGCAGCTATAGTCCAGTTTTTACACATGGCAAGTATTTCATAAGGAACACACACGCAGATATTTTTTGGAGAGGATTGCAGGGGCAGCATGTGGAGATTTCATCTGAGTCAACTTTTTTGGGTTTTTTTTATGAGATGACCTCTTGAGGACACAGTGCCTGCAGATGAAAATGTTTGTTTACCCCCAATTTCTTATCTTCCTTGTAAGTGTTTAGTGAATTTGTACAACATAAATTGATGATGTGTTTGGAGGATTATTTTATGCCATTTTACACACTCCATTACGTTGGTGTGGAAATAGCCTACTTCTTATTTTTCTTGAATTCTAGCATCTTAATTCACATTCTTGTGAAAGTAAACTGGTAGGAGGAGGGTAGGGCAGAACTTAATATTGAAACATTCTTCTTCCATTTGAGATTTGCCTCCATTTTTCATCTTGAAATTCAAATTGTTGGCAGAGAATATTTTGTGTTAATGCAGCTGTTACTCAGTTTGAGAGATCTCTCAGGGGAAGAAAGTGCTCTGAGCTGGGGAGCAAAGGGTGACAAATGTCATTCTGCACATCAAGTTTTCCAACACTACCCCTGAAGCAGACAGTGCATTAACTTAAAAAAAAAAAAAAAAAAAAAGGAAAAAAGAAAAAAAAAAAGCATTTGAACGAGTACAGTGTCAATATGTTATAAAAGTCTCCTAAACCTCTTGTCATTTGGGATAAGGACATCAATAATAGTCATTGTCAACCTTCATTAAACTCAGATCATCCATTTTTTTGTCCCTCAGGATGTTTTTCATTGATATTTTCCCTGGAAAGAGAAAAGGCCCTACATCAAGCTAGTGTATAAAGCTTGATTCCTTTCCTCAGGGCTCTTAGTACAAGAGAAACAAATTATTTTAATTACTCTTTTTCTGTTTTGATTTCTTTCATTATTTGTTTCTTCAGTTGGTTTTTCTTCTGTGTTCCTCTCGGGTGCTTAACCTGTTCCTACATGCAGAAGGTCCCTTGCTCATTAATCCACATAAAAAAATCCAAAAAAAGAAAGTGAATCTTCCACTTGCAAACACATAAAAAAGGGAGATGTTGAGAAAATTACATCTACGCTTCCCTTTCTCTAGGGATTTGTCTCAGTGTTGTTGCTGATATTCTTTAGTTTACACGTGTCTGGAGTTTGGCTTTTATGTCCTTGTTAGCTCATGCAGATGGAGTTACCAGCATCACCTGAGTTTTTTGGGATTCTTTTGGAAAAAACAACAAGAAAGATAAAAATTCCTGGCTACAGTTTGAATTTGAGGTCTTTGCCAACACAGGAGGTCGGTGGCAGGTGTTTTTGAGCATGGATGTTGGTCTTCAGAAATCAGTATCTAAAACCTATTTGTCTTTTTCTAAAGAAGAGAAGGAAATTGTTTTCTATATAATGGCCTATTTTATCAGACCTTGCTAGAGATTTTGCTAGAAGTAGATAAATACTCACACAGGAAAAAAAAAAAAAAAAAAAAAAAAAAAACAAGAAAAACAAAACAAACAAACAAAAGCCTTATCAGAAAACCTCTTTGATTCTACTTTTGTGTGCCAGGCAAAGTATTTGGTGAGTATAAAGATGCCTCTGCTCAATACAGGAGCTGGGGTACACAAAATAGTCCTGTAAAAATATGGGGTACACGAAATAGTTCTGTAAATTAATTAAGATGGAGTTCCCCATCTTAATTAATTTCTTTACTTGTTTCTGGGTTTTTATGGTTTTGGCTTTCAGGGTTTTGGGCAGTTTTTTTTGAGGAATTTTGACCAACCAATCCCACTCGCAGTTTCATTAGCGCAGTGTTTGCAGAGCTGGGGAAATTTCTTTCTCTGGTGTCACTTTTAAGAGACTCTTCAGGTGGTGAATGTACTCATCATCCTTCTTTGTCAGTGCAACGGGACTTCATTAGAGTGTGCAAGCACTTGAAAGGGCAGAGCCTGCTGAGGGAGAGACCCGTGCAGCGTGCGAGGGAAGCTGTCCTGGAGTGTCATTATCAGCTGTCAATGCAATCCTACCTCAGGCCATTCCCACAACATCTCTAATTCTGTTCCCCTCTGACCCCTTTCATGCCGGAAAATGGTAGAATTGTACAGTTGTGTCTTTGAAAAGTGGTGGAGAGCCTGGCACAATGGATTCCTTGTAATATCGTGGAACATATTGAGCCAGACCCACGGGGATTTTCAAAGGGGTGGAATTATGCTGATCATCCTACGGGAGAGTTCAGTCTTATCTTCAATCTTGCAAATAAAACATGGGTGTGCTTCCTTTGTCATTAAAACCACTCCATAAAATGATGCATTGTGAAAGTGCTGGCCTGGAAATACACTGTATTTTTCAAAACAGCTGAAATGCAGTGATTCTCTGTGAGCCTTTCTAACACCAGGACACCCTCTGACCCAAATCCTCCAAAGGGACTGAGCTTTGTGAAACAATTTAAGGCTCTCTGGCATCACAACAGTGTAACACTCCAAGAGTTTCTAGTGTGTGTGAGGAAATTGCAGAGACAATATCGCTCTCCAATACAAATAATGGAAAACTGATGCTTTTCTCCTAGAGTGGACTGGAATTACTGGATGTGACAGAGCCCTTCCCCATCCCCAGCATGGACACGACATCCTCGAGTTACCTGAGCCATGTTTTGGTGGCAATGCAGCCACTCTGGCAGCTGAGCACACCTTGCAGCTGCTGCAGGGAAGGGATGGAGACAGAGGTGCCTGGGAGGAGGGAGGGCACTGCAGGATCCTGCTGAGTGTAACTTTAGGGATGACAGACAAGCACATGAACCTCGAATTTATATGCAGGTAAGCACTTCTCTTCCTCACCTCACTTTTATACTTTGCTAAATCCAGATTTAGGGCTTGGTATTTTTTCTTATGGCATAGTTGTGAGGACATGTCTTTTAGAACATCTTGAATCTATTCACTTATTTTTGCTCTGCCTATGCCAATTTAAAGCTGTAGTTACTGGGAGAAAGCACAGGGATCTGGAAGCAAAATTATGTTCACCTCTTGGCTTTCTGTTGTAAGCATAATATTCAGAGTGTTTTTTGCCATATTAATGTGTAGCTCATAATTGTTAATATTGCCAGTGATTTACTGATGAGCCTCTTTACTTTAAGCAATGCTGTGACTCAATCCCTTTCCCTGTAGCATTAAGAGCTAATTTGACATTTGCTACAGGCAAAGCTGCAAGATGACTCAGATTGTCAAATGTCCTTTGTCCTCACAAATGCAAAATCCTCCAGCCAAGTTTCAAATGCAATTCCATTTTATTATAATTTATTGTTCACTTCTCTTCTTGACACAGCAGCTCCCTAACGAGTCCCTACATCATTACTTAAATGCTTGCTCACAAAGGACTCTTGTCAGTCACTGGCGCAGGACATCAGGCAGGAAGGATTTCTGATCAAACACACTCTGAGAGCTCTGCCACAACAATGGGGAAAAGCTGAATCAAACTGGGGGAAGGGAAGGGCCAAACAAGACTTATTTGTATCAAGTAGATGGGATTATTTTAAATGGGCCTAAAACTCTGAAAATCGAGTGGAATGAATTAATTTCACCGCACTTCTTAGAATACATATTTTTTTAAGCATTGATGATAAGGCAAGTGGTGGATAAAATACTAATACCAATGAGCAAAAATGAACCATCAGACCATTCAGGCCTTCCTGGGGCTGCAAAGAGCCTTGGACTCAGCCTGAAAATTACTCAAGATAAAATGAGGGATGATTCCTCTGAGGGTGAATCACTCCTGGGCCATCTGTATTAAAAGTAATGAGAGCATTTTAAATACTCATTTTTTTTCCTCATGCATCCTTTTGAGTCATGATCTTGATTTTATTTGTTTTAAAATACCCACAAGAAGAGAACATCTGTGGTTTAGTTTTGCAAACAGTATGTTTGCTTTTAATTTATTCTAAAATATAATTGTTCTTTACACAATGTATCAAAGCCTCCATCAGTTCAAGAGGTAAATGGCACAAAGGAATTGATCAATTTAAAATTCAAAATACTAAAATAGATTTTTCATTTTGTGTACCTCAATGAAAGTAATTAGATTTTTTTTTCCCTAATCTGAAAGGAATTTAATGACAGTGTATAGCCTTGAACTTCCCCTGATCTCTGCACTGTAGCTGCATACAAATCAATAACACACTTCACTTACAAGAGTTTATGTCCTTGTCAGCCCAAAATTCTGGTCACCAGGGCTGTCGCACTGAAGGTGAGCTTTGCACATCTCCCTGGATTTCTTCATCACCCCTGGTGGGGCAGGGAATGGGAGTGGCAGGAAAACAGCCATAGTTGTGGTTCTCTGCCAGCCCTTCTTTACCCCAAATCTTTAAAACAAGACATCTTTCTCACAAATGGGAAACGTTGCACTCCCTGAGGAGCCCCTGGAACGCTGAGGGTGTCTCAGGGGGCTGGGCAGCAGGAGCAGCTGCTGGGTCTCAGTTGAACAGGATTCTCACTCCGGGCACTGAGTCAGGAGACCAAAAGGAAGAGCAATGGATAGTGATTTAACACAGCAATAACTCCCATGCATAGAGACAATGAAATATGGACAGTGTTATTTTGTCACTAACTTTAATGTGCCTCACTCTGAAATCACCTTTGAAGTTTTTTCAATATAATTCCCTGTGCTGTGTTTTAATAAGAAAACCAAAAACCCCCATCACAGCCACTGTCTGAAACTGCAATATTGCCATGGCTCACCATTTGGCTTTATGCACAGATTTATAGTTATATTGATGATGGTTATATCATCATCATCATCATCCTATTCTGAGGTGAAGACACTTCAGAAAGTGAATTCTTACTGAGCTTGAAATGAACTGTGGCCTCAAGTCCTGGATTCAGTGTCAGCATCTGGATTACACTTCCTTCTGTAGTATGAAAACTGAAGTTGTTTAACCCAGGAGCCCGGGGGCTGCTCCGTGTTGACGCAGAAACAGAGTCACAAGAAGATCTAAACCCTTCCAGTAATTCCAGAATAAAAGACCTGGCAAAAGGGTTAACTCTGTTAAGAAACAAGACTCTGAGAAAATGGCCAGACTGAAATGCAGCTGTTACCATCCAACACTACATGTGCTGCTTGTAGAATAAATGGGTTTACTTAGTACATATTCCTCACCTCTTTGGAACTAAGAAAAAGCAGCAAATCTGTTAAAACCCAAGTCTTCTCCTGTCTTGTTTCCAGGTGCTATTAAAAAACAATCAAAAAAACAACAAAACACATTCCCTAAACTGATTGGCTTTCGTCAAGATCTCTTTCAATGTCACAGAAATAGATTTCATTGGTGTTGACAGCCTGGCTTGATGCTAAACTTGTATTGAAACCCTATCAACAGGAAAAAGACTGCTGAGTTGAACATAATGGTCATATTAGGGTTTTTTGCAGCGCCTGTCTCTGTGGTGGATGTGATTTCCTCTATTTTGACCCCAAGAAGCTTTTACAGCAGCTCATTTAAAGTTCATGTCTCCAAAAGGAAAACAGTGGAAATACAGAAAGTGAAATGATCAACAGCACTTTTATTTCGAGTAGCCCTCCCACCGGCCGTGAGCTCTGCGGGGAGCAGAGATGGGAAATCAGAGTTGCCCTTAAAACAGAGGAAATGTCTTTTCTAACATAATATACATGAAACTCCCCAGTACTCTCCCTCTCTGTAAACTACTCGAGGATAGGAGGTGCAGACTCTAACGATGTGGAGAGTGCTTCTAAATGCCTGCCCTCCTCAAGCTTCCCCTGCTGCTGGTGTCTGTTGCTGTGCACTGAGCATTTCGTGGCCTCCTAAGGGGCTGTGAATAATGCATCCATCAGCAACTTTCACATCCCCTGAGACCATTCCCATTTTCTAAAGCAGCTTGGTTCAGGGCTGTAATTGAAACCATGCACTGAACTGGTATTTTTATATTGGCCACTCTGAAAGTCTGGTCCCAGCTTTTCCATGTGCTGTCATCTTCTTTTTCTACCCAGTCTTTGAAAAAAAAAAAAAAAAAACCAAAAAAAAAAACCAAAAAACCAAAAACAACCACCCCTGGAAACAGTCCAACATCTCAGCTGAAGCCATGACCATTCCCCACCCTGGTGCTCTCCTATTTGTGGTCAATCGGCAATCTCTAGCCATGAAAACCTGGGGAAGGAAATGAGCTGTTTCCCTCATGCACTTGGAGTATTTCCTGGACAAAACTGAAGCATGGCTACAGCCCTTTCTTCTGCTCTTTTTTCCCCAAAATCTGGTCAAGGGTAAGTTCCCAGTCAATAAATCTCTCTTTGCACAAGCCTCTCTGTGCTTCTATTTCCCTTGGTGGTGGCATCCCCTCAGTGTGAGGTAAGGCGAGGAGTCCTAGAACATCCTGAGTTGGAAGGGATCTACAAGGATCATCAAAGTCCAACTCCTGGACAGAAAGTCCAAGAGTTGCCCATTGAATACAGTTCCATGGTCAGAAAGGAGTGCTGGAAACACAAATATTTCACAGTTCCACCTTTGACTCCCACTCCCCTTAAACAATCCTAGTCTGGAAAGGGAAGGACAAACCCAAAATTCTGCAAAACTGTGGCAACATGGAAAAGTTCAATTTATTGGTGTCAGCTGGGTAATGTTTATTCCTGGAGTTTGCTCTCATTTCTGCTAGAGAAGCAGAACTAAGTTACACTTTTGTCCTTAGCTATGACTTTTTGAAAGTGTGGCTCAGGCGTGGTAGGAAACTTGTGCTTAATATTCCACTGTGGTGATGATGTGTGCAAGTCTGTTCCCCTAACACCTTCCTAGATTTTTTTTACACTCTTTTTTCCTCCCAGTTTGTGCAGATGTAAACTTGTCAAGAGGGTTGTGGTTCAAATAGTGTGGAGAAATACAGTTAATTGTTGAAAAATACTTTTTAAATGCTTTAATTTGTTACAAATAAGTTGAATTATAAACAGCAAAATTAAGCTTGGTGCTAATTTCTCTTGTGTTCCTCCCAGTTGGCAAAAATAGAAAATGGCTAGTCAGCTTTCCCATTGTTTACATAGTTTTGAGTTTTTAATTAACATAATCTGCTTATTGCAATGTAGCTGTTAATTGCAGCCAGTTGAAGGAGAGGGGTACAAATTGCTGTTTATGTAGTAGAAGAAGGAGCCAAATAATTAGGGAAACTGTTTCCCATATAGGAAATGACAATATTTTCTTTCTTTACATGGAAACATAAATAAATCTGTGACCAACTGTTTAGACACCATTTAAAAAGCACTGTAGCACGGCGAAGAACTTCAATACATTCAAATTGGTTCATTTCTCCATCAACTCGCCTGAACACATTTTTCTTTTTAATGAAAATGAAGCTTCTGTTAAAAAGAACTCTGTGCTCTGTTTTGAGGATTTGGGGGCGTAGGGGGGGGTCTGTAAATTCTCTCTGGTCAGCCCCAAGACTGTTCTGCAACACCAGCTCTGGACTTTAAATACCTGAGACCAGCTTGAGTTTTTATAAGAACGAGCATCAGGATCTGTGAGTGTTCCAAGACTATTTTAGTGTCTTCATTATTGGCATTTAAAATGATGACTGTTTAGGCACTGAGTATTTCTATTTATTTTCCTCAAAAATGATGGGGTTTTAGCAGGGAAAAAAATAAATCAACGGTTTTGGCAAATATTCATATGATACGCCTGTCTCTAAGCATGCTTAATTACTATATGTGACTCTGCAGGGGAGTCTTAGGCAAAGAACTATTAATTTTGACTTTTTCTGCAAACCTAAGCAACAGAACCAAACCTAATTACAGAGCTGAGTTTTGTCCCAGCCATATAATCCACTGTGCGAGTTTTTCTCTTCTTCACACTTGCACTGCAGCCAGATATGGCAAAGGTTATTAAGTATTCTAATCTCATAAAATAAAAAGGAACAAAAAAGGGATGCTGTTAAGATGACTTGGTTCTCTTTAAACACAGCAAGCTTTGCTTTATGCTAGAATGAACAATGATTAAGAAGGTTCGACTGCATTATTAGAAATCTTTAATTGCAAAACGAGGAGCAGCTATGTATTTTGTGAAATGTAATCGAAATCACTCGCAGGAGCAAATTAAATATATTCATGAGTAAAAGTTCCAAATATTTTATCTGTTGACCTTTACCGTGCACTGTAAAATTGGTGCTGTTGCATAACTTTAAAAACAACAGTGCTGCAATGTGAGGGCCCACTTAAAGCTGATGTAGTTTGGAATTTTGGATGCCACCCTTGACTGACAATGCTGACAGGTGAGTGGAGGCATCCTTGTGGCTCAAAGATTGCCCTTATGCCCACAATAACACTAATTTCTGGTATTAATAACAGGGACAATGGTTATTGATCTGTTCCAAATTACACACTGCTTTTCTAGGCTTGGCACCTGAGTCAGGGAAATGGGTGATGGATTGATGGCAGGACAAAATGGCTCCTTGGAAGTAAAATTTATGTTTTGAACCTTCCAAATCATTGTTGCCATGATAATTCATTTTACTTTGTTACAAAACACTGGGGTCTGCAGTGAGATTTAACTCAGGCTGGTGCTACTGCAGAATGTCCTGATGAATTGTGTGCAGTATTTCAGCAGAGGATAATAGATCCTGAAAAAACACCCACCTGAAATGATCACTAATGCTGTTTTTCAGGAAAAACAGCTCTCTTATTTACAGGATGTGAAGAGGGGTGATGGAGAGCTTTTACACAGAAAGTGAAACAACTCCTGAAACATCCTAATGCCCTCAGAATACCACCTTGCCCCCCTCTGCCTGGTTCTTTATGATTCCAATCTCTTTTGAGTGAAAATACTACAATGAAATATATTATCCCTTTTATTGTAAGGAGAGAGATAGAACACTTACTGAGCAATTTAAGAGGTGCAAGTGAACCTAATCACTCCTGAAATCAAAAGAAGTAAAGAGAAAATTCTTTTTCCCCTTCTTTTGCCTGGTAATGAATGTGAATAGTTAGTTTTGGACTCCTTTCACCATTCTGTCTCAACAAATGAGCATAGGCAGGGAATAGATCTTCACATTGCTGCACTGCTCCCAGCTCAGAGCTGCCACTCCTTCATCCTCTGCTCCATTTCTCTGGGGTGTCACCAACTTTTTAAGTGGGATTGCAAGAGTGGTTATCAATTGGTGCACTCCTCAGAATGGTTCTTCTCTAACTATGCTGATGGAAAAGTGAACGTGAGGAGAATCGTGTTTCATGTGGGTCAATATTCCTGACACGCAACAGAATTCCTTCAGTTTTGTCTCATTTTTTTCTGTCTGCAGAAGTGGGTCATTCAGCCTTTTGCACAACAAATTTTTGGGATCGCGACTGCTCTTCTGCCCCCGGGGTAATTTGTAGCTTAAGTATCAGCTGGCTTGAGGAGGGTAATTTAAGCAGGTCAAAACTGCTCCTAAATCAACGTGGTTGAATGCCCTATTTAAGTGAAGATAAGGAACACACGGGATTTTTGCTGAAATCTGAACCAGACATGGACTTTGTCAGCCCTGTTGGTGCTGGAACCCTCCTGGCTGGTACTCACAGGAAGAAAATTTTTACAAAGATTGTGAAAAACTACAGATATCTTCTTCAGCTGGGGCTTGTTCCTGTGCAAGGCTTTTTGTTTCCAGTGGCTGTGTGGTGAGTGAGTGACAGCCACCAGCAGCCCCCTCCCAGGTGACAGGAGGTGACAAGGGGCTGCACCACTCTGCTCAGTTTGTTGTGGAATCTTGTATAAGCCACAACACTGACAGCTTGGAGCAGATTAAGCAGCATTTTAATAGAAAACTATGGGACCTTTTGGCAGCTTGCAGGTGAGAAGGAAGCTATCTGCATGTGCACAATACACTGTATTTGATTAATTCAAATTGCTAAGGAATCAGCATAGGGTTTTTTTATATCCCAAATCAAGGGAGTGATTGAGATTCTGTTAATAAGATTTTCTCAAAAACTCGAGGGATAAAGGAAATTGTTGCTTGATGCAGTGGCATCTTTTCAATTCAGTTGGATTCTGATGATGAATAGGAACATCCAGAAACACTTATTTTGTTTTATTTTCACTTTTAACATGTCTTGGTAATAAACAAGCCCTATGAATAAATATACCTGCTAAAACAGTGAAACGGGCCCTGTGGCATTGAGAGTGCTCCTCCCCTTGCAGTACAGCAGCTGGAAAATTATGATCCAGCCACAGTGACACAGTTCCCCCCCATGGAGCACTTTTGCAGCAAGACATGTTAAAAACAGGAGTAAGATAAAATGTTATTAGAGGGCCATTGATCTTGTGTTACCTAAAAGGAGTGAATACAGGTGGCAGAGCTGACAGAGTGCTGAGCTACCCCAGCCCATGCAAAGCTCAGTACAGAACAGTGGAAAACAGCCTCATCAGATCTTTGCCCAAATTATGTGGGGGAGGGAGAGCAGCTGACCTTTAGAACTTTTTAGGACTATAAAAGCTGTCAGGTTCCCTAAAAAAGCAAAGTTTGGGTTACAACTGCGAGTGCATTCTCCATGATAATAGGAATTTCTCTTAAAATTTTAAGAATTGCTTTCAAGCATCAAGTGTCCCTGCCAGGTAATATCATGGAGTTTTATTACCTGGTTTAAAGTCCCAATACAGAGGTTCTGGAACAGAGGTGCTCACACACAATTATCTATGGGGACTCCAGCAGTGCTGCTCGTCCCAATCTGGTGACAGACCTGCCTGGATGACACAAACCCTAAGCACATCTGCAAGGACATTCTGTTTCTATACTACTCAGTGATGATAATAATAACAATAATAATAACAATAACAATGGATTCTTTCCCTCTGCAGACTGTGTCAATCATTCTTTTTCCCCTTTACCCTTTGTTTTGGAAGTCCTTTCCACCACGGGTGTTTTCCTGCAGAGGCACAGCAAGTCAGTCCAACTCACCACCAAAGCAGGGGTAAGTCTGTTAGAATCAGCAGTCTCTGTTTTGAATAAAGTTTTTAAATATTTAGTCTGAAGCTTGAGCACAACACTTGTGCCGCATTCAGTGCTGACAGAGTGAGAAGTAGAGCAATCCACTGACGGAAATAATTTGGAAGTAAACAGAGAAATTCTGTCTGGTTTGATTTCTTTTGTTTTCCTACCCATGAATCATTCAGAAACTGGCGGAACATTCCCAGAACACACCTTACTTTCTCTCAGACAGACAAGATTCTCTTTCTGCCTCCTGCTCGGATACCTTGGTGCCATTTGGAGAGATTTTGATGAAAAAGTGGAAACTCTTGGCTCACCCAGCTCTCCTCCCCTCTCCTCTACAGCTGAGCTTGCAAAGGGGATTCTCTGTGGCTGCCAGTGATTTTGAGTTGCTTATCAAGAGACTGGTCTAATCTAATCTAAAAGCTCTCCAGTGACAGGGAGTTTATATCACCGCTGTCTTGGAAGGACTGCTGCTCAAAATCCATATTTGGTTGTTTTATTTACATCTGCCTGGCAGCTCTCTGGAGGAAGTGTGTTTGCCTGTAATTTTTCAGCCATTTTCAGGTCCAAAATGAGACCTTAGACAAAGGAGAATGAAATTTTTGGGGTGATGAACATGTCATGAGGAAATGAGCTTTCTTTACTTGTTCCTGTCCCTAGTATTAAATATCAGATAGAAAATGAAGAAGGTTCCAATCAAAGACTGATCTGAGGTGAAACCCAGTGTGAGACCTCCTCCATCACTCAAAATATTCAGAATAAATCAAGCTTGTCCATGGCCATGGGGTAGGAATATCTGTACAACTTTCAGCTTGAGTAAAAGATGACTTTTATATTAACTCCAGCAATCCAAGTTTTCCGTTTATGTCTTCCGTGTGTTTTTCAGATGCTGTGATTGTGGTTAGTTTTAAGGGTTGAGTTTTTTTCTTTTTCCATAATAATCCATGCTTTCTGGTCAATGAGATTAAGCAAATTGACACTAAATAAAAACTAATTAAATAATGTGATTATAAATTGTTTATCCTCAGGGAATAGATTATAAAAAAGTGGAAATAAATGGTGTCAAGATGCAGTCTGAATAATAATAATACTAATAACAAATTCTTGCAGCTTTTGGCTGCCAGTAGCCAGCTACCAGCTGAGTCAAGATTCACCCTCATCTCCTGCCCATTGCCTTTGAGCAGCAGTTATGGATTGAGTCTGACAGAGTGAAAATAAATGGGAGAGTGTAGCTGAAGCCGAGCATTTATCAATCCTGGTTGTACTCTTTGCAAGGCAAGCCTGATACAATTTAATAAGATAACAAAAAGCTTAACCGTGTCTTCAGGATGTCAAAATATGGATTTATGCCCTGTATCCATGCTACTGCTCTTAACTTGATGAATTTTAAGCTGTTTCAGGTTTTGGGTTTAGCATCCATAAGTCAATAGGTGCAGTAGGAATTATTTTTAGGTACTAAGGTGAATACCTGTGCATGCATATGTCAGGGGTATTCAAAACTGCCAGGGATCATAAAATGGGGGGAAGAACCAGAGAAAGCATTGGGATAACAGCTCTGCTGCCTCATTATGGGTCATGCTGTGCTTTACATTCTCCAAAAGCTTTGTTTCAGTTTAGGGATTAAACCTGTGAATGCAGGAAGAGAGAGACCCACAATAATCTAAAAGAACACTTCCTTACCTTTTCTTGTTGCCCTTTTGGAACCGGAGATGTTATCATGGCCCCTCTTTTCTCTGCTCCTCATCACATTTAAAATGAGCAAGCAGGATGCCATCATCAGCAAGGTTATTTTTTCTGTCCCTCATTTAATATCTTCACCGGTTACCAAACCTTTGACTCCAATGACATTCCACTGCGTGGGTTTGGTGACTTTTTGTTCAAGAACCTTGAGAATTTTCACAGCACAGAACATATGGGCCTGTCTGCTGCCTGCAGCATTTCTCTCCAATGAGAGAAAATTAAACAATTGCAGGTGGGTTTTGTGCCTGTGTGTAATAAATACTATCAAGATATCAATCACTGGTTAAGGTAACCTTTTGGACTACACAGAAAGAATCCCTGTAGTCTCTCAATGACTATTTATCATTCTTTTTGAGAGTGATTTTGATCCAAATCGATTCTTTTCTTGTGCTGCTCTATTTTTATGCCCTAGTCCATCTTTAATATACACCATGGCACTATCTGTTCTTGAGCGTGCAAGGACTTTGATGAATGTACTCCAGCCACCACTGTTTTTTCATAGCAGCTATCCATTGATTCTCATAATATCCACTTTCACCACTGGCACCATTTGCTAGAATTCCTCTGGTTCGTTTTAAAGGCCGTTTGTGTTGGTGCACAAACAATTCAGCTCTTTCTCAGCAGTTCTTTTTGGGGTTCTCTGTGGCTTCTTTGATCAATCCCATCTGCCCTGCTCAGGAGGGACGTGCCCCAGTTACTGCAGCCCTCCAGTGAGGTAGGGCAGGACTGGCCCCACAGCTCTGCCAGGTCAGCCCTTCACACTGAGCACGGAGAAGTGCAGCAAGCAGGGGACATTCCTGAGCCCAATTTCCAGAGCAGGAGGGGATGTTTAACACAGAGAAGCCGGTAAGTTCTCTTTGTCAGAGAGGAAAGGGATGGGTTTGCCTTGATCTATTTCGGAGACATCAAAGAACAGATTAAAGGGCCCCAGAGCTCTGTTCAGCCATGCTGCATCTGTGTGCTGGATAACAATGCTGCCAGGCCTCCTCCTCCCCTCCTCCTGCCTCCACCTCCACCCAAACCAGCTCCTTTCTTTCCTTGGGATGCTTCCCCACATCCACATGTTTTCATAACCCCACGCCTAAGAGCTAATGGAAATTATCTGGTAGCAAGTGGGTTTAGGCTGGGGGTTAAATGAAATAGAATTTCCATCACATGCCAGGGCTGCTTTCTCAGGCTGAGGGTTAAATGAAATAGGTGCAGAATTTCCACCGCGTGCCAGGGCTGCTTTCCTTCTCCACATCCACTCCCATAGGAGCCCAAGGAATTCTCAGTGCAGCAAAACCAGCTGCAATTGTGCAGCACAGCTTTTCCTGTGGTAAACATCTGCATCTCATGCAGCAATGAGCATTTTCCTGTTTGGAGAGCATCTGGGAAAATATCTTGGAAGCTGCATTAGAAGGAATAACCTTAAGTGAGGTGGTCCACAGCAGCCAAAGCTTTAAATTGTTTAAGAATGAGGCAGCTGAGCAGGTGGAACATGCAGGAACTGCACTTTCCATTCAATTCCTCTGTTCCTTGGTTGACTTACAGCCTTCTTGGCCTGCTACCCCCTGATCAAAATTGTTAGAGTATGACTTTCCAGTGCTGTTTTGGATAATAAATTGTCTGTTATAAACCAACTTTTTTCACCACCAGCCATTGTGGTGAGTGCTCCTCTGGAGTTTGATGTATGAGGCACCAGGCTGTATTTCAAAAATCTATTTTAATCCACTGAAATGAAAATTTTACTATTGTTAAATGCAATTTTTACTAACTTAGAGAAATATTACTAATTATTAAGGAGTTAGGTCAAGTCTTTCCACTTTGGTAAAAGGGCCAATAAATCTTAGTGATGTGAGAGCTGATAATAATTTTTTCTTTATTATATTTATATAGATTCTAGATGCATTTATCATTTTATCAAAACATCTGTTTTTGAAAACAAGGAATTAAGAGCTGGAAAGTCATATATACTAATTCAGTTGCATTGTAATGAGAAAAAAATAAAACTGATGAGATCTACAAATTTTTAAGTTTAGCACTCTTTCCCTTTGCATTCATTGTTCAGTGGGTTAAAAATGCTTTTCTCCAAAGCAGGTGCAGATCTTGTTTTCACTCTTGGTGAAGAGATGTCTCCAAAAGAAGATTGTAAAAGTTGTAAGGAGAGCAAAGCTAACCAAAGGTCGAGGACAGTAAGTGGTGAAAAATGGCATTTCTGCAGAAGAAAAAAGAAACCCGGGCAAACCAAGATCCTGGACCTGCTCAGGACAGTTTGGTACTGAATAACAAGCATTAATTACATTAGTTAAGTTTGGTTTTTTTTTTTTTTTTTGTTTTTTTTTTTTTTTTTTGTTTTTTGTTTTTTTTTTTTTTTTATGAATGGAGCTCTTTATGGATGGCATGCTTAGAAGGAAGCAAACAAAAACATGTTCAATAAACAGGCTTTTCCTTCCTCTTTTCAAGCTTATTAAAGGAGCCAAATCCTTCCAATTCAGTTTGTACTGACCTTTATCTGCTTCATTTTTAGTTTAAAAAAGCCCTAACTTTGGTTCACAGGGATTGTGGGCTAAACATTAAGGTGAGCATGGAGAGAGTCCATTTTTAAAGAATAATGAGCTAATTACATCCAGTTCTGTCTCCAATTATTGCTTTAAACCCATTTTTCCTCAATGGTGTGCAGTGCTTTCTATCCTGCCTGAAATTCTTTTTTCTTTCTGCACAAGAGTAGAAAAGGCAAAAGCGACTGAGGTCACCTGATCCCTCAGTGAAAAATGGATACGGTCAAAGTTCCACCCTGCTGCTGGAAATGTGACAAAAGCTTTTGGCAGGGAACAGGAAGGCAGGGAGCAGGCAGGCCCAGGGGACAGGCAGGAGCTGCTGGGGCTCTGGTGACACGTGGGCACTTGTAGGACACGTAGGGACCACGTCCTCTTGTTCCCTGCAGGAAATGGAGCTCGCACTGAGCTCTCAGGGCGCAGCTCAGAAACCTGCAAGCGCCTCAGAGAGCCAAGAAAGAGCCTGGAAGGAGAAGAGGGTTTGATGGAGAGGATGGATGCTTCTCCATCCGCAGAGGATGGAGCAAGGAACAGGAGCCAACGCTGAGCTTTGTGAGGGGATCAAACGTGCCATGGGATAATTACCTGAGCAGCTCTCAGGTGAACAGAAAGCTCTGTTCCCTTCTTGGGAAGTCAGGTAATTTAAAGGACACCCGTGAGAAAAGCCCTGGTAACAAGAGGCTGGCACTTGGACTTTTTTTGTTGTTTGAACAATATTAAGGCTGAGCTAGCGCCTCATCATTGCACTGAGCAGTGGCCTATTGTAAGTCACAGATTACAGCTCAGAGAAGAAAAGAAATACAAATAGTAGGATTTATAGAAAGCAAATAGTCATTTTGTCTATTAAGGGAGAGTCAAACCCAGTGCAAGGGAAGGGTGAAATCAATATGCTGTTACTCATAAATGTAAAGGCAGTATAGAAGAAATATGAGATGATTTGAAGGTGAACTCACTACAATGATCACTTTATTTTTAACACAGAAAGTAGTCTAGTGGTTTCAGTAGCAAAGATGAGAAGTTTGTAAAATGTAATAAAATTCTCTTTTTCTTGGGTTACATCACATTTTTTTTGGGAAGAAATGCTGTCAGCTGTGTATCAGATCCTTCACTGTTCTGGATTTCTCTTCCAGTGTGTCTTTCAGGGAGAACCAGAATATTAATATATCCTTTTTCATTTGATTAATCATTAAAAGAATTGCTGTGATTTCTTTTGTTCCCTTCACAAGAACAAATGTAGATTTGAACCTTCATTCTCATGATTAACAATTTCAAAGGCATGGTCTGTCTGATTATTTAATTTTTTACCCTGAAATGTAGACTCAACAACAACATTATGCACTTTGAGGAACTTCAGATTTACTTCAGTCTGGTCCCTGGGACTAAATTCCCATTTACAGCTGGTGGTCCATCATGTGAAGTAAAGCACAATCAGTGGGGAAAATAAGTTCCTATATGTAGGGTTCTTAAGATTGAAGTACTTAAAATAATAAAGATCTTGAGACAAGGTAATCCAAGTATTGAAATAAAGATCTTGAGATCTTAAGCTACTCATATTAATTGAATTTCATGCTTATTCTTTATTTCAGGTTATCTGCTGTTTATTCCTTTGTGAAACTGACAGGTCTGAATAATCTGCTTTTAAAGGTAACATTCTAAATTATAATATCATATTTATATTTGTTTTAAACTATTGCAAAACATACTTACAAAACTGTAGCTTCTTGGTCTTGCCTTTGAATGCCTTTCATTTCTCGGCCACAAAGAGGGAGTGAGAAGCAGGTAAGAAAAATGTGTTTATTTCTCCCTGAAGAAGACTGCAGGGAAAACCCTGAAATGGCCTTGTGTGTAGAAAGGACCTTTAGACTGTGAAGAGCAGCACAAGACAAAGAATGAATCTGTTGGTCCCTAAGTGCAGTGAAATCTGAACAAGCTGAGAGCAGAAGCTAATCCGTGGTGGCACTTGATGTATCAGTAGCTCATGTGAAATGACGAGTTGGAGGAAAGGCCACGAAGGCACGTGAGAGGTCACCTGGGAAATGACAGAAATGAGAGGAAAAAATAAAAATAAGGATTAAAAAAAAGGGAAAGATACAAAGAGAGGAATAGAGAAATGTTCCTTGCAGGAACGTTTCAGATGTCAGTGAACCAAGTCTGGACTCGTGAAATCTGCAGAAAGACGTTGCAGATGTGAGATGAAGGGCAAAGCTGGGTGGGTGAACACAGAGCTGGGAGGTCCCAGCCTCTGCTTTCCAGGTGAGATACCTCAGCAAGGACAATCCTCCTGGAGACACCTAGCTCTTGGTCCTCTCTTGGACAATAAGAAGGTGCAGATTCCTGTGGGAGAGAAGCAGAATCCCAGAGACAGAATATTCTGATTTGGAAGGGTCACCACGCCCAGGGGGAGGGAAGGGATGGCAAAAGTGACCACAGAAATGCCTTGTGGAGATGCTGGGACATCTGGGGACAGGAGGGGCTGGCAAAGAGCTCCCAGCTAAGCCAGGCTGCTGGTGGATAGCTTTTGCCACCTTCATTTTCTCACAAGAAAAGCTGCAGCTTGAATACAAAGTCAATAGCTCTTTGTCCCTTATCCCTTTACCAGATCATCTCAGAGGAAAGTGCTGCTCTGTAATTCCGTGAGGATTTGCCCAGGAAAATCAAGGAATGCTAAAATTAGCAAAGGTAATGTTTCTGAAAGCTAATGGAGAGAGGAAAAAACAATCCCAAGAGCAAGGCAGAGCTTTTCACATGCACTGTAAAGCAAAGGGACAGAGGTGCACATTTCCCATCCTTGCAGGTCACTCCTCACTGCTCCATCCTGATATGAGGAGATCCCTCAATAGTTAACTCAGCCAAGGGAGATTTCAGATCAATCCTCCTCACTCCAGCCATACCTCCCTCCAAATCAATAATGGCTGATGAATACTCTGTCAAGCCCACAGCACAGCCACGATGGAAATCCTGCTCTTTTCCAAAGTGCCTTTGCAAGCCCCTTGGATAAGGGGTGCTGCTCTGCTGAATCTCAGCAGCGAGGCTGAATTTCTGATGATGCTGCCATTCTGCAGAGGCAGCACTGCACTGCTAACCTGCACCTTTCTGCCCGTGGAAGGTTTAGTGAGAGCTTTTCTCTTTCATCGGGGAATGAATTCAAGCACACGATCTATGTAGCTCTCATCTTTAATAAAGTCTGGGGTTTTTTTTATTTAGACTCTGCTTGCACAACAGCTGCTAAGTTGTTTTTCAAAATAATGCTCTGATAATTGGATATTTTCTCTAACTGTAAAGTTCTGTAAGCAGTGCAAGCTATCTGAATTAAAACTGAGTTTTTCTGCAAAAACTAGGAAAAATTTAAAAGTTGGAAAGATCAGATGGTTCACATTCATAAATCAAATCCCTTAATTGCACTGAAGTACTAAAAGAAGAAACACTTTTGTTAACCTGAAAGTTAGGATGCACTTTTTTGGGAATTTAACCCTTTTTGAGGTACATATTCCCAGTAAACCTATCCCTGATTCTAATCTACAGTAGCATTGTCTATAATTAAAATATTTTACAAGATGTTCTTTCAAAAATCCCCAGTAATTAATAATGAATATCTCTTTTCAACCGCACATGAATTTACAATAATGAAATAAAACTGAAGTTACAAGCACAGCACTCCAGCCTAGGCAAACAGACTTGGCAGTTCTAAGTACAGATTTATGTCTGGAAGGATGCATTCTCCTTGAAGATATTTGTGCAATCTACTTATCAGAAAAAAAAGAGATTTCCTGGAGATTTCCTTTAATTAGCTGGAACAAGTCATTAGTAAAGCAAGCAACTAAAACCATAAGCATATAAGCTAGCATGGTTTATTAAAAAGCAATAATTAAAAATATATCCTAAAATTCAAGAAAGGTGTGACCAGGTTCAGTAACAGCTCTTTCTGTGGACAACAATGAGTGTAGGAAGAGAAAATTTAGCAGTCTGCCTGGAAAGATAATGAGAGGAGAGGAAATACATGATCCATGCTAATGTGGTTTATGTCCCTCCCCTTCCCAGTTCCTGAAAGCCTCCATTTATTCCTGTGGCAATTAGGAGTCATCATCACTGTCAATTATATTTTTGCACTGAGTGACTGCAAGGTCACTTCCAAAAAATTCTGAATCAGATAAACCCGAAGTGTGGAATGCAGTGATTTTCCTGTGAGTGTTCTCTGGAGCAGCCACAGCCCCTACCCACAATGAAAACTGTGTGTCCCTTACCCAAAATGAGAATTGGGTGCCCCTTCCCTTACCCAAAATGAGAATAAGGTGTCCTTTCCCTTACCCAGAATGAGAATAGGGTGTCCTTTCCCTTACCCAAAATGAGAATTGAGTTTCCCTTCCTTTACCCATAGTGAGAACTGTGTGTCCCTTCTCTTACTTACAATGATAGTTGGGTGTCTCTTCCCCACAATGAGAATTGTGTGTCCCTTTCCCTTCCCCACAAAGAGAATTGTATGTCCCTTCCTTTATCCATAAGGAGAATTTTGTGTCCCTTCCCCACAATGAGAATTGGGTGTCCCTTCCTTTATCCATAAGGAGAATTTTGTGTCCCTTCCCTTCCCCACAATGAGAATCGTGTGTCCCTCCCCTTGCCCATAATGAGAATTTGTGCCTCATTCCTCTCTCCCCAGGGTGAAAGGCACCCCTGCAGTTCTGCACTGTGCATATTGACTCAAATGAAGCTTTGTGTAATAAGATTTAAATTGTAGTCACTCATTATGTCAACCCTTTTTTTCTGCTGTTATTTTACACAGTAAGTGTGCACGGAGTGCAGGGTCCTACTGCAGAAAATCCCAGGGAGCTGGCAGTGGGTAAGTACTAAAAAAAACACTGTGGAAACTTCTCCCAAAACCTTAGCATGACCAGAGGTCAAAAGGATGATTTGTGTGAGTGAGTGGCCGTTTTACAGCCATTTTCATCTGTTCCAGATTTTCTCCTGAATCCATCACATTTACATCCAGATCCTCACTGACTTTTAGTGGGACCAGATTGTCTTTATATGAGCCTAAGGTGGATGGCTTCAAAGTATTATTTTTCAAGATTGTTTAAACATTCAGCCATGCACACTCATACAGAGAGCTGTTTTCTAATAATCCTTTTATCAGCCTGAAGCTGAAACAACTTTCTTTCTTGCAAGGAACTGTTATTGAGAGTTTCTTATTAGTAACTAGATGCTGACATTGATTTCATTAAAAAATAAGCACAGTCCCCAAGAGCTTTTGATTTATTTTTTTTTAATTGCATAACATGGAGAGTATAAACACAAACTGCTTTGCTCAGAACTGTACCTCCTTAATTGCCTGAATTAAAAGGATTTCTGGATCAGCAGTTTCTCTCATTTTTGGTACATACTGGTGGCATGTTACCAAGGTACCTCTGAAACTGCTAAATCTGGCTGGGGCTAAAAGTGATGTGGAAAAATTATTTTTGTGTGCTCTGTAAAGAGTGTTCAAAACCACTGTTTTACAGCACCAGAGTAATGGCTATTCTGTGCAAGATCAGCTGTAGATAAATATATTTTCTTCTTTCAGTGAAGTAAAGGAATAACTGTGTCTTGAGATACCATTTTGTGTCCAGTGACTCTAACAGACAAATTTTGTTGATTTGCACCAAAAGGTGAACTGATTCTAAGCCCAGAGCGTGGCTCTTTTGTGTCAGCTTATAAAGACAGATGTTAACAAAACTCTCTAAACACACCAAATATTCTTCTCTATATGATTCCACACCAGTCTCCAGAGAGCAATTCTCTGGCTGGTTTCTAAATTCTGGTGCTCCCCGTTTTAAATATCCATAGGAAGTACAAGCAGGCTTCTCTCCTACCCGTTTCTCATCTGAGAATTTAATAGCAGTAGTTAAGTGACTTAATACTATAAGAAAGTAGGTTGGGGAAGTGGGAGGAGGATGAAAAATTGACAAAGGAATGGGAAAGAGAGCTGAAGCTTAAAGCTTCTTGTAGGACATCACTGTAACTCTTCTGACTCTTTATTTGCACTCTTGCTTCTCTTAAGAATCCAAATATTTACACGCCTGTAATTGAAAGCCAGAGAAGTGGTAAATATCAATATCTAATACCTGGTGTCCCTGTTCTCCCCTAATGCCTATTTCCAAGGAAATTCTGTCAATGAACAAACCCACATCAGTGACTCCTTATTTCCCCAGCTCCTCCTTGGATGTACCTTTCTCATCCTCACAGAAAACTTTTGTATTTCAGGATTGATTGGCTTATCTTTTTATTGGCTGGCAGCTCTTCCTGCTCTCGTTAGTACATGAAAGTCTAATTGTGCTGGGCAGCTCTGTCCTGGCAAGCGACTTTGAGATTATATGTGAAATGGAACTGGACATCATTAATTCTACTTTTTAGGTAAGTTTTTCTCATGTGAATGATGTGTTTTGCTCCTTACCTAAAATTACTCTGTATTTTTTTAATATACTGGGATATCAATTAAGGTATATAAAATATATTCTTACGACTAATTCAAAATTAGTGAGAAAATCCATGTGACATTTATAGACATTAATACAGAATAACCAAGCAATTAATTTATGTTCAGTCCAATGAGTCAGTATCCAACTTTCTTCCCCTATTTATATTTATATCAGTGTCTTAATTCAGGAGCAGGTAGGGAATATATCCATATGTTTTATTTCTTTTGTAAAATTAGCATAAAGGAAAAGAAGAAAACCACCAAAACATAGGATTGCAGACTTGCCATTTTTTTCCTGAAAGGATCATAAATTATTTAAAGTTTCTTCATCTTCAGAATGCCCAGATGAATGCTCTGAGATATTCAAAGGCTAGAAGCTGAAAGATTATACAGGTGATTCAATAATTCTTGGCAACAACGAAAATAAAAATCGTGTTTTATTTTTTATATTTTAAGTATGAAGGATTCATTTTTATCTCTTAATTTCCCTCTGTATCAACAAATAATTTAAGACATATCAGTGTTGAATATAACCATAGCTGAAATAGAAATGTATAGGATCATTCCATTTTTTACTTTCCTTAGAAATAGTTTTTTTTCTTTTTCTACTTGGTCCTTTATACTTGAAAAAGCAATATTCCTCATGTGAACACTGCTAATTAAGTCAGGCATTCATATTTTTTCTATTGCTACTTTTCTTGGTTCTTATTTAGGAACTTTGTTTGCAAAGTTGAATACTCAAGGCTCCTTTTCAACACTTGTATTGATTTTCTTTTGTCTTTCAACAAACAGGCTGCAATCTGTACTTAACATGGAAAAAATAACAAGCAGGCAGTGCTCAAATAGCAAAATCAACATTTTTATTTGTCTTGTAATGAATAGTGTGAGCAAGCCAAGACCCCAACAGAAAAGCAAAGGCCTTTATTTCTTGAGTAGCAATGATATCATCAATAGGTGAGGGAAGAGGGTCCTTAAAAAATAAGAAATAAATTCAAATGGCAGCTCTTTAGGATTTTCAGCATGCATTAACTACTTGAGTTCAGGTAACTGTCCCAAAATCAGCTGCAGACATGTTGATCCAGCAGGGTGTGGAAAATTAATCTCGATTCCAAATGGCCATGGTCCCTTCAGTGCAGAGCGTGGAGCTGTGAAGGTGCACCCCAGCCCTGTGGGTGTCCCCCAGGGGTACAGGTGGCATTTCACCCATTACACAGATCTTTTTGTGTGCCCTGGCAGGGGCACAGGTGGCATTTCACCCATCACCCAGAAATTTGTGTGTCCCCCGGGGCACAGGTGACATTTTCACCCATTACACAGAACTTTTTGTGTGTCCCCCAGGGGTACAGGTGGCATTGCACCCATCACACAGAGCTCTGTGTGTCCCCCAGGGGTACAGGTGGCATTGCACCCATCACACAGAGCTCTGTGTGTCCCCAGGGGTACAGGTGACATTTTCACCCATTACACAGAGCTCTGTGTGTCCCCCAGGGGTACAGGTGACATTTTCACCCATTACACAGAGCTCTGTGTGTCTCCCAGGGGTACAGGTGACATTGCACCCATCACACAGAGCTCTGTGTGTCCCCCAGGGGTACACGTGGCATTCCACCCATCACACAGAGCTCTGTGTGTCCCCCAGGGGTACAGGTGACATTGCACCCATCACACAGAGCTCTGTGTGTCCCCCAGGGGTACAGGTGACATTGCACCCATCACACAGAGCTCTGTGTGTCCCCCAGGGGTACAGGTGGCATTGCACCCATCACACAGAGCTCTGTGTGTCCCCCAGGGGTACAGGTGGCATTGCACCCATCACACAGAGCTCTGTGTGTGCCCTCAGGGAGTTCAGGGGGTCTCAGCCCCTCCTGCAAAGTCCTGTGAACTGAGTCCAAAGCTGCTGGTGTGTGGGGGTGGACAGGAAGGTACCAGAAGAGAGGGTGAGGAGATATTAGGGGAGAGAGTTTTTTTAGCCTGGAGAGGAGGAGGCTCAGGGCTGAGTTTGTCACTGTCCACAGCTCCCAGGCTCTGGTTCCAGGCAACAAGTGGCAGCAGGAGAGGACATGGCCTCAGTCTGGGCCAGGGGAGGTTCAGGCTGAACATTTGGGGAATTTCCTTGCAGAAAGGGCTGTCAAACATTGGGAAAAGCTGCCTGGGCAGGTGGTGAAGTCATCACCCCTGGAGGTGTTTGAGGAAAGCCTCGACGTGGCATTTAGTGCCAAAGTCTGGGTGACAACAAGGTGTTGGGTCAAAGTTTGGGCCTGATGACCTCAGAGGTCTTTTCCAACCTAATTGATTCTGTCAAAGCCTTCCAAGGTGTGATGAGCTCTGGGGACTGCCTGGCTGAACCTGCAAAAATGGGTAAAGCACCACATCTGCTGAATTTGTCCGAAAGCAGCAGCGCTCAGCAGCGTTAAAAATGGAGCTCAGCCAAGGAGGTGGTGCTGCTTTATTCAAGCACAGGGACCAGTACCCCACACACCCCTGAGCCTCTGCCACACCCACCCAGAAGCTGCTGGTGCTACCGTGGCTGGAGCGAGCTTTTGGGGGAGTGCATGGATGTGTAGTTATCTGTAATTAATAAGAAAGACTGTATTCTATTAGCAGTACCAGCTTAATAAATAACAATGTCTCATAAATATTAGTTGTGATCAGTGTCTCCCCCACCTTCATCCTCTCCCAGGGAAAAGGGTATTTACAGTACTTCAGCAGGTTTTTCTACTTGGAAAAGATGAAGGATGAACCCCTCAATGGGCTCTGCTAATGTGGCTGCAGAAAATCCCCCTCTCACTGGGGGAACTTCATTTCCTGACCATGCCCATCCATTATCCCCTACCAGCAATAAACACCTAGGATTTGGTTTTAGTAAGAGCTTTATGAGCCTTCACTTCATGTTAAGATTAAAAGGGTCATTCTTTTGTGTTTATACAGTGAAAAGGATTTGGATTTTGTTGTTTTGTTTTTGAGTTTTTTTTCCCTTTTAAACCTTAGCCTGAATCGGGAGGAAGGCTGGATCATCACTGGATATAATGCATTACCATTAACTTCATGAAGCATTTCTCTTTTATAATTTTGCTAGTCCAGGCATTCTAGCTTTTAGTTTAATTGAGTTTGTTGATAAATCTCTCATGACATGCTTTCTATATATGATCTTCCTATAAAAAATTTATTTCTACGGAATAAAATTCATTCCATGAATAGGATCAGAACAGGGTTTTTACATTGTTTAATCACGTATTCAATTGGTTTCTAACAAGAAGTAGCAATGACTTAGATTGGCCCTCTGTTCATTTATGACTTTCACATTAGCATTTGCAAAACAGGCAATGAGAAAAAAAATATGTTAAAATCACAGAGTTCAACAAATGTTTTCATTAAGTATTACCAACTACATTCCCTGTTGAAATGGAATATTCTCATTCAATCAATGAGTCCAGTAAATAAACACACAATTGCCTGAGGGGACTTTTGCATCAGATTTTCAGTTCCGACACATGTCCCCAAGACCAGGCAAGAGCAGGGCTTCGTGCTGGGGACGAGCTGAGTTTCATCAGGCCGTGTCTCAACACACACATGTCACTTCTGCAGATGTGGCAGAAGGTAACACACAACCCTGTGCTGCTGCAGTGTCAGCCCCTGCACCAGGAAGATGGGAAAATGCAGTGACTGGGAAGCAGAAAAAAAAAATAGAGTAACACCTAATTGTCTGGCAGGGAGTCGAATAAATGGAGTTCACATGCTCCTTCATGGCAAGAAAATAAAATTTTAAAAAATCAACCTTCTCACTATCATGAGAGTAATAATTGTTTGCCATTCTTTTTGTTTTGGCAGCAGGCAATTATCACCTTCCACAGGACTGAGGCAGAGAGACTCGAGCATAAAGTAGAAAGGAAATAGAGACTACAGGTGTTAACTGCATTTAAAATGTTTTATTCCTACATACACTTTTATGGATTTCAAAAGTGGGATCAATTTTCCCTCCCTGAATTCTGATTACGATATTTTTTTAAAATTTATTTCTTTTCAAATGAGAATGCTACTGGCTTCCTTTGGCATATTTCTTGATAATATGACTGCTTTGGTTATTGCAGTGGTACCTTTCATGTCTCTGACCACAATACAAGATGTTTCATTTACTTAAAGCTTTCTTGATGTTATCGAACTGAGAAAATTTACTTCAGTAGCCCTAGAAGCAATTCCAGGAATAAGACTTGATCCTCCACTCAATTAACTGTCCACATTCCATCAAACATCTGCAGCCAGGCTAAACAAAATGTAAGGACACCCAGGCCTTAGAGAAGCCAGGAAATGTTATCTTGGAATTGACTTTTTTCTTCCTCATATAACAAGAATTAATGCCAGCAAGTCTCTTGGCTGTATGGAAGCCAGGCTCACCTTCATGATTGCCAAGCCATTTTACAAACTCAATTATCAGTCATTTTAATTTCACTATATTTCACCAAAAATGCAGAGGAGGACTCACATCTCAGCAGAGGATGCAATCCCAGTGTGGTCATGCAGAACAGCTTTGTCCTTAAAAGTTATTAGAGCCAGTCAGTGGGAGAAGGGAAATAAAATTAGGTTGTCTTAATTCAAAGCTCTATTTTATTTTCATTGTCCTTTGGTTTTTGTAATCATCAGCCTTATCAAACCATCACACTTGGATTATCTCTTTCACTTGATTTTGCAAACATGGAAAAGTTTACCTTTAGAAGTTTTTAACTAAATGAGCTCCTCGAGTTTTTCAGGTAGATTTTTCCACGTCTCTTTTTGACATCAAATAATTCAGAAAAAGATATAGAAATTTAGAAAAAAAAAATACAGATTTACCGTAATTTCTATGTTATAAATAAGGTAGCATGAAATGTTAAAATTGGATTGAAAGAAGAGACATCCGGTTATAAAAGTGGTGCTCGATATTTATGCCAATTTCTAAGACATTTTTAGCATAGCCTGAAACCAGAATGGCAGATTATCTTCTGGCAGGAGCAGCTCAGGCAGGTGTGCCCAGGTGCACCTGTGAGCACAGAAATGCCTGTGACAGCACGAGAGGCAGGGCAGAGGCAGCCTAAGTGCCTGGGTAAGTGGAAATGCAGTGAATAACCTGGAGGATTAAAGTGCATCAGATCCTTACAGCAAACGACACAGGCCCGTGTCAGTTACAGGAAAAATCCCTCCGTGCCTTTCATGAAGCTCTCTCACTGAGAATTCAAGGACAAAGTGAAAAGGGTTGGTTGTTTGGGGTGGTTTTTATCTCCAGGTTGTAGAACACAGGCATGAAGGAAATCCAGGCTGCCTGCGAGTTCTGCGTGCATGATCAACTCCACACCCCAATCCCTCTCTGGGGGGCATAATAAGAGGTGAGAGACCTAAAATAAAAGCCCACATTAAGCAAAAGTGTTCACACATTTGTTGGTTTAGTGAAGATATGGAGGGGGTGTGGGGGAAAGAAGAGCAGACAGGATGACCTAAGCAACATGAACAAATCTAGTACAAGGAAGAAGAATGTGAGAGAATTTAAAAGAGGAAAAATTAAAAGAGGAAAAAAAATCACTGAAATGAAACAACTCTTGATGTTTCTTCATCAGTACAGAATTCTGTGTGGTTATTCAGAAATATTATTGAGGAAACAGTGAACCTAATAATGCTATTTCTTCCTAGCAGAAGGAATTTGTGACGTGTTTTGTCCCATTCTCCCCAAACATAAACCCCTTTCTGGATAAAAAGAGTAAAACTTGTAACATTGCAATAGCTCCGGGATTTATTTTTTTTAAATATTTTTAAACATAAGAATCCATCCATGGGAGCTTCTTTTCCCTTTTTTCAGCAGCTTTACAATGGCTTGGTTTTGTTTCCAAAAAGGAAATTATCCAGGCCTCAAGACAAAGATGTTCAAAGCCATGTTTTTGATCATTTAAACATCAATACCACTGGCTACACAGAAACCATTCCGAATCCTTTCACAGGCTTGGCAGGAAACAAAGATAAATATTTTTCACAGCAGTTCTATCCATTAAGACTCTTGCCCCCCAAAGGCAAGCTCATGTTTTGGACTTGTCCTGTCCCAAAGAGATTTGGTTCCTGTCAGCCTGAAAAAGAAGCCAGGAATGTTTCCTGTGATCTCAGCTATGTGAGTATATTGATATTCTCAATGTAAAAATGGGATGAAGCTTCATGGAGAGGAAATACTTCATTGTTTTTTTTCTCTACATGTAAGGTCCTGGTCTTGCTTGCTTGTTCCAGCCCTTTACCCATGGTAAACTATTAGTCAGTCTGGGACAAAGTTATTAACTGACCCTATTTAATATCTGGGTGAGTAAGAGGCAAGTCTGTGTAGGTGCAAGGCCAATCCCAATCAGAAATGTTCCAATGAAATATCTCTGCATTTAATGAACAAACCCAAGAACTTCAGCAAGTATGGTAGGTAATAGTCCTATAAAGAGAGAATTTTCCTTGTTCCTTGATTTCACCTAGCAAAGACACACAAACCAGAACAGGAACATTCCATGCAGTGTTTATTTCTCTCATGTAAGTGCTTTGAATTCCTCCATTTCTAAAATCAGGTGAAAATGGAAAATCGGGAGAAAAATGGAGCAAGCTCTGCAAATTTATTATCCAATGTTTCCTGCTTGTCCAGGGAATGTTGCTGCACACCCACTATTGTTTCCTCCCTTAATTTAATAGCATTCATGGCACCTCCAGGGCACCAGGTAGCAGAAGCTTAATGAAAGCTCCTCTGAAGAATTTCAGTCCCATATTGTCTCCTGACACATCCAAACAGCCTTAAAACCCAACTGGAGCTCGCCCTGGTCTTTCAAGTTAAAAAGCAAGTAGCTTTTTAACTTGAGTAAAGGTATTTATAAATAAATAAATAAATATTTTTAAAATTATCTCATCTACATGTATATGCACATATATTATACAAACACTACCATTAAAAAAATACATTAACACATTAAGTGCCCAATGTGTCACTGTAGTACCAGGAGCATTAGATTTAATTAGGTAGCAAAAATAGAAACTGGACTCTAGTTAATAACTTCTAAAGCTGATCATAATTGGCTTATTAGTTGGAGATCAAGCAAAAAATACATTTTAGATATCAGTTTAAGTGAAGACTGAATAAATTATTCAAAATAACTTTGAGAATCAAATAATTAGACAAATAATATGTAAAATCAATAAAGTGTGACCATCAACAAATGACAAATGGATGAACAATGGAACAGTATTATTCTTCTACTTCTACTTAGCTACAGAGAGTTCCTGTGTATCCATCAGATTAATTGTTTATTCCAGTTATTACTTTCATTCAAATGTATGAGAAAGGAAAGCATTGATTTACTGCTGTCACGGGGTACTTAGTGCAGCAGTTTAAACAAAGCATGGCTCTCTCCATATATAATTCATGTTTATTAGAAATGTAAAGGAGAAGGAAAATGTTACAGGAGCTTGTGTAGGCTCAGCCATCTAAATTTCTGTTGCTTTCTGAATGTAATAAATACAATGTTTACCTGCAGAAATAACCAAAAAGAAATTTCCTGCACTGAATAGGTAATTTCCAGAGGGAGAGACAATGTTATTAAAGGCATTCTCCAAACACTGATTGCTTCATTCTAAACTAAATCACATCATTTGGTATCTAAAAACTGTCTGGATTTGCTGCTTTGTTCTTAATATGAATTACACATTTGCCTCCCAAATCTTCAAATGGATCTGAAATGTGTCCTGGGTAACGTTTTTTTGCTGAGATAGCACTGATTTGGAGAATGCTGATTTTTGCTGATTTGGAGAATGGACAGTGGTGCACTCTCCCCCTCTCAGACCCCTGCTCCTCCCTTGCTGAGCTGTTGAAATTCCAAGAGTGCTCTGATACAAAAAGGGTGTTCAGGCCCTGTCACTCTCACAGCCCCGGCTGCAAGGCTGAGTTATATTTTGGTTTTAGGCTGGTAATATGTCAGTGCTTATGTCAGATCTTCTTTAGAATTTTGAACTTGTGGTTTGCTCCATTTCATTAGCTGGTGTTTTTTTTATTATTTTTTTTTCCCACCACGTTTTAGCAGTGAACTCTCTCCTTCCAGCATCCTGTGATGCCTTCACTGGATGCTCCACTCCACTCTCTTAGCCTAATAAAAAGTAGAAAATCACTTGGGTTTGTTCTTCAATTACTTATTCACCATGCAACTCTAAAAAGTGAAGTTCTAGGTATGTGATTTTAATTACAATACTATTCCAATTACTACCTTGGAATCAGAATCCTGCTGTGCAGGATTCTAATATGAAATGTACCCAAAGAAAGCAACAGAGGACAATGCAGAGTCCCTTCTTTTTAGTGACTTCAGCAAAATAATAGACCCAGAACTCCAAGCTAGTCAGACATTGAATATCAGAGTGAAGGAGAGTGGGTAAGTCCCTTGAAGGCATAATAATGATAGTGCTCGTTAAGGTCACCATTTTCATTTCAAACTACAGCAACAGCCATTTAAAAATAACTTTACAACCAGGAACTTGGAAATAGCACAGTTCTGCAGTGTATTTACAGATGTCACACCATGTCGGTAGAAAGAAAATCAACTCCCAAAGTAAATCATTTCAACTACCTAAACCACAAAACCTCATTTAGGCCATAGAGAATAATTGACCAGAAATCCCAAATATTTTGGATAACGGAAGGGCTCAATCATCATCCATGCACTATTGTATACAGGATGTGTGCTTTCAAAGAAATTGTTGCTGTGTTAATTCTTGTCTGTTTCGTCCTGCAAAGTCTTGAAAAAATAATAAATCTGATCTTGAAATAAATAAGGTTTGAACTTCTCTTATGCTTTATTATAATTTTTAGCAGCTTAGGCTTGGTAAGGCTCTTAGCATTTTAAATCTTAAAATACTGTCTTTAAGTAAGCATGTCTTTGCTGACCTGTCACCTTTAAGTTATTTGCAGGGAACTTTGATTAAGTAGCATTAACTAAGTCTACTCCTTAAATGATTTGAAAAATGTAACTTTAAATAGGTCATTAAAAAAAAAAAAAAAAAACAACTTTCTGAGCCATTTTCCCTGAGTCTCTCCCCTATGGATTGTCTTAATAGGTAAAGCACTGTCTGCATTTGCTGGAGGTTGCAGCCTTTACTGACAACAAAGTCAGTGTGTTCAGCAGACAGATTCCTACAGAGACCTCGGGCCTTTCATGTGGGACCTCTGTCTCCTGGAAATGATATTGTATTTTACACAAAAAAAGCACCTTCCTCACTCCAGCTGTTACAGCCCCTGAAAAATGTTGAGTTCCGCAGAACACACAACTCTGCAATCCTGTTTAATCAGTGGCTGAGGCAGCCCTCCCCAGCTGTGGATTGTACTGGAAGGTCTTACATTACTTTTATCATTCTTGCTTGCCTCTAAGAGCGTCCTGTTATATGAAAAGATTATTTGTGAGTCATGGAAAATATTTATTTTTCTGTATGACCAACCTGAAGCTCCATTTCTGTGTGTTCCCCTTGTGGCTGGGATGAAGATCTAGTTCTAATAATTACAGTGATAATATTTTTCAAGAGTTTGTGTTTTCCAAAACTCTGTGACAATTTGCAAACACAGAGCATATTCCTTACACCCACCACGTAAAATAAATCTGCAAACTTGGCCTGGTCAGCCTGTGAAGGACATCAGTGCATCTGCTTTGAATGCTCTTTGCCAGCATGGTAGGAAAAGCTTAGGAGCAGAGTAGCCTCTTTGTGCTTTCACATTCTCATTTTTGACAGTGGAATGGATAAAAAAATGTCTCACACTTTTCTTTTTTCTTTTTTTGGTCAAGTTACTTTCCATAGTCAGTCACCACTGGCAGACTACAGTCACTGCTACGGTGAGCAGATATTCATGGGGGCTTTTAAAACACTGCCTGAAATCAGGTCCCTGCTCTGTCCATCTGGTGACCTGGAATTGAAAGGCTTTTGTGACATTTTTAAGTCATTCAGTCCCAGGATCTCCTGAGAAACCCCTGGTAGCAAGGGAAGTCTGGGTGAAACACAGTTTCATTAGCAAATTTCTGTTACCTTCGAGAACTGCATATCCAGCTGAAATTCAGTTTACAGGGCTGGTATATCACAGGCACTCTGTTAGGTCATGCATTGGGAAGTAACCTACAGCAAAAACAAAGCCACTGGACATATTCACCTACCAATAAAACACCCTTCCCCCTGGAATACTTTCAGCTGACCTTTCTGGTCTTGTTAGCTGGAAAAGGGGATGTTACTGAGATTGTTTTAGATGCAATCATTGCTTGAACATGACATTTAGGATTCGTGTGAAGGTGAGACACAGCAAGGCACCTTTTTCCCCATCAGTGAGCAGTGCCTCACATTTCTTCCCATGCTCCTCATCCTCAGCTGTTCCCAAACACATCTTGTACCCAAGAACCTCTCCAGAGGTTGCAGCACATTTTCAGGCTGTGGGAATTTTAAGCTGTTAAGACGACTAGCGCAGCACTAATAAAATCTAAACACTTAAAGTCAAATCTTATTCCTGATGCTGCTAAATGGGAACTTACAGCTTAACATAATAGGCAATCTAGCATACAAATGTGCCCCATAAAAGCAAGGATGTTGGCAGTGCAAAACTATAAATGTTAACCTTTGGGCAAGCTGTTACAAATGTGCTACAGGCTCTTGCAATTTTAATGAACTTGTTTGCACACATGAGGTTTATATTGCACTAAACACTGTGACACACACACCGAGGAACACCTTCCAAAATTCAGATGTGGGAGCTCAGCATGTCCCACTCGTCTGCCATCAGAGGTTTTCAGGTAAGGAAAATGGCCTTTTTGCCCTCAGAAGTGTGATGGAGAAACAATGCATAACTCTCCTGACAGTGCTAGAGAATATAGGAAATATTTTATAAGTACAAGTGTTTGCAGTCAAGACTTACATTCTGGACAAGCACAAATGATAATGAATGTGATTTTCCTGAGTCGTGGTTTCATTATTTTTCGGTAAGTTCCTGGAAAGGCACAGATTGTTGAAAATGTGAGAAATCCATAGCAATTTCAACCCTAAATCAGGGCTAATAGTTATCTTATGAACTAGTAGGCACCTGTGACCTTTCCTTGTAAGCAATTTGGGTTTGATGAATCAATGTCTAAGCATCCTCACAATCAAATAATCCTGCAGAGCAACCAAATTAAGTTGCTCCATTTCAGGGAAGCACATGGGAAAAAAAAAGACACATTTTCAAGCAGCTTTGCTAGTCCTGAACATCGACAATCCAGCCTTGGTGGTGGGCATGTTTTCAGACCAAGTCTCTCACGTTTTTTGGCGTTGGAAGGCCACTTCATTCCAAAACAGAATTATTCTGAACTGCTCTTTCAAGCAAAATGTGTGAAAGATAAATCATTAAAAATAAAAAAGAGATGATGTCGCAGTCTTATCTGACTCCACTGCCAAATTTTCTCCACCTTTCACCCTATGACTGCTGCAGCAAAATATGGAGATTTCAGTTTGCATTCACAGAGTTTAACAACGTCTACTGGAACATTCATAGCCAAGAACCTTCTCACTTCCTTCAAGTAAAGAAAAGAGAACTCAAAGAAATCTCTTTTTAATTGGCTGTGAAGTTCTTTTAGCTGGGTTAACAGCCTTAACTGCCAACAAAGCATGGAACTGGATTGTAAAGAGAATACATGCAGAGACCAGAAAGTACTTACCAGGTATTTCTCACCTCACTAACAACTCATTTGCTCTCCTATTGTTAATAGATGTATCTGTATACACAGGTAACAATCTGAGACTCGACTCCTTAGGATGTAAGGCAAGAAGAAAATGCAGATCTTCATAACAACTTGCATTATTATAAAGCCTAAAAAATTATACGTATACAATCAATGGAAAGTTAAAAGCATGAAAGAGAGTAAAAGAGAGAAAATATATGGAGTAGAAAATAAAGGGAATTTTCATTTTCAGACATACAGGCAGTGAGAAAGGTTTCGCTAATGTTACCCTTCCATACACAGTATAGTGTACTAAATTGGGATCCAAAATATCAATATATTCCATTTTATTGTTACATACAAGCTCAGAACCAGAGTTTCATGTAAAGTGTAAACTGAAAATTGGAGGTTCATTAATTAAAAAAATAATCCTCACTCTTAAAAAATTATTTCATACTAGAATGATTAAATTGAATTAATGGAATTAATATTATTGTACCTTACTATGTATGAATAGCACTTAACACACTCAGGTCTAAAAGACCACGTTAGGTTGGATTTGAAGAACAGAACTTTACCTGCATGGTTGGTTGCTTTTGCTGCTCTGTATTATGTCATCTTACATGCTGTAAAATATGTCCTTGACATTAATTTTCTGTAGAAAACAACCAGGAAAACTATTTGCATAACTGTAAAAACAAAACCCCTTCGAGTCATTAGTATTGAAAAATATTCTTGTGCATTTAAGCTTGGCCTGAGAAATGTACAGTTCAGTGATTTCCAGGTCCAATTTCTGAGCTCAACTTAATCAAGTCTAATGGTGCAAAGGTGATTATCTGTCTTCTGTTAAGTTCAAGAATGTAATAGAACTGGTTACATTAGGAAGACAATTTATTATCTGTACAACAGCAGAAAAAGGTAAAGAAAAGGTAATTTATGGGGGAGCTTTCTGTGCTTAATGTATTAGTTGCAGCAGAGGTTAAAACTTTCATCTTCTTATACCTGAACTTGGAGAAATGAGAAATACGAGACAGAACACGTGCAATAACATAGAAATTACACTTCTTTATTTATTTAGCAGATGGAGATTCATTCTTTTGGTATTATTCCAGTAATATTTTGTTTTATGGTACGAAGAGTTACCCTGAAGTACAGGAGGAAAATCCTTGGGGTTGCATTTTCTTTTTCAGGTTGTTGCCTTTTATGATCCCTTGGGAAAAACTGCTCAGCGGGATTGTGGCTCCACTTATGGCAAACAACAGAATCAGGACAGGGATGTATTGCAACTGCTCTTATTAGTCTGGGGGAAGAGAGTCAGGGCCAGTAGGATTTGGGGATAACAGGGAGCACACAGACCTGGGATGAATGGCACAAGAAGCACGACTTCTTCAAGCCTTATTGCCGCTATCTTTTCTGAGAATGATCAGTAAGTCAAACAAAACAAACAAGAGGGGTATTTTTCAGACAGGTGTTTTCTGAAAATATCCCAGTGCTAACAGGAAAAACCCACTTTTCCCTTTGCTGGTTTAGGGAGCCCAGCACTTCCTTGCCATATTGCACCTGTTGCACTTGCACCAGCCTCACACGTCAGGGAAGGGTGAAGCTGAAGTGCAGCAGCCCATCCTTGGCTCAAAATTTATGGGTTTGTCTCTTTGCTCCCCATGTGCTAAAGTGCATTCCTGTCTATGGCCCTGTAGTGGTTTTAGTTTGCTAATCTGAGATTTTATTATTTTGAGATTTCTTGGTTAATGTACTAATGAGTGTGGAGGGTTTAGTGCTGGTTAATTACTAGCGTACTTCCTTTTTGTTGTGAGGTAGGATTAGGAGAAAGGTAAAGGAGGCTCAAAACTTTAAAAGGGTAATAAGAAAAAATTATTAACAATAACTAAAAGAAAGAGGAATAAAAATTAGAACAAAACATCCAGAATACTTCTTCTCTCTCTACAACCACTTATTTTTCACTGATAATGTAAAGAAACAAAATCTAAAATTTCAGTCAGTTTACTACTTATAGAATTGTCTTTTTTTTAGTTAAGGAGAGAAGTCTTTTTTTTTAATGTTATGGAGACTTCTTTACAAGAAAAAAATAGTTCTCTTGTGAATAGTATTCTGCCTGGCCTGACCCCCAGCCTCTCTCTCCCTTCTGATTCATGAAAATTATGAGGAGTCCCAGAGAGACTGAGGATGATTCCAGACTGAGCTTGATTGATCTGCCACTCAGGTTTTTAAATTCGTTACATTTGCTTGCTTATCTACACAGACATTTTCTTAATTTTGTTTCCTAATTTAGCAGAAAAAAAATTGGCAGAAAAAAATTGGCAGAAAAAAATTGGCAAATTCTTAAAAATGCAAGGTGGTTGTCAACTGTGAGAATTCTCCACATTCACCCCAAACTTCTCCCTTCCAAATGTAGCCATTTTTGTTTGCTATTAAAGCAGATTGTGTGTTTGGACACCCAAATCCAACAGCTCTTTGACAATATGATTTTTCTATTCCATTAGAATATTATCTCTTTGGTGTCAAAACACATCAATGACAAAATTAAGAGAAAAAAATAAATAAGTGCACTGTTAATATGTGTGATTTCATATTGAAGTGCAGCAAAAAAAAGTCCATGGAATTGAATATGCTTTAAATGACATTAAACTTGTGATGCCATTTCCTGAATATTACATAACATTCAGCAACACAGCCTCTTCTGCAGTGGAAAATGAAGTTTCCACAGCATCCAGGACCTCACTCCACTCAAGATGCATCACCTTTCAAGCCAAAAACGTCACCTGATTGAATTAGGTCCATTAAGAATTGAATCTCATGCATGGTTTATTAAATCACTTGATGAAATCAACTTGTGATTACAGAATAATGCACTGACATCCTTGGCTGGATTGCCTGCATCTTTCAGGAAGCCTGATTGTGGGTAGTTTCCTTACTGGAACTTTAGAATTAAGAATCTATGGTTCTCAATGGTACTGACATAGCTGTATAAGACTGGATTCACCTACATATATTCAAGAATACTGGTTTAAAAAAAAAAGAAATTATTTTGCCCTGCATACCTGTTTTATTGCCAAACATCCCTCAGTGACTCCTTTTCTAACATAACTCGATTTTTTTTTTGCCCCCAAAGTTCTGATAATCACTTGCAGAGCTTCCCTATCTGCAGTTTGGCACCATTCAATCAAACACATTCATTTTGCTCATGCAAAAACCTCGGTAAGATTGGGCTTATCAGAAAAAGGCTTTCTGAATGTGCTTGGCTTCACTTTTATGGTCCCATTTTAAGACTCGTGTCCATGTCCAGATATCCCAGAGCAGTGATAAATAGAGCCAGGGGTTGTTTATTACAAACATTTGCTATCTGGAATGTGCTGCCATCTCATTACAACCTGTTTCAGCTTCTGCATGGACAGGTCTCTTATTTACACTTGGCTTTATTCATGGAGGGAACACTGATATTTGAGGCAGTAGAAAGCAGAGTTAAAGGACTCCATTTTTAATACTGTTCAAATAATCCATTTTCACTACTTTTAACATCAGAAATTGATATCTCCGTATCAAAAATTTTAAAAATTCTTATTTGAAGATTCTCAGGTAAAGATGTTAATGGTGAAAGCCTGGAACTAAGATAAAAATTCATGATAGTCTCTGTCACCTGAGCTTCTGGGAGCTGCCAGCCTACCAGCACATACAGACAATGAGAAGCATGGATTGCTTTTGATTCAGGCTCCCAAAGCAAATTTGAGGGCACTACAATACCATAAGGACTGCCAGATTCAGAAATTTTGGATTAAAAGGTACAATGTATCTGTTATTCTGCCCTTATCTCCATAATGTCATTTGTGATATAAATGAACATGACAATTTTTACCTATATAGATCTATAGAGCCTCAGTGGAATACTCCCAGGAAGATAATCAGGACATTTCTGTAAGCAACTCTTATTTTAGCTGTGCTCTCAGTGAGCTCTGTGAAGAACTAATTTTACTATCATATATAAAAAGCAATGAAACGATACTTAATTTCTGGAATTCCTTAAATAGATAAAGAAATTACTCTAAAAATAAAGTAAGAGCAAGATTCAGACCTGAAGTGCACCAGCTTCATTCTCTGCTGCATTTGCAAGCACAGCCAGCAGCTCAGGAGAAGGAATTATTCTCTTTTACCTGGCATTTATTGGACCACACTTTGCCTGGTTTTGGACACTTAGTACCTTGCCAAACTTTTTTTTTTTTGAGGGATCGCTAATGAGTTTTTCACAGGGAAGAGGAAGCCAGATATTTCTGAGAGATTCCCAACAAGGCTCATGGCAATGGGCATAAGTTGGAGCAGAAGAAAGGTGTTATTAAGGTGTTATTAAAGGTGTTATTAAAGCTAAGCAGAAGTTTCTTCATGCTGAAGGTGGCCAAATACTGGAGCAAGGGCCCAGAAAGGCTGTGAAATCTCCATTCCTGGAGACCTTCATGGCTCAAAACCAGAAAATGCTGAGCAACCTCACCAAAGTAAGCCCTGTTGTTAAGGGAGTAGAAGAGAAGATGTTCAAAGGTCCTTTCCAACCTGTGGCCCTAGGACAGTGCATCTACAGATAATTTGGTTGTTTTTATCCCCAGCCACACCGTTGTCACCAGTTAAAGATTTTTCCCAGTGTTGTTGGTTTGGGTTTTTTTTTCCAGGGGCTGTGGTGCTGACTTTTCTGAGAAAACCATCCTTAGCATCTGGTTTTCAAAATAAGAATCTAAAGACAGAAACATTCTTCACAAGACACCACCTGACTGATATTATTCTATATTACAGATTTCCAAGGAGGGTAATTCATGGCAAACAAAACATTTTGCCCATACTTCTTATGAGCCATTTCTTCAAGATCCAAATAAATGCTGTCAGAACACGGAATAAACTGTTCCTCCAGAATGTGAGAAGTGCAATCTGTTCACATTACACTATCCTACTCTCCAAGGAGGAGAAAGGATTTGCTTCAGTAAAGAAGGCGCTCTGTTATACAGCTTTTTCTTTTCTAGTCTCATATCTTATGTTTCAATGGGTAAACTCTGCAAGTCAGATTTATACTCAAGTCTAAAGTTATGTTTTGTTGCAGTAAAATCAGAGGAAGCAATGACATTGATCTATGGAAGAACAGGTGGGAACTGAGCAGACCTTATTAATCTTTTTCTCTACTTGGTGGCACTCAAGGGCCTTTAATACACAGAGAGAACTTTATCTGTGCCATGTGGAGTTAACCTTGAATAGGACTTGGATTTCTAGGAGTCAAATTTTTTCTGAGTTAGTAACTTGCACTTTTTCGATAATTCAGAGATTTTGGTAGCATCCTCTTCTCCTCAATGTTCTCTGCCCAGCTGGGCATTTTTAATAATTTAATGTTAATTCCCTTCTGAGACAGCTCTTCCCATGTTTTACATCTTCCACTTCCCATGGTGGAACAGAGGCCTCTGGAACTAAACTTTCAGACACCTCATTGCACTCTCTAAGGCATTTTAACAATTTTACAGTGCATGACAAAGAGCTTCATCTTCCTGTTAAAGCAACTTTGTTTCCATTTAAGGCATAAAAATTAATTGGGCTGAATATAGGCTAGTTTAAGCATGTCACTGAAATCTTATGGCTAAAAAAAATGAAGGGTGCTGTGTTCAAGCATTTTGAAAAACTGCTCTTGGGTTTCTGTGGAAGGTTTCATGTAAAGGTACAAGCAGAGACTGATGTGCCTCTGCTGGATCTCTTCAGCTGCCCATCCAAGAGACCTGAGTATGAAGCTAAACTGAAAATGGGGTCAGAAACTACAAAATTCCCATTACAGGTTTGGTATAACCACCAACCATCTTTATACATCACTGTCCAGGAGAGGAAATACTCCTCCAGAGGTAGCACTAGTTTGTTTGTATACCAGATCTGCTTTTCTAATTGCATGAAAATGCTCAAGAGCAGAACAGAAATTGAAGACCTGTGAAGTCACTGATTGTTGTTGTTGTCTTTTTGACAGAGTTTTGGAAAAAAAAAATACATCTACTGCCTTTAATGCCATTAATAGAATTTAACAGGTTAATGCAATAAATTTAATCATCTTGATTTGAGTGTGTCTGTGGTTGTTGCATTTACATGATGAAAGTGCTGTAAGGCTCATTATCTTAAATAAACTCCTAATTTTCTACTCACGGTTGCTGAAAGTGTTGTTCCAGAATCAGCAGCACCAAAATGAGCATTTCATTCACTCCTGCATGGTTACAGGGCTTCAGGTTCAAAGCTGTGATCTTCGTGCCGTGGCTGCAAAGGAATCACATTTTTATATTCATAAATTTTGGATTCACAAAATCCCTGCGGATAATGTCAGGCCACAGGTTTTGTCCTGTGCTTTGAAGGGTGTCAGGGCTGAGACAGGTCAGGCTCTGCCCAAGCTTTTCATGAACTGCCCAGAGGTTTGATTTTAACTTTGTTTTGCTGCAACAGCACCCAGATTTCTTAACCGTGGTGTCTAGCACACATCAGGTATTTCTGTGTTCTCTGTGGAAACAGTTCAGCCCAGCTCCAGGTCTGCCTTTCTCTAGCTGAACATCTGAATACACATTTTATTTCCTAACTGCAGAAATGAGGATGGGATTTTTAAACCAACCAGCTGGAGAAGGAGTGGGTTATCCTGAACTCTTTTTTTTGTTGTTGTTGTTGTTTTGGCAAGCCAAAAAGAAATGTTCCAATAAAAAAATACAAACCTGATTCTCCCGTGCATGCAAACCTATCAAAGCAAAAGACTGACTTTTAATAGATGAGAAAGCAGATTTTCTGCTCTCAGGTTCCATTGGTGCAGCTCCCACGCCGGGGTGCTGCATTGTAACAATTGTAGTCAATCTCTCAGCTGTGTGACATTGTCCTGAGTGCCTGACAAAACAAACTCAGCATCTCCAGCCACCTCTGAGAGCTCAGGAATGGCTCTGTGCTCTGCACCCCTGCTGCAGCCCAGCAGTCTCTCCCAGTAATGTGTCTTTGCAAGACGAGGGGCACTGATTTGTTTTTCCAGCTGCCCTCACTCGTGACCAGCCCTTCCCCTGAGACCCGAGTGCTGGTGGACGTTAGTGGAGCTGGTGTCATTTCGTTGGTTGTGTCAGAACGTGGCCACATTATTATCTTTGGTGGCAGTAGCCGAGTTAAATTTAGTCCATGCAACATTTTTCAACCTCCGTGGGAGGGCTGTTAGTCTAAACAAAATGTGTCTTTTTTTAAAAGAAAATTGCAATTTTCCCTTGGTCATTTCTTATTTGTACGCTGAATTATTTCCTTTTGAAATTAATGCCATTAAATAACTATTGCACACATAGGACACACAAATACCACAGGAGACAAGTGACTTGCTGATAAAAACAAAAAAGAAAAAGGAAACGAGTGTGTTCATCTGTAAATCAATAAACTAAACAGATATCATAAAACTTAAAGAGAATAATTTTTTTTTTTTACTGTTGTCTTAACCACAATTGATCTTGCTCTTCACAGTAAAACAATCATATAACAATCAATTGTATAAAATTACTAGAACCATGGCAGGCAAAAGCAGTCTTAAGACCCCAACAATTTAATTTCAGACAGCAGCCAAATATGCTGTTATCAAAATCATTAATATGCTACATGAACACACGAACAACAAAAATTCCTCATTTATTCTCCCTGCATATCAGCAGGATTAATGTCAAATACTCTCCAGCTTCCTGAATAAAAGGTTTCTTGTTTTTCATGTGACAAATGAGAAACAAATCTCAGCCTGAACTTTTTCATCAGCTGATTATTTTACATTGTGATTTGTATTTTCTTGACAGGCCCCAGTTCCAGGTGGACCAGAGGTAACACCAGTCACCCATGCGTGCTGGCAGGGAGGCAGCAGAGGAATACAAAACTGCACAAAATGCTAATTCTCATTATTCTGCAAAACTCAGCTGCTCCATTCTGTGCCCTTTGAGTTCCAGTTGTGACCTGATTCCATTAAAATAAAACCACGATATGTGTTAAAAGGTTTTCTGGTGCTCTTTAGGCTATTTCTTTTCTGGTGCAGAGACCTGTGGAAATAACCACTCTTGTTTTCACCATCGAGTCCGTGGATGCACATTTTCAGGGGCTGTGTGGTAGAGCACCCACACCTCAGAGGAGCCACTGGTGCCTCAGCTCTCCCTGTAGAGGATAAAATCGGCTCTCCCTCTCCAGTCTCCAGAAACCTGCAGAGGCACTATTAACACCATTCTCTCACTTCATTTTGGGGTTTATATTCATGCCCAGAATCTCCAATTTTGCAGAACGGCCTGGACCTAACCCTGGCACCAGCTAAAAAATAAAACCTGGAAGCAATAAATTGTGATACAAATTCAGATCATTAACCCAGAATCAAACCCATCATTTATTGCTGTGTAAGAGCTTCTCTTTGCCAGATCTGGGAAGCAAAGCCAGGAAAACCAAAAAGAGCCATTGTATATCAAGCCAAAGACCAAATCCTTCACTCTTAGCGCCTTACAAACTGTACTCCACAAGAATATTTTTATGCAGAAAGAATCCCTATCTAGAGTAAAGGAAATCAATTATTTATGCAGAGGTTTTTTTCAGGTAATTTTGCTGTTCTTCAGAGATCAGACCAGAATGGTAAAGAGGAATAATTTTAAGCTGAGGAGTCTTAAGGCTTCTCTGCTATGAATTCCCAACTTTATTCATTTTCTCTTGCAAGTAAAAGAATTTTGCTTTGAAATAAATTCCCCTCTACTGTCATCTTCCTACTTTGGGGAGCGTTTAAGGCAGTTTTAAGTCACATTCTGCATATTCACTAGGAGGAAAAAAGCTATCTGTGAATTTAGTAATGCTGAGCCTAACACCTCGAAAATGAAAGAAAGCTTATCTACCAACCATTGCTAGAGACAAGGCTGCAGATTTCAATTCAGCTCCACCAGATAAACTGCTGTTTACGAGCTGAGTGCAATACTTGGAATATTTAGAGCAGCTACAACAGTCTGGAACAGAAGTGGAAGTTTATTCTCTTCTGAACCAGCAGCAAATCTCATCCCACAGTTCCAAGCTGACACACGGTAAATTTTTCATGGCTAAATATGTCAGAGGTGACCTTCACACTAAGGAACCTAAAGAACGCCACCTGGTGATAATGGACATACTGGCTTAGGTGCAAATAGTGAAGTGTTCATGACCTTTGATAAAAACATCCCAGACAAATGTTCCCTCTCGAGGGAATTTCACAGAACATGGGACAAGAGCTGCCTTACTGCTCAGAACTTTCTCTGCCCCAAATCGGTGCAGTGATGTGGTGCCCACACCTTCTGAGTAATCTCAGCTGGTTTTTAATCAGCCACCATCCAGTACTGCAGACTGGCTGCTCCCCAGGCAGCCCTGTGTGATTTTACACTTCGACTCTATTCATTATACAGTGATTTTGGATTCTAATCTCTCCCCAGAGCAGCAGTACTGACAGACTCGTGCAGTCACCTACGCTGTCTTTCCCAGTGTGAAGAGCCTTGTTTTCTTCTAATTGTTTTTTTCCTTGAAGTTATTTAGTGTTTCTGGAAATGCTTCACCTTTGGCAGAGATACAGAGATTCTGGGTTTTTTAAACCACCAGTACTGCAGTGGATGATCTCAAATCTTTTCCTCCTCACAAATCTGAAAAGGCTTCCTACAGCCATTCCAGTGCTGGTTTGCCCAAGAGTGAAAATCCACCGGAAACCCAAGTCTGTATCCTAAACTTTTATTTATGCTTACTGTGTTTTGTGCACATTTAGAAATAATTTCCTGCAAAAAGAAGTACCAAAAGAGGAATGGTAGGAAGAGAACTTCAAAGGCATTCATGGTATCTTCTCCCACAGGAAGCCACTTGATTTATCAGACAAACTACCCTAAATAGATTGTACTTGGAAGCATTTATTGTTTCTACAGTACGATATACTGACTATATTGGTCTGCAATTAAATAAATTAAATATTGGCCCTGTTAAATTCACAAGCTGAAACAGATCAGTTACATTTGCTAAACAAGAGAGTCTCTATGACAACTAATTGGATTGTATCTGGAATTTATTGACTTGTAATTAGGCTGTATTGGTTTGTGTGCAGCAAATAGTTCACACCATGTGAGGCATCTACTGTGATCAGGGATCAGCACATTGAGAGCAGATGGGGCTCCATGGAGAGCATATTGGGATTTGTGTACATTATAATGCATTGTAGCAGTTTACAAGCTCAAATGTACACATGAAGTTACAGAACTCTATTAAATAAACCTCCTTTTTATATCCTCCAGCAACAGATCCTGTCTGCTTCGAGAAGTAGTCAAGCTATTAGAAATGTTTATTTATGATTCTGGTTAGTCTGTTCTCATGGTGTGTCCAAATGAAGGAACTGCATCCTCCTGGCTGTTACTGAAATGAAGATTCTCATTATGGATTTAACATGATCACATTGTGCCTTTAATATCTGTATTTACCCCTGTTGGTACCTTCAAGACAATCTGGTGCTTGAGAGTCACCTGGAGGAGTTGGGAAGGTGCAGGTGTGACACGATGGAGAACCGAGGTCACTGCCCTCAAAATGGAGGTTTTAATTTTTATCATATTTTTTTCATATCATATTTTTATCAAGACTGTAAAAACATTGGCAGTTCTATAGTAAAATGAGAGAAAAATGTGAGATTCTCTAAGAACAAAACTAAGATGTTTTTAATTTTTTCCTGTATGTTTAGAACCAGCACCAGTCAGCTTTGGACTACTTCCACTCTCAAAACTTAAAAATCCCTCTGAATAAAGTGGTCCTCAGTATTGATAGGTCAATTATTAACAGTGTATTGATCAGTACACAGTATGTACAGGATTATAATTAGTGAAACAATTAGGTTTTACTTTATGCTACTCTCTATATAATTATGTAGGTAAGGTTTAGTTGATTACTTCTGAAAAAAAAAAAAAAGATTTATTCGAGTACAGGGGTTATATGAGGCTGATTTCAATTAAATACTCAGTGCCCTCAAATTTTATGGGAAGCACCTGATGCCCTGTTAAAATAAAACAAATTGATTGAGACTATATATATGTACTGTAACAAGTTCTTAATGAGGAACTGCCTGCTCATCAGTGGTGCTTGGGAATCTGTGTTTTATGGCTGTCTCTGGTCTTTATGGACTTCTCTGATTCCCTTTTGGTCTTATTCTGAAGATTTGCAATTCATTAGCAAAAAATCCCTGTAAACACCTTCATGCCTTTTCCTTGGATGGGCAAACCTCCTCCCTTCCTGGTGTTTGCCATCATTTCTCCCAGAAACTAGCTAAATTCTCAGAAATAACTCAGATCTAAATATCCAAGGAATGGCTACATTTAACACTCCAGATTGGCAGAAAAGCAGTTTCATCTCACCTACAATGCCTTGAAGAGTTCAGAGCATTTTAAAAACTATTCTCAGCATAATTTGGTCCATTTTTCACACAAGTCTATTGAAGTGGAATTACCTACATGCTTCCAGAGGCAAAAAAGGGGGCAGATATTAATGTAAACCCTTCATTTTCTCCCTGGTGAGTAGAGGGGAGATGAGAAGTCAAAGACATTTTTGGTGTGTGTGAAATGGAAGCATCTGATGGATACCACAGAGATGCTCAGGATGGAAGTGGGCAAACTGAGCTGGAATGTTTCAGCTGGGGCCATCCCTGACAAATCAGCTGGTGAAAATCAAGGGCAGTGGGCAGCAGAGGAGGATGTCCTGCAGCACTGGGTTGTTCTCAGGGCTGCAGTTGAGACAGTTCACAAGGGAACAGGAAAATGAAGCTGTGGAGTTCATATTGAGACATTGAAATTAAACAGAACAGAGATGGAAGGGCTCAGCTAGCTCATCCTGCTGACAATTCTGTAATGTTCCTCTGAGGATTAGCATATTGTTCAGCACGGTGTTAAATATTCCCTGCTAGGAGCTGTTTTTTTTTTTTTTTTTTTTTTTTTCCTTGAGAGATCATTTAAGCTAGAACAGGTCTTAGTACCAGGAAATAGCCTTGTCTGTAGCCTAAATATTCATATTTCTTAATTTTATCCTATTATGTCTACTGAGACCATGACACACACTGCTCTGTCAAATAACATCTATCTTGTTTAACTCCTTCAGCTACTGAAGGCTGCTCCAGTGACTGCCACAGATTAGACAGATTTCTGCTTAGTCAGAAATCATTCCTGTTAAAGAGCTCTTTCCACACTTCACCTCTGGTTCCATGACCAAATTATCCTGCTGCCATTGCCATCTATTATCATCACTTCAACACCTCACGTGCTACAAACAAAACAGACTATCTGAAATTCATCACTGAAATAGCAACAGTGGGACAACAAACTCCAGTGTGAGTTATTTTCTGTCAGCTGTCATTTGCTTTAGGAGTTCTCATCAGTCTGCCACAATAAAGCATGAAATAGAAGACATACGTTCCTCTGAAAACATCCCCAAAGGTTCAAACTCAGAGATTCCTACTGTGCCAAATATCAGGCAGTCTGCCAAGAAGCTCAATTAAAATCTTTGACTAAATGAAGTAGCTCACAATCAAAGCACACAAATGAAAAAGAGCCCCCTCCAAAAGAATGGCATTCCTGGAGGTGTAGCAAAGCCTTTCCTTCGCTGCTCAAAATAAGTCTCAAATTCTAGTGATGTTATTTGATTTCAGGAAGGCACAGATGTGTTAAGTATTTCATTGGGAATACAGTGTGGTTAGTTGGACAAGCATAAAACATACATAATTAATTTCACTCTCACTGTGCCTCTGCTCTTTAACATGATATTTGTTACCGTAGCAAAAGCAGCTTACGAAGCACCCTGTTTAACTGACAACATTGAAGGGAATTGTTGAATAAAAAGAAAAAAGAAAAATCTGGTTTCACTCCACTCTCAGAAATGCAGACTGGATGTCTGCATTTAGGGTTTTAAAGCAGACACAAGAAGAATGGCAGGTTCCTGCAGAGAAATATGTCACTGGTGATAAACAGCCCCAAAGTCAGTGGAGCAGATAATGCATTGCAGGTCAGAAACTACACCCCTGACAATATTGCACACGCAGGTAATACACCAAATGTCACTTCGGAAGGGGGCAATGCTTTCCCTACTGCTACATCCTCGACAAATTGTACTACATAGCTGAGTTACTCGCTGACACGGAAGCATGAAGGAGTTTTAGGCAACAGAAAATGCAAGGAGAGCCTGAACAAGATAGACCACCAAATGAAAAACATCCAGTAAAATTAACAGCCCAGCTCTCATCAGCAATGTAAACCAAGCAGTAAATCATCTTAGATTGCAATGTAACTTATAAAAAGTAATTGTTCTTTATAGCTCTGTATTAAAAGATTAAGCCCTCTAGACAGAAAGGCATCAGACCTTAATAAGGTTAAAAATAGCTTGCTTGTTTGTTTTTAGTCTTGACACATTTTATCCTTTATGTGCAGGATTTTTAACAGCACATTTCACTTTAGTGGATGCAGTGGAATTCATCTGTGTTGCTCATAATTATTAGTTACACACATCTTGACTTATACCTTTCCAGAGCTGACATTAACTCATTCATTCTTACCAGGCTGGAAATGAAAGGAGGAGACAGGAGAACCTGCCTAAAACCATCCTGGCATTGCTACAGCATTCCTGTATTTCCCTCACACGCTCAATCTCCCAGGCCATTCTTCCTCCTCCTCACTGTCCTCCTGGATTATTGAGGAAGACCAGGCTCAAGTACTACAAAGCTGAAAAACACTGATTGAAAAAGGGCCCTAATTAAGTTAGTCACCTGGACCAGGCTTTCCCACAGCTGGGTGAACGCATCAGGAGTCATGGCCTGGATGCACACAGCTGGGGTGGATGCAGGAGCCTCCAGCCCCGAGCAGGGTGGGGTGGAGGAAGCCCTGCCAATTAAACAGACCCCCTAAAGTCCCAGAGCAGCCTAAGGAAGCAATTTTAAAGAATTTCCTTTTGTTGTACACGCCATGGAGCTTCCAGATTAGCTACCCAGGAAACTGCTGCATTCAGCAGACCGTGTTCGAGCAGAACTATGCTAAATTGTAGAAGTATTTTCAGTAGTGGAGGAAGGTTTTATATAATGAGTCACTTCTTGATGAGTTTTTTCTTTTCAGGTCTGGAGCCAAGGAAAAATCTGGAATATTTTTTGAATCATCACTTGTCTTAGCCAGCAGGAAGCTCTACTGGTGACTTACCGGTCCAGGCTTGTGCTCAAAGTTTTAAAGATCAGAAAATCTGACTGAGACAGCAGCTTGGGAAATCATCTACTGCAGCACAATAGGGCACAGTTAGCTCTTCTCTTTCCTGTCCCATAATCAAACAAGTATGAGCTCTTGGTTTCTCAGTGAAGATGGGTAAAAAATTTAGGTAGATTTTGTTAAAAATTCACGCTATCATCCATGGACAGTTTCAGTGCTGACAGGAGAGAATCAAATCATACTGGAACCCAGCAATCCACTGTATTGGTGAGTTTCTAAATCCTTATCCCACAAATCCAACACCTGAATGACACCCAACACAAGGCCTAAACCCCCACATTTACCTACAAAACCATAACGAGGAGGCAGAGCTGTGCTGGGCTGTGACGGGGCTCAGCAGTCATTAGTGGAGGGCAGTTTTTTGTGCATTCCTCTTTAATTTTTAAAGAAATCTGCTTCAGTTTAATGCCACTATTTATGGTTAAGAGTTCTTCCATATGGGCAGAACAACATACTGCAACACTCTTGTTTGTGCCACTCCTTTTTTTACCTCCCATGCTCATAAACTTTCCATTACTGAAAAAACAAACCCTCACGTTCCTTAAGTTACTGAAAACTTGCAAAGCCTGGCATGTCAAATTCAAACATAAAATCCATGATGTGACAACACCAGATCAAAGTGGCAAACGGTAAATATGACAGCTGTCTGTAACTGGTTTTGTCAAGTGCTGAACTGATGCTTTATGGATATGTTGATGCAGGGCCAGGTAAAAAAAAAATCACTCTCCCTGACAGACAATGCCTCTAAATAGTTCCCTGTTGAAATCCAACTCTGCCTTAACTTACACATGCTCAGCTGACGTCAACCTTTAGAAAAGATCTGAAATATTGTTTTTCCTGCTCTTAAAAACAGACATTGTAAATTAACAGTTAAATAGAAATGGTGTGAAATTCTTCAAATGAGAAAGGAAAATTTATTTTGGCAAATTTTGAAAGGATAATTTCGGAGCAGGCCCATGCTGGAGTGTCAGAATAGTCAAGAATCCAGAGAGAACTGGCCCTCCCAGAGGTGTGATCATGCGGTGGTTCCTGGCAGAGTATCCCAAAACAGCTGGATGGATTTCTCCATCCTTTTTATCGTAGCCATGGACGACTACCAACTGATCCCTGAAGTGAAGGAATCTCAAATCCTGATCTATTTCCTAGCTTCCAACAGAATATTTACAAGGTGGGCAACAGCACTTTCTGTATGTCTGCCAAAGATTCCAACTGTGAAAATGTGTGTGCGAACACAAATTAACCGTGGGCTGGTTTGGCGTGAGCCAACAGAGAGGAGCCCAGCCCCACTCTGCACTCGCCCTCCCTTTGTGCTTTGGAGGGTAAATATCTGCCACTGCCTGCTCAGAGGCTCTAAACACATCACAGAGTCCAAAGGACCCTGTTAGCACTGGAAGAATTGCAAAGCAGATGACAAAACTAAACCCATGTCATCTTAAAGGAAGATTTGTGCCCTTTTCAAAGGAAAATGGAGCTCTCAGTTCAACACCAAGCCTGCAAGCTGAGAACCACTCGTCACCCTGATGATAAAGCTGTCTCACATTGTGATGCCATGCTATTAAAAAACCTAGAAACTTTCCCATCAAAATTGTTAATTTACTGAAAAAAAGCAAAATTTACTGAAAAAAAAAAGAAAAAATAATTTACTGAAAAAAATCACCGCCCTGACTAATCATTTCTAGCTCCGTTTCGGGTGAAGTCAGTTGATATTTTCTCTTACACAGCTTCCAGAATGACCTTGCACCTTTTCTGGTTTTCCAGGTCCTTCCCAGGCATCAGGGCTTTATTTAGACAGAGGAGGCACCCAGCAGTCTGAGCTGTTTGTACCTCGATGTGCAGCCTGTGAAATGCTTTTCTTTGTTCACACACAGACCAGGTGATTGCTTTGATAGCAACAGTTCATACTGCTACAAAGAAAAAACGTAAGAGGATGAGAAAGATTTGAAACATTCCTGAGTGAAATCTGAAGGGTTTTAGCAGGATAACGACTTCTTTTTCTCACGGAGGGGAGCCTGGTAAGGAATCCTCGCAGTAAGAGATTTGTCATGTATCAGGAAAGGGAATGAAAGAGCCGGCTTTTACCTCTGGAAAAACTTAAAAACCTTTTCTGTCTATAACCCCCGTTGATATTTTCCCACCAAAACATTGATTTGTGTTCTTTTTTCCCACACAGCTTGAGATGCAGACTCACTGGAACAGCCCAGGACTCTGCACGTGGACCTTACGTCTGGAACTACACCATCATTTTTAAATTTTTTATATGCTTCTCGAGCAAAACCTCTATTTCCCTCTCAGAGAAATGGGCTATCAGGCATGCATCTCCCTGAGCTGTGGATGAGGCTGACCTTTTCCAGGTTCCTCGCTGGCATTAATCCTTTGTTTCCCAGAATCCCAAACTTTTGGGCAGTCTCTGAACAGAAACTTTGCACAGACTTGGCAAATGGAAAAAAACAAATAGTTCTCACTTAAAAAATTACAACCAAGGTATCAAGATGAAAAATTCTGATCCAATTTCTTTGACCTGCTGTGCTATTTAGAAAAATTCCTTGTGTTAGGAATGATGAGCTGGAGGTGAACGAATTAAGGAGTGAGGATTCTCCCTTTTTCCTTTTCTAAGTTTTATATTTCTAGTCTCCTCCACTCTTCTCTGAATATCTGGAAGGACTCTCCTTTTAAAAAAGCAAGATCCTATTGCTACAGAAGTCTGAAAAGATTCTTCAGGCGTCCAAAAACAGATGTCCAGGAGTGTAATTTTTCATTAAGCTACAAGCTGCCATTCTTAAAAGGAATAGCAAGATGTTCTCTAAAATTTCCTAATCATTTTGAGCTTGTAAAAAGCTGTGTCTAAAAAAAAAAAAAGTAGAACTGTTTTACACTTAGGATATATATGATCGCAAAATTTCAAAATTTGCTCCTTTTTTTTTACTAGAAAATCTAAGTGGGAAATTACCAGGAAGTCATGACACTATAAATCTCTGGTTTTGGTCCCTGATGCAGTTTAATCAGGTGGTATAAACAATATAAATAATAGATATTAACAAAAATATAAATAATAGGTAGGTGCACGTTGGTCATGCAAGTCCTTGGAATGGTTGTAATTTCCAAGGAATGTGCAGGCACTCCAGTACCGTGTGGAGCAAAGCCTGTGGAAAGGAAGTATGGGAATAGCAGGCACTCAGAATCAAGAACACTGTGTGCTTTCTGAAGGTCATTTGGTTTCTTCTCTCCCATTATTGAGTTTAATAATTTATAGTCTTTAAGCTATTTTTGCTTTCTTTTTATATCTCTTGCTTAAACAATGAGATTTAGGTCTTTGTTTAGGCTTTCTGAACATAAAACCATGTCTGATCTCCAGAGTCCTCCTATTTTCCACCTGACTTTAATGCATTAGAACTCTTCTGCTCATTATTCTGACCATGGAAGGAAGTATAGCAGCTTGAATTCATGCAGCCTGTCTTCTTGTTTTGGTGGTTTTTGGGGTTTTTTTGAAGGGAAAGAAGAGAAAAAATCCTCTGCTGTGGGGAGAAGAAGGTGTTTATGCACTTTTATTCTCTGGAAATCCTATAAGTGAATGATTAGAAGGCCATGCTTCCATTTATTTTAGTCCCTAGACTAAAGTAATTTAGGCTTACTAAAAAGCTTACTAAAATAAAAGAACACTGAAAAGTGTATAGCCTCTACATAACTGTTAAAATGTGTAGACACACTAACTCATGGATTTAGTGTGCCTTTAACAGAGTTAAATCTGATAAAAAACAGCTTTTCTGCCAGATCTGTAGCATTTACTAAACCACAGCCTCAATGGAAATGGATTATAAATCTGAATTTATTGCAAGTGAAGCGAAGCAGATCCTGGCCTTGACCTCCAGTTGCTTCTGTGGGGTTGTTACTGCACCTGGTCTAAATAATGGGGCATTTCCTCATTTGCAGCAGTGTGGCTGTGCCGGGGGGGCAGAGCAGCGAGCCTGGAGCAGGACAAGCCTCTGGGGCTGTCCCCTGGCAGCTGCACTGCAGGGATGCAGCTCTGGCTCATGCTTCCAGGGCATTTCTGTGCTCATGTCCTGGGTGGGAGGCTGGGGGAGTGCCTGGATGCCATGAAAACCTCCCTGCTATCCCAAAGGGAGCACAAACGCTCCCAGGATGTGCAGATAAAGCTCTGCAGGATGACATCTCTAAAGCTTTTTAAAACAGGGCTTTCATCTCTAAGTGCATATCCCAGCAATTTTATTACACGTGCAGATACAATAAAAATAGGGGCTGGTCAATGTAGCCACGACCAAACTTCAGTGGTCAGCTCCTGTAGGTAACATTCATGTACATTCTTTAGGTCACAGGAACTGGAGAGCATGCTAGCCAAAGTGGCAGTGGCCTTTGTAGCTAATAAGACTTTTCTTTCTCCTAAATAAAGGAATTTTTTGAAGGCATGGTTCAGAATGCATTTCCTCACCCTGTTTCTTCCCAGCTTCTGGGTTTTTGTCTCTATTCATTTTCCCAAGCTACTGTAAAAACTTCCATGTGTAGGCTGACAGTTAAATCAGAATTGGGGAACTGGCAGAGCAGGATGAAATACATCCATTGAATACAACTATTATATTTCCTTATTCTTAAGTCTCGCTCATCTTTCTATACATTTTTTTCTTGTACAAAATAAAACAGAATATTCAATCATCTAAAGATTTTTTTTTCACAGTGAAGTGCATTTGACACCAGCTGCAAAATTCACCGGTTAAAATTTGTTAATATCTGACAATACAGTCAAATAAAGGAATAGCAAAGTGCATTGCTAGAGCAGGGTGGACAACAAATCCTTTGAGACAAAGATAAAGCAACATTCTCATTCTTTGTGCTTCTCAAAGCCTGGCTACATCACTGGTATTCTTAGGATAGTTAAATCTTTCCAGGCATGCAGCTTGCCATGCCATACAGACTCTAAAGCTGGCTCCCAAACTCTTGGTGCTTCACAGACTTTAGACTACAGTGAACTTTTCAACTAGATGAGATTATTGACATAATCATTGTGCTATAACACAAACATTTTATTTTCTGTAATGTTTAAATGCTCCTCACCTTAAATTTTCTGTGCTATTTACCCAACTAGTACTCCTTAAAAGCAATATATATCTCCAAGCCATACCTCCATTTATGTTCCTACTGGTTCCAAAGACATCCAGACACCATCATCTTCCACCAATCCTTTTTGTGTTCCCCAGAAGAAGAGTTTTTATCCAGAACCTCATAACACTGAACTTTGAAGATTAACTGCAGCTCTGAGATATATTCAAGGTATGACTCCTCCTATGTTCTCTGAAAGGAAATATTCCACCATGCCTGGCTAACCCACAGTCTGATTTGGGACTAGATTATCCCTGCTAAATTCACAGGGCTACTCAGTATCCAGCATTGCTCCAGGAGGAGAATTTCACACAGAACGAAGCCATTTTACTTGATTAGGGATCATCAACATTCAGGTTCTCAGCTTGTCAGCAATTCTGTTCCACCAGCCAGTCTGTGTGCAGCTGAGCTCCAGAGGCAGGACAGGAGTCTGAGCAGGAGGAGGGAGCAGCTCCCTGCTCTGTCAGTCCGAGAGTTTTTCCTTATCTGAGAGAAACTGAACGATGGAGAGGAGGAAAAGCCAGAGCAGAGCAGGTGGTGCACACACTGCAAAGAGGAGCTGCTGCTTTCCACAAGATCACCACAAACAGCAGCAGATCCTTCAGTGCTGCAGCCACGCTGGGATCAGACATCACCAAACACTCTGCAACAACTGGCAGAGGTAAATTTTGGAACCCACAGCCTAGACAGAGAGCTGATAGCACCTTGCGGGAGAGGGATGGTCCTGGTGACTTCCTGAGCTTTGCCAGACCAATTTCTCTATCGTTATATCACAGGCTTCTTTTATATTTTGGTATTAAATGCCAAAAAAATAAGATAGTATTGGAAAATAAATTTATTTTTAGTCTTCAGATATTTTTTCTTTTTCACTTCTCCCTTCATACTTGTCTCCAGAGAAAGAATTCAGCCATTTGAAATAAATAAGCAAGGGACCTGACTTCAGTTATGTTTTATGGCTTCAAATTCCACAGATAGTCTTCAGCATAGTCCCTGGAATAACACTGCTAAACACTTCAGTGATTTTGACAGCTTCCCAGCTATCACTTGCTATTGCTTTCACAACTGAAAATCAAAGTTGTTACCCATAAAATATGAATGATAAACACAAATTGTAGCCTCCCACATGTTCTAGGCTTTCATGGCTTTCTCAGACAGCACAGTGCACCAGGGAGGGGTCAAATTGCTGCTGTGGCATTCATCCCTGGACAGCCAAAACTGCACTGCTGAGCAGCACAGGGATGCTGTCCCGGGAGAAGATGCTAGGAGCTGATGCCTGGAGAGGCTGCCTGGAGCAGAGGCTGGGCAGAGTTAAAGAATAAAGCAGGGATTTATTAAAAGGCCTCAAAGAATGCACCTTGGGCAGTGCAAGAGCCTGGCTGAGGCTACACCCAGGCTGGACCCTGGGTCAGGAGTTTTGACACTTTTATGAGTTCTGGTCCATTTCCACATTGGGGTTCATTGTCCAATTCCAGCTCCAGGTGCTGCAGTCCCACCCTCCCAGGTTGCTCTCCTCCATCCCCTGCTGTTTGCACTTTTTGGGGCTGAAGCTGCAGCGCTGTCCTTGGTTCTGGGCTGGAAAAGGATTGTTGTGTGTGCCTGAGCTGTGAGGAGAACTTGCTAAAACACTTTATATGGAGCTCAGAGTTATTCACCAGTGCAGTAGAGCCTGGAAAATATGAAAGTTAAACTTAAGGCACCAGAGCAGGCAGAGAAAGACTCAGGAGAAAGAGGCAAAGGCTGCTCATCAACTCCTCCTTCCGCAGAGTGAGGAGTGGCCTCACTGCTGGCAGGAGTGGGGCAGGGCAGGGCTCAGAGCTAGTGCAGACAGGGATGCAGCATTGCCTGACATTCGAGGGGAAGCTCAGCTCACAGGAATGGTGCTGGATCTCTCCCTACTTCATTGAGAGAGAAACACGAAATATTGATTTCCAAATTTTAAATGGAAGAAAAATGGCCTGTTTTATTTTAATAGGCACCAAGCATAATGGATTATAAAATAATCCCTGACTTAATGCAAGACCTTTAAAAGGCAGAAAATTGGAATACAAGACATGTTTCAGACCTTTCCTAAAATTCTAACAATTTATTAGTTTTTTTTTTTTTTTTTTTTTCTTTCAAATTCAGATCATTTCTTGTTTTACTTCTGCTGGAACACAGAATATTTCCCTTTCTTAACCACTTGATGACATACTAGTCCTGTAGACTTCCCTAAAAGACATCAATGGCTTTCTTGAGTAGGAGAGGTGAGGGAGGTGGTGTGGAAGAAACCAAGAGGTTTAGTACAAAAATATTTTAGCAACACAGAATTTTTGTTTAGAATAGAATTTTCCACACACACCAATCCCTCCCAGAAATCTCTACAGATGTAGATAAAAGTGCAGCCTTGCAGACAGATTTTTTTACCCATTTCTGCAAGTACTTACACAGGTTCACATATGTACATATATTTATAAATATATATATTTAACTGGGGCTGTAGTTGCACAGGTTTATGTAGAAAAAAGAAAAGCATATGCTATTACTTGCACTGCTAAGAGAATGTATTTGAAATTAATTCTGCTCCAAGACCCCTCTGGGAAGGGAAGGTGTAACGTGGGGCAGTATCCTGAAGGACTGGAGGATGCTCTTCTTACCTTCCCAGGATGGGACAAGATTCTAATTCATTTGGCTGCTGGAACTTTGGGCTCAGCTGCCCCGTGGCACTGAGGGCTGAGCTGATACACCCAAGGGTCATTCCAGGGAGCGTAAAGGAGATGTGATATTCAGTCCTGGTTTGGCCACTGGTAGTGAGAAAAGTCAACAGGAATTCCAAAATATGATTAAAGAATCAGGAAAGTGTATTGCTGTCCTCAAGCCCATATAATTGTACCTCTCCCAGTGTAAGACTCCATCTTTGGAATTTAGTTTTTTTTGCATTTTCTCTTTTTTTTTTTTAATATTTTTTGTGGCTTTGCCAAAACGGAACCACTTCCAAGGAGACCCAAATAATTGAATGACACTGTAAATCCTGGAACCATGGGTTGATTCCAAGAGTTGCTACAGCAATATCCCAAATGTCTCCATTTCAGCCCCTCTCATGCCATGCTTAAGCTCATTTAATACCTTCCAGCCCATTGTTTTGCTCATCAGTGATGTGCAGAGCTGCAGAGTGGCATTAAAGGAGATGACTGCAACTGCTGGCACAGTGAAATACCAGACTCCAGCCACTGAAAACACTGACATGCATGATTTGCTCCTGTAGTCCAAAGCACATTTATACAACTTTACCCCCATATTATTCAATTAATCCAAACATTAAAACTTCCTTCACCTAATCTGTCTGCTGTTGGGAGATTTAATATTATGATGAAAATACAAGATGTAGAATGAAACACCTTTAAGCATGCAAACACATTTTTGTAAAGTAAATTCTTCAATCTTTCCAAGGCTCCAGATGGCAGGACCAATTTTTCAAATTTTTTTCTTTTTTTTTTTTTTTTTTTAAAGACTGTAGGGAAGCTACTGTACAAGTCTGCTAGTTTACTGCAGTTTTTAACATCTTCTGTAGAACTGTTGGAAGAGCAAAGCCTTTCCTGACAGGAGTAAAATGCATATGAAGGAAGAGCAGAAATAAAAGGGAGCAGTTCAGAAGTTCAGATTAATTTGCTGGTTGAGGCTCTTAGTAGCAGACACATTTATATGAATTTCATTCAGCTGTCATGGTGTTATTCCCACCATTTTTTTCTCTCATTAATTTTATTGCCTTTCATTTTATTTATTGTATAAAGAATATATCTGAGAGTTACTAACCTGTTAAAGTCATTAAAGTTCAGAGACATCAAGGAAGGCCTTTTATTTGTCAGAAAACTCTTAATGAAATCCCAAAACTGGTGGGTGCAAAAGAAAACCTCAAATTTACTAATCTGACATATTTTTTTTTTATTATTTAAGAGATAAATACAGATTGATTATTTTTATCTTTACCTGCACCTGAAATGACTGACTCTGCAGTGAGAAAGCAATTTTACAAAAAGGAAAAAGAAAGGAAGCAGGTACTGCTAGTGAATAATCTGAATTAAGATGGAAAGGAATCGAACACATTCACAAAATGCTTTTAAAGCACAAGTAGTCTTTTCAGACTGGCCACTGCTCAGAGGACAGGAGAGAAATTGATGGTGTGGGAAACTCTGCAGCAGCCCCAGAGCAGGCAGCCAAGAGCCCCGGCACGCTGAACAAGTGGTGAGAGACAAGTCCTCCCAGCTTTTGGCTCCCACCCTGCTCCAAGCCCTTCAGAGGAGTGCTGCTGGCACTGCTGCTCTGCATTCGAGGGGACATCAGGGGCTTTTGGTTCTTGAGAGGGAACTCGGCAGGAGTCGGGAGACGATGAGAACACATAACCTCTAATTTGGAAAGGAAAATCAGATTTAGCACTAACATGGAACTGCCAAAGCCTCGCCTGCAGGCCAAGCTCCCTAACTGTTTTGATCAGTGTTTTGTGGGAAATGAACACAGTCTGGGAGGGGGGAATGAACTGGCAGCAGGAAGGTGCTGAACACTTTGATAGGCTCGGGGACATTAGATGTGATACGAGACTGCAGTTATTTATTTGGAACACAGAGACTGGCACATGCATGTCTGCACACATTCAAAGCACAAAGATAAAGTGACATTTAAAGAAGTTTGAAGAGTGTTGAATGATTCCTACCAATCTGGAGCCAGTGCTGGCCCACTGGGACCTGCAAGCTCTGTCTATCAAATGAGGCTCCCTGCCTTTCAATGGACGAGGTTTTAGGACTGTGGCTTAAAGACAAAACCATCTATCAGACTTTGGCACAAATAAGCTACAAAGAGATCAAGAAATGACCCAAAAAATAATCACCTGAGATCTGTAGAGTTTTAGCATTACTTAACCCACCTGTAATCTTCAGAGTCTCTCTTCCTAACCCCAGTTTAGTCCTTGGTCCTAATCCTTGACTATTCCCCTTTTAATACACAAATACTGAAACCTCACATATATCACCAGCGCTCCTTTGACTGAGAAGATCAGTAACAAGCTGTTCCTGAGCTCTTCACACCTTCACAGCAATCCCAAAGACATGCCCAGCAAAAAGCATCAGGATCACCAATGCAGTCTGTCATTCATCAGTCAGCCAATCCCTCCTGCTAGCAAGAAGGCATTTCTAAGTAAATTTTCCCCAATTGGCTATTTGTTTTATGTCAAACCCAATATTAAACTGTTATTTCTGTCTAGGTACGTGAGTCTGGGAAGCAGAGCTTATTGTTAACCAAAATAGCATAATGCTTTATGGCTGAGGAGCTATTTTGGGTGTGTTCTCACAAGAGATACGGACAGTATGTTAGAAAGATTCGGTGCATTACAGCAAATAAATAGCTGTAAAGTAAGCAGGTTTTATTCCATGTTCATTTAATCTTTAAATAAAGCAAAGTTGAGTAAATATAGGCTTTTATTTTTTTTTTTTTCTTTCTTCAAAGAAGAATCTCTTTATGAAGAAAATCCTGAATTGGCATTTTTGCTTCAACTGGAACTTAGAGCAGGAAAGCAAATCTTTTGTGGCTTTAATCTGAAACATTAGGGCTTGAAGTCTGAACAACTGTTTACTATTCCCCTATCTGATAGAACTGCAGAACCCCAGGGAAACTAATTTAAAAGGAAGACCTGAGATCAAGATAAGCTTCAGCAAATCTAAAACCAGCCATCCAAAATGAAAGTGAGAGTTTCAGTTTCCTTGATAAATCTCTATCTGAACAGCAGTGTTATAATTAATGAACAATAAGGAAGGGAGGGCTACGATAACCACTTCAAATCCCTCAACTCATAACTCACCAGACATGAAGAAATCTGCTTGCAGGGTCATTTTGTGTTGTATGCTACATTGGAAAGACAAGAAAAGTGTGCCCAAAGAATTTGTTAAGGGAAAATGATGGGGGGGGAAAGGCAGTGAAAGTTGCTAAATTGAGCTTTGATCTCTTTCACTAACTAACTAACTGTCAAGGTGTTTGGGGGTAAATTTTATTCTTCTTAGTCAATACATTATCACTTAGACTGTGGGGAAGTTGGAGTTATGAAGCCCTGATTCAGCAGAATATTTAAGTCACTAATTAAATCTTTCCCTATTCAGCAAAGTACCTGACATTATATAGACTATTGTAAAGGAAAAAAAGAAAAAAATGACCTTTTAGGGAAATCAAATTAAATAGCAAAGGGGAAATAAGCATATTTTACTATATTCAAACATGCTTCCATTTCCTTAAAGATCTTAAAAATGTTTTAGCCTTCCCTAAAGCTTGTTGGACAGGGTAAGGAACCCATTAAAAATGGAGTGCTGATAAAGCTTTGGGAGTTCAAACACAGTAAGTCAACCATAGAGGAGTTTAAGAAACAACAAGCACAAAGCTGAAAACCCTTTAAAAATCTATAATGCCAATACAGGTACCCCAAGTGAAGCATTCAAGAGAAGCCAAATTCTCTATAGACAGTCTCTGTGTCAGAAAGAGAGGCAATTCTTACTCCAGAATAAAATTAAAAAACAAACAAACAAACAAAAAAAAAACCACCTTTCAGAAAAGCCCCCAAAACTGTCTGAAGCTGAAATAGAGGAGAACTATAGAGGAGAATCTGGGAGATTTTTACATTATGAACAGCATCAAATGACAAGAACTAGACCATACTCATCTATGATTTTTAATGAAAGTCAAATAGAAAAAATAGAAAAACCACTCACAGCAGTGGACAACCATTGACTTAAAATACTAAGCACTAGGAAGGGACAAATACAGTACAAAATTTCAGACCACCAGGATAGATGTAGAGAAATAACTTGTCTGGAAGTCAGACTTCTATAGAAACCATAAGGAAAAACAAATGAACAGACATCTGGACGGAAATAATGCACTTTGAGAGAGTTTACCTGCCTTCTCTTACAGGAAGCTGCACCTTACAAACACAAAAATTCTCCCCCAAAGTCACTTTAAAGCGCTCCAGTTAATAAAGGTTTGTATGCATTTCTAAAAGGCTTTCTACCAGTTTCTCCAGCGAGGCTTTGCTGAGAAGGAACTGAGAAGCTGCGGCATGAGAGGGAATGTCAGGGATTAATGAGGGCTGGAGAGGTGGGCACAAGCCGGGGGAATGCCTGCTGTGCCCTGCTGAAGGAGGGAGGTCAGCAGAGGCATTCTGCAGGGGGTGCTGGGGCTGCTGAGCACTCGCAGCCTGGAAAGGGCTGAGCTGGCAGGCAGCTGGTGGCAGCTCAACGATAGAAAGTCACCTGGAGGAGTGAGGACAAAAAGCAGCTGTGAAGAGCCGCAGGAGTTGTTAGAAAAGCTCCACTCAATGACAAAGCCACAATATGTTGGCTAAGCACAGCAATCCTCATTTCATAGATTAAAAAAAACAAAAACCAGGCTCTGAGGTGACTATTTTAATTCGGGACCTAGATATTTGGGTGTTACAAATTTTGAAAATACCAGCTCAACATCAGCCTGAGAGTCAAATCAGATGTGAATAATTTTATAACAAGATAAAGCACCACAAGCAAACCATGATTCATGGACATCTTGTTATTGCACCCAGTTCAGATCCTTTCACCTCAAAGAATAGCCTAGACCTGAAAAGGTTCCAAGAAGGGCCACAAGAATGATCAAAGCTGGGAAAAGGCTTCCTCTGAGAAATGATCAAGTGAGGGAAGGCTCCTGTGTATCCTTTGGATACAGCAGAGATCTGTGAATGGCACAGAGGAGCTGGCTTTGCATCAGTTTGCCATCTTCTCCTCTTTGTCTACCAAACTTGTCACAAAATTCACTACCTTTCTACAACAGACACCTCTATTGTGTTTCTTTTTTGATAATGTACAGAGATATTCCAGGAACTGGCACAAAGTGGAGAGAGAATTTCTGTATATTGCAGAGCCTGATAGCAGACTGATGAAAAAGACACATTATGCAGCCACTTGTATTTTCCTTTAGTAACACTCCCACTGAAGAAAAGATGGAAGAGAAAGGGATTAAATAAGCAAAAATACCCTAAAATTTTTAGAAACACCTCCACAGTGAGTGGGTAGCTCCTTCTGTGAGACTACTATTTACCCTATTTCAGGCTCTTTCTTCAGACATACATTTTATTAAATTAATCTTAGGGAAAATACAACATCCCAGAAGACTCATACCGATCTAACTCTTTTTTCTTTCCAAAGCTCCTCCACCCCTTTCTTTTTTTGGCAAAGATCTTTCTTACAAGGTTTTGAGATTTTATGTCAATGGAAGCATTGAGGAAGCTCATAACAGGAAATTTACAGTTTATGACAAATCTGGCCCTAGATTTCCAATTGCCTATTTGCTGTGTCAGCTGCTGCATCAGAAACAAAGCAGAATTGCAGTGATAGCACCCCAAGCTGATCTCTGGTCTCTTGCTTTCCCAGGACATAACCTAAACAGCCCCTCTCACTGAGCCTCTCAGTGTATTCACAATGTAAATACTGAGCACTGATAATAACAAAAAAACCCTCAGTAAATTAGAAAAAGTAACATCACTAAATTTAGAATGTCAAATTAAGATTGGTTTGGGGGTGGTGGTTGGGGATTTTTTTCCTGCCAGGAATATTGAGAAATTCTTACAAGAAAGTATTTCCTCTTCAGTAAGGGGAATCATGGGCAGGCAAAACATGCAGAAAGAAATAGTGAAATGCTAAGCAGGATATTCAAATTTCACACAGCCTATTTCTGTTAATACTTTTATTCAAATCTACTGCATGTGTACTAATGAAGAGATGTATTATAGGCTTACGAACAGGATTCACAAAATCACAGAATAATTCAGGTTGGAAGGGACCTGCAGAGCAGGGCTCAGCAGAGCCCTCAGTCTGGCCTCAGAGAGAGATTCCCCACCCCTGTGACAGCTTGTCCCAGGGTCTGACCACTCACATGGTAAAACACTCTTGTATCCAACTGGAATATCCTTGGGTTTACGCTCTGCTGTGGCTCAGATTTTTCCCTCTGCATTTCCTAAAAGACTCTGGCTCTCTCTGCTCTAGATCTTCCCACCCCACAGCTCTGGACAGCAATAAAAATCACCCTTTGTTTGCCCTCCCAAAGGCCAAACAAACAGATTTCTTTGACTCTCCCAAAGACAGAATAAAGGTTTGATAGTGAAAGAACACCCAATAACCAGAATTAAATGTCATTCCTTCAGGGTGACCCCTCAATTTATACAGGCTCAGATCCTTAACACAGCTTTGTGATAGAAGCACACTTCAGCCCATCTTGTGAGGGGCAGAACAAAGTTAAAATCAGAAAAAGAAAAGAGCAAAAAGTTTCATATCTTGTTGCTTCGAGTAAATTCATGCCTGGAAGGAAGCTCCAGGCCCTGCCTCCCACACTCCCCAGCTGGGCTCTCCCACCCCTCCTGGGCAGCCCCATCACCCACCTGGCCGTGGGCACCACTCACCTGCCAGGGCACAGCTCCCACAGCACCAGGGACTCAGCTGCCCCTGCAGCCCCTTCCATTTAAGCCCCACTCAGCAGTCACCCAATGACCACAGCCTGGCGACCACAGCCCACCTGGGGGCTGCAGAACCTTCTGGAAGCTCCCAGAAGCAGCTGAAAGCATCAGCCTTGTTCTCAGGAAAGCAAACACAGTGAAAACACAGAACCAGAAGCAAATGAGTGACTGAATGAACAATGTCTGGTCAGCTATAAATAAAAACTAAGTCAGAAGGAGGGGCAGGAGATGCTGGAACAGGAGCTGAATGAGGCAAGCCCCAGGCAGCCCAATCAAACCTTAACTCTGCCACAGATGGTGGGATGGCCAGATGGACCCGAGGTGCTCCTTCCAACCAGCTAAGCAATCCTTCTGTGGTTTACAGCAGTGCAAGCACACAGATTCAGCAGTGCCACGTTCATGGCATCCAGACCTTTGGTCCATAACCTGACGGATGGGGTGGCTGTGAACAAGGACCACTAGGGAGGCTGTAGTGGCTACAAGCCACAAGTCTGACTCACCCAGGCCAGGTACAACTTGATGAGGCACTAAGAAAATGCTGAAGTGGGTACAGCACCTCCTCCTGCATCTCTCAGGAACCAACCATTTGTAGCTTCAGCAATTGCTGAGCTGACATTGTTGCTGTATTTAATAAAAACAAGGGGATTTCTCTGAGGATTTGCTGTGCGTCCCCTTGAACCCATTAAGCTCTAAGCAGTGACAGCAGCTGTAGGCAGGAATGCCAGACATGAACTGCAGCCTTCTGAAGAGACACCTTTTTTGCCATGCTCTGAACTCTTTGCTAGTTTTGTTCTAGCTCTTTGATGGGCAATTAATTCCTCTTCACCTGTCAGACACCACTCATCATTTTCTAATATACTTCTAATCACTCCACTTTTGAGTTTATTGCCACTTTGCCATTACAGAGTGACAGGACCCAAAGAACCTGTGGCTGCAGAGTGGATGTAGGTCCTGAATTGATTTAAGCTAGGCTGGAGAAACCTGTGCTGCAGTTAAATCTCTCATGGGGCAAGATCTCAGTTTTTTAGCTCTTCTGAAAGTCCCAAGACAGCTGTTCCTCCTCTGGTCACTTAGGGAGATGGGTGATGCTGTTTGTTCCTGAAAAATGAGCTGCATTGTCAGGTGTCACTGGGTTTTGAGTGTGGAACATCTGCTGCTGATTGACAGATGTTGAGCAGGATGGAGGACAGCGTCTATTCACGTGGGACCTGGCATATGAGAGCTCTCAGAATTAAAAATAGCTGCTCACCTCAGACCAGGGAGATACAGCAGGAAAAAATGAGTGAGGACAGGCTAATGTCACCCTAATGATTCGTGCCATGTTGTACAGCTGGGCCAATTAGATTTTATGACTGACTGATAAGACAGGAAAGTGTGATTTTTTTCCCCCAGCACTGTCAATGCTTTTTGTTCTCTATATCATACTTAAACCATTTCTTACAAAAGATTTTTATTAGGCTTTGAATCCCTCCCAAATTACACAATCAGGATAGACCAAACTCATCCTGAAAAGGGGTTCTCTGCCAGGCAGCCCTTCCTTCATCCAGCCAGAGCTCCTTCTGTGCAGCTGCCAAATTCAGCCTGTACCAGAGATTACATCCACGCTTGCCAGACACTGATCTCAAAATCAAAGCACACCAAGAGAGCAGAGCACTGTCAAAAAATTGTAATTTTATCCAGAGGTGCTCTTGTATGAAAAATGCGCTACAGATAAAGAAATTGCTTGGTTTAATATTCACCCTGAATATTAAAAGGAAATTTTTTTTTTTTTTTTGGAAAAAGGTGGTGTGAAGGATGCTAACAGCAGGGCAAGGCATACTCAGACTACTGAGGACAGGAGGAAAGGTGGATAATCTTCATAGTAATCATTCATTTTACTAACTAATAGTAAATACACTTTCTTTTTGATGGTAGAGAGAGCTCTATTAAATAAAACATAAAATTAATTAAGATATATTTTCAATTCTGTAAGAGAAACCCTATGCATTTAGTACATGATTCAAGGTCCACTGAAGGCTGATGAAAATCTTTTGGTCAGCTTCACTGGATATTGGTTTTGATAGCTCAGGTCCTGAAAATTCCAGCACCCAGCAAAACATATGAATAAGGATTCCAGATTTAAAAGGGATAATCTATATTTCACTCCAAGTAATACTCAGAAAATAATCTGGATAAAGAATGTGCCTAACCTTTTATCTGCAGCGTTCTGCCAACCCAATCATTCATCTCCCTGCCACATTTGAAACAAGGAAATGTTTTGTCAGACAGCTCTCAAGCAGCAGCAGAGGTTTTATCACAGGCTTGAAATGGAAAGTGATACTGCTGTTAAAACCCAGTCCTGCCAACATAAATCTCCTGACATTATTGAGGCTGCCCTTCCAGTGCATTCCAGCATGTTTTAGTAGATTTATGATGAATACATGTAGATGGAAAAACAAATGAGATTGAGTAGAAGATGTGACAAATACATTCTCTCTGCCTCTGCTCTGACCTGCTCACTCTGTATTGACAAAGAGCTTGTCTCTATGTATATAAATACACAGACAGGGCATCACTTATGTAGTACATAGCTTAAAACAATTGCTAAGGGAATCTGTGAAGGCATGCAAACATGATCAAAGTTGAGTAGAAAAATACAATAACACTTAAATGACTCTCTTACTTTTCTATAAATCTGATAGAGCTCAGTGTGCTCTTAACGTTCCTAGATTAATGCTAAATTCTGAAGGAAATTGGCATATTCTCCAGGCAGAAGTTGCTTTTCTTCAAGATTATTGCAGATTTTTGCAATGTTTTTGAATCACAACCAGAAAAATATCTTTATTCCAGAGACGTGGTGCATAAAGTTAATGAGAATATTGGTATTTGGGGACATTTTGTTCCTCCAGGACAGAACAAAAGGGGATTGTAAATCCCACAGCTCCAGATTGTGTCTCTTCTCTAAGGAAAATACTATCTGAGATGAAAATATTCTCTTGCTTTTTACTCTTTTTGTCACAAAATACAAAACATATTTGGTTTCAACAGATGGCCACTGAATTCCATGAAAAAAACCCCATTGATTTCAACAGGAATTGGACCAGGTTTGAGGTCTCAAACTTGCTACTTGATTTGAGTATTAATTTGGAACCTCTGGTATAGGATCACGGGTCGAGGAATGCCTGCCAAATCTCAAATTCCCAAATGGCATCTGCAGTTCCAAATCCTGTTCAGAAATGTAATACTTCCACGTTCTTGATGTTGTTTAAATTAAACATAGCTGTTTGATTTATTAAGTAGCACAGAGGTTACAAGGATATTAGAATATAGAAAATATCAGCATTGGTTTCAGGCTCACATAAAGGCTGCTCCAAACTCTTCCAGCAGCTCTGCAGCCCCTGTCAATGAGGGCAAGCACTGTGTGTCTGAAGCAACACATTGTTATTTTTTAGATTTTGAGATGTTATTTGTCTGTCTTCTTGAAGATATCTTTCTCCTCTCCTACCTGCCTTCTCCGTGACAAAATTTTGTTTGTAGTGAAATACTGGGAAATCAGGAATTTGCTGAATGGGCAAACTGAACTGAGAAGGGAGACGTGATTATCCCAAAGATTTGAGACTGGATCACTGAACCAGTGAGGAATAGAATCACAAACTCTAATTCTTTGCTTGACTTCCTTGTGAAGAATATAATTGCTTTTACCAGTCTGTAATTGGTCCTGGGCAGGTCTATTTGAATCCAGGAGAATCCATTCAATAAAAACATCTAAAGGAAAGGGCAACCTGAACATGAACCAGAACTTGGGAGCCTTCTGTTGGCAAAGACAAGATTTTGCAGATGCATTGAGAAATGTGGCACAGCTACTTTTAGGGGTTTTTTTCCCCACAAAGAAAGCTGCTGGGGAATGCAAATATCTGTGAGGGATATGGTATAAACAGCACACTGTGGCAAACAGGGTGCTGTAGTGAAAAATTCCTGAAGCAGCGCCAGAAACTTCATTGACATGAATGGATTGTAATAGGGAGGAAGGAAATTCTGGCTGCAGGAGCTGTTTCTAATTAATTGCCTGAGATCTCGTTCCTGCCTTGCCCTTGATGCTGTCACTCACTGGTTGGAAGTGCTGCCAGCTCAGCAGTGCTGCCTTTCTCCCAACAAGTGGTGGCATTTCCCCTGTTCTTTGCACAGCTGTTCAACCAGTGCCAACCTGCAGCTCCCAGTAAGAGAGGCACAATTCTGCTGCTCAGGGACAGAGCCTTACCTGCTTCCTTTGAAACATGGAACACCTGCCCCAACAACTGTTCTCAGCAACAGAAACAGTGCTTTAGGAGGCTGCTTAAGGGTAACAAAGTGCCAAAACCTACCCTGGATCTTTTTGCCTTTGCAAAGTGGGCAAAATATTTAAAGTGATTGAAAAGAAGACTAAAAATCCCATTTCCTGTTATGAAAATGGAGGAGGTAATACGACTGGAAATTCTTTTTGTTATGTTGCGAATATTCTATTCACAATATTCAATTTGAGTACAAGTTGCACTATTTGAGGTTCTTTGAATAATTCAGGTGCATTCATTTACTCTTGATTAGTGGATCAGCTTCTTCAAAAGGCAAGTATTTATTTTATTTTATGACATGTAGCATTAATAATGTATTACCTTTCTCACAAGCTGCTTTTAAAGAAAGCAATGAAAATTTGCAAGGAGACAAGAGTTCTGAATAGATATTAAAGAACCATGGAGTCACTTAAGCTGTCATTTTGGAAATTGTTCCAGCTGCTGTTTCTCAGGGAGGAGAAACACAATCTAGATAATGCAGAAGAGTGAATAACCTGGGCTGAACAGATGATGCAATGCAGAGAATTACAGCGCTGCTTTCTGAGCAATAAATGACAGTGAGGCACTCGTATTCCCTGCCTTCTCAGGGATGAGTATCTCTTTGGAGAAAATCTTCAACCATTCTTATGCAGGAGTACAAGGATTATCAAATACTGCTGGAAAACTGCAGTGGGCAAAGGCCAAATAAAATTACACAAGTAGTAATGTTAGTTATGGCCAATGAAAAATAAATCACATCTGCAAAGTCTGAGGACTTGAAAGCTTGCATTCAAAGGAGAGGAAAGCTCTGGTAGGGACAGCTGGACAGTGTAACTTGACTATAGAAGTTATCATGTTAATATAAATTTTAATGCTAATTTCATTCCATTACAGAATTCAACTCCTAGGACTTCATGGTAGCTTTAGAAATCAGGATGTGCTTTGTTGACAGTTTCCCTGTTGACTGCATTTCCTTGAGCACTCAGATTAACTGGTTTCTCTTAATTTCACTTGTTGATAATTACATTAAAATTAGAAAGGCTCAATTACTTTTTTTATCGTAATTTCTAGCATCATGTTTAAATTAGTCTAGAATGCAAGCTCCCATAAATAGAAATTGAGAGCTACATCTGTTTCCATTTTTGCTAAAATCATTTTATTTGCTGCTGAAATAGCGGTAGTTGCATAGAAAGGCCAGGAAGGAACAAACTGCACAGTATTCAAAGATATTACCAAGAATTTATGATATTCTCCATCTTTTTTTACCTCTGCTGCTTAAGGACAGAAGTGTAGGATGTAACACTGGTTTGTACAAATCACCTTTGTCAGTGTTATTTCAATATGTATCATTTCCCACGGTAATAATACTACTACAAATTAACACATTTCAGGAGTAAAATGCAATTTTACTGCACAATTTTCTGCAATAAACACACAGTTTACTTTTTTTAAAATTTAAATAAACAAGGTTACAATAACCTTGACTAATTCAGCTCTTTTATTAAACAATATAGTTAAAATCTACTTATGTAAAACTTCTTAGACTTATGCTGAACAACCAAAGCCTCTCTAGAGGGTCAGCATTCATCTGATCACTTAATTTTAAACTCTTTATGGTAACTGAAAGTTATGGAATCAATAGTCCCAAATTCAGCCTGTTTAAATCAGTGTTCATAAACTGAGCAAAAATTCCTGTGCTGAATAATCTGTGAGCCTTTAGCTGCCACAGACTCCACTTAAGAAAATGCCAAATCAAGGTATAAAATCTTGATGAAATACAATATGAATATGGAACATTATCAAGTACCTGCACTTCCAGGTAAGAAGTCTAATGCAGCTATATAAAAAAATAATTTTCCTACTCTGGATATGAACTTTCTGCACTAAAATCACAAGAAGAAGCTCCTTGAATTTATATCTGTTTTTATGATATTTTCATGTCCCACCTGGTCTGTGAAAGTAACTATGGCTGAGCAAATAAAGGTTTGGGGAAAATTCCTTCAGAAGCTCAATAACTCACAGTAAGAAAATGTTGGGGTAGTTAAAAAGGTTTATGATACAAAGAATAAAGTTGAGGGAAAATGATTTAGGGATATAAAAAAACACAGAGTGCACATTTACTTTACTGTGCATATTTATGCCCAGCTGAGCTGAGAACCAGGTACAGGCAACTCTGACATTATTTCCTTCATACCAACACCCACACTTTTACTGCCTGTACATATTTCCCATCTTAAACTTACACCTCAGTCTTTTATCCTTGAAGAATTGGCTACTAAAGATGTTTTTCAGGCTAAAATCCTCATTGCGTCTGCCACAAGCTCTCTACCACTGGTATTACTACAGCTGGAGTTACTTTAATTAAGTTTTTGCCAACTGCAGCCAAATATGACCTTATCTAATAGGTGTTCCTGGCAATCTCATGAGCTGAGATCCTTTCTGGGAAGCGGAAATTTGCCAAATCTGGCAGCAAGTCCTAATTTCAGTGCCATGTGCTGCAGCATGTGAGACAGATATGTTGGATAAGGCAGCTGCTATTGAGCTACAGGCTTTTGGCAGCTCATTCCTGGCCACGTGGAGAACATGCAGTGCTGACACAGTCCAGAAAACAATGAATTAATAATTATTAAAAAATTGTTAAAAATTAATGGTGCAGACCAAGTAAACTTGGTAAACTCCAGTGAGAAGGAGTTTGGGCTGTGCCCAGCAGGAGCTGCTAGATATGGAAACCATTTAATGGAAAACTGGATTTTAGTCCTTTTCCTGTGCTGAATGGCACCGGCAGAACTGTGCTGCTGTACAGTGTGGATGATGGCATTCCAAGAGATTCCCAAGCAAAGGAGGCTTGGTGATACCACCCGGGTCAGTCCAGCATGAGCTCCTTGCTGAAGGGCTCTTCCTCTGCGTGTGACCTCTGTCCGGATGACAAACGATGCTGTGGGAAAGCAATTTCATTGAGATAACACTTTTCTTGCCTTCTTGCAGCCATAGGTAGCTCAAATTTAAGCAGTTAGCAAACTCATAAAAATACATTTTCCCACTTCAGAAGAGCTTTCTTTTTTGTCATGAAGAGACAAGGCTATTTAACAATTTCCCTGCATTATGGCAACACTTCTGGCAGATTTCTTTCTCCCTCTTGATGTTTCCCCTGCACAAAGAGAAAGATTATTTAATGGTTTTGTCTGGTTCCTCTGGGGTACAGGTGCACATGCCTAAGCACAGCTGGCTTTCCCACAGACTTGCCACAGAGCAGAGTGATGTGCCAGCACAGCATCGAGCAGGGGGGTGAAGAAAGGGAAGCTGTCTCTGTTAGGGCTGGGACTGAAAGTGTCCGAGATGGTATTTCGTGTTTGGACTTAGATGTTTATTATTTCTTATCTATATTATAGTCTTGTAAGCTGTGAGTTTCACAGTATTTTACCAATAAGCTACAAAATGGCTCCCTGTCTATTTTTATAAGGTCTTTTAAGGAAAAAATATTTAAAAAATGATACAAGTTATTTTTACTTTTAACTTAATGACTAATTACTCATGTCTTGTAATGTGGACTTTTTTGTCTAATTATACAATGCTACTCAAACCTATGAAGAAGAAGGTGAAGAAGAAGGACTAACTACTATTTTAAAACTTCTATCTTAGCTTTATATATATATTTCTATATCCTAAAACTTAAACTTTAAGTTTTCTATTATGTAATATTACACATTTCTATTCAAACTACACACCATAATCTTAGTTCTATCATTCCATTTGGGAAATTTTCTCTATGGCTTCAGGTTAATAGTAGTGTTTTCTTGAGGGTCTGTGCCTAAAACCACAGAAAGTCAAAAATTCTCAGCATCTAGGGTTCCAACAGGAGGTGGCAACCCAGCAACTGCACTCAGCTTCCTAAACAGACCGTGCTCCACACCCAGGTGCATCCTGGCAGGCAAACCACCCTGAGAGGGTGGGTCATGCTTGCTGGAGAACAGGGGTTGGGCTTCTCGTGTTTGGTGCTCACTCATCACAGTCCTTTTCATACCTAGAATAGAAACCTTTATGCAAATGCTGCTTTGGACCCACTGGTTTTAGCCATCTAAAAGGCAGACATCTTATTTTCCAGCTTCTCTCCTCTTATTTTCCTTCTTCTCTCAGGTCATGAAGAGGTTCTGAAATTTTCCAAGTGAAGGAATTACCCCTGCAGGTTCCTTTTCCCCTTAGCTTAGAGGTTCTTTAGATAATGAACTTTGACAAAAAAAGCTCCCTAAAATTACGTGATGTAGCTATCCTTGGCTATTGTGTCTAATTAAAAGTACACAGATTTTTTTTTCTCCCAGTATGTAATAGGCAAATGTGTGATTTTTTTTTTTTTGTTTGTATTCAGCCTGCTGGATAGATTTCCTTTCATTGTAATTACATTCAGGTACTTACATCAGCTGTTCTACATTGAGTAAACATTAAGATTCCTGAATTTTCATTGCATCTCTTATATTCAAGGAATCATTTATATGCAAATTTACTCAATTTTTACAGCATAAATCTTCAATATTAGTGTTTTTGTAGTCCTTTCTTTGAATTTTAGTGGCATATTTTGAGGGAATTTCAGACAAGCACTGCCAAAACAGTAATAGGCTTCAATAACTGCCTTTTGTAGACTGAAGTGACAGCTTTGAGGTTGGAAAATTTTATCTTTTCTTTAATATTCAGTAGTTTTACACTGACAAGAAACACATTTTTGAGTCAATAGGCTGAAATCTGATAAAAAGCATTTAAAAACCCAAGTAGATTGATTGTGTGCAATCATTGCAGGAGAGTGACTCCAGCTAACAAAAAGGCTCAATCTTCCCCTGCCTCACAGTGACAATTTTGCTTTATAGGGAAGGGGCTGTGCAGCACATTATCTGCAGCACATAAGCTGCAAATGTGACCCTTTAGATTCTTTTTTTCTGCATTTAAAACGCTTGTTTAGAATTTCACAGACTTGTTTTCTTTGCAAATTTCCCCAGCATCATTTTTACGAGTCAGCTCAGACATTCTTTACTTCTCAGATGTCAGGGCCTTGCACCACATTTCCTACATTACCAGGCAGGCAGGGTGCTAAATGTCTCTGCTGCAATTAAAACAACAAACATCAGCTTGGATCTGCCAAGACAGGAAGCTCTGACTCTGTGCACGCCTCCATAGGATGATGAATATTTTTAGATTATGTGTAGTAACTAGCATGATACCCAATTTGACATTTGTTTCTCATTCACTGAAGAATTTAGAAAACAATGATAATTACATTTGGAGTGTCTATACTTATATGTAGATTGATTATGTAGCTTTCTTTTTTTCATCAGATTTCAGTTTTTAAATCATTGTGCTCCATTCTGGTCTCTCCAGTTTCAAATCACTTCAAAGCATTTGCTTTTGCACAGCAACAGCAAGAGTCCCTTTATATTTTCTAGAAATGAGCCTGTAATATTTCCTGGGGAAAAAGCCTATTTAAATAGGCCTCAAAGTATTCCAACTAGGTATGCTTTGTCATTACAGATCTTGATTATATTGATTTTAACAGATATTTCTATGCAAACCAAAAAATTTTACATATCTATAAAATGCTAATGAATAAAATTAGCATTTCACTGCAGACAGCCCAGTGTATCTCAGTGTACCTGTTAGCTGGAAAAATTGTTCATTTTTTTTTGCTTTCCTGTGTATTTTTTCCCCAAAAATATTCAAAGTATTCACCTTTCCTCCCACCTACTCACCCCTCTTATAATCACTTCATTTTTCAGACTGATTTTAGCTTCCCTCTGTACACAGAAGCTTAATCTATACAGCAGAGAAGAAAACTGCACATCCTTTATAGAACAGCAGAAATTTGGAAAGTTTAGACAAGCTTCTGGGTACAGCCTTTTATCATCTCTGGTAACTAAACAACAACTCAAGCTAAGCACAGGTTAAAAGCAATTTCTCTTAGTTTAATCTCTTTATGTTAATCAGCTCTTTTACTACATGCATAACAGCTGCAGTGGCAATGAATAACTTCATTTCAGTGCCTTATAAAATGTTCTTTTTTCCTTTGCACATCCTACTCATCTGCTCTAGAACACATCACAGCTGGTGGCTTACAGCTGTGGGTTAAAATCCAGCACAGAGCTCCCAGGCACCCCATTCATCTGTCTCTTGGATGGATGTGCTCAGTAATTCCCTTTTCATAAACACAAACTTAATCCTGGTGGAGAAAAGGAGGGAGAAGAGGTAGCACCAATTCCATAGTGAAAAGCAGAATGCATGGACCTACAGATTTTGATTTCTGCTCTGAATTAAATAGGAAGACCTACCTGTGACATCCTAAACACCTCTACTTTAGCTCTAAGCATTCAATTAGCACCAACAAAAGACATCTACATCATGAAAATAATACAAATAAAAGTGGAAATACATTATTAGTGCCACTGTAGTCATCAGACATGCCACGTGTTCATACTGGAATAGGAATGCAAGGACCAGGACACAAAGGATACATCTTGGAGAAAGACTTATTTGGAAGTAGAACCTATAAGTACCTTCTTAAAATACGACTTTCATGATCACTCAAGGGAGGAGAGCTGTTTTCTGGCTGCTGCAGGAAGCACCTTCTTGCTCCTTTCCTCTTCTGCTTGGCACATGGCACTTCTGAGGAGGAGCAGACTCAGGACTGCTCCAACTGCAGCTCAGCCCTAAGGCCACACCTGGAAAAACCTGGGGAAAAGACAAAAATGCTAAAATATCATATGGGCAGCACATCTCCAAAACTGTCTGCTGCTGGGAAACAAATGTTCTATTTTAAAGAAATCCATGTGCACATTCCAGCAAGCCCTTACCTCTGCCCAAATTACCTAGCAGGAGTTGAAGCCTTTCCTACAGGCAAGAGATGTTTTTTGAACACTTTGGTGAAAACATTGCATTTTGTAGGGCTGGCCAGCAAATCCCTGGGATCCAGGAATTTCCATCTTGCCAGAGCAGGGCTCCAGGTGCTCCCTGCAGGGAGGAAAACAGAACGATGGGAGCACAATTCTGCAATTCCCCTGCAGCTCTGCAGGGACACCACTGACAAAATTCTGCACTTCTTCAGGTGCTACACACTGCTCTGTTCTTGTCTGGCCGGATCTCTGAAATTCTGCACTTTCCTTGCCTCCCAAGGTAGGCCTGCAAAATATTGCCAACTTCATCCAAACCAGGGAAGCCCTTCAGCTCCATACATTTTCACCCATTTTCTTAATTTAGAGGTTGAATATATTAACTAGCCTAGCAACTGATGTGTCAGCAGTTATTGGCTGTAAGGGAATATACTCGTGCACAGTTCTGATGCCAAAATAAATAATATTTTCCTGCTTGAAAGGGTCCTGCAGACATAAAAGCCATAACTGCATCAAAGAATAAGATATTACTGCCTTAGTGTCAGGCCAACAAGAGCTGCTCTTTAAATATGGACTAAAATAAGATACAAAAATGCATAAAATGTTGTTTCATTAGTTCCTCGTTTGATGGTTATTTCTTTATATCGCATTCATGGTGAGAGGATAATCCCTTTAGCTCAACAACAACTCATTAACCATGTTCTCTCAATTAGAAATAGCTTATTTTCTAACAAAGCAAACACCATAAACTCTCCTGCCTCCAGCTCATAATGATTTTCTATAAGTAAATGTATCAGAGGCATAGTACAAAGGGGGAGCTTGGTACAAAGAGAAATGGCACAGAAATGGAAGATATTTTTGAGCATATAAAGCTCAATTGCTGTACACATTGTGTGAATATTTTTATTGCTTACCAGAAGCCTTCTACTCGGATGCATGAAGCAACTGCAAATAAAGTTAAATTTTCTTGACTTTCTGACAGTTTGGGGCTTCCCAGTAAAAGGAAATTTGGAAAGCTCCCACTTGAAAATGGGAGAAAAGTGTAGCTGGGGAAATACTTTTAAAGAACTTATGTTTCAGAAACCCAAAGAAAACAGTGCAAAGGAGAAAACTGCTTTCGTGGATCTAGTTTATTAATAAGCATTGTAATTAACAAGACAACATGCTGTACAGAAACCTGAAATAGAACTACTGCAAATTGACTGGACTTTAAATGCTGCTGGACTGTGGTACACGGTGTCCAGCTGCATTATTTGTAGAGTGTGGTTAGGGCTGTTTCAATACACAGACATACACTGCTCACTCTCAGATCCTGTAGTATGCCACAGAGCAGGGAGATTTCCCAGAAATACAAACTCAAATATTTACAAGAAATTGTCAATCTCTTTCTTCACTAGGGATAACATAAGTTATACACAATTTTCCTATGTATACCAAACAAAATCTTTGCCTTCAACCTTACTTTGTGTCTGCACAAACCAATTCCTTCCCGTTTATTTACCCGGCTAAATCAGGGTAGTAAACTGCAGCGTGATCATTTAATTGCTTAGCATTGATTAAAGGTCGGTATTCAACCTGCAAAAGGAAAACGTGAGAAACCAAAAAGCCAAGCTTAAATTTTCCAACTTTAAGACCTCAGCTTGACTCCAACAACCTTGAGCCAATCAACCTCTACCAGTGGAAATATTTAGGCTGGGCCGTGCTGGGAGCAGGGGAATAGTGGTGGCTTTGGGCTCCCCTTGGATTACAGCTTGCTCGGGGTACAACAGAGCCAAGGTTCCCTTCTCTGAGGAAAATCCTGAGCAGATCCAGGGTCGGGGATGCCAAGGCTCAGCACCACAGGGCTGATGCTGTGTCGAGCTGTCATTCATAAACCCCAGGTCCTATTAGCACGGGCTCATTGCCATGCTAATTAGCTAAATGACCTGCATCCGGCCAGCTCCCACCCGCCAGAGCAGGCGCTCTGCAGGCTCTGCCTGGCCAAGCACACATGCTTAATTATTCCTAAAATTAAGTTACACTTCAGATTGCAGCCCAGCTCAGGAAAACCAAGAAACAGCATCTTTTACTTCAAACAGTTTGACTCAATTCTTTCTTTTAACAGTTTTTGTTTGTTTGTTTGTTATTTTAGCATTGGCTGCTTTACAATGTGGAAATATTCCTTTTTGCAATACTCACGAGTGCAACAAGCATGAGTTTGGAGGGAGAATAATCTGGAGTCGACTGTGTGACACATCACTTTGAAGGCAAAGGTTTTCCTTTATTGTTACACCGTATGGAACAAATCTAATCATGTAACTAGCAATTTACTGTATATTGTATATAGAATTGTTTTCTCCACAAATTCACACAAGTAAGATAAAATAAGTTAAATGACTAAAAAAGAAAAAAAAAATACACAAAAATATACAGTCTATGTACTAGATAAATTATTTATATATATGGCAAGATGTGTAACGAGTTTCTAGTAACATTATTCCTCTGGATACTGACATGCTACTCAGAAAAATGTTGCCTCACGTGTATTTTTATATTTTAGAGATATAATAAACAAAAATTAGGGAACAATTTATCTCCTGATAGAATGTGTATTTACAAGTAATTGTTCTGTATCCTGTTTGAATTTTAGAATAACAAACACATTTCCATGGATATAATGTTTAATACTTATAATCAGACTCATTTTTATAATGCTTTTTTTTAAATTATTTTTTATTGTTGTTTGGTTTAGGTGTTTTGTTGGGTTTTTGTTTGTTTGTTTTCCAGGGAAGGGGGATGGTTAAGTGCTTCTCTACCTTAGGGAAAAAAAAAAAAAAAACTAAAGTAACCCCATAATATTTAAATTAAGTGAAGTTTTTTAGGTTTATTTTCCCTGCCAATGAAAAAAAAAAAACACTAATTCTGGGTCCTTCACCTTTTCCTATAAAAATTTATACAATTTTCCTAAAATTGTAGAAATGAATTCTTTGCCAGGAAATTTCAGTTACAATTTTCATCCCCAAAAGAACTGTCGCAGGTGAAAAAACAAAAAAGAAAAGGAGAGTTTTCCAATGGAGCTGCCAATTCTGTAAACATTTGGTACAACAGCATCTGCAATAAAAACTAAATACCTCTGCTTACACTAGGAGGAATTACTGCCAGCATTATTCTAAATTTGCACAATTAGTATGTTTGGTAAATCTGTGTAAACTACAGATAAGCTCATTTTTTGCATATCCCTGAAAATAACTGGTGAATTATCTCCTCCTGATGTCTCCAAAGCAAATAACAAAGGGCTTTGTATACATTAGGTATTAATTCATTTGTCAATTTTTTAATTGTCCCAGAATTGGAAATGATATGTGTCAGTACCCAAAGGATTGTGTTTTTCTTTTCCAGGATTTACATGCAACTGGAAGCCAGTGTGCCACATCTTTTCTAAATGTTATTGAAAACTACTTTAAAAAAAAAAAAAGAAAGCAAAAGAAGTACACCATTAGATAATCTGATGTCCATTAATTAAACCCTATCAGTAGGTTAAAAGTGAAGCTTTTTTTTTTTTATTTTTATTTTGCACATAAAATCTAAATGTGTTTGAATAGATTTACAGTGGGGACAGCGATATATAAAGCTACTTATACCTGCTGGGCACATAAGAGAAGCTCTTTTAGCATTCATTGGAAACCCTCAACAACTTGAACTTCTGTAAATTTTACAAGCAGCTAATATTACAGCATTTTTACACACAGTTTTGTTTATAAATTACAGATTTAAGTTACATTATGAAGCCTACATTGAGTTCTACCCATAGGAAATATTCACACACTGTTTTTCCCCTCCATACAGCTTCGATTGTCTCACTTAATGTAGCAATAAAACAAAAAAGTTATGCATTTTCTAAAAGGAAAAATTTCTTGGTATGTACATACTGCAAATGATGAAATGGCTAAGGACCAACAAAGTACTAGAAGGAAATACTAGAGAAAATATGTTTTTTTCATCTAAGAAGGAATCTCCTTTTCATCCACTGTGGAATTTACCAAGAGAATATATTCTCCAGTACACAGAACACTGGAAAAAAAAATCCTTCCTCTTTAAAGAGAATCACCTTGAGAGTTTTTCAAATAATATGATTAGGGGTTGTTTATATTAATCCAACTTCCATTACCTAGGTCCTTCTTTCTTTGCTGAGCACTATCAGTCATTCTCTAACAACTAATCCACAATGACAAGTACTTCTTAATCTAACAGGTTTGTGATGAAGTAACTAATATGATAGTTAAACTTTTACTGGATACTTACAATAGGTGAATATAGCTGAAAAAAAAGCCGTACACATCACTATTAAATATTCTTTAAAACACTGGTAGCTTGCTGCCACGACATCACATCAGCCAAAAAAACTACCCCACTTCCTACTGTTTTCAGCAGTGCCCATGTAATTTTCAACTAACAGGAACAGTAGCCAAGCAAGCTCTGCAAAATGGAAAAAAGAAAAAAAAAAAAGAGAGAAATAGACTTATGGCTTAAAAAACATAATTAGTATCATATTGTTCCTTGAATTATTATAGAAAGGAAAATCTTGGAAGTTAAAAAAAGTTGTTTGTTATTTTTTTCCATTTTTAATCTTGGATACCTCTCACTGTCACGTTGTTTATTTCACACAAAAAAGCCTAGTTGAGAGCTTTCTATTTCATCTATTGCATTCTTTCAGAGAATAAATACCTGTACATTGAGCCAAAAAAATTAAAATAAAAATCAGTTGTCACGTACATTCCTCTTCTTAATTATATAAAAGATAAATTTTGGTGGGAAGATATACCATCCTTCTGAAGAATTAGATTTTAGGATCTTATTAATTCTATTATGTCAAGCAATCAAATGAGAAATTGCTCACTTGATCTCTAATGCTAAGCAAATGGAAGTTGAAATCTATGAATATGCTATAAATTATAACAACGAAGAAAAATTTGAGTAAGCTATTTTTAGACTGCAATATTCCCCAAACTGTACTAAGGAATTGCCTTCAAAGGGAGAAAGAAGTGCTGGCAGATATTTGCACTACATGGCCCATATAAGAAAATTAACAGCATTTCGTTCTTCTTCTGATTCTTTCTGGGTTGTGGGTTCTCCTCCCCATTTTCTGGATTTTACCAAGAACTATGGTAAACACCTTTCAACCAGGTCCTAAGGAGTTAGATTTTCTGTTTCAGCTTTAGGATTCTATATACACAAATATTCACAAGCCTAAAGAGTTTGCACGCGCCCGAGGAGCGGCGCTAGGCCGTGACTATACACAGTCACACTTAAAGCCTGGAATTCGGGATTTGTCAGATTTGCATTCACAGCTGGTGCTCGTGTATAAACGTGGCGCTGCTGCCAGCCCCCGGCGCTGGGTGGGACGCGGCGAAGTTTGCCAGGGGGATGACCTTGACGGGATCCTCGCCGGCGCAATGTCTTTCGCAGGTGTTGTAGAACTGGGGCCTGGGCCCTCCCTGGCCTTTGTCACTGTCGTCCTTTGGCAGGGGCCTCCCGAGAGTGTGACGTCCCTCGGGTCTGGCTCCTCGGCCCCAGCCTTGCTGGAAGCCAAACGATGGCAAGGAGGTGTTGGGCTGCTGGAACTGCGTCAGGGCCGGCGGCATCCAGCAGTTGTCGGAGTGGCCGAGGATGAGGCACTCCTGCGTGCAGTTCTCAGAGGCTTCGGCCAGAGCTTTCTGCAGGTTCACTTCGATAGCTGGGAGGGTGGAAAAACACAGGACACTGTCAGGGGTGTGAGGACAGACGCCCAGAGGGAATCAAGGTCAACAAAGCAATTCCTGTCCTACATGGATGGCCACATTTTGGGAGGAAAAGGACTCCTCAACAAAGCAATTCCTGTCCTACAATGATGGCCATATTTTGGGAGGAAAAGGCCTCCTAAACAAAACAATTCCTGTCCTACAATGATGGCCACATTTTGGGAGAAAAGGCCTCCAGGTGTAGAGCATCAGTGAAGGTTCAGTTGTTGAGGCCCACAGTCTTGTCACAGTTCACACCATTATTAAAGCTTTATAATAAGCCCTTATACACTCGATTTTCTAGAATCATACAACTGCTCAGAGTGGAAAACAATTCTAAGACCAGTGAGTTAAACCACTAACCCAGCACCACCCCATTCAGCACTAAAAAAACCTCCAAGTGCCACATCCACATGCTTTTTGAACACTGCCAAGATGATGAATCCACCACCTCCCTGAGCAGCCTCTTCCAATGCTTGCTGACCTCTTCAGTGAAGAAATTTTTTCTCCTAATGTCCAGTCTAAACCTCCACTGGCACAACTTGACCATGTCCTCTGGACGAGTCACTTACCTAAAATAATATTTTCATTCCTTGCAATTGTCATTTCTCTAATAAAGCTAAAAACTTTATAAAAATTTAATGCCATTATTCTAGATATTTGCATAGAATTACTTGAAAGAAAAGAACTTTGATTTTTTAGTATACCCTTAAAACTGGAATTTTTTATTGTTTTCCTTTGCTTAAGGCAAAAAACCCTAAATTGGGCACTAGCCAAAGATGGTCCCCTGGCCTCAAAGATGCACTCAAGAGTTATAAGAATGAGAGAGCGTAACAGCTATTTTAAAGAGAATTGATTTCTCCATGCATTCAGTACTGGTCACCTTGAAAAATCCAAGAGTGCTAGCAAAAGCAGATGTAGCCTCTATATTTTGCTAGTAATCAAACCAGATTTCTTCAGTAGATGCAAGGTTTGTGCCCTTGAAAAAGGATTACAGAAATTTTAATTTGTTCAAAGGCAAAGTATACTACTAAATCTGAAAGATGTTCATTTATAATACATAAATATTCTTGATCTGTTTAATTTAAATTGGGGCTTTACCATGGTAGGTAAATTAAAAATTAATGGAATTAAATTTCTACACATGATTCCTCAAAATAGTTTTAATATTGCAAGTGTTAATTTTATACTCTCTTCCTGTGTACATGGTTAAATACATCAGAAGAGCAGAAGAATATCTGATTGGATATTTCCTTGTGTTTTCTTCATAAAACTTCCCAACTGAAGATACATACATACTTTTAATACCTGTCTTAATGAAAATAGCATTTAAAATGGGATTCTGGCTCATAAGCACTGGAGAAGGAATGCCACTAAAATTACTTATAGCAGTGAGAGTGCTGAGTAGGAGCCTCCCACCTTCTGAGCTTTATGTTTAAACAGATGCTGCATTTCTGTTTTAACAAATATTTTGCATGTTGAAATCTGTGTAAAGCTGCAGAGCACAAACATTCGTTTCTATGTTACATCTCAATACAAAGGAATTAAGTTTTTCCTTCAGGCATTGAAATATATAATATTGCTGTCCAAACTAGGATACATTTTTTTTTTTTAAGTCTACCATGTTTAAGAAGACAGCTGGTTGCTTGTTATATCATGAATGCTCTGTTCTTGATTATTTCTCCTTCAGGATGCTGTACGTGTCAGTTAGAGGAGTGATTGTTTATAAATGTTATTTTGGTGTATTGCTGGCATTTCAACATGTCCTCAATCATTTTGCCTAAGTATTTTTCAGTTTAATCCTGACAAAGCTTTCGTACCTTGCTGTTGCAATACTAATCCAGTTTTGATGGGCAGTAGGAGACATAAATATGGAAATAATTCAGTGGAGGCAATAGTTACTGCAAAAAAAGAAAAGTTTCTATTGGTAGATTAGTCTAATCTTTCTGTGTCCTACTATCTGCTATTAGAGACATAAATTTAAGTATATACAAGTCTTTTAAGCTCTTTAATTATCCAGGTTTGCTACTATTCTGATGAAGTCAATCCACTGAAATCAGGTACAACCTTGACAGTGTGGAGTTATCCCCATTTTGTAGAGAAACGGATCTTTTTGCATTAATTAGAAAAAACCCTTAAAATGCTATTAATTCAGTTAAAAGTTGAAACACACATTTATTAGGAAATAATACTTATTTGTTTTGAGCTCTTCACAGCAACTTGTTACAACACTTCTACTGTACCATTTTTCTCAAACTACAGTTAGAGAGCACACAAAGCTAAAGCAGCAAAAGGAAGCATTTGACAATAAAAATCTAACATTTAACATTGGCCAAGGCAACTGTGGAAGAAAAAAGGTCACATGTAAAACAGTCTCCACACCATTTCAAAGATCAGGACAGTAATTTTGTGCCACGTGTTGCCAGACTACCTGGAGACTTGGAACACGTTATCATGTTAACAATAGGAGTATTGTTAAAGTTACAGTCTTGCTTATTCTATTAAGAAAGAGATATTTTAATCTGAGTTTTAGTTTTATATAAAACAAAAACAAAAAGAAAACACAAACAAAAAAACTCCACAAGAACAAAAACCCCAAAGCTTTCTAATTATCCTGGACACAATCCTAAGATATGAATACAAATTATTTTGGTTTAAAGCTGGGGGGTCTTTTTATACAAAAGTCTGCCAATGCAGGGTTGTTTACCTTTTGTAGAAGTCATAATCTTTCTTTCAATCTCATTTCAATACTGTTGTCAGAGTAAGCTTTTCATCAGTGCTTATGGTTAATACCATGTAAAATACACAGTTTTTCTGAACTTTGAAAAACCCTTTTCTAAGTCAAACAAACAAACAACTTTCCCCACCCACAAAGCAAAGACTCTTGGAAAATAACTCAAACTAGAACAAACTGCAGGAAAATTTCTATATGGATATTCTCCCAGCATTACCTTTTTTTGCCTGCTCTTCCAGGCCATGAATTAGATCTCCTTTTTGTCAAACTCATTCTCCATTTTCCTTACATATCATTCCAGCCACCCTTGTGGGAGATGTGAAGCTCAGTGTTCAAGTGGTTGTGTATCAGAGGCTTGGCAAATTTACCAGGGCACCTTCTGCCTGCTACACTTTAAGATTCCTTCTATTTTGTTTCTTTGCAAGTCATTCTAAATGTGGGTGACAATCAAATATTCTGAAAGTTTCCCTCTCATTCCAAAGTAGTAGTGCAGGTGATTATTCTGCATAGTCTGATAAGTAATCAGGGGAAGGAAACACCTCTGACACCTGCCTCTACCCATCAAGGAAGAGAAAGTTCCAGCTGTCTCTGAATATTTTCAGAAGAAATGATGGTTCTTGCAAGTGAAATTCAGTGTCTGGTACCATCTTCTCACACAAGACATGACAGGTTTATAAATGGAAATAGGAGTTTGCATATTCCCCACATATTATGAATAAAGAGTACATTCCATTGAACTTCTATCAGTCTTACTAATTTCTTACTTCACTGAGTTATAAACCCTCAATTTTAGATATTTTTTCCATACTAGATGGAGACTCTTCAAACATGACATACAAATAATACAAAAGAGAATTTTTAATTCTATAATAGATCACACTCATGCACATGTGAGTTTACCACTTTGATTTGAACTGCAGGTTGTTTTAGGAATGCTTTTTTTTTAAATTGTCTGCAGAACTAAAAAAAATTTTAGTATCTGCCAGCTCTTAAGAAATGTTTAAATCAGAACTTTCAAATATAACTAAAAGCACAACAGTTAAAAGACTTTCTGCATTGTTCCACAGTCTCATCATTTATAGTTCAAAACAGTTTTCAAGAATATTTACATTCACTCAAGAAAATGTGGAATTTCAGCCTTGCCAGATAGCTATCCTTCAATACAAACAGATGCAAAAAATACCTAAAAAAAGGTATGTTTATTTGTTTTGACCAGGGACTTCCTATGGTTATAAAGTCTGAGTGGGAGTGCTAAGTAAAAATGTTAATTCTCCTCTTTGCTCTTTGGAGATGAAAACCAAAGATCTCGACAGTGCTACTCTCCTTCTCAGTCTACAAAATGTGGCACAATACTTTGGCATTTCCAGCTTAATATCATGTTCCAGTTTTAAGACTGTTTCTCATGGAAAATTCACAAAGCTAGATAGGTTGTTGGTGTGAGTATGTTACCAGCAGTCTCAGAATGTTGAAAAGTTACAATTATGGACTCATTTTGGTTGGAAAAGACCTGTAAGATCATTGAAGCACATACCTGGTGTATAGACAGCACATTTTCCTGTCTAACCTTTCCCTCCAGCCTTGAAAGAGACGTGTACTACTAAGAGAACATTGAGAAAGCTGGTTCTTTCCTCACTCTGCCATGAAAGTCATCACTTGTAGTACAGAATCACAGAGATCAGGCTGGAAAGGACTTGTGGTCTAACCCTCTGCTCATATCTGGATATACTGGTTGAAAAAGCAACGATAAAAATATATTTATAAATGCATTCATTAGCAAAGTGCTCAGATTCATTAGAAGTTCAGAACCCACCAGACTGCACTATACCAATGCAAGTATAGGGGCATAGAAAGAGTGCAAGGAAAATTTCCAAACCAATTAAAAAAAAAAAAAAAAAAAAGAGAAAAACGTTAAACCACAGAATACAGAGTGCTTGAATCTTAAAGCCATGTAGCTGAAGTCTTCATGAAAAGCCAGTTTTGAATCTGACACATTTTGGATGCAAACCATCCAGTGTTACATTTAGAGCACTCTTGTTTCATAATAAAGCAAGCAACAATTAGCAAGCAATTAAGCAAATTGCCCATAATTATGCCATTGCTGAGCTATTTTTCATATTTTCACAACACAGCACATATATGAATACATGGCTTGCAGTGCCAACACTGTTCTGTCAGCATCCAGAAGTGCCTCTCGTTTACTGAAGCATTTCGTGTTAAGCAGCTCCCAGGGCACCTCCAGCGCTCTCTGCTCAGCAGGAACCCACCAGAGTGATGGAGATGACAACCCCAACTCCCCCCTCAGCCAGTAGTTCCTAAGGAATAGGTCAGGCCCCCACATCACGTTGTGCCCATGTGTATTTGCTAAATGTGGTACTAAATCTAAGCAGGAATTCAAGCGTAATGTGGGGAAATTATCGTCCGGAATTACCCTGGTGACCAAAAGTGGCCACTTGAGTAACATCATTTAGAGGTCTCCACCATATGAGGAGAACAGAAATGTCATTAACAATAAAAAAGGGAGGGGGGAATAGTAGTTAGTGTAAACTGGGTTACTTTAATAAGGTCAGGAGGAAGAAGCTTGGATGTAGAAACCCTAAATGAGTGCTGCTATAATATACTTTAGCTTTTTGGTTTAATAATAAAATGCCTTTGGGAGGAGCTCCCTATAAATATTTTACTTCTTGTATATGTCTCAATAAATTAAAAACCCAAAAGAGTTACTTAAATTTTAGCCTTGGAACCTTTTAATTCAAAGAACAAGTAGGACACACCACTCTCTAATTTTCTGCTGCATGTACAGAGCTTGCTTTGCTTGTGAGAAATCAGAGGAAGATTGATCCTCCAGATGTTCTGACTGAGGAATCAACAGGCATGAGGGAAATCACATCTACCTGTGCTACCTAGGCTTGCCAGATTGTGCGGGGCAGCTTGCAAGAATCAGCTCTGCTTCCATTCCAGTGAACACAGTTTATATCCTAACAGCCGTGGTTTTAATTTGAATTTAATCAGAAAAAAATACTTCTCATGAAATCCAAATGATAGGATGAGGTTTGAGGATTTTGCACCTGAATTCAACAAGTCAAGAAAACATTATTAAAGATGGCCAAAGAAAGTTGGTGAGGGAGAGAGGAAATGGAGGAAGTGTCAGGGCAAGAGAGTCAGCCTCTGGTAATTCCTGTCTCATTATCTACTCTTGTGAAGTGAATCTTTCCCTCACAAACAATAGCCCCCAAATAAAGCACATTAATCTTTCATTTGGTTACCTCATTGTTATTCTGACTAGAACCTCAATCTTGTATTAATCATACCCAAGACATGGTCTAAAGGCAATGCTCCTGTGAAAAGTTCAGCTTCAATAATTACTGTTTTCCACAGAAAGAGATTTCACACAAAAAGAAGAAAAAAAAAAAAACAAAACCACACAACAAAACCAAGCCCCCAGACCTCCTGCAAACTCTTTTTTCAGCTTAATGAACATGGGTGTGACAGAGTACATGGCAGTGACCCTTATTGCTCTAACAGTTCAATTGAATTCATCTTTTATGTCCATGTTTTGCTGATATTTATGGAAAAAAAATGGTCATTTGCTAAGGCTGCATGTATCCTGGCCTATAAATTGTATATTGAGTTTTCAATGAGAATTTTAACTATAACTAGTAAAGTATAATGACCATCTAAAATGGATCACCTAAAATCTAATATATTGATTACAATACTGGCTAATACAATGTGCTTTATTAAATATTTAATTAACTGCTTCCCATTTGTACTTAACCTTCTTAATTATTAATACATGGTTCATTATTTAACATGGAATATAAATTCAAATTCAAATCAATTAAACAAGGTGAAACTACATAGTGAGAAATGGTTTATCCTCCAGCAATAACCTTCGACCTGGAAACATAGTAAAGAGTGAAATTAGCATTTTTCCCCCCCATACCTGCAAAGATTATGCATTTTAAGTGATACATATTAAGCTCTGCTACTGATGTAAAATTCCTGTAATAAACACAGCATCCTACAAAAATATGCTGAATAAGAAAGAGCTTCAGCTTTCAATTTTCAGAGGAACCATTTACACAGATTATAATATATATATATATATATACACATATATATATACACACACATATATATATATACATATATATATATGATTTTCAGATTTAAGTTTCAAATAAAATTATGTGTGTCCATGAAGGAAAGGCAGCTTATTGATTTTACTGAAAGTCACTAAATATCCCAAAAGAGTGAAGATTCATAAAGAGAACTAAGAATCACCATGCAAACTATATAAATTCACTTTGGTGTGGAAATAGAAAAAAAATAATATTTCCTAAGCTTAGGCTGTGTAATAAAAAAAATCAGATACATCAATCAAAAATTCTGATACATCAGAACAAAGATGTGGGCTTGGAGAGGGGGTGAGTGCCAGAAAGAGATGAGGGAAGAGAATTTCTGGGTAGGACGTGGTCAGTAGCACTAACCCTTGATAAAGGACCCACATGAACACATCCATATTCCTTCATCAGCTAATCCCAGATTCCAACACTTGTGCCAAGGAGCAGACTGGGGGCTCAGCAGAGCTCAGGGGCTGGGTGAGGAGGATGGGGATGAGCAGAAATCGCTGCTCAGGTCTGTGCACACACAGCAGCTCCTTCAAGGGAAAAGCCCCTCAAGTGTCTGTGTTTGCAGCCTCTGTGCACTTCAGACTCTGGGTGTACCTCCATGCCAAATGGGGCTCTGCCTTCCTTTTTATTGGCTTTATAGTAAAAAATAAACAAAAGTTTGATGGAAAGTAGAATGCTAAAAAAATCTTTTAAATGAAGTAATTGAGCAACTGTGTGCAATTGGTCACAGTTCAGACGCTTAAATGAAACATTAATTTTCAAAAGGGAGTCATAAAACGCCCAAATGCTCAGTGAGCTACTAAACATATATCTCCTGTGGTAACTTAAAAGATAGCCAGTAAAAGTTTTTCTGAATTATGTTTCATCAGATATACACAAACAGAAATTTAAAGTCAAAGACCACTAGAGCAGCAACCAAAACAAGCCTACAACAGTCTAAAAATATTCTGTACCTTTTGTGGTGACTCCAATTGCATTTCAAGGGAAAAAAAAACAAACAAACAAACTATATTTCTTTATTAGAATATTAGCAATTTTTTTTCTACTGTGAATACCCTGACTATTTATTTTCAAATACATCTAAACATTTTTACAATAATTACCTGTGCTGATATCTATGTAACACATTATGCTTTTTTGAGTGCTGATAGCTAATACATTTTAGTGGGCTATCAACAGTATTAATCCGTTCCAACTGAATATATAAATAAAGCTTGATGAGGGTTTTTTGACAAAACAATTTTCCCATCAAAAATGTAGTTCCAAAATTCAAATGCTTTGTGACAGTATTGATTCACATTACATTTAGGGGTATAAATTGTGGTAACTGGTAGCTCCCATTTTCTCGATTAAATTAATTTTCACTTATTCCTTAAAATATGATGATCCTTCATATTATGAAGAAATGGCATTACTGAATGGAAATGTTCTCATTTCTCCAAAGCTGTCCTTCAGATTTTGCATTCCACAATAAATATCAGTTCAGGTTATGATTCTGAGAAATAGCACTGCTTATATTCCATGGCATCTGCAACATGGCCTAAGAATAATCACAGCTATTCCCCTTTTCTGAACTCCCTGCAACGCCCTTGCCTCTACTGCAGGAGAATAAACCTTATGCACCACCTCAAAACTTTCAAATCCCTAATTATGAGTGATTAGGATAAATATTTCAGGGTAAGAGGCCATGGTTTTTAATTCCCCTAAAGCAGCATGCTGGCTCTGTTGTGTTTTTTAGATCCCTTCATGACAACCAGCAACCTTGAGGAAGGACAGGCTGGAGGAGGAACACTCCAGCGTTCCCCCTCCCCAAGGGGACACTCTTGTCCATATGGCTGCAGCTCAGGAGGGTTTTCCTCTTGGAGAAGCCTCTCAAGCACATCCTCCTTGATGGCTACACAGCAGCTTCCATCCAATTTTTCACAGCAGTTTTCTGTCAAGACCACTTTGTCAATCTGCCACCGACTACCCTCAGTGGGCCCACGGAGCTACTCATCCCTTTGACAAAGGCTCCAAAAAGTGTGAACACATGGAAAGGGCCATGTTTGATTAACAACCTTGTGATTGCTGTAAAAATGAAATTTGAAAGGTAATAATTACATTTGTAATTACTTAGGTCTAAATCTCTTCTGTTTCCTACTCCCTGTATTTCTGGGCAGCTGAAGCAATGACTCATTAATAATAATAAAGTCATTTAACCCTGCAGGCACATTACAAGGAGAAAGATGTCATTTGTCACCAACACAAATAGAACAATCACTGAAGGATACAGCAAGACCACTATTTCATATATATTGCAAATGATAAGAGGGACATTTTGCACTCATTCTCACCATGACATCCCAATCTGCTTTTTTAATTATCAGCAAACATAAGGGGACAGCATACAACATATGAGGGCCTGCTAATAATGCATTGTCCTGCGGTGACATTTCCATAATCACTTTAAATCTACCCTATACATATGTACTAGTTAAAGCTTTCAGCTCTTGAAATCATACCCCCTAGTAAGGAATGAATTATCCTCTGCAGATTGAGCACACAGAAATAGCCCTTCTGCAGAGTTTGAGGGTCTGAGAGCTGACATGTGCCTTGCTATTACTTTAAGTGATAAGGTTTGGCATTCTGTGGCACTTATGGTCGAGCACAGTGTGACTTAAAAAATAAATGCAATTGTATTTTTAGGCCGGGAACTTTGCAGTTATAAATCTCACTGGCAATAGTTTAGACAAGGACTTCTGCAAGTCACTTAATTTTCCAGTGCTTTTCAGTGTTGTTGTGTTCTTTGCTTCCTCAAGAACTCTGCAAGAACTCTGTCTTAGATAACACAAATACCCTTTTATATGGGGAACTCAGTTACTCAGAATCTACTGGATTTTTAAAAAGTATTACTGATAACACTCCCTGTCTATGAAAGAAACTTCTAAAGAAAAGAGTATTCTTTCCCTAAATGATTCTATTCAGAGACATGAAACTTTGAGGAAAAATTCATGCAGAGAAATTTCTCTTGTGGTATTACTATGAAAGCAAATTAAAGGAAGTTTCAGGTAAATAATCGGAGTTTCAACTCCATTAAGCTAGAGCTTAAATTTCTTCCTTGCTTTGCTTATTCATCAGTAGTTATCTAACCATCAGGCATGTCTGAGGACCAGAGAACAAACTGAACAATATGAAGTTATAAACTGTTACTGTGTGGGTTAGAAAGGAGGTAAGCAAACCACCTAAATCTGTCTGTATTTTCCCCAGGTACTACAACAATCTATAGAAAGACATGCTTTCAAAAAACTTAAATAAGTAGTGTTAAGAAATAAGACACATCAGGAAAGAGTCAAGTGCGCAAAATAAAATTCATATTTTCACTGTTAAGATAGTGACAACACAGAAAAGCTTGTATGTAGAGTGAAATGTTTTGTCAAATTGAAAAATGGAAATAATATGAACACTACAATTTTCACATCAATTTGAGGTAAAATGTTTTGAATTACAGTCATTTTAATCTTGTTTTATAAAGAAAATGACTTCAAATGGGTGATAATTTAAAACAGCATAATCCAAACTTCATTGTGCTCCAGTCAGGCATTGCAGTGTGGCTCTGAGTGATTTGGAGCAATCTTTGCACATTAGCTCAGAGCCTCATTCCGAGCAGGCACTTGAACAAGAAAAAGGATTCCTGAAATCTACAGCTTCCATCATTTACCTGAGAGTTCAAAATCACTGTCTGAGAAGGCTCCAACTACCTAATTGGGCTTTTACAGGCATTGCTGGCACCTCCAGAAATTTGGGCAGCATCCTGATGAGGCAATACTGTCACAGTTACCAGCTCTTGAACATTCCCTCATTACCAGGTGTTCCACTGAAGTTTTGCTCTTTGACTGAAAGTTCCTCATCTCAATCAGATGAGCCTTCTCCAACTATTACATTTTTTGGCATATATACATACATATATATATATATATATATATATATATATATAAAACAAATATATATTATATATTATACATACATATATAGAAAATATATATTATATATAACATATATAAATATATAATACATATAAAAATATATACTTTATATATATATATAAATTCTTCAAACTAATTTTCAATTAAATTATAAAAATACTGGAATTTTAGCTAGAAGGATTACTAAACTTGTAAGGGTTTGTTTTTTTTTTTTTAAACAGATGATTCTATCAGCCCCTGGACAATTGACAAGTGATGGGAATAATTTAGACCAGATCAACACTCGACACAATTCTTTACAGAACATTTTCTCGTAGCACGGATAATTTTAAGAAGACATTGTTAGGAAACAGTGATAGCTGTGATTATTCTGGAAGATTTTAGTGTCAGTAAGATCAGCCAAGAGAATGGAATCTGAGCAGCTGCTGACAGCATCTTGTCATCCCTTTGCAACAGCTGTCAGGAAAGGTTCTGTGGCTGCAACCATCAGGACTATGATGCTTGAAAACAGGGTAGTGGTTGTTGTTGTTATTATTATTAATTAGTTGGAGCATAGCAAATATAAAACTGTGGGGGTATTAAGTTAAACTTCACAAGGTATCCAATTGTTCATGAAATTAAACTTCATTACTTCAAAGATGGAAATATTTTTAAATGGAAATAAACACATTGGTTGACCTTTAAAATATGCTTTCATAAACTCAATTATATAAACACCTTCTTGTAACCACACACTGTCTATGTGTGTCTATGTAAGGATTCTGGGGAGAGATATAAATTTATTGACCTTCAAATTTCAGAGAGGAGGTGTCAAGTTTTGACTCAGCTCTCCTTATATTCATATTTTTATATATTGAACCATAGCTGTCTTTGCAAAAAATGTAATGTTCAGTCCTGTTTGATAAGATTTGGCATGAATATGCCAAGGCTAATAAAAGCCTAACATATATTATTTAACAAGGTTAAAAACTAGCAATCAGACTTGTCAGAGAACTTGTCACCTCCTTTAGTATATGAGCCTCAATCAGCCATTTCTCTACTGCATAGGACAGAGGCTCCCTCAGGTTCAGATTTAAGAAAAATCAGTTCTCACAAAGTCACTAAAGCTCAGCATCCAGCATCCAGCTCTTTTGAAAGTCTAAGTTTCAAACCAGTTCTGAAATCCTGGTCAGCTCAGACACACATTGGAGGTAACCAAATAAATCCCAGCAGTTCTTGCTGGGAGTGAAAGTTCTTGAACTAACTTAATCCCTAGTTCACAAGACAAACCCACAAAATCCCAGCATTTATGTTTATTTTTTTCTTAAGTTCTACAGAAAGGATATTTTAAGTCTGGGCTAAGTGCTGCTCTGGCAGATGCCATATAGAAAGCTGTCACCACTTTTGGCACGGATTTCTCTTTGAGAGGGTCCAAGCCTGAATTTCTGAAGCTGATGTTCCTTGAGCTTCAGCAAACTGCATTTCACAACCACCTTTCCTACAGTTCCTGCGGATGGCAGGAGGAGTTCGAGCTCAGTCTGTGCTCCAAAGGGCTGCTTTAAATCTTTCTAAGTTTTTTAATTAACCATAGGATATAAAAGGACTTAAATGAAAAGCTACCAGTCAATTGCTGACTAAGTGTTCACCAGCCTGTTATTGAACCTATTTCATCTATTTATTCCTTAATTCACCCATAGTCTCGAGATGTCATTAATATGCTCAAAGTTAATTTATTATCCTCTATCGCTTCTATTCAAGCCCATGTTAACAGAATAAATTCATCACAAATGATCTGACTTGAAAAGGCAGATTTAGATTCTGACAGAGAATAATTCATCATGGCTGGGAAAAAGCCTCCCACCAACTGGGCTGTTGGAATGCTGGGAGATGAAACAGGAATGATGGCAGAACTTCTGCAGAAAAGGACATGAAACTCTTGGGGGGAAAACAAACAAATAATAAACCCCTGACTCCAGGAGGTTTCTGACACTGAGTATTTTCCTCATTTTCCCACTCACAGGTCCTTTCTCTTACCCTTTTCTCTTACGTTTCTCTTACCCTCTGTGCTGCCCTGAGGCAGAAATAATCACTAGAGCTCTGCTGGCCCTGGTTTGCACACCCCAAGAGGGGCACAGGGAGTGCCAGGGACACTCAGAGCTCTGCAGAAATGGTCCTGATGCTCTGGGGCCACAGGCTGCTCATCAGCACACCCAAGGCCTTGCTGAGTGCTGCACAGTGCAACACTGATTTATTTAATTTGCTATCTGCTCTCATTATCCCCGTGAGAACTGTAGGCTTGGGGAGATCTACTCCTCTGTTACACCACACTTGCTGTGTATCTATACATCATCTCAATTACAGAAGCAAGCGGATATAACAGCATTTATAACATGTTTGGGGTGCTGTTACAATAGGAAAAATCAAACACATTTTGTAGCTATAGGTCCATTATCCAGGGGAATTGGAAAGCAGCGAGCTGCTGTTGTGAATGTGGCACCACTGTGATTGTAACAGGGGTTTGGAGATTTACTGTAAAGCCCAGAAACACTTGAAATGAAAAATTAATCATGGCATCATAGTCAACATTCTAACTATTATTATTTCAGCCAGTTAATGTTTTGTTCCTAGCTTCAGCACAGGGAGAATTCCCTCCTCCACTCGAGTGTGGACTGGTCATGGTCCCTTCTCTATCACACTGTGACTCCATTTATCCAGCCCTTCATGGACTTGTCTCCTAATTCTCTACACACCAGAGCCCTTTCCCTGCTCCTGCTCTTGTTACACTGAGTAAATATGTAGCTTCAGGACTTGAGCAACCAAATTTCTCCAGGGAAAAAGAGGGGAAAAACACCAGTGAGAAGTCCAGACCTGTCCAGGAAATAAAAAACCCACTCAGCTCTGCCTAGATATTTTACAGAGGATCTTATATACTGATATAATAATAAATGTCAGTGCTCAAGTGTTTGTAAATATGTAGGCTCATCTGGATGGCTCCTTCAGAACACCCCAGCTCCCTTTCCCCTCCTTTCTTTTATCATATTCCAGAACCCAACTGAATTGGGCTTCCAAATGTGCTGCTATCAGTATTTGGGGTTTTTCTGATTCAAATACTTATTTATTCTATGAATGCCTTGAATCTAAGGCCTTCAGTGAGGTGAATATAGCAAGTGTCTGATCAGTACCTGATGTCCCAGTGAAGAACCTCTGTGCTGAAAGGGATCCAACAATTCCCCGGGAAGCACTGGAGAGTAACAAAGTGCCAACTCTGCAGTATTAACTCAGCTCCCTTGTGTAAATGTGTTTTGATGCAAACTTTGATTAAATTATCATATACTATTTTTCTCATAGAACCCTTGGGCCCAATTCAGAGAGTAAGTAGTTATTCAATATTTCTCTTTATCTACTCTAATCAGCATGTGGCCATACACCTTTTTAATTAATATTTTCAAAGCCTCCTGTTGAATGCAGATTTATTCATTCCCTCATGTACTCTGTTGTTTTCACAGCACAATCAAAAGCTTCGTGAACATAAATAATACCCCACCTGCATTATTTGCTTTATTGAGGCCATTTGCATCTGGGAAAGTGAGGAATTAAAAAATTGAACAAAAATTATGCAGCCTGCATTATTCCATTATTTCTGGGTGCCCAACTTGAGATAGCTTAAACCAGATTTTTACACTCTTGAACACGGGATATTATATATTATATATTATATATTAATTATATATTAAATATTATATATTATATATTATATTAATATAATATTATATATTATATTAATTATATTATTATATTATAATATTTTTCAAAGCATACCTTTTGGAGAAAGGGATGATGTTCTTGGCATTCAAAGAAACCCAAAAGACAAAACATGATACCAAAAGTTCAGTTTTTCCCCTCCACCAAAGAGCTGTGTTGCCCATTTCAACAAAATATAGGAATACTAACTAGCTTCTTTCATTTTCATTACTAAATCTAACCAAATTATCAAAAAAAAAAACCCATGAATACACTTAAAATAGTCTTCCCATGATGAAGAGCTCATTATTTTAATAAACCATTAAGAATCAGAGAATTTTATGTGCTTTGATGATTTCCTACGGTGCCAAAACTTTCCAAAAGATCTATCTTAAAATTTAGCACTAACTGTAATGCAATAAAATGTAACGATTTCATAAAATTTTACATGGTAAACCTATTCTAGAAATTCCTCAAAGTGCTTCTCGGAATCAAACTTTAATTCATTTTTAAAACGGACTGGACTGTAGTTGCAACTGTTCCCACTGTAAAATCTCATTATTTTTATGTAAGTTAAAATAGATTGGCCCTTATGCAATGAGACATGTGCACCTCCATCAGTGTTTCTCAGCACTGTGCTGTTATTACCCCTGGCTGATGGGTGGTTTGTTCTGCAGCCTTTTTCCCTGGGTGTTTCTGCCATGGGTTGTGCCCTTTTCTCCCTAAGCTCTACAGACAGGCTGCAGCTTCCATCCCATTTCCTTAGGGAGTGAGCCAAGGACAGAGATTGAGAATGAAGAGAGGGGAACGGTGTTGGAGCCCTGGATGCTGAGATTTCAGACTTTCTGTGCTGACCCCCCAAGAGAACACTGCATTTGATCTGAGGCTGTGGAGAAGGCTTCCAAAATTGATAGAACTGGGTTTGTGGGTGTGGAGTTTGAATAGAAGTGTGTAATGTCACATGGTAGAAAAATTAGAGTTTAAGGTTTTAGAATACAGTAATGTATATAAAGCAAGATGGAGGTTTTAGGGCGGAGGCTGGTCCTTCTTCTTCACCTTCTTCTCCTTCTCCTCCTCCTTCTCCTCCTCCTTCTTCTTCTTCTTCACTTTCTTCTCCATGGATTTGGGTGGTTTTGTGTAATTGGATAAAACGTCTCCATTGTGGGCCACGGGTGGTTGGTTATTGGGTTAAAAGTGAAAATAATTGAGGTGTCATTTCTTAATTGGACAGTTTATCCTTAAAAAGGCCTTGTAGAGAGTGAGATGGGGCTGCATTTTCAGTTTGTTAGTGAAATGTTTTAGATCTCAGGGTTTGTGAGACTGTGACATAGATAAGAACTGATAAACATCTGAGTCCAAACAAGAAATTTCATCTCACGATTTAATCCCGACCTTGGCAGAAAAGAAGCAAAGAATCTGCAGAATGAGACACATGCAGAAGAAAGCAGGAAATACTTTTGAGAGCAGCAAGTCTGCTCTCCCTTTCTGGTTCCAACACCATCATCATCTGTGGAAAAGTGGCTTTGCAAAAGGTTATCATGAAGATGGCAGAAAGCTCTGAATTCCCCGGGCTCCACAGCAACAGGGAGCTCAGGGCAGTCACTTAAACCCAGTAATCTTTTATACACTGATGATTCAAAAAATGCTATCAGGATTTGTGATTTTGGATTTGCAAAACAACTTTTAGGAGAAAATGGACTACGTCTAACTCCCTGCTACATTGCAAACTTCGTGGCACCAGAGGTATTTCAAACTGCTCTGTGTTTTTTCTGTGCTGTTTTTGGTGCATCAAATGCTAAAACTTTTCAGTAATACTTGGAAAAAAACCTTAAGTCATGTAACAAAAACCTCCTGGCTCATAATGCAACTGGAACCAAATCACCATTTGGCAAAAAGGAGAACAGGACACAAATCTGCTGTTGAACTAGAATTTTTGGGTACTTTAAAGTTGTACAATTGTTTAAAACTCTCATAAGTATATTCATCTAGAGGATAGCTTTCATAAATTGTAAATTGCAAAAAAATGTACTTGATCCTCCTAAATGATGACTTTTCAGATGTCTTTGCCACGTTACTCAAATTACCCTGGATGAGCTCGCACCCCTTTTCTCAAGACAGACCTTTCAGAGGAACTAAGAAGCACATTAAAATGGATTAGAGCTTGGTATTTCATGAGGGTAGAGATTAGATCAATATAATTGTGCAGCAGAGTGTGTAAATGGGCTTGAGGACAGCTCCAAAGCAGGAGGAGAAGTGTCCAACTCCCAACAAAAGAGCTTTGCACTTGGCCCCTGTACTTGTGACAACGTGAAGAATAAGAGCTCTGAAGTGAATGGTCATATTCTCATCTTCCAGAGAAAAAAGGGGGGAAAAAGCAGATATTAATATCTATCCTTTCATGAAAGAGAAAAGGGAAGAGGGGAAAGCAAGGTGCACTCCAAAGGAGCTCTGGTCCATCAGGTTTTAATGCCAGGCTTTTCATTACGAGGCTCCATCTTCACAAGTAACAAGGTGCTGGCCACCCGAGGGCAGCTCAGCAAACTGCATTTTCTAATTTGGACTCCAAGTACCCAGTAGAAAGGCCATTTGTCCAAAGATCTTTAGATACAGTTACTTCAGAAGCTGCACAGCTCACAGTGAGCACCCTGAATGCAGGCTTCTCTCTCCAGCACAAAAAATCCCAAAAAACCTGTTACAAAATGTTCTCAATTAAAACACAACTAAAGTTGGAGCTCATACGTTTTGCTGGTCCTGCCAACCTGCCCGAAATGGTAATTAAAAGGTACCAAAAAATGAAAAAAAAAGTATTAAAAATAAGTATTAAAAAAAAGATTGGCCAGAGCACACAGATTAAAGCACATATTCAAATCAAAGCTGGTCATTGCTGTATTCACGTCGATTAAAAGGGTGTTACAGGAAACTCTCAAAAAAGAACACAAATATCTGATAGAGCTTAAGAGTACAAATGACTGTGAAATTATGCATTAAAGGAAAATAAGCTTTTCTAACGATTACCTTTCAGTCCATCCCCTGGCTCTGCATGACACCAGAATGTGACAGTCCTAGACTGCTCACTCTGGGATTCAGTGCTTTCTCCTCTGACATATGGCAAATTCTCTCACTCACCAGACATGCATTGTTCATCATAGAATTTTTTTTCTGACTTATTTTATGCACAGCTTATCATATTACCAAAAAATGGATGAAGGAAAACAATTGGCTCTCTGAAGGGGCAGCACAGAAAAAAATTGTATAAATTCAGATTTTTAAATAGATCTGATACTTTGAATGGAGTGTGGGAGCTCTCAAGAATATGTTACTCCTTGTAAAATATTGGTCCAGGATTCTTATCTTCTGAAGAATAATGGTGTTTTTTATTTTTTCATTTCAGTTATTGTTTTATCTTGTCCATCAAAAAGAAATAAAGAAAGGAGTAAAAAAGCCACAGGGCACCTAAAATGGCACGAAGCAAAAAGTTTCAACCTCCTTTAAGCAAAGACTTGATCTTCATATTTTCTCCACTTTGTAACAAACCTGGATAATACATGGAGAAATGTTCATTACACTCTCAAAAGACAAGCTTTTATGAACCTGATAATACTAAAATATTACCTTGCCAAATGGTTCACCATGACCATATAACAGCATATTAAATGCATTACAGTGACTTGTTATTTCCATGCTAAATGGTCAATATAAAATTACTGAACATGTTCTATGTCTGGTGAAATAAATCTGCTCAGAGCACACTCTTGATTTGCAGTCAGCCAAATCTGGCTGCCATCTGATATATGAGACCAAAAACAAGAGTCATCTTATATATATATATATATATATATATATATATATATATATATACCAATTCAAACTACCCGTGCTTTTCTAGAACTGGGTCAAAAACTCTCAAGTCCTGAAACATATTTCAGTTCTGCTTCTGTACATGAATCCCAGTGACAGTTCCTGCCAATCATTGGGTGGATTTTCTGTCCTGAAGCTTGGTGGCTAAGCCACAAATTATGCTGGGGAGGAAGAAATAGGAAGAAATTAAAATATCCCTTGAAATCAGTGTTTTTAGCATGGCATGTGGGTTGTTTTCTTTTTGTACAGAAAAATGAGATGATTAACAAAAAGTTGTCTTATTTATGTTAATTATCAATTTCTCATAATTTCTTATAATTTTGAGAAGACCAGTAAGGATTTCTGGAGAGGTGCTGACAAGATGGAAGAAGAATGGATAAAGGAATAAAAATAAATGCATGGGAGGTGATTGGGATATTTCCTTAGCTACAATTTACTGATATTTTTATGAAAATTAAAAGGAAAATCCTTTTGCAGTATGCAAAATAATAATTTTTGTGTATTTAGGAGTCTACTTAAAGGTAAGACTTTTCAGACTACTTTTCATAAACCCATCAGCACTGCTAAAGCACCATTTTCATTTCATTTTTACTTCTAAGGAAGACAAAATGTCATTTCACAAGGTGATTGATTACAGAATACAAACAGATTTCAGGTCACAAAATCTACCTGTCTAATTCACTGATTGTTTCTTCTTCTTTGCCTTTTTTCCCTGCTGCCTCTTCTCTCCTCTCCCCCTCCCAAACCAGTGCAGAGCTGGGCCCTTCTGTTTAGTCAGCAGCCAATTACAACTTCTCAGGCGCAGTTTTTCATCCCAAGGCAATTTGGTAATCTTACACTGATTAATTAAACCCGGGTCTCCAAACAAACTGCTCAAACTCCTGCACGCAGAGCTTGCATATCTAATCCAGATAACGGGATAAGCAACGTGGCTGTCAAAGTTCACCAAGAAATGAAAACAAGACCCTGTGTTCATTCTTCTTTGTGGAGTTTCTAAACAAAGACCAAGTTGTACTTCTAGGTAGAAAATCTAATCTGCATTTAAATAGAATTTCTCCAAATAATAAACAAAAGCCTGAAGCAACAGTTTTACAGCAAGTCTTGCTGCTAGTGCACTGTCTAATCCTTCTATCTCTGTCTGTAATCCCTTCTACCCTTGTATATTAATTTCCTTGCCAGTTTATCAAGGCATCTTGGCAGAGTTCACATGAACAGCAGTCACTCTGCACTGCCTCAACTTTCTTCAAAGCTGAGCCTAAAGCTGCTCAAACTTTGGGTGGTCAGCAGCTCAAGGAAACTCAGATTTATCCAAACAAAGGGAAGTTATTAACCCCGAGAGAGAGAAGAGGGATGGACAGTGGCAGCACAGAAATCCCCAGAAAAGGTGTTTAGGTTTAAAACACGAGGATGCTAAATGCTGGAGATTAATTTTAAAATCTTCTGGCACAGAGAAGTTTTCAGATGCTACCTTGCTACTCAACATTTTATTCTTATGTTTGAAAGCAACAGATCTGATACTGCCTGAAGCACCCAGCTCTCCTCCGGCTTTCTCTCAAAAGAACTATTTACATATTTCAGTGCAGAAATTAAAAGATACCCCCACCCCCCCCAAAAAAAGCAGGCTCTGTTCTAAATTTCAAAACTATGAAGGAACCCATTATTAAATGAAAAGCTACCTCAGAGGAAAAGACAGAAGGATAGAATTAGCATTCTAGATGAGACTTGCCAGATTCTCAGATATAAAGAAAGTTAGTACCAGATGAGCAATAACTAATTTAATTCAGGCAGCTCTGCTTTAATACAGGTCACTGCTAATTAGACAAATACCCACTAGATTTGTCTACCTGATTCCCACTTCACTCCTAATGTTGACAGACCATCAGCACATCAGCCTTTAAAATATTTTCTCACTGTAAACCCAACAAATTTGACCTCTAACTCTGTTGCATTATTAGATGCTGTTCTAAGCTGACTTGCTCTCTAAAGGGCCAAGGGGACCTGGCTGCCTTTGAACCAACACAGTTGGCAGTCACAGGGATCATCTTGTTTACAGCACTCAACAATATAGATTTTTTGGTTTTTTCCCTGAAAAGAGTTATAACTCACAATTTGTGAAAGCCATTTTTTGATTTCAAGAAAGAGAGATAAGTTAGGAGTCAGTTTTCCTCCAGACTGTAGCACTTATTCACATTCAAGGAAGAAAAACAACAATATTGAGGATTCTGTAAAAGAACTGGATAAGCTCCTTTGGTAAGCAGAAAAAAAAATCTCAAACCAATTACTCTCTCAAGGAAATATTCTCTTTATGAATCAAAGCTATGTGCCAATAAGTATTTCTTATTAAGTAGAAGACTCTTGCTCTTGAGGGTAGAAGATGGACACTGCATAAATTGAGTGTTAAACTGAATGAGAAAATGGTTGTAGGCAGAGAAGAAATTGAATAAAAGGAAAAAAAAAACAACCAGCCTTTCGACTTCACAACTAAAGATAGCAAGTTAAAATTAGAAAAGGATATACAGTAATCTTTTATTATTGATGGATTAATAATATATTTATTAGAGACAAAATAAACTTGGCATCACTATAATGCCATAGGGACAATAAACTGAGCCCCCAGAGGACTTTCAGAAAATGAAATCCAAAGATCAAGCATGATGTCACACTTAGAGAACATTTTATAGAGCTGCATTCACCTCGCCTTCATGATTTTTGCATCTTCAGGATTCTTGTTTTGAGGCTTTTTATCTCAGTCCTCACAGGTAGAAGCCTCTTTTCAAAATGAAAGTCTTGCCAGATGATCAGAAAACAGATCCTGATGAAATAACATGAAAAAAAAAAGGGGGGAAAACTACTAACTAGAACTGAGAATCAGCAACTCAGAAAAATTAGAAAATTGTGACTACAAAAGCCTTTGGCCTACATATAAAAATATTTTAAGTCCTCCACTTTATCATCTCTTAGAAAACAACTTTATCCATATAATAGCAAAGTTTCCTGATGGTATTTTCTCATTTTTACTGGAAAAACAATCACCAAAAAAAATAACAACCCACAAAAAAATCACACTGGTTTCTCCTTGAAGAGTCACACAATACAAATAAAGGCACTCCTAAAGTCAATTAGAAGTCAAAAGTACGTAAGAGTTGAACAGAATTAATTAAACTGTGCAGTAGGAATGATTAATCCATGAGACTTCACAGCAAAGGTAGGGTGCTGATCTGGCATGCACAGTGGAGAATAGACCAAAAAGCTCCCTAATTAGCTGGAATTAAGTGGTCACCTCCCTTAATTGGAAGGAAGAACGAATGCAACCTTCAAGAGGAAAAGCTGGTGTTTAGGGCAAGGAGGAGGCTCCCTGCTGCTCTGGCTCTGTGCAGCCCCTGGCCCTGGGCTTGGATTTCACCTCTCCCTGCTGGCCCATCCCAGGCTGGCCCATCCCAGGCTGGCCCAGCCTCCTCCTTCCAGCAGGGAATGCCAGGGCTGGGGGCACTTCCAGCTGCCTCCCCTGAGCCCAGGAAGGGCAAAGCTGAGCATGAAGAGCTGGCTCTGCCCATCCTTCTCCAGGAAATGAGCACTGACTCCTTCCCAAGCCACCCAGGTGCAGCCGCACGGACAGGATGGAAATCAAAAGTGTGATTTGAAACTGCTGGGCAAGAGGCCACACCAATAAAATGGCTATTCTGTGAATTTTTGAGGAGAGCTATTAGCAGTCTTCATTTACCCCTCGTGCAATAAAGTTTTGCCTGGAATGGCTGTGAGTGTCCTGGAGCAGGGGCCAGGGCAGGGCTGTTAAAGCAGCGCCTCACGACCTTGCCCAAGCCATTCCATCTCCACATCAGCAGTTTTTTTTGGTGTGGAGAATCACAACTTTGGCCTCACTCCAAAAAGAAAAAAGATTCGATTTCTAAGGAACACGGTTTAAAATGTACTACTCACCTTTGATCGCTTTTTTAAAAATTCAGTTTCTTGTGAACATAAATCACCTTTCCTCACAATCTTCCTGGTACACATGGGGTGCCATGGCAACTATCACAGCCTCCAAACCCTGTGCTCGTGAAACACACAACTTGGTGATGAAAGGATTGCTATCTGGAAATCCACAGATCTGCAATCACCCCTTAGCCATGGCTAAACAGTGTAAATAATTGTAGTATGGATTTTTATAGAGAGAATTCCAGCAATAATGACCGAAATTCAAATATTGCTTTTCCAGTTCCGCTGTATCAAGATATCCAGCATTACAAGTCTCTTAAGAAACTGAGTAATTAATTACATTGCCTTCACGTTAGTGAGTAACTGCCGGGAAGCAGAGTTAAAACTTGGATTCTGTTTTAATTTATTTTATTTATGGGCACAAGTGAGGCTTTCAGGTAACTTAATACAAAATAAATTGGACTGCGAATGCTAAAAAAAAAAAAAGTAGATTCAAAACAGAGGTAGATTTAAGTAGAACAGATACTTAAAACTAAAGAATTGCTTGAAAACAAAGCAACCACAAGGCCAAGGGAAGAGGAGAGCAGGATTATCCAACCCCTGATAGCCCACAGCCCTGTGCCTGAGGTAAGTGGAATGAACCACCTGCTAAAATATCTCTTCATACTAACTTCTCAGAGTCGTCTCACATCCTTTTAAAACCATCTGAATCCCCAAAAAACCCATCCTTTAAACGATTCTGCAATTAATAGAAGCTTATTTTTAAAATGTACTTCTGGTTTAAGTCAGGAGAGAGGAAACACAGAGCAAGTTCTGCTGAGAACTATTCTTGTTTTACCTGAATTTGCTTTTTTCCCCTCCATCCAAACTAATTTAAAAATGTTCAGAACAATGGGATTTCCTCAGCTTTCTTACCATGGGCAGGGATTTTTCTCTGGGTTACAGGATTGCAGAAGCATTATTCAGATATTAAAAAAGGAGGCCAGAGATTTGTAAACAATGGCAAAACAGCTTAATCATTTGATCCACACTTTTCTAATGGTCATCATTATAGAGCTTATTTTGTTATTGTATGCCATTCTTCCAGAAATATCCAGAAGAAACCACAGTTCAGCTGACCTTGAAATATTTTTCTTTTCCATTTTAACAAAACTTAGGAGTTTCTGAACATTTCTATGCTTTGTATTCCATAGGGCTGCACATTTCCTGAGCAGCTGAAGCCCTGAAGGAGAATCCTTTGGTCATATATTCCCTTTATAAATCCCCAGCTGATGCAGTTTACAATACTCCACTGAACTCCTGACTCTCATTTACAAAGCTCAGAAGAGAACTCATAGCCAGTGCCAGGCTGTTATGAACACCAAAGGGTATTTCCATTTGATTAAGGCTCCTCCTTTATTCTCCAGATTTGAACAGAGAGAGCAGGAGTAGCTTTTTCTTCTTTTTATCCTCAATATTGCAGTTTTGTGTTTTCAGTGAGCTACTGGCATAAAATATTTAACTAGAAATGGGAATCTGTAGATTACATATGGAAAAAATGGAATGACACAAAATTAATTCTCAAAGGGCTGGCAAAATTTCTTCTGAGCTCTCCAAAAGCACAGATCTGCAATGCATTTAGACACCACTGTGAATAGTGCTTTCAAAAAACAGAGGAGTCCCCTAAACTTATCTTTTTCTGTTTGAAATTTTAAATTTTTTTACACATGTTACAGTTTACTTGTTTCACTCAGCTCATAAAAACCCCAGTCACAGCTTGCAAATACACATGTACAGTAAATCCACTGTGCATTCACCTGCAAGCCAGGGACAATTAACAAGAAATAACTAAGGTAGCAGCTATTTTGTTATTGCAGGGCCAGACTCGTGAAGATTATCAAGAACTTAATGAATGTTTTTTCTATCCTGTGCATGACAACTGTCATTCATTAAAATACAATCAGCTGGAATACATAAGCACATGGTAGATGCCAGATGATGGGAGGGTTGAGACGAGCCCTGAGCTCTGCCAGGCAGAGCTGCCATGCCCTGGCATGCCTGCTCCTGCTCAGATCTGCCTCTGAGGCACGGGAGGAGCAGAGAGCAGCAGCCCAGGGAGCTGGGAGCACACAAACAGGAGAGCATCCCTCCCCAGGAACTCCAGGGATCCACCTGGCACAGCAGGGATGGCTCCTGAGATGCCTTTTGGGGCCACCTAAAAACAGGGGCCAGAGAGAGCTAAGGGAATAAAAAGCATTTCTACTTATTGAAGGGCATTCAGGTACATTTGGGGCAGACAAAGCCCTCCAGGGGCTGCACCCAAAAATGGACCACGGGTCACAGGTTTGCACACTTTTATAAGTTTGGTTCATTTGCATGTTGGGGGTTAATCTCCCAATTACAGCTTCAGGTAATGAAGTCATTTACCAAAAGTTTGCTCCCCCAGACTCACTTTTGTTCACATCTCTCAGGGCCTAAGGCAGTGAGGTGTCCTTGTTTGCCAGGCCTGGAGAGGAATTGTTGTGTCTGCCCAAAATGGGAAATGCTTTCATTCAGTAACACCTTATTATTTATTAAAAAGCATTTGGCTATGTTAGAGTTTGCCAAATGCAATAATTAGGTGTCGTGCCCCCATAAAAATGTAAGCAATATGACAGCCACTAATGGAGAAAGAATTGAAGGCTAAGTAAAAAAATAATGAATCAATGGGACAGCCAGAGATTCAACAGAGGAATCCCAATGTCTGCTCTAAATACACTTCTGGTGGAATTTGTCTAAGGTCTCAGATCACTTGTAGATGAGACTTTCGGTTTTCTGAATTGTAGATTTTGGACATTTGGAAAAGATCTGAGTTAGTGCTAATTAATCCTACAACACGAACAGCAAATCCCCATGTTTGGCCTGAACTTTAAGACACTTGCTGCCATCTCCTTGCAGACATGACATTATGAGAACCCCTCACAAATTAGCTTACATAACAGAAAATAAAACTGAGTTTACCCTTTAGAAAGACAGAGTTCACGGTCTTCAGGTGCTGAAAGTAGAAATTGGAGCTGAAAAGAGGCCAAATTGCTTTAACATTTAACCAATTTGGATGACACAGGCTGAAGTCTACGGTCACAATGAACTAAGTGAAATATAAAGGAAACTTAATTCTCCCATTTTGTTCTACTGAAAAATGGGTTTCTGGTAAAGCACAGTTAATCACAGTGAGGAAATGACATGTCATAGTCGTGGCACAATTGTGACAGCACCGCTGCTGCTAATTTATGAACTCTGTGACCATTTGTGATTCTCTTCTTTGTACTGAATCAAAGGTTGAAGGCCAGAGTACTCCAGGTTTGTATGTGATTTTGCTTTGACAGGCACCTCATGCAGAATATCCTTATAAAATGAAGATATCTATTATTCTTGTCATTTTGTAAGTTTGGGAACAAAAATGTTAGGATAATTGAACTTTGTATGATTGCATGGCTAAAATTTGGCGGGGAACCCTCTTTTTGTTTCCTTTTTTTGTTTCAAAAGTTTTTAAAAAGTGCCCTTCCTAGCAAAAAGCACAGCAAGAAATACCACCTAGATGACAGAGAATCATTTTTGATTGATCCAGGACACACTTTGCCTTAATAATGTTTTTCTTTTACTTTCTTTTACTTTACTTCACTAAGCAGGAAGCTGCTTAGTGAAGAAAGGAAGGGCACACTTGAACAAAAAAGTTTCTTGCAAAGTTATTTCACAGAGATGAACCTGTGTAATGAAGACCTTTTTGCTACTTCATGTACTGGCTAATGACAAAAAGACATCCCAGCTTTTAAATCCAATTGCACTTTAGCTGACTTACAGCTCTACTCACACAGAGGTAGATGGGAAGAGGTAACAATTCCCACCTGATCCAAAATTTCAAGACAGTTATAAATGTCAGCGCGTTTTCTTTCTGCAGGCTGAGTAGTATTTCTATGAAAGTGAGCAACAAATGCATTTCTGCTGATCTCTGCATTTCATTCTGATGGAAATAAGAATACACACGATCTGAGAATTCTCTGGTCTGGGAACCACTGGATCCAAAAGGCTAAATTCCATAGTTATTGAGCAGGTGAAGTTCACCATTGTTCCAAGCAGAACCACCCCATTTTCTGCTGGAAAAAAAAAAAATCCATCCCTCAACCTGCTGATAAAAATTCACTCCAACAGAAAAGGTGTAGCAATGATCACATAAAAATACCTCTGGCCTACAGCTAACATGCTGTGACTTAGATGGTGTCTTAAAAAGGAAGAGGAAGAACAATCGTGTTTGTTGAAGATGTAACATAATTCTGAAGAAATTGAAATTGTTGCCTCTGTATGTGGTAGGCTTAAACAATATTTAAGTGGCTGTTATTCCACTTTGGAAATCTGTTCTGCTGTGTGTTCTGTTGAATTAGATCAAGAATAAATTTGGATGAAGATAAAGTGCCTGCTCCATCAGTGAGAGTGGAACAGAGATCACACTCAAGTCAGAGGAATAAAAAGAATGATTAAATGAGGCCTGCGTGCTTTTTGTGAGATGTATGGCTGGAGGCTCTTTTATGTGAAATGACTTCAAAGCTACCTTGTAAGAGTACATTAAAAATAAAATAACACCCAGAAAATATATGAGAGGGCAGAATTTTAACCCTGAAAGTTTCTGCTTTTCTTGGTAAATTACAGATAACACTCATCAGCAGTACTTAAGCCACTTCTCCTCCACGAGCTCAACAGTGGCAGCCAGGAGTGTTGTGACAATCCAGCTTCTCTAAATGGCACAGAGACAGCCTAGAAACAGCCAAGTGACAGGAGGACTTCCTAAAAGGCACAATGATTGTAGGGACAAATCTCTACATGCAGCAGCCCCCTACCACCCACACTATAATAAGGATAACCCTTCAATGCAGAGAAGACACCAAATTGTACTTTCTAATCTCTGCTGCTGACTTTACAGACTGATATTTGTACATTTAAATGCTCCAGTGCCTCCTGTCGTTGCATCCAAGCTGGTCTTACACGTGGGCATTGCTGGGAGAGAAGGTGCTCTGTCCTTATTAAAGGACACATCTGGTGTGCAAGCCTTGTTTTTATCCTGTCTGATTTTATCATGGTGGCTGCAAACTCAGGAAGCAAAAAACAAAAGTTAGGTTTTAGATTTGTGATGGGAGACCTTGCTGAGATTTTTCAGCCAAGACGCTACATCTTAAACAGACATTTGATGTTGATTTCATGCCAAACCATTTGCTACACACCACATCTGTGGTATCTTAGATGTTTCATACCTCGATGTCTCAAATCTCTTCTCTCTTCACAACTTGCTCTTTACCGAGCTATGGCCTATTCAAGGATGGATCTGGAGCAGCTCTGGGTGAGGGGAGTCACCTTCCCTGCTCCCAGCTCAGTGGGATGGAGCACTGCAAGCCCCCTCTTCCCTTCCACCCAGCTGTGCCAGCCTCCCCTCCACCGTGCCCCTGGGGCTCCTTGGCTCTGTGCCCCTCTGATGGGAGAGGAAGGTGCCTGAGAAAGGAAAGGGGACAGGGGCACCCCCAGATCTGCTCTGTTTGCACTGCCAGGGGGACTGGGAGCCATGACTCTGATGCCTTAGGATTTTAACTTTTCTATTTTTCATGTATTTGTGCTCCTGCAGCTCTCCAGTGTGTAACTCTAAACTCCATGTACAGTCAGAGCTGCTGCTGTCCCATTCTGGGCAGACACAGCAATCCCTCTCCAGGCCTGGCAACCAAGGACACCTCACTGCCTCAGGCCCCAGAGATGTGAACAAAAGTGAGTCTGGGGGAGCAAACTTGGGGTCAATGACTTCATTACCTGAAGCTGTAATTGGAACACTAACCCCCAGAATGGAAATGGACCAAACTTATAAAAGTGTGCAAACCTGTTACCTGTGGTCCATTTTTGGGGGCTTTGTCTGCCCCAAATGCAAACCTGTGACCCGTGGTCCATTTCTGGGGGCTTTGTCTGCCCCAAATGCAAACCTGTGACCCGTGGTCCATTTTTGGGTGCTTTGTCTGCCCCAAATGTACCTGAAGGCCCTTCAATAAATAGAAATGCTTTTTATTCCCTTAACTCTGTCTGGCCCCTGTTTTCAGGTGGCCCCAAAAGGCATCACCTCCTCTGTGTGCAGGAGGCACAGAGACACCTGAGCTGAGCCTCTGGGCTGGGCTGGCACCAGGTACCTGTGGGGAGGGTTCTGACAGGACCACAGCCAGCTGAGCCTGTGGGAAACTGGGATTTACTGACAGCATTGATGAATGATTGCTCACCACCATCAGCAGCGTCCAGAGACAAACTTCTGCCTTCCAGACTGAGAGCTTTGCTGGGGATAACAGTTGGGAAACCCTTATATTTCATTCTGACTTCTGCTGAAAGAGTGAAATAGAGATTTTGCTGGGTCAACAGATGCATAATACCATACCTGTCCAGATCCCCTTTTTTTTAGGCAGATGCTAATATCTGCTGATATATAGACAAGATAACTTTAAATTAATGAATTCTATAAAATTATATACATTATTTACTGACTTATAGTTTTTAAGAAAAAAGTTATTTCAAGATCCATTATTTATACCTTCTCCAGTGTTTCACTCAGCTATATATAAATCATGTATAAGTAAAAGTGGGTACAGTTGGACTTATACTGGTAAATTTTTAGGAATTACAAAGCCTTGATTTTGGGCAAGATATTTTCAACTGCTCCTGCATAATAAGTATGTTTTACTGACAAATGCACAGTCAGAGTGTTTATAAATGAAATTGCAGTATCAACTAACACAGTGACAGCTTTGTTATTAACATGACATTTTGGAGTCTATTTAGAATTCAAGTTCAGCTGAAATTAATAAAATAATTCATGTACTTACAAAGTGGTCTAAACTACCCTATCATGGCCACATTTAAAACTTTTGATGGACAATAAGTTGTAATGTCTTTTCAGAAAAAAAAAAAAAAAAAAAAAAAAAAGAAATCTCTGTGTGCAATTACTTTACACAGATTTGGATCTTCATCTAAAAATGAAAGGTGAAGGGTGGTTAAAGCACAGGCAGCCTGAATTTTTTACGGTGACAATTCTGAATTTTCAGCATCTGAGGCAATTCAAACTGAAAAGCAATTTTACTCCTACATTTACCCTCAAAAGGTATTTTACAATAGTAACTTTCAATTTGTAAGCCAATCTGAGCCCATTATCGCTTATAGGGCATGACAGCATTTTTGTTAACCCTTCAGTGCCGTGAAGAATTGGTGACTTTTAACACCCTGGATCTGAGGGGGGATGCCAGCATTGTCCACTTCTGCAGAACCAGGGCTGTGGGAACAGCTCCTGCCTGAAGCTGGTGGCTCCAGGAGTCCCTTAGTGAATATTTTGCAGAGAAAGGGACAGCAGGAAAATGGAGAGTTTGTTTTGCCCTCTTCTGTGCTTTGGGTGCTGACATCAATTTGGGCAAGAGCTTTTTGAAACAAGGATGGAAAAATATTTCCGTGCACTGAGAGGAAATCTGGACCACTCCCTACCAGTCCCAACTTTGCCCATGTTCCTTCCCAGTAGGAGAAAAACATAAGAATCTCTTTATTATTCTACATTTTTCTCATCTGAATTCCATTTGTTAAAGAATGCACCTTTTTGGGCAGTTTTTTGTGAATTTTTCTCCCACCTCCTGATCTCCTGCATATAACAACCTCTGTGCAAGACACCAGCACTAGGCTTTTGAACTCCTCCTAGATCTTCTGATGCATTTTTTGGGTACCTATGTAAATCTGCACACTACATAAATACAGGAAATACACCCCAAAATAAAGTTATTTACTCTTGAACTGTAATAAAACATCAAATTAGGCACCTGCTATGCTTTTAGGTCATCATTGCTAATAATTTATTACTAACTATGGACTGGAGGGGAGCAGAGAGCAAAGAAGAGCTAGAAGGGGAGGACTTACAAAACAATTCCATTTGTCACTATTTTTTAAACTCCATGAACTTGAAGGCAATTTCCAAAAGAATTTTCTCCCTTACAAGTTAAATCCTTTTTCTCCTCCTTCTGTGCCAGTGCTGTTAACAAAAAGCAGCTCATAAATCAAACTTTAATCAAGCTGAAAATCCCAGTTTTATTTCTTCACTTCCCTAGGGGGTCAGAGCATTTTGCAGAATCTTTTATTTTCTGAACTTCTCCTCTTCAGAACTTCTGTTTGCTGCTTGCTTTCTCTCCTAATAAAATTATTTTCATTTAAGATTACCACCCTCCTCTCCTTCCTGACATTGCACTTGCTTCTTTAGCCTCCTGTGTTGAAAGTATTTAAAGCCCTGCAACTTAATTGGAAGAAATATTATTGTAAGGGATTAGCAACCCCTCAATTCAATATACAGAATTATGTTTACACAGCCAAGGACAGATTAATCTGCTATTTCTCTATTTTTTTCTGGTGTTTTCCTGGTTTTAGACTTCAAATCTTTATAAACTAAGACCATATTCAAGCAGGACAACTGGTGGAAACTCAGGACATTGTCACTGCCAGCTCACACTGTGAATGAGGATTGTGCTGAATTCACTTCCAGTGCTATTTATTCTGTACTATTCTTATTTATTTTCAATTCCATGCTCTCTATTTGAGGAAGTAACAGCCTGCTGTAAAGTTTAACTGACACAGCTGATTTAACAAATCTTGAAACGACTCCTGGATTATTTATCTTGGAATAGAAAATGACTTTTTTCCTTTTAATCTGCAGTTAACAAAACATTGACTTGGAACAAATAGGCACTGATTTAAAATTTGGACTAGATCATAAACTTTTTAACCCCCATTCTTTGTTACCAGTTAAAAATATAGTTTAAAATGTTAGGCTGGAGGCACTGCAGTCTCTTTGAGGTTTATTTAGGAGTAGAGCAGGGGCACGAATGAATAAAACCAGCAAGCTGCCTTTGGATAGCACGATAAGAGCAACTCAACCAGAGTAAGCAAATGAAAGGAACATTTCCTATGAGACTGCCTTATGAGATTTCCAGAATGACTAAGATCGTCTTTAAGGTGATAAGCCAAATTTTATACTGCAGTTTAGTGAATCACTTCCCAAGAATGAATAGAATTACGCCTTTGGCATTTAGTACAAATCAATGTTGAAGGACAAGAAAGCCCCCCAGCTAACTCTTATAAAAATCTGCCTCTTTTACTTCATTCTGTTGCCCTACTTGTTTTCTTTTATGACATGATGGAGAGAGCTCTGAGCTGCAAGAGGTGAATAAAAGAGAAAACTTCTTCAAACAGTGAAACTTCCCAATCCAATCTGTAGTAAACCCAGGCATTCCAGATACGGAATTTAATTTCTTTTAAACTTACTTCACTTCTCAACAAAAAAGATAAAAGTCCTAGAAGAGAGTAAAGAGACAGTTTTACACAGGAGGCATCTTCCTTATTTCTTTTAAACAAGGAGCTATTTTCCTGCAAAATAAAAGTTCTGAGTGAAGCAATCAAACTGATATATCTGCAGAAACTTCCCTGAATCAAAGCACCATTCCAAGTAGATATTTTAATAGCACAGACTGCCCAACACAAAGCTCAGCATTGGATTTCCTGTCATGTGGAAGTGGAGGTGTCTGGGCTGTCAGGCAACTTTTGGAATGGAATGCTTTAAATACTCTAACTCTACGGAACATGCACATGAATATCAAAGCAGAATATAAGGAATACATGTAAATTAGTGCTAAAATCTACTGAAGGGCTGCTTGGCCTCTGCTCAGGGTTGTAGCAGTGATGTATTGAAGGCTCCCTGCTATTCTGCTTCTAAAGGTCTGAAGTGTCTTCTGTGTGTCACTGATTGTGATGAACAGTTTCAGATTTTTTGGATTTTGCTGATTACTGCTTTTCTATTGACAATTAATATTTGGGAGGAATTTGAGCTATCCTAACAGTAATAAACATTGATTGTCAAGAAACCTTTCTATGTGCTAGGCCTTTGAAGTCAGGATCATCTTGCTTGCATAAGACAAGTAGAAACCCACAGCAAGGTCCCAATCTCCAGAAGCTGATGTACCACAGGGTTCTGCTGCCTGAAACATTTCTTCTGGAGTACAAAAGTCACTGTAATCAATTTGGATGAAGTCTTTACACTTGATTTAAGTAGGCTAAATTGCTTGGTTCAATCAGTAACATAAACAAGAAAAAAAACAATACAAAACCCGCCCTGAACTCATTACTCATGCATTTTCATTTTTTTACTTTGTTTTTAGCCTCATTCTTCAACTAGACGTTCAGTACAGTAACTTCAAGTGTGACAAATAAGGGATTAATTCTTTGAGGAGCTGCTATTAATTCAGCATTGAATGTCACGAGTTTACCCTTCTGCAGAAGTTTTAGCTGCTTTATAAAATTTTGTTATACCCTTAGCAGGCCTTTGGATAAAATTAATTCTCAGAGTAATTATCCACATTAAGGACCTGACTACCTCTGCTGGAAATGGAAATGCTGAACACCTCAGTGGGTGCTGAATTTTCGGTGTTCTCTCCAGATCTGGAGCTGTGTGAACGAGGCTGCACAGCTCAGAGAGGATTCAATGAGCTGTGCAGACACTGCACTCCATCACTCACAAGTGCAGGTGGGAGAATAGGGATTTGCATGGATGTGCTGCTGCTTTGGAGGAATGGGGGACTCCTTCAGCATGTCCTTCACACAGCAGATGGTTCGTGAAATCTCTTTCATGGCTGGGGAGCTTCGTAAAGGCTTGTGAAGATTTGTTGCCCACTGCTTTAGCCACAGAATGAAGATATATACCCACACCAAAAGCACCCCAAAAAAATCCATTGTAATAGCAACGGCTCACAGAATAATCTGAGTTTGTCCGAAATTAAAGGAATACTTGGTTTCAGTTAAATAATGAGGTTTGCTATGACATTAAGAAATTTTGCACTCAAATAACAAAACTGTGCCCATAGTCCTCTAAAACCTTGTTTTCCCATGGTAAAAGAAAACATAAAGTATAACAACATGTATTTACAGTCTTAATGAGTATTTCAAACACAGGTTGCCCCAATTCTTTATAGGCTGCACTATGTATAAACAATTGGAATATCTGTTAGTACAGAAAGGTGAGACCAAAGTTTCTCAATTGAGATCAAATCCTTGTAAATCCTTGGACCTCTCTGACATTTACTAATGTATTTTCTCATGTGCCATCAATCAGTTTGTAACTTTAAGCCATTTTTTTCTTTGTTATTATTTTACCAGAGTGGAACCTTGAGGCAACACCGTTTTAAATTGTTTACTTCTTCTTACCCTGGCTTTAGTTTCTTATCAAGTTTCTAATCCAAAGCAATAATTTAGCTGACAATTCATGACGACTCCTTTTCTATTAATCTGTCAGAGACTTTAATCTTTTAATATTCCAAGGAATTATTTGAAAAAGGTGCAATGTATCTGTTATTCAATCAACAAACAAGAAATCCTAAAGAAGCAGGATGGGAAAATATCCTATTGCAGAGGTCATGCAGGCATAATTTGATTATTTTAGAATTATTTTCTAAAGGAATTTTAGAAGGTTTTAGATTTTTTGAAACATTTTGCCGACATGTTTTGTCATTTTGAAATGACAATTTCCAGAATTTTGTAAAAACTTGATGCTGCAGCTGCTGCCTTCTTCCTTCCACCATTTATTTAGATGCAAACATCTTTTGTTAACAGCTTGCTCGTGTTTGTGTGCTCCTTCAGAATTCAGAGATCTGTAAAGTCTGTGCTTAAAGATTTTTTACACTCCTCTGACATGCTCTGGCACCTCCATTTTTGGCTCAGATTCTAATGGCAGTGGAATAATGCAAGTAAATATTCAATTTTTCACCACCACATGATTCTCAACTCTGCTTTCTGCTCCCCAGTATTCTGTCAGAGTTGTTGATTGTTTTACAGTTTTCATATTTCTGATTAATCCAGTCCAGGATGTGCTTTCCACTGGTTTCTGATACTCTCCCTTGTTGTTCCACTCTTTCTTACTTGGCTTGTACAAATTTGTATTGACTTCAATGGGTGAAATTTCCATTTTCCCATGGAAAGAAACTTATTTCAGAACTTTGAACCAAGAAAAAAAAAAATACCAATGCTCCCTTTTTATACCTTCTGATATTCTTCTTTTGCCAAGAGGGAAGGTTGAAGTAAAACATTTTTCAGCCCTATCTAATAATGAAAATATTATGTACGCAGAACATTTAATAAAATACACTGAGATCTGAGTCTTTGCAGTAATTCATAGCTTGAACCTTCTACACTGAGTGACTTGCCAAGACTCACAAAGGGAAAGCTGAAGGCAGTAGATGTGTTTTCACATTTGATTCATCATCTGGCCCTCCCCAAGCCCTTTGGAAAGGCTCCAAAATGAGTTTCTACACAGCTAAACTACAGCTGCAACTGACTGGAAAATAGAGGGAAAGGTGAATGCCCAGCTAATGGTCATAAGGAGGTGGAGGAACAAAGCTGGCAGCCCCACTGGCTTCTAAAGTCACTCAGAATTTCAGCCCATCATTGGGGTGTTTCTGTTGATGTCTTTGCAGGGTACTGGTCAAATAAGGACCTTTTTTTTTACAGTATTATAAATATTTTAGAAAAAATGCAATACCCTTCAAGGTCCTTGAAGTCTTAGCATGAGTTAGCAGCATGCTGGCCATAGAAAATAATTCAAATTTGACTGCATCAATTATGTTATCCAGCTAAGGCTTTTAAAGTGGGTATCAATAGCCTGTTAATACACATATAAGTACAGATAAACATATTAATCATGCAATAATTCTGCTGAAGAAGTTCCTCTCCTGAGAACATAAAACATTTTGAAAGAGGATTTTTATCTACTGGTCCTACCATCACTACATAATATCAGCTGCTTCTCAGTCACAGAGAGTCTAAATCATCTTGAATAAACCCCACAAACTATTTCCATAAGTAATAACTTCTTCTCCATATCCCACCCCACACAATGGCAATGGTCATCAGGTTCAGCTATTAAACAAGCAACATTCTGATACCACAATTCTGTAAAGTTTACTTTGAATTAAAATGCTACAGAACCAGACAGTGTTATAAAAAACTTGAATTTGTCATTACTTTGTCTGACAAGGAGAAAAAAAAATCTGAAACAACATTTAAAATGTTTTAAAATTATATGTATATAAAAATAGTTTGTCTCTCATTAGTGACTTTTCTTCTCCCTGACCTGATTTTCCCAGAGAAGAGAGAGGATTTCTTTTTTAACTGTTTTAGCTTTTACCATACAAGCTTTCTAAGGGCTACATTCAGGAAATTGGGTTTGTGCATCATGGCAGGTCTGGCATGTGAGGAAATCTGCTACATGCTGGATTTTCCCCCCCCATGCCTGTCCAAAAATACACAGCACAATTTCCATCCCATCATTTCAGCTAAGAAGAAAATCTGACAATTTATTACAGTCCTCCTGTGCCAGATAATAGTCCAATTGATGGTATGTGACAGAGCAGCTTAACTTCAAGAGCCAGAGCTTCTTCATAGAACTGCTGTCACTTTTGCTTTTCTCAACTTCACCTCAGCAACTGATTTTTCCTTGCTGCTGTTTTAATTTTGATATGTCTTGTTTCCTCAGGAGGTTGCCAAGAAAGTGAATAAAAAATAGGCTGATGCAAAATATTCTGCATAAGGCGCCCCATCTCCCCTCTAATGCATCCACAGAGAAGGGAGATCTGATGTAGATCTCAGAGATCTACATCAGAGATCTGATGTAGACAAACAAAAACTTAAAGTGTAAAAACTTTTTTTTTTTTTTTTCCACTTGCAAAACTGTCAGCCTGCCTGCACATCTCCACTGAAAAATTGTTAATCAGTCCAGATCAAGGTCAGGTTGCTACTGCTCCTAAATTTGCCCATGTGCGACTCTGCAGCCACAACCAAGCATTTGCAACAGAGAAATTTATCAGTGTAAATAAGGTGGAAATGGTCAAGAGAAGACACAGAAGTTTTGAAACTTTTGGAGAGGATTAGTACAAGGCAAGCACTCCATTTCTGCACACTCTGTCCTATCAGTTCAAGATGTTAGAAACGTGCCCCATTGTTTAATGTATTTATAGCACTGATGCATCCCAATGTCAGATGGATAAATCCCCATGCCAAAAGACCCCGAGCACTGTGGGGCTGGCAGTGGCCAAGCAGGAGTTTTCACTGGCCCAGCCTGCCCTAAGTGGGAGCTCAGGAACTCTGTGGAGCAGCAGAGGAGAATTGGAAACACCCTGTAAATGACTGCTCTGTCCCTTTCCTGTTCTTGTGGAATTCTCCACACACAGTGATTTCAGTGCATGGTCACCAAGACCCACAGGGCTTTCCCTCTGGTGAAAATTCTCCTTTTGGCATGCCTGCCTCAACTGTGAAAGAAATCAGTGAGAACAGTGCAATTAGGAGTAATGCAGTCTTTTTAATTTACCCATTTGTAAAATAAATAGTGGCAACAGTAGAAATTAATTGTGGAACACCAAGCAATCCTTTTCCTGTCAAAACTGTAGTTAACTGGAGATTCTGAAGATATTGAGTGACTAAATCTGCATTATGAGTTAATGCACATGCTTAGGTTTTTATAATGTTAAATGTATTTACCTTCATAAGGACCCAATAAGTAGCACATAATGGAACTGAACTTATACATCAAATATTGGAGTATCTTAGATACAAATAAAACAAAAGTTTATTAACTTCTTTTAAGATTATATATAGACTCCTTTTGAGATACTAAAAATAACATTTTTTTAATTGCTGCTTGCTTTAAATATTGTAGAAAATTTTTCTACAGATTTAGATAAGAAACCTTTAAAGCAGGAAAAAAAATAGAATCCTTCACTGATGCTTGCTTTTCCCTCTGAAATACTAGAACAGCCTGCATGTTTGAATCTCATGTTACTGAATAATTTTGAAATCTATTATTACATTCAAGGCTTTAATTACAAAGCACTTTTGAAGAGATCCATGGACCATGCCACGTTCCCTGCATATTTGAAAGAAGTAACAAGAGCACTTCTTTGCAATACTTAAAAGTTCTTTTCTCTTTTCCCTTTTTTTTTTTTTTTGAACAAAAGAACGGATTTTCTTGTAGAATTATGTACTTCTTATAATGCTCCCTAGCTTCAAGGCTCCTCAACCCCAGGTGCATTTAAACAATCAAACTGTGATTTGCTAATGGGAACACAAAATAAAACCACAGTCTGACTGTGCTTCAGAGACAGTGCCGGCATCTCCCCTTCCACTCCTACCTCTGCTCTGCCACTCCAAAATAATAGTTTGGGGTAGCTGCTAGGCCAGACAGAGCCAGGCAACGCTCAGCACCTATTCAGACACTGGAAAAGAAAAGGTGGAAACTGTGCATTCTAATTCTGTGTCTTTTGTAACCATCCTAAGTCAAAGGGGGGGTTTAAATTATGTATTTATACACAACTTAAGCAACGTGGGAATAAAGCTTCACTGTTAAACATACATAAGTGGGGATCATAATTCAATGGAGCCCTCATTAAATTAATGCATAATTTAATAGAGTACGGAGATCAACAACAAAATTCAAAAGAACTGGTATTTTTATTGAATCCGAGCCCCTGAGTGTTTGGGAAGTGATATAAAATTAAAAGCTTTTTAACCTTAGCTCCTCTAGTAGTCACAGTGATTTCACTGTTAGCCTGAGAATTCAATCCAAAGATCTACTGAAAGTCAGTGGAAGTGCTCTGTAGAATTAAACAAACAAAGAGAAAAGCACCAAACTTCCTGATCAATTAAGTCACATTGCAATTTGTATAAGGTTGAACCAGAGAAGAGTAGCTAATTCTGTCAGCAGGGCTCACCCTTGGATCTTGCTCTGAGTTTCCTGTCCACGTGTGCTAACTCATTTACAAAATCTCTCTTGGACTGGAGACAAAAGATCTCCCACAGATGAAATCTGGGACTACTCCACGAGCAAACATGGCAGAGGATGCATCAGGCATCACTCCTCCCAGCTCAGCCTTCAAAATGGGCTTTCAGAACCACCCTCAAACACCATCTGCATGTTTCACACACCCTACTGTCCTGCTATAAAAATACATTTGCACTTCTCTCTCAATCTCTGGGAAACAGTTACCAAATACCCACAGAGCATGAATGTTTTGGAAGTACATTGGGTGAGTTGTGTCTCCTTGGGACAGTGTTCCTCAAAGTATCCCAAAGGACTCCTTGGCTCCTTGTGTTTCCTGCCTAGAGCCCTTTAAAACCCTGGTTAAAACAACAACAACCAAAAAAAAAGTTCTCAAGTCTTGATTAAGGTTCTCTAATGAGACCTGAATAAGTCCCATTGAGGCAAAGCAGGAAGGTTTAGGGATGCTGCACTCACAGGGCTGGAGACTGGAGATGGGAGCATTTAGGGGACGACTGCCCAGGAAAGCCCAGCTGTGGGGGCCTTGTGGGATGCACAGCCCTACAAAATGGGGCTCAGAGGCACGTGACTGTATTCTGTATTGAACAGGCACAAGATCACCCCCACAACTGGATTAAAACTAAGAAACAACTTTGAAATAATAAGAAAAAAAAACACAAACCCCTTCAAGTGTAGGCATAGCCACTGATGCACACACAAGACCAGGGCTCAGTGGAATCTCTCATATGCAGCCAAGTGAACCAAGAATCAGCTTTTTCTACTCAGTTCTTAAAATGTGAACCATTGACTTAATCATTCTCCTCGACCCCATAAAAAATCTTTTCTTTTCATCAATAATTAGAAGAGATACTTTTAGTAGGGCTATAGATGCTGACACACCAGGGTGTTCTAATATCAATGGCAGTTTTAAAAGTGAGTTTCTGGTTCAGCATCTGTTGATGGAGAATGTGTCCAAATATTTACAGATCTTCCTGCAGCCCTCTGGTTTCAAGGTAAGCTGTTCTTGTCTGCTGAGTCCTGATCCATAATAACTCTGATCCAAACTTAACGCTTCCCAAAAATACAAAGTGTTTTTAATTAATTCAAGCAACCCCATACTCCTCTAAGAACTGACTTTGTGGGTTAAATTTTTCAAGTCAGCATTAAATAAACTAAATTTATACTGGAGGAGCTGTTTAAGCTTCAACTTCCAAACCCTGAGCCAGGATGGCCACAGTTAGGAACTATTAACTCCCAAATTTAATCACAGGGCTCCAAGGACTGATGACTTCACACAGCATATGTGCTATGAAGGTGCCCTAAAAGAAGGGATTATGGAGTGTTTTGAGTAAAAAAGGAGTGAAAAAGAGAGTCTACAGGTATGCACTGTCAGTATTTCCTCCAGTTAATTAAAATAAAATCTCTCACTTCTAGATCAGATTACATGATCCTATTGTCTCACTACTAAGCTATCGTGAACTTCTTCAAGTGTCCACTAATTCAAGAAAGTATTTTCACCAAAATTATTAGCCCAGTTTCCACCACTTGTCAAAGGTGTGCTGAGCTTCACTAACAATAATAGCAACATTTTTTGAATAGATGCAAAATGCTGGCACTTGGGGAATAACTTCAGACATCTCCTTATTCCTCCCTCAAACCTCCTCCAGTCAAAATAAGGGCATGTTTTGCTGACTCTGTGCAAGAGGGGAATAAAAAAGGTCCACAGTTTAATAGGTTATAGAATAAAGCTTTGTAGATTTTCTGATACCCTCTTAATTACAGCAGCACAGGTTCCTCCAGCAGAGCTGAAGGCTCCTTAGCATTCCCTTTACTATCACTGCTCCTGAGTGGGCGATAATTTGTCACTAAACGTTCACTGCTGCCTAAAGCTTGACGGGGAAATCTCAACACATCACAGCACCCTGTCAGATCCTGGAGCAGCCCTCCATCTCCCAAGGCAGCCAGATGATCCAAAATCTTCAAGACGACACATGTTCATCCTAGAACTCCTTGCCTGGGAGTGTCGAGAGGAATGGCCAGCACAGATCAAAGCAGTCATCCATCTAATCCCAAATCCTGTCTTGAACAGTGATGTTTTAAGTAAAGAACCCAAAACTCTTCATTCAGGAGACAAATCTATCCTGTGAAAAGTGTACTTTTTACTACAAGTGCCAAAAGACTGTTTATGCAAGGAAGCATAAGATCTGTAATCCTTTCAATACTCTGACATAATTTAAATATTAATCATTTCAAGTAGAGTGTTATTTTATTCTTATTAATGTTCAGATCAGGATACCATATGGCAATGACTGATGCAGATTAATCATTAGTCCCAGGAGAAAAACAAGCTCTCTGTGCTGATTTTGAACTGGCCAGTTTTCCATTTCTCTGCTCTTCCTCCTTGAAGAGTTTAGAAAATACCCTCCCCACATCTTCCATGATCCCATACCACAGCTTTAGCACATCACCCCTCAAAACCCAAACCTTCCCCTTCCATTAGGAGGCTTCAATGAACTAAAATAAAGACTGGGCTAGGATGCTGAAAAATGACCTGGGGATTGTTTTCTTGGGATGTGTAATAGGTTAAGAGAGTCAGCAGTTTGCAGTTGGGGGATTATAGGGAGATAAGGTGAAAACATGGCAGGCAGGAGGGAGGAGAGCAGACCACCAGGTCCTACAAATGGGCACTACATCTGTCCTACACCTGCCATCCCCTCCAATTTATCTGAACCTTCTCCATCACCTCACTGCTTGTTCCTTTCAGTCCTCCCCTATCAGAAATTTCACCTTTAGAATTGTTCAGAGGGATTCTGAAATACTCAAATGCAGCATTAATGGGGAACACATATGTGCAAATATATGGATGAACAAATTAGGCCTGAAGTGTTTTTGTGAGTCAAAGTTGTACTGTAAAATAAAGTTAGAAAAGGTGAAAAGAAATGCAGGCAACTGACAGGGTTTTGGGGTTTTTTTTTTTTTTGCTTGTTTGGTTGGTTCTAGTTTTGATTTTTTTAATGGGAGGAAGTTATATGATTGAAAGAGAAAACAGATTCTAGTCACATCCTTGATGATCTACCTGTGTTGGGTTTTTTTTGTGTAAGCCCTTTGGCATTACAGCTAATGCTCCATCTCTGCACCTGATACATCTTGGCTATTATTAATAATATATAATCCAGCTAGACTTGCAAATTAATTTTTTTTTTTATTTATTATACCTGCTTAGGCAGGTTTGACAGACTAAAATATTTTCACTTAAATGATTCCTTGATTTACCAGAATGTAGCAGGTCAACATAGGCCAAAACTTACATTCATATTTTAAACTGGCCTTCCTAAACTAGGACAGGTATTTAATTAAAACACCAAATCTCACTTTATTCGAGATAACTCGTAAACACCCATTAGGAAGTTTATTCCTGAACCACTGTTAGTGTGGGATTTGCTTCTTGGCTACTGTATGGCTCATTAAATTCCTGTTTTTCTTCTTGCTGGTGACAGGTGAGTTGGGCCATGCTGTAATTAAGGACAGTGTTAATAGCTGTACCAGAGACATATTTCAGTGAAGCTCAGTCGTGCTAAAATACCTGAATTAAGGTGTTCCATGAACTCAGTGGCTGCTATTCTTTAATGTATGGGACAAAATAAACATCCACCAGCAGCAATATTACTGCAGCACAAGTACTGGATAGATAGGAGCCATTCAGCCAAAAAATTCTGGCCATTCTAGATTTTAAATAGGAAAATAATCATTCTTTAGCATGGAGATTTACTCTTGAAACAGTGCCTTGGACCTGCAGAAATTTGTTCTCTAAATGGAGCCCTACAGATGAGAAAGAACTGAATAATTTCCAAATATAGTTGTCAAACATCCAAAATAAAATTATTCTCTTTCTGCAGGAACATAAGAGAATGTCTGTGTACGTGGATTGTCAGAGGGGAGGCTACCCATTGGGAAAATATAGAGATGGCAATCCTAAAATACAACAGAAAGGGCCAAAAAAACCCAGAACTGGGGAAAAAAGATAAATTACAATCTCAATGTACCTATCACATGCAGAGGAATGGCCAAAAGGGAAAACAAGGAACTTAAAAGTACTAACACAGGTCAGAAGGGTTCTCACTAGAAATCGTTCATTAAATGGTCAGTGTTAGCATTTTGTCTTAATGAAATAAGAAATGAAATAAATGAAATCTATGGAGTTGCTTAGGGGTGAAAGTTTGCAATAATTCTTCATAATATTTGTCAATTAAATTTGCAATAGATAAGAACAAAATGCATTGAATACAACTGCTCTGAAGCAGTGTTTTCCAGCTACAACGACCCACACAGAGTAAATCCTGCTCCTTTACCCTCTTCTCCTTTAGAGTGTGACATATTGCTGTATTCTGTAAATCATCTGAATAAAGAAAGCACACATTACTATAGTTTTGCTCTGCAAAAGTCACTGCAGAAAAAAAATATCTGACTACATATCGTGTCAGTTTTTGCTTTGCAGACAAAAGTGATAGGTGCATTGCTTGTACAAGGATCATGACAGCCACATCAAATAAACTTCATTTTTCATGCAGTAAACTGACAGTGACATTTCATATGGGGAACAGGGGATAGATTTTCAAATCTATGGAAATCTTTGACAGCTTAGATACAAAGACAGGCTGGGGTACCGTAGGCATGTCAGAGAAGAATAGAATCAAACTTTTTCATAGACAACAGAAAAGATTTTACAATTTACATATTTATAGGCTTGTTCACTTACTCTACAGCAAAGGGAATAATCACTATATTTTCTCAAATCAATCAGTAATTCACATTCATTATAACTCCTACTCTGCTCTAAAAGGAGTGTTGACTACCCTAGAAGTTCAGGTGAAAGATTTTTCATGTTTTGCCTTTAGAACTTCAAATAATAAATCCAATTAATTAAGTACAATCGCCTCTAATTGAATAACAATAAATTTTCAGTTTTTTGGGGCAAAGAAAGGAGAGCTTTATAAAATCTGTAAAGGCAATTTCTGCAAGTTGATATCAGTTTCTTTACCTCCGTCCCTGGAAAGTAATTGGAATACACTGAACAAAGAGAAAGTTTAGATTTCCATTGCATTGACATTATTTGGGTGGTGTAAAGCAAGAAAAAAAAAAAAAAAAAAAGAAAGCCAGCTTTTAATGGAAATGGAATTATGGAATTTGGAAGTAAAACAGCAACAAAAGCAGCTTATGGACTTCAGAACTTCCTATATGTTATGCTTTATTAAGATTTTGAAAATTTTAATTTAAAATGATTCTATTTCTTCTGTTTTCAAAGATAAACTCTCTCCTGCACAAGGATTTGTAGCTGTCTTGTTTGTTCACAACCCAAGTGAAACAGCACGACACTTCCCAAGGCATGAACAGCCCCCATTTATCTGAATAGAAAGTTAATATCCAAATGCAATTTTCACAGATTAAATATTAATAGGTGAATAGATAGTTTGCTCAAAACAAAAATTAGCTACTACTTTATTATATAAAACTGCTAATTCAGGATACAACACAGCCAGTGTCTCCAGGAGTTTATAGCAGAAGATGGTGTGAGCTGTGATTATAAGCAATGACTGTGGTTGTTTATAAGAGAATAATATAAATAAAATAAACATGCTGAACATTAAGAAAGATTCCACAAAATAACTCTATACAGTTTGAGTTTAGCCCATTGCATGTGACAACCCATTGTCTTACAGTACCTCAGTCCTATAACTATGTTAATTCTTGTAACCATAATGTCAACCAATATGGTAGATCACATTCTATGTGTCATTCCAATATTTTATAAGATTTGCTTACACACAGACCCAGAGTTCAAGGTAGGAGAAATAATTCTTTAGGATTAAATATATATATATATAAGACTTGAATTTATTCTGTCATCACTCCAAAATTATCAATTATGAAGTGGAAATTATTTCCCTACTCCATGCAGGGAATTCCACTTTAGACACTTGGACTGTTCTCGTGAATCAGAAAATCAAAATGTTCCCACCCCATACTCCTAGGCACACTGCAATATTTTACTGTATTTGCATGTTCATGTCAGAAGCTTTTTTTTTCCCTAGGAAGGAAATTTAGATATAGTTTGAATTATTCAGAGAAACAAGTCAGAAAGGCAGCACTTGGTATAGTGCATAAAAACATGACTGTTA